>NW_027266264.1:42695364-43905989 GCF_022045235.1 Haliotis cracherodii
CACTCCAACGTGGGCAGGGATCCGTACTATTTCTATGTCTTCACCTAGTTTACGTAGATTGTTGGCGCATTTAATTATCTGTTGTATTAATTTTGGGCGTTTTTTTGTGTTTTAGTTTTTTTATAGCCTGGAGCCCACTTAGTGAGTCTGAAAGGATTTTTTGGTGGCGGGGTCTGCAGATATAGTTGTGATTTAATGAATTCTTTATTCTCTAGACATTCGAGAGCGAACCAGACTGCAACATTATTCACAATGAATATACTCAGAATATCTACTCCAATAAAAAAAGCACCCCACAGTTTATTATGTAACTTATAGCGAGACAACTCGGATAGTTTATTACATTGTCTACTCACAATGCTAAGCAGGTGCACAAAATAACAGGAAGAGTCATGCGTTATATAACATCATAAACGTGGAAGATTAAATCCACCTTCCAGCAAATTGTATTCATTAGGAGTAGGGTAGATTCAGCTGTGCAGGCAATTGAATAGTAGCGATAACCAGTGGCATTTAAGACGTTTTTACATTTAAGAACATATGTAATACTCATGGTCATTAGGACGGAAGCGCAACAGATATGAACGATATCGATAGGTTTGTGCGAGGAACAAGGATTAATATATATTTGTGACACAAGATCTACATGTATACTGTATTTTTCAGTGAGTATTTGTACGTGGGCCTATGGCCTTTATACTGAAAAACAAAGAATTGAATTGAAATAGAGAATCAAATTGAGCTGACACAAGATCATATTTCTTCGTCAGCAACATCTCACATATCCTGTGGTATCGGTTTGCTTAGAATATAGAACAATGACTTCAAACACATAACACTATGCAGTCATTTTGTCGTCTTGTTCTTACCATTCCTTCACTGAAATAGGATTGCTACGCAGTATATAATTAACTTGTTACGTTGATTCGAGACCAGAGAACATGTTATGTATCGATACCGGTTGTTTATTAATGTTCACTAAAGGAGGGAGAGCTACAATTGACAAGGACCTCTTGGCTACAGTTCATGAAAATATGTTTCTCATGTCGTTGTGTTTAGTTATACGTGTGCGCCTGCACTAATGAAGTAAGTGAATGTTAAGAAGACGAGATAGCATGTACCTGTATCATCCATCACACAAAACAATGTAGGTATGGTTTGACACTGTTTTAGAATGTTTTGTAAAACGGATAGGACAAAACAAGCCAGTGCTGGCTTCTGTTGCTGCCTCTCCGAAGATCTGAATAAAAAGGTTATCATACTCATTGCCAGATATTACGTTCTAAAATAGGAACATTTACAACGCAGGATTGTTTGCTCATTTATTATGTACCACACCATATATTTAAGGAGTGTAGGACATTTCCCCCGACACCGACAGTCCCCTACTCGGACAATATCCCCTACTGACATTTCCTCATACTGAATAAATTAATAATGTATATTACAGTTTGACAAACTATTATAATATAAACATGAAAAGTCATCATCACATGTCAAGTTCACTACATGTCACTAGCTGGAAGTGACATGGGAAATAGATTGTACTCTTTGTTCAGCTGTCCTTCATTTAAAGACACATTTGACAAAAAAAAAAGCACGAACTGGTTGAGTGACCTCCTTTCATCAGGTTGAAAGGATTACCCACAGAGAAAGAAAGGATTAGAAAACGACATGCCATTACGTATTAACTACCAACGTCCTCTAATATTAAACTGATACCCTTGTTATCCCCTAATGAGATCTTGTATACTTTATCACACCCGGTAATTGTTAAGATCACAAATCCTATCTACAGCCAGGCAATCTATACATGTTTCCAATACCCTGTTATAATTAGTGGTGAATGCTAGAAAACACATCCTGAAAGATATCCTGAGACGCCTCCAAATGTCCACTTCATAATTCTTACAAAAAGTGATATTCTACAGTAATAACATTTGAAGGCTAATCCACAAATACCATCGCATCAATTGTTACGGAGTGGTGACCAGCATTTGTAAATGCAAAAATTTTGTGTGACGGTGAGGCATTAAAACATTCTTACATTCTTCTTAATACGCACCAAATGTTGCAATAAATGGGGAGGTTGGCTGGATCCCACCTTGTGTCAGATCGTGGACCACAGTCTCAAGGCACTGGGCCAGACTTGTCAACACGCCAAACAGGAGAGTCACTAAGAAGATATTTTTATGGGCTAGTAAGTTCAAGAAAAACTGGAACTCCAGGGTGACGTCGTGTCTTGAGAGAATAGACCTAGGGCACTTAACATCTACTAGCTCACACATTGAGCCGAGGCCCCATGCCGCGGCAGTAAGAGAAAGACTGATGTCAGTGTTTAAAACAAAGTGGTGGGACAAGGGGCGAGGGGAAGAAATAAACCTGAGAACCTACAGGCGTTTCAAAAACCATTACGATACGGAAGATTACGTTAAGAAACCACTGAGTTGTTGCCACAGAAGTGCGCTCGCTAAATTTAGATGCGGGGTAGCCCCATTAAAGTTAGAAACTGGCCGCTATTCTAATATTCCAGCAGAAGAGCGATTTTGTTTTAACTGTAGAGACTGTGTGGAGGACGAGATACACGTCTTACTTTTATGCCCACTATATAATGATGTGAGAACAGATCTTCTTAAACGATATACTTTTACCGATCCGTATTTCAAAGGCTATTCCTACTGTGAGCAATTTACACTACTTCTATCCAGCTCCGATCTCACCTTTTACGTGGCCAAAACCTGCTATGATATTTTATTGAAGCGCCGATCTATTTTATATTCATGATGTATGTATTGTATGTATATTCATTTTAGTATATAAGTTGGTTTTATGATCATATCGTCTCTCATAAGTCGTTTTACGACTGGCCGTAAGTTTTAAGCATGTTTTGATTTATATGTATACTGTACAATGTACCTTATGGGTGAGACGCAAATAAATTATTGTCTTGTCTTGTCTTGTCTACACCCCTCACGTACTTTGACTCGTCTCAATAAACATATCAATACAAAGCTCATGTAATCACTATCAGAACTAACAGACAGGCGCGAAGCTTTAGTGACAATACCCTAATTACTTCATGATATGCATGACGATGACTGAGCGGCGACAGTCGGTTCAAATGTGTGCCTTTGTTGTCTAAGCGTACGCTTATAGCACCTGGTCGTGTTTAAAGAACAGTTAACATTTTAGATATAATGGAGGGTTTACTACCGAACGTAACGGTTGTCACAAGCATGATGTAGAGGGGAATGTCCGAGTAACTCTCCATTCCTTAAAAAAAATGGAGCAGAGGCCCCGCAGGGGCCGAGGCCCATTATTTTTAAGGAATGGAGAGTTATGAGGATATTCCCCTACTTAAAACTCATCCCTACTTTTAAACTTTGAGAACATATTTTGTAGTTGAAAATATTTGAAAAATAAACCAGAACTCTTTGTTGTCCGTATTTATACTTGTGAGTCGACCTTGCGTGATGCACGAGGAATGCGTTCTCTGCCGCTTTTGCACGTGCGCCAAGCTCCGTGGCGAGTTGACATTTACAGTGCATGGTACACGGCTCTTCATAATTGTGTTGGGTCCTAAACTAGTATTTATCAATCGCTTGCACATTGTTAATACATGCTGATGGGTATAATTGGAAATATAGAGCCCCGAACAAGCGATATTTATGTTACCTTATTTGTTTTTTCTCGTCAAAGGTTTATCTAACTATCTATAAATATGAACATTGCTGTGGGTAACGTGCTCTAACACAAACTATATACATATTATTTTGAGCTTTTAAGCATTATGCAAAATTGTGAAAATATTTAATAGTTAATTTCACATCATGCCTTCATGTGCCGCAGTAGCTGAGGTTGACAATTACACGTTTTCACATCTAACGATACGGGTTCGAACCCCGCTGGCGACACATGTTTTCGGAAAAAAATAAAAATATTCACTTGTAAATAAATGTAAAAAAATAGTTCTGTCTGTTCCAAGGGGAAATTAATTCAAATGTTGCTTCAAGATAATGTGCAGTTGACAAGCAACTCTCCATTCCTGAAAAATAATGGAGCGTTCAAACAATGGAATGACTTCACAGATGTGTTTTAAGATCAAGTCAAGGATCCATAAGCGATGGTCCTGAAGCGATAATTCAAATACGAATGTACATATGTTGCTCTTTCTAAATAAGCACATTTACATTTATAAGCAAACATAATTTGACACAGTGTCATGATATTGCTGAATGGTTGCTTGGCCACCCATAGCAGGTGTTGGGTGGTCTGCAGGGCGTTATCAGGCGCCTTATTTTTTCTTCTTAGGTGTCAGGCGACCCCCGGCATTCAGCTGCATGACCAGTGTTTCTGTAGCTTTTTGTTCCGTCTGGTCGGACCCCGCTTACTTTTATTAGAATGCCAGCCTTCGACCTGGTTGGTTGTTTGGGATCCTGTGGAGCTGAAACCTCTGCTCACCATCTTGAGCTTCGCTCACTTGCCTGTGAGACGCCCCCTATAATCCTCTATTGTTTTACCAATCAACACGCTTCATTGGCTATCGTTTTACAAAAACGCTTTTCGCAATAGAGTGATTTGGTTTTCTTTTGACACTGTTTCTGGTAAATATTCCCTGGATAGAGAAGATATTGGCGACATGGGTTCCAAGCATCATTTGATATTTGTAAACAATTCAATTCATTAATTTGAGCTCGAACATATGTTTAAGAAAGTAAGAGAGGTTCTGATTACTCGCGAGTGTGTTATCGGATATGTCGACAGATGGATTCAAACTTCAAATGGTATATTTCGAAATTCAAGCCTCTATACTGACTGCACTAACACCCGACAACAATGTTAGTGAAATATTTAATATGCTACAGTTTCATAATAAAAGCGACACAATCCTTTCCATATTCAAAAGAAAATCTCTGCTAAAAGCATTCCAACTGTATCATGAGCATGTGTTTATAAATCACTATCAAATAGTGAGGGTATCGGGCGTTCGTGAAACATTAATTCCATGTAAGTGGAAAATAATACAACACAATCGTCTTGCCTCCTACCATCCCAGATAATATTTCCACTGGGCCCCTTTCAAGGATGTTCTTTTAAACACATACATGCGTATCTAAAGAAAGAAGTCTGTGTATTGCTTTAATAATAAATATTGCATATATTTAAGGCAAAGCATTAAACTGACACTTTTGCTACGTACACGTGTCACAAAATGAACCCGTTAGACCACTTCAGGAATTTATTTATGAAATTGCGAAATGTCCGCGTCCAACGGGTTGATGCGTATGTGAACCAACTATCTAATTATCTGTTTTAGAACATTGAAATGTTTCTAACACTGACAAGAGGTATAATAAGTGAATAGTTAGAAGGGGCACTACTTATCAGAACGAATCACTGAAATCAGTGAGTGAGTTGGGTTTCTATAATCTCTAGCTTCTTCTCGTCAGTCTGACATTGGCCGCTTGGTCACACTAGCTGCCGTGTGTCGATTTTGCTCGCAAACGCAACTGGGCGTGACAAGAGACTGGGCTACCATCTGCAAGGACAGCTAAATAAACTTGGAGGCAATATTTGTTTTACGCATTTTTCAACACTGATTGGTTACCCGTGATCTATGAAGATTTGGACAAAGGGCGCATGTTAATAAATTTCTTCAGCCTAAACAATAAGACAAAAAGAACGACAGAAGCTCATCGGATGTTGTTATTTGGAAATACCCCTGGTGGTTATAGTATCCCTGCAGTGAAAGCATTTTCGGATTTCGGATTGCGTGGGTAAACTACTCCCTAGTTGTCATCCATGTTTTCTGGTATTACCCTACACTTGTGTATTTGTCGTCATTCAATTGATGCTAAGTTAATTTATTATAGGTATTATTACTGGAGGCACCACTTAGATTACCTGATAAAGGTTCCCATTAGGCATTTCGTGTGTCTGGGGTATTTATTCAATTCAAATCCAGGTTTAAACCGAATCCCGGTGAAGTGAAATGTATGTCATATAATATGCACCTTTCAGCCCAGCAAGAGGAGTGATCACCATCATTCCTCGCCATCAAAGGATCAGCAGAAATTACGTTGATTGAATAATCACTGTTATTTTGCACAGTGGATTTCTCAAAAGTAAGTGTTTACATGTGTATGTTTACTCAAGCAGACGGAATACCCCAATATCTGGGCGTGAAGTGCCGATGTGAAAACAACATACTTTGTTCAAAGCCGATATAACGTTGATTGATTGCTCATTGTTATCTAACTCAATGGATTTTTTTAAAGAACCGTGGACATTATGAAAACAGTTGTCACGTGGGCTTTCTCAGCTGACCTTTGAGACTTGACACCTATGTGAAACAAACTAAGTGATCAGTTGAGAAACCAAACACGGGTTATAATATCCCGAAACGATAAATATATTTTGAAATACTTGATTGTTACAGAGACACGTGACATCCAATAAGTTTTTTTGTACAGCTGCAAATGTGTGGAATATTGTTCCTTTATGTGAATACTTACGGTTGCATTCCTCGAACAAGGCAGCTGACTAAAAATATACATATAACTTTGGTAGGTTGTAATTATGATATTTGCGTTTTGTTTTCATTCATTTGCTGTAGCATTGAACAGAATCATTCTTGTTCCTCTACGTCTTGGTTAAGAAGTTCTTCGATGCGCGATAGACGTTGTTTTTCACAAGTCTTTTCCTTTGTATGCGTGTATATGTTACAGGTAACAATGTGTAAAATATGATTCACTCAGGCAATTTATAGAATGTCTAAATATAGACATATTGTCTGAAAAATCTGTTCATTTATTTAATAGATTGACTAAAAATGACTAAGAGTGTCAAAAGGGCTTAAAAACATCACGATAGATTAATTATGTTGGGATTAGAATCCAAACAATATAGAAATGTACTTTTAATATCCTTACATTTTCAGTCACTTGGTGATGATATTAAATATAAAAATGTTTGGATTTTGTCATCATAATAATACAGATGGGCATATTTTTCAGTCAGTTTGGGAAATAACTGAATATTTAGGTGCTTAATAAATTTCCTAAGTGAAACGTTTGCACATTTTGACTGTAAAAAAAACACACCATAAAATAAGCAATGGGCAGGTGTAAACGAAAATCACACAATTACCAAGCAAGTGACTTATCAAAACAACGTCACCATTAATGATGCTACCCACAAAGATACCTACATTTCCTTATTATTTCCAAAACTGTATTTCATTTTGTTGATAAATGTGACCATACGCCCTTATACTGTCAATAAAAGTGACAACTGTGCTTACGAATGGCGCAGCACAGGCCGCGAACTATTCTAGATCTCTGCTATATCATCCGGGTACTCACAGGGAAAAACAGTAACAAAGGCAACAACTCTCGAGGAATTGCTTTAGGTAATTGCCCATTTAAAAGTATTCAAGT
Source organism: Haliotis cracherodii (assembly GCF_022045235.1). NCBI lineage: Eukaryota > Metazoa > Mollusca > Gastropoda > Lepetellida > Haliotidae > Haliotis > Haliotis cracherodii. Next base: position 42,702,804 of record NW_027266264.1, read on the forward strand.
TATATCACGGCGTGTCAGCTTAATGTGGGAGGAAAGCCCAAAGTGATGCAGGTCTCAGACGTTTACCATTTCGGTGAACCCCACTAGCATGGGTATGGTGCTGACAAACCTAGAAACTTAATTGGGGCGAACCGGGTTTCGAACCCACAATCATAGGTTTCTGGCGTGCCCAAGGGACGCAACTATGCACAGCCAATCGCAACGCCTAAGACGACTGGGCCACCCGTGCCCCCCACTGAAATCGAAATCGGGGCACCATGTTATAAATCCTGAAGACGCTCAAATAGCAGTTCATGGAAGATTTACATTCTCTCATCAATTCTAAGAAATGTACTTGAAAAAAAAATTGATTAAAATTTCCCAATCAAATCTAGTTATAATCAGCCTGATAAGTCTATGTAAATACATACATGTATATTCTAGTGTCTTCCTCTGAAACACGAAACCAGCTCTTCCCTAAGTTTATTTCAGAAGCTTCGTATAAAGTTGTGTTATTTCAATGTGGTAACTGTACATGTATGTCTTTGACTTGCAAATACCTGACTTGCATTTGCATGTGTTTGTGGTGGATACGCTCTAACCTGATTCATGAGTATGATTCATTAACACATGCTTATGATATAGTTGGAATGGAATGGAATGGAAAAGAAGTAAATTATGGAAATGGTTTTGTTTATTTTGTTTCCAATAAAAAGCATGTTCTTTTACAATGTTAATAGTCGTCCACACATCAAGAACAAGTCACTGTGTAATACAAATACCTAACGACGTAATATTTGTGAAGGAATTCGTTTACCATAGGAAATCTTTAATAACCAAACGATTTTGTCCAGACTATTTCACATTATATTCAGAATGAAACTTATCACGAAACATTATGGGATACTAGACATGCACAAAACATTAGTTGGTTATGAGGTTTCCTGACGGTCATTTTGGCCGACACATGATAGTGTTTGATTCTGTTCTATCTTATTTGTTGCCGTGAAAATCACCTCAGCTAATGTGTGTACGAGTATTTGTGATTGGAGTCATGACCACAAGTATAGATATCGGTATTGGTAAAAGGAAAAGAAGCTTTACACTATGATCTTAAATAATGCAGAGTAGCATGCCATGGAAAACGTAACTCAAAATCAGTCAAGGAAAAAAGTAATACAATATATTGTACCGTACATTTAGCACAACTGTCACAAGATAGCGTGACTATTCTGTCTCGAAAGTGTCGCGATAGTGTCGCGATAGTGGCATGAAAGTGGCGCGATAGTGCCGTGAAAGTGTCGCGAAAGTGCCGCTATCTTGTAAAATGTTATTGCGAAAATGGCGCGAAAGTGTCTCGAAAGTGGTGCAATAGTTTCGCGTTAATGGCTCAAAGGTGGCGCGATAATTCCGCGTTAGTGCCGCAATAGTGGCGAGAAAATTTCGCGAAAATGGGGGAAGTTACTTATGAAATGTAGTGTATTTCTCATATATTGTACATTGTATGTATACATGATAGTAAATGTATCATGTCACATTTATGTTACTCTATTTATATGATACACATATATAAGTATATATGCGGGTTAAGTATGTTTATGATATAGGATTAATTAAGTCCTGATAAAATGTAAGTTTATTAGTAGTTATAACATTTTGTATATATCATCAAATTTAATGAAATATTTCATGTCAGCATATATTTATATTTTGTGTAATGAATGTTTTACAATTGTTTCAGGGTTTAAAAATTTATCAGTCATAAACTTGGCTGTAACTGCAAACAACACCTGAGTCTGTCCTTTATGTCATGAAGCAGTCCCGGTTTCAAATACAAGTTCTCATTTTGAGGCAAAGCATGTTTGTACCACTTCTAACACTGTCACCGATGCTCTCTCGAGGTTTCAGCTCGAACACTTCCGGCAGCACCATATGCACTCCAGAACCCTACACCTATGCCATACAAGTAATGTATGGCTGATCTGAGGCAAGAAGCTGGTCGACTCCAACAACAATCTCTGTCTATGTGCACTGTGCACATTGTCCACATACCAAACAGGCATCAATGCCTTACAACAGTTCTGGTGCACACATAAGCTACCAGAGGTGTGGCCAGTCCCACTGCATCACGTTGTAAACTTTAATGCTTATCTGTAAGTCACTCACCACTCCCACAACACACCCAGGACTTACATAGCAACACTGTCTTCACAACACAAATTCCATGGGTTCACTGATGGGACAAACCATTTCCTGGTGGGTAAGCTATTAATAGCCTTATGCAGGCCGATGGGACGACCATACAGCTGAAAACCTATCACAGCAGATATGCTGCAGGTAGTAACCAACAACCTGCCACATGTATATTTGTCTGCATATGATATCCAGGCTGTTCAAGGCAGTTAACTGTACAGCCTTCTACATATTCTTTAGTGTAAGCGAGCTGGTCCAAACGGAACCCTCCAAACCAGGTTGTTCCATCCATAATCTAAGTTTCTTGGGCAACACCCAACAGCTATCAATACATCTCCCACACTCAAAGACTGATCAGTACAATACGAAGGCAACAGTCACAATGTCATCACAACCAGATAATCCACTATGTCCCATAGTCGCCACCAAGCACTATTGTTCTATTTAGATCATTCCCCTATCACTAGGTACCAATTCCAGGCACTTGTCATAGCAACTGATTTACGACACCCATTGTTTGAAGAACATTTAATTGCAAAGGCTCATTACCCTGGAGCCATGACATCTATGTGCCTTGAAACACTTAATTGCTGTTATTTATAAGATGCTAATCCTAATTGTTAATCCCCATTTTTGTGTACATCGACCGTCTGCCATCCTGAACGAGATGTGCAAGTATGTTACTGATGAATTACATTTTATATTTATATTCATTACTTACTAAATGTCAGGTGACCTTAGCTATATATATAAGCCTTGGTCCAGAGAGATTGAGAATAGCCAGGAGGCTCCTGGCCGGGATCAAACAGTAAGGATCGGGACCAGCCACCACACCAGCTCACCAGCCGATGCCGTGCCTTCCCACACTTGACCCCCCCCACCCCCACCAAAGCCCAAACTTTTCCATATTATTGTTATTCTTATCACCCACTCCCACCCAGCCAAACCCCAACCCCTTAGCTTTATTAGATTAGGTCTGTAAAGTTTATATTTTTTGGGGTTGCACTTCTTTATTTATTCATTATGCTTTTTTTCCCAAATAGTATAAGTGCACGTTAAATCTCCGAGTCAGTCAGTCAGAGATTGAGAAGGAAAAAGAAAGGTCTTACCCTTAGCCTAGCTAGGGTTAGGCTGGGTGCTCCGGGGCATCCAGACAACAACCACAACCACTATATGCTGACCTGGCACATAGTGTCTTTTGTATGTATATATCTACATGTATAAAGTAAAACTGTATATACCGCAAGCCATCGTCTCGTAGTTGTCACTTCCTTCTGAGAACCATACGTCGGCCTCTTGCATATACGAGTATGCAAATTATTCATCAATCAACGTCTTGACCACACGCGTTGTTAATTTGGTGGAGAATCCAGGTATGACAGACTTCTTAGTCTGTCCTTTCCTGTACCTCTTTGCAGCATGGCATATGGTTCACAATACTGTAGCAAGTGACAGTCTCTTATTAAAAGGATATACTACCTTCCTGGAGGCCAATCACCAAGAACAAAGAAATGGCCTGTAACAAGATTGAAGAAAGAACAAGAACCTCTCCGATCAAGAACACGTTCTCCGATCCCAAACCTTCCCTGCTCGAATATCTTAGCAACACTGCTAAGACTTCCCCTTTAAGATGTTGTTCCTGCACAGGACCAAAGAAAAGAAGTATACATGCCTATCCCACAGAGATCCAAACACAGCCATCATCATGCAGACCCTGCACAATACAGAAGCCGCCTCAAGGGCACCTACAAGATGGACACTGTGTACAAGATATCTCATTGGGACTTACTAATTTGTGTTTACTTACATGAACTCAATCAAGGATAGTAGTATAGGTAATGGGGGTTCTGGACCACTTCCACTGGAGCCGGATTTATTACCTATACTGCTACTACAGGTGGCATTTTTTATGCCAAAATGATTATGCGATTCAATGATAGTCATGAGTTGTATTAAACGAAACATCAATATTAATTAATAATGAATAAAATTTACTATAGCCCACGAGAATATTGGAAAGGTATAGGAGCAATAAAAAAATTAGCCACCACGGCTAAGGTATCTAAAGATGTAGCCAAGGATTGGTTAAAGAAACAAGCGTTGTGGCAAATATATTTACCGGCACCGCGTTATATACAGAGGAAGAAGTTTGATATTTTTACGACGAATGAAGTTCACCAGGCTGACCTCTTGTTTCTTCCCCACGATAAGGTAAAACGCAAAACGTATAAATACGCTTTAACAGTAGTGGATGTGGCTAGTCGATACAAAGAGGCTGAGCCATTAACCTCGAAAGATTCAACAGAAGTAGCTAATGCACTGAGTCGCATATATAAACGCGGACCGCTAAAATGGCCTAAGCTATTTCAAGTAGATCCCGGTCGCGAGTTTATGGGATCGGTAACTAAACTGTTAACAAAGCACGATGTTGAAATCGTCCGTGGTGAAAGAGAGGCCCACCGCAGTCAAGCTATCGTCGAAAGATTTAACAGGACATTAGCGGAACGTTTGTTTGGCTATCAGTATGGGATTGATATGAAATCTGAGCGATTGAGATCAACCGAATGGGTGACACGATTATCAGCCGTTGTATCAGCGCTGAATAATGAAGTAACAAGATTAATAGGGAAGAAATCATCTGATGCGATTAAAATGAAATCCGTGACTTCCGAATCTTCAGCACCTCGGAGAGGCAAAGAACGAAAACTTCCGGATAGAGTAAGGGTAAGATATTTATACCAGCCCGGTGAACTCGAAGGAGGCCTACGTCGCACAACCGATCCCATATGGTCTCTTAAGACGTATAACATTAGTCGACTGGTTATGAAAGAAGGAGAGCCTATTCTTTATTATCTTCAAGATGGACCGGGTAGGGCATTTGCACGAGAAGAGTATAACCTTAAGCGTAGGTAGTTACACCATCCTTATCAATCCATCTCTTTGTATCTAAGGGGGATAATGATGTCTTGTTCATTCTTAATCCATATATCCTATGATTGTAACTTCTTAAAGAGTTCATCTCGTGTTTGAACGTTCTACCGTTGAATAATGCTTCTTTATACTGTTCGTGTTTGATATGCTTTTTTACCACATACTTCTTAACACCCTTAGCTTTTCTTATCTCCCCATTATCGGACTTCTTTATAGAATACATCTTAGGTCTTAATCCTACATACTCCGCTATAGGGATCCCAGCACATTCAACCTTCATCTTACCTAACACCTTTTTATTTACTAGGCTGTGCAGTGGATTATCTTTAGGGTAATCGCTCGTGTCGTACATATCTATTTTTTCTGCCATATCTTTATACACATCCTCGGTTTGTATTTCCATCAACACAGAATCTGTGTTGGTATATAACACCTCGCATCTATCTCTGTATTGCTTCTTAAGTTCGTTGTAATAAAAGTCATACATTAAGTGTTTTGACAAGTCGAGAATACTCATACCGACGTACACCGGTCTGTTGAATTTTATATTACTCTTCTGCATATGCAACGCGGCTAAGTCGTTATCGAATATCTTGCTTCTGTTAAAAGCCGGGCTGGCTATAAGTTCCCTGAGTCTTTCTTCCTCATTAGATCTGACTAATTTAACATCAACACGCTTCCTTAGATTCTCCATAGTTTTACCAAATACCGAGTTATTCATGAGCTTATACAGATTCTTTTCAAAATCGCTGGTAGCTATCTTTCTTAAATCTGTGTTCAGTCTTATATAGGGCTACATCTAAGGGCTTTGATCAAACTTTAGAACTCTGTGTATTTTCTTTAGTTTCATACCTAACGATAGATACAACTGGAGATTTCTGTAGTGAACTATATATTTTGTCTTATCCATCAAATTTGGTACGAGTTTTTCTACGTTAGCTAACCTTGTATTACCCATCAAGGAGCATTGATATTCCGACATCCAATCTTTATTAACCATTAATCTTTCTGGAGCTAGCGGATAACTGTTATGATCTTTATGTAACGAACTTGGATATTCCAAGTCAACTTCTCGTATGTACCCTTTATTCTCATCATTATTATGGATATCATTCTCATCGACCCACTCAAAACCAACCACGGGTAAAGGTTGACTCAAAGCCCATCTGTACAAATTGTTGGCGTCGAGATATGATATATGCGTGTCGGGTTTACTCTGATCATATCCTTCCACTAATTTATTATTAGCCTTAGAATACCTTTTCGCTGCCATCGATATACCACCTCTTAATCCTTTCTCAATAAACAAGTGCATATCGTAATCTGTGAGTAGTTTTAGTTCTACGCCGGTCTTCTTCAACAATGCATCCCACGATAGTCCGGGACTGGATTAGTACCATGCCGGGTCCAAACTGTATTGTTTTAAACATGTCTTTCTAAATATCTCGAATATATCGGCGAGTAACAGTACATTGGTTTTTAAGTACAGATCGTGATAATCGCCTAAATTTTTACAACCTGATTTATCCCACACTGTCAGAGCGTGTTCATAATCGGTATCTGTTATTTTAGATTCTGTTAAGTTACTATAGAATGATTCGAGGGGTGGTAATTCAGTTTCTTCGAATCTAGACCAATCATCTATATATTCGTAAGGATATACACCTTTTCTCAGCAACAAATGACGAGTTATCTTATCAGTATATTTATTTGTTATCGCGAAGTCATCGGGATTGTTCGCATTAGCTAAATTGTCCAGGGAAGATAACAGAAACTGTACGGAGTCTATGAATCTAAGCCCATTACTTTGCTTTATTCTAGATTTCCCATCCTTGTCCCTATAATGTATAGGTTTAGTCAACGAGAACGATATGTATTTTTCCATATTGTTAGGAATGCACGTTAAACTGACGTCGGTCTTTGAGATAGCTTGCATAATGAGATGTGAATCGTATCCCCTAAGGTTATGAAACACAACGGGGATGGGTATTGTTTGAGAATTCATTTTTAGTTTCAAGTTACACTCGTTATGAGCGGCTCCCCGATAATTACCCGTGATGTGACAATGATCTCTTACGGTATCCCCATTCAAGGGTTTATTACAAACGTGACAACTCCTTGACTTCTTATGAGCCCTCCAATCATCCCTCGTCATACACATGAGTTTCTTACACGATAATTTTTCCCTTATTGTTCTTTCTTCATTTTGTAGATATTCTAGGAACTTTCCCGCTGCATCGGGACCTCTGTAAATCACAGGAGTGTTTGTTTTCCCATCATACCTTACAACTATATATCCAAACCCACAAGGAATATGTTCTTGAGTTGTGTACGTACCTTGATTGCTATGGTTGGTATTTTCTATGGGTTTTATAAGCGCTTTGAAGTCCGCGTAAATTACGTACGGTACTGGCATTTGATTACAATAATGTTCAAATTTTAATATATTTTTTCCCTCTTTAGGCATATCGATCCTGATAGCCGTTTGTCCAACACCTCTACAGTCTTCGTTATGCTCTTCTAATAGATCTTGTCTGCTGTACCCATGTAGGCATCTTTCGCAGAAATATTTCTTTTCCTTATGTTTAGTTTGATCGTATAGGACCCTGTTTAAACTCTTTATCCATGTATAATGATATTTTCCATCTTTTTCGATCAAAAATGAATTGATTCTAGGAATATGTTCTGGAGCGGAGCTTATCCTGTGTACAACAATTCCTTTAGAATGTCCGAAAACATTTATAGCTAAATTATTTTGCTTTTCCACCTTATCAATTTGTGATATTGGTGTAGGTTCGTCTATACCATCGAAGTTGAATCCATCGTTTTGGGGATAGCTAGAAGGTCTATCCGGATTTTTGTCTACGGGGAACAATGCAGAACTTATCATCATTCTTAAACAGTCATCGGATTTATTTTTTACATTAATTATGGCTTTTTTCTTCTTATAATACGGGGGGTAAATCTATATAAGATCCACCTTTGAAGGGCATATAATTTGCTATATCTAAATATAAACTATCGATTCTATCCACACCCCAACCCGAACCTCTATTAGTCCAGCGTTCTAAAGTTTCCTGTATCCTCTGAATTGATGTATCTAATGATGCGTTTATAGTTTCGGATTCGGTTATAACTTCTTGATTGCTACGGAAATATGGTTCGGTATATTCGGTGCTATTTGTGTTACTTTTACTCAATAACATTTTAATCGTCAGCTGGTATTTTTTACTATGTAAATCATCTAACTCTATATTTGCTATAATTTTCCTATAATTTTGCTGTATTTTTGCTACATTTTTGCTACATTTTTGCATAAGCAGCTGGTTGATCGGTTTTTAATACGAGTTTACAGTGCTTCGTTGCCGCTAACAGTTTTCTGACTTTATCAGGTTCGAGCTTGGTATAAATGACATCATTTTCGCGTAAACATTCCTCGAATGAATCTCTGTCTTTGCAATGAAAGAGCGCTACCCATTTGGTCTGCTCTCTGAGATCTTTCAGGACATAGTTGTATTTTTGAGTAAGTACCCAAACGCTATGTTGAGTATGCCGTCCGGAGAATGCTAAATACGAAAGCATATCTTTCTTTTTTGTGAGTTCTTTACTCGCGCTGCAGTCGTCTATTACGAAAAGGGTTGATTCTCCTTTGTATTTTTCGTGACATACTCGGAGACAGTCTTGTAAACGATCGCCTGGATCGACTCTGTGTACCCCGTCGTCATTCATTACCCAATCTCTCGATAGGTAGGTTATATTAATGCTTATAGTCGGCACAGAATAATAATATGATCGAAAACGTCCAGATAATGACTTTGTAAAATATCCAGAATAAAAGCTGTTTTTCCACAGCCCGTTTGCCCGCATATGATAGCGCAGTGCGGATCTTTAGGTAAAAGATTACTAATAGATTGCTTGCACGAATCTCCCATTCTGTATATTAAGTTGCGCATCCATAATCACGTACAAATATATGTTTAATTTACCAGCTGATTCCTGGAGCTTCGTTATCTGTATGGTGGCACCCTCGCTAGTATTTTCTATTCTCCTCCCACTGCTGTGTAGTTGGTCATCGTCCGTTGTTCGCATGTCGAGTCATAGCGTGTACTTCATGGTGAGGTATTCACCCATCGATACACTCCCGAGAGACAGATCTTTCACGACCGGGGAACGTTTTATAGAAGGAAGTTTTTTAATCTCATCCCACTGGTGATACGCTAGCATTCCTTGGCTATATAGTTGATTAGGAACGCCCTCGATAGTCAATTCTACTTTTGTAATCTTGGGATTGTAGAACTTCTCTGTATTTCTTTTAAACGCATTGGAGGAGTCCTCGAACAACATTAAAATACCCTTCAACAACCTCGTGGGGACGTTTAGATTGATATTCCACATCGTATCTTTTCTGTCCCTCATGATCTTTTGGTGTCGCAGCACGCGATCGTACAAAATGGCTAAACTTCCTGAATAATGGTTACGAATTTGTCTGGCTAATTCGGGATCCGTTATCATATCGTACTCCAGCGAGATATTGTCAATGGAATAGCTAGCATCTTCAGCAGATCTGATTACTCTACCGCAGTCATTAAAAGTGAGTTTGTATTCTAACCTATCGCCTAGGGATGCTTGATATAAGGGCATGTGGGAATCTAGTAATTCAAAGTCTAGGGGAACATAGAATCGGTTACCTAATGCGTCGGCAACGGCCTTATGTTTTTCGTTGGTATCAACACCATTTTCAGCGCCCACGCGCAGTCTCAATGTGTTCTTATTACAAATACCTTGGTACTGTAAGTTTTCCCGCTCTTTATCCGTTCTCCAGAGATCCATGTAACAATAGTATACATCGCTATCGTCGATACTCAAAACCTCATTACCGCTAATTTTAATGGCGATTTTCTTTAAGATAGCACGACCTATGTTCTGAACGGGCTCCCTGTTAACGTCGGTAGAAGTCAAACTAATCGTAAATGCTAGTCGGACAGTTCCGGGAACTAACACATCGTGTGCGCCGAGATTAGGAAAGCGAACCAGAAGCGTTTGATTCTGATCGATGGTACTAGGGTTATTAGTTATAGTTACAGACTGACGAATTGCTTTGACCCCAATGGATCTCGAAGTCTACGTTGTGGGTTTAACTTGCGTCCGTATTGCAAAGACATTGTTATATTGAAATTATATAACCTTATGTTTAATATAAAAATGACTGATTTTGATACTAATGACTTTGATCTCAGTACCTTTGATGATCCGAATCCAATCGAAGAGAGTACTGATGAAACCAGCTTTAGTGGCATGAATCTTAACGATGAAATTTTACAATCAACTGTCAATGATTATTACGATACATTAAAAGAAGATAAAAATTATGTTACCCCGATAGGTCGTGACTATTCAAAGTTTACGATAGATGGTAAAGGAATATTGCAACTGAGTGACTCTCCAGATATTGATCTTATGAATTCTCGTACTCGTAAGCCCCTAGCCTTGTCTACGATAGCCGGTAAACACGGCACCGTGTTTGTTCGTGATAAATTAGGTTTTGTGGACTACGGATGAGCAAAACTTTCCGCGAAGACTACTAAGGTTCTTCGAACTGTGCGTACTGAACTCGATAACACAGATAATTTGGAGGCTTCCTCGATGGTGGCCTCGAACGGACTCGGAGAAATCTTGGATACCATTGATGATCCTCATTTAGAGGTATCACCATCCTTGGGGTTTAGTATTAGGGAATTACGAGGTCTTGACAAGGCAATGCAAACAATGTGGGGAGAACTCATCAATAAACATATAGTTTACAAGAAAACAAAACTTGAACAGGCAGGCGATGAGTTCAGTAGACGCCGCGTAGCGGAAAGATTACGTAACTTAGAAGACGAAAGATCGGCCCGAATCGAGGCTGCTTCCACTAATAGAGAGGCACTTCGTTCGCAAATCAGTCGAATTCGAGAAACTATCGATCGAGTCCTCAACGATGACACTACACTGGCCGATAAAATTAAAACATTGTTCAGAGAACAGGAAATAACAATTGCCAGTATTTTAACTGCGTTGGGATTTATTATATCGACTTTGACTCTCGCGTTAACCGGTGGCAGTACAGGTGGTGGTACTTCGCCTAGTGATAAAAACAGTATAAAAGAGTGGATAAAAAAGCATTTAAAAGCATTAGGTTTAGCACTGGGAAAGCTCGCTGAAAAATAGGGAGTGTTGTTTCCTGGCTATTGAATTTATTAGCTAAGACCACCACTTGGCTTAGTCAAAACTTGTGGGGGTTGATCGTAGCAATTGCAGGGCTCTTGTACGTATCCGCTAAGAACTATTTAACCAAATCATGAGTAAACCAACCGCGACTCCACCAACTACAAGCGCTGTTTTTTCATCAATATGTTGTTGATTTTTAGCCGCAATATGCAGTAACACTTGTGCGTCAGTAGATGTGTTTGTAGGAGCGTCAGTAGATATCTGTGGCTTGACTATTCCCTTTTCGCCTGTGATTGTTTGCGTTATTAATTCGACATTCATATCTGAAATTATACCTGTTTTTTGTTGATCGGTAGCGATAACAATTTTATTATTATAGCCTATCACTTGACCGATCTTAAGTTCCATATTACTCGGAGACATGTATAGTCCCGGCGCATAAACGAAGTCCACTTTGGTTTACTGTAATGCATCTTGAAAACGCTTTATAGATGATGGTATGTCAACTGGTGAATTAATGGCGTCCTCCATGTTTGCGACAAACTGTTTTTGCGCATCGAGCGCTGTCCCAGTACCGATAATGGACGTTCGTGTTTGTGATTGTGCTCCGAGAATTGCCCATACATAAGTTCTTATCGATTCATTAACTCTTACAAATCCTGGGTTAGTAAAATTATTTTCCGTTTTATCACTAAGAAATTCATTCCAAGCGTTTGTGGTATCGTTCATTTGTATAAATTTTTTAACAATATAAATTAAACCACTCTTAAAACTCATAATATCCCCTCTCCAATCGTTACTATAAAGTTCCCAGCCTTTATACCAATCACCGGTTTTATGCCAATGATCATATATTCTTGCGTAAAGTTTGCTGGTACTCCTCAACTTATTAAAATTAACTGGAAGTTTATTAAGTACTTTATATACATAATCGCTTTCTTCTTTGACGGATATTTTTTCCTCTTTGTAAGGAACACCTAGACCATGGTTTGCCATACGCCAATCTTTACTCGTAGAAACATTAAATTCCTGACAAATACGCTCATACGCGGACCTATCATAATTATTACTTGTGGAATTCCACGCTCGATCCTGCGGTAATGGAGCACTAATTTCTTTAAGTATACGTCTAATCTGATAGTACACGTGAAATGTTATAACAGACTTATTCAGTTCAAATCCTGGAGCATAAAGAGATACGCCACATCCCGTTGTGGCACACCATATGTTTAACTGATTCTGCCAAAATTGCATCGGATTGTGAAACCAATCATGCACCATTTTATCGCTAGTTGCCGTGATCCTGTACTTTTCAAAGATATCGGGAAATTTAACGAAAAATTCAGCACCAGAGGCAGTTACTATAATCGATTGATTAGTAATGTATCTCGATTTCATATTTAAGTTATGATATAGTATCATTGTATATTATATGTATGTTACACTCCCGGGAATAACAAATGGTCAGTCTATTGAACTGCTTCGTACTATCGATAACTCGGATGGACAACTCGAAGTAGCTATCTGTGATGTAACGTATTACCCACTGTGGACCAATATAAATGCTACGAGAGGTTATAATAATGAGACAGAAATAAATGGTCAAAAATACATTATACCTGATGGGTATTACAGCGTATGCTCACTCAATGATGAATTTTTTAAGCCTAATGGAATTAGTCTAACACAAAATGAGTCAAATGGGTTACTGATTTTAAACTCTGGAAAAAAGGATGTAAAGCTTTACAGGAACTTAGCATACACACTTGGATGGAGAGGAGAAATAACAGTAATCAAGACAACAGATCAGGGACTCTATTTACCTGATTTAGTTCCCTATAAAGAGTTGTGCATCCATCTTGATCAAATAAGCACAACGGATAATATTCAACAAGAAAGTCCTTCAACTCTACTCAGAATTGTTCCAGTGAAAGATGAAAAATACAATAGCGGTAGAACGGAATCTTTCTCAACATTACAATATAAAAAATTAAAGCGGGGTATTATTTCAGACCTCAAAATTTCTGTATTAGATGTAAAACACCAACCTGTACATATAGGATACTTAAGTGTAACACTCCATATTATAAATAATGGTTGATTCCATTTTTAAGTTATGATATAGTATCATTGTATATTTGATATGTATGTTACACTCCTGGGAATAACAAATAGTCAGTCTATTCAACTGCTTCGTACTATCGATAACTCGGATGGACAACTCGAAGTCGCTCTATGCGATGTAACGTATTACACGAGGTGGACCAATATAAATGCTGCAAGAGGTAATAATAGGATGTTTAAATCAGGTATTTCCAAAACCATTACTATACCGAATGGGTATTACAGCGTAAGCTCACTCAATGATGAAATTTTTAAGCCTCATGGATTTAGTCTCACACAAAATGAGTCGAATGGGTTACTGAAATTAGACACTGGAGGAAGAGGTGTACTTCTTGACGAGAACTTAGCAATTACACTTGGATGGAGAGCAATGTCAGTAATCGATGCACCAAATCAGGGACGTGATTTACCAGATTTAGTTCCCTATAAAGAGTTGTTCATCCATCTTGATCAAATAAGCACGACGGATAATATTCAACTAGAAAGTCCTTCAACTATGCTCAGAAGTGTTCCAGTGAAAAATGTAAAATACAATAGTGGCAGAACGGAATCTTTCTCATCATTACAATATAAAAAATTGAAGCGGGGTATTATTTCAGACCTCAAAATTTCTGTATTAGATGTAAAACACAAACCTGTACATATAGGATACTTAAGTGTAACACTCCATATTATAAATAATGGTTGATGCATCAAGCCCTGGAACGCTCAGACAATGTAATACAATTGCGCTTTCCGATCTCGGAGACACAGAAGGATTCGGTAAACCCGGTAACAATGGTAAGTTATATTCCCGGAAAATCTAGAAGATTTAAGCGATGTCAACGTTAGTAGACTCCTTAAAAACACTCCGTACAATATTATTCACAACGCCGAGAATAAATGGACTATGGTCGAAGCAAACATCAAGTGGCTACTGAATATCGTCATTACCCCACCTTATGCGATGATGGGTAAGGGGCATAATTTAACTAAGATAATAATTAGTGGTATCGTACTCGCGGCCTATATCCCGTCAAAATGAAAAAGTGTGTTAGTCACTCCCCTGCCAGAAAAACCAGGTCATATGTTATATAGTCGTCCGGCAGTCCAAAATGTTAGTTTAAATTTGGTTACAGAATTTGATGATATTAAAGTTAACTTGAGTGCACTACCTAATATTTCTACCCTTATTATTGAAGTCTTTTTCAGAGATGTACCGGTAGATGCCTTCGAAATATTACCAGGTCTATCAATTAAATGGCTCAAGAAACACGAGCGTCAATGTTGCAGTATTATTCATATCGGAGCATCGCCTATTGCAACCTTCGAGGGGGTTCAAATTATTAAAAGTGGTAGTATTTCTCTTACTAAGATATTCTTGCCATATAATATACATTTGATAAGGTTGATGTATACTCTCAAAACATTTAAGCAAGACCAATTAAAGACTATTATATATTCGGAATATACACTATGAGTTTATATCCAGCGCTCGATGAAGCAATTGAAAAGATGGAAACTGTTGATGGATTTCGATTACATCAAATAAGCGACATAAAACATTGAATAGAGAAGGATAGGGAGTTGAAACTTGGATTGTATAAAGAGTATCGCAGAGCCGTGAATGCTCTGCACGGAGTTGACTCCGCGCTTGTAGCAGCTGGCATGGGACTCGGTGTAGCCGGTGTCGGTTTACTATCAACTATAATCGCCGCGCCTATCGTACTCGGCATGGAAATAGCCGCCAGAGTCTCGGGACTGGCTTGAATAGCGATAAAATTCATTTCTCGTAGGTTGCAAAAGAAAGCATTAAAACACGATAGTATTCGGATACTCGCCGAAGCAAAGTTGAACAGCATTGAGGATCATATTTCGACAGCAATGGTTGATTGTAAGATATCCGAGGAGGAGTTTCGTTTAGTGCTGTCGGAACTCACCAAATACAACGAAATGAAACAGGAGATTCGATCAAAATCTCATAAGACCAGTGGTATAAGCGAAGACGAGAAAAAAAAGTTCATAGAACAGGGGAGGCAACAAGCGCGTCAATTATTCCGTGCCAAAACCAAAGAACTGGTTGGAGATTAAAAATAGATTGCTTACTATCGTTTGATCACATTTAGACAAATGCTTACATAAATATATATAATAATGGAAAAAACTATTAAATGGAGAGAATTACCACAAGGTTTTTATTATATCAGTGATGTCAAACAAACCAAATACGGTTATCAATTGTTTCTTATCAATTTACAAGAAGAGTGTAGTTATATAGTCTGGCCTCCTAGTAAAATGAACAAAGAACTTAATAAAAATGTTGAATATCGCTTTATTGATAAAAATAATGAAGAATATTTTTATTACCATTTAGGCTCATCTAAAGCAATGATTGACCCCAGGTATTGGTGAGCTAGAGCCAATTTAACTTAATCTCATGACTATCGTTGAATCGCATAATCATTTTGGCATAAAAAATGCCATCTGTAGTAGCAGTATAGGTAATAAATCCAGCTCCAGTGGAAGTGGTCCAGAACCCCCATTACCTATACTACTAGGATATATATTGTGTGACTGTTGAATAGTGCAAGCAGGTACGTTTAATCAAAGCCAGTAAGTTAATGCCAAAATGCGTCTTTCCAAAATTCAGTTTTGTATATGTGCAGTATACTCCAATTTTACATCTTTAGTCATGCTAGATCTTTGAAGTTATTGTGTAGGGAATCTTTGAAATGTCTCCAGGCTACGACAGACATATAGATACAGCTAGGGCCCTAACAAACCTAAGCTGTAGGGTTATCGAGTCACACCTTAAAGCTCGACTCGTAATTTCAAAAATCTAAACGACAAAATTTGTCATTTGTTACAAGTTATTAATGTGCACAGTTTGGTATAAAATTGAATGTATTGTCTAGGACTTTGAGTTCAGATTAGGGATATTCTTGGGTGAGCCACCCCCACACATATGTTTATTGTATGTCAGTATTAAGTAATTAACAGCACAGCAGTATTCAGCATTTCAGAGTTTTGATGTCGGAATTAAGGATTTGTTTTTTCTTGGGCATCGCACCCACAATACCTGAGTCACGCGGTAAAGCTAGACTCCTGGTTTCAAATTTCTTCATGTGAAATATTTGCTGAGATGTTTAATTTGTACTTTTTATGACATTACTCATTATCATTATTCGGTTCTGAGTCGCACCGTCAAGCCAGACTCCTGAATTTAAAGAACCTCCATGATATATTTATTGAATCTGTGCAAAGCGGTAATTACCTTGTAGTGAAATTGCACATTACATAGATCACTTGGTTAGTTTTCAAACTGGCACTAAATCAAATTGGCTAGATCACTTTCATACTGTCATTGCATAGATATATTTGTTGCATAAGGATTTCATGTAACTGATTTTGTTCACATTTGCATGGTTGTTTCCGTTGGTGAAAAAGTTCACACATATCAACTTGGACTCATGTAAGCTTGGGGTGTCTAGCCGGGAGAGCCACATTTCAGAAATGGCTATTGCTGGTAAAGCCACATTTTCAGCTGAGTGCATTTCGCCTATTCTAGCAGGTAATTAATTAATCCGATTACCGATACCTTTATATGAGTGTCCCACATTTAAATTACTAAGCGCGGTACTCCCAGACTGAGGGAGGCGACCAGTTCCTACACCGTGTTAGTGACGACATCATCATCTTCACTACAGACAAGAACATTGAACATTTGTGTACTGCAGACATTGTATTTTGTGATGGTACATTTTATGCCTGTCCCAAGATGTTTGATCAGATTTATTGTTTACATGCTGAGGTGTTTGGCCATATGTTTCCATTAGTTTACTGTTTGTTGTCCAATCGAACAAAAGTTATGTCAACATGTTTCAGTACCTATGCGATTTTGCTAGTAGAGGAGGTCTAGAGTTTGCCCCACTTACAATTCAGTTTGACTTTGAACGTGCAGCTCACAATGCCGTGACTGAGGTATTTCCTGGGACATTAGTTAGAGGGTGTTTCTTTCACTTCACCCAATGTATCTGGAGGAGGGTGCAGAAAGAAGGTCTGGTGTTGGACTATAAGGAAGATGAGGAGGTGAAGAAGCTGGTGACAAGAGCTGCTGCCCTCCCTCTAGTACCTCGTGACAAAGTAGATGATGTGTGGCTTGATGCCATTGCTGACTCTCCTGCTGGCCCTAAAGTGACTGCCTTCATGGACTACGTGACAACCTGTTGGGTTCAAGGAGGGGCCTTCATGCCAACCATTTCGAAAACCAAGGCCACCGTACCAACAATCACCTGGAAGGGTTGCACAACAAGATAAAGAAACTTGCCAAGAAGTGCCACCCGAACATCTACGAGGTAGTGAAGCTATTTCAGCGAGAGCAGTCACTCAAAGAGGTTGCAGTCCTTAGACTCTCACACCAGTGATCAGAACCTTCACTAAGAAAGAAGTACAAGGCAATCGATGCACGTATTGCGTCCCTCAAGATCCAGCTCCTGAACCCACACCTGAGTGAGATGGAATATGCTGACCACGTGGGCGACCTCCTTCATCTGCATTATGATATTCATATGATATTCATATTCATCAATGTAAAGTTTTGATGAATATGTTATCCTTGTTGAATAGAAAATGAGAAAACAAGACTTGTTTTGTTATATACGATAACCTGTTAGAATCACAAAGCATGTTTTGACAGCATAGCCGCGAGAGCCACATTATACAATCACGCAACCATAACCATTGCCGCGAGAGCCACATCAATTTGGGCTATCTATTTTCGAAATGTGGCTTTGCCGGCCTGTAACCAAGCTTGGGGTCCAAGCTTCACGTAACGGAGGGAAGTTGTCATAGCAACTGATTTACGACACCCATTGTCTGAAGAATATTTAATTGCAAAGGCTCATTACCCTGGAACCATGACATCTATATGCCTTGAAACACTTAATTGCTGTTATTTATAAGATGCTAATCCTAATTGTTAATCCCCATTTTTGTGTACATCAACCGTCTGCCATCCTGAACAAGATGTGCAAGTATGTCACTGATGAATTACTGTTTATATTTATATTTATTACTTACTAAATGTCAGGTGACCTTAGCTATATAAGCCTTGGTGCAGACAGATTGAGAAGGAGAAAGAAAAGTCACTCTCAGCCTAGCTAGGGTTAGGCTGGGTGCTCCGGGGCACCTAGACAACAACCACTACCACTATGTGCTGACCTGGCACATAGTGTCTTTTGTATGTATATATCTACATGTATACTGCAAGCCATCGTCTCCAAGTTGTCACTTCCTACTGAGAACCATACGTCGGCCTCTTGCATATACGAGTATGCAAATTATTCATTAATCAATGTCTAGACCACATGCGTTGTTACACTCCTTAAAAAGGATTTTAGCACACAGCAACATAAATACTGCTTCCTATTCTTCTCACTCCTTCCGCATTTGAATGGCCACAGCAGCAGCAATGAACACATACAGCAATATGGCAGGTGGAAGTCAGATTGTTACAATGCTTACATACGACTACCGACAAATCTAATGCTACACAACTTTGAATGAAGCAGTATCAGGGAATATGTCTAAAAAAGTTGTCGTTTAATCAGGGAATATATATAATACCTGAAAAGTTTAGGGATTCTGTATATTACCTGTGTAAAACAGACATTACATATATTTCCTGAACATTTCAGGGATTATACATATCCTCTAATTTGACATATCCTTTGTAACATATATATCATACAGTATCATTAAGGGTAGACTAAAAGTCTAAGAAACAAAATGTTTATCAAACTAGCAGTTTTAGAGTTAGGAATGTAAATTTAGGAAAAAGAGGGGTGCCTGTTGAAATCTTTTTTTTTGTCTGTTTATCTACTATTATCGACATACAAAGTTTAAGTCCATCAGTCATATTTTGTAGGACTGTCACAAAATCTTCTCGAAATGAAGAAAAAGAAGAGGTTTAACTCACCAAGTATTTCTGTGGCTGTTTCCCTATCCACAAATAGCCTGGAAAACCGTGATTGTCACCTTTCTATGTGAAATATGGTAGAACAAGAAAAAGACTTAGTTTCATTCTTACTTACTCGCTGTTTATTGACATGAAGATTTTGTGATCAAGATATGTAAGCTGTTCAGCTATATCCAGAGCTGAAAGAGTATCAAAGTTGTCTTTGGATGGAACCTGAAAAGAAATGATTGAATGAGTGACATATACATTCTGATATACGTATCTGAAAATAAGCCATTGTTTTTTTTAGCTATATTGACTGATTAAATGCTTAAACAAAGTAAATACTAATAAAATTGTGCTTCAAATTGACTGACTGACATAGTGGTACAGACTTTTCACAAGTTTATATAAGTGAGAAATTACATATTATGCATAGATACCAACAAAACCATTATCAACTTTAATCACATTAGCCAAACCTTAAAATGTACTCACATCAAAGAGATAAAATGACCAATGAGAACATTTACTTGGACATGGATGCATCAGTCTTTGGTTTTGGACCTTTGACGACACTCAGTCACTCACTCAGTGGAGGAGGTTTCATCAGAAATAACCTACACTACTGCCAAGAAGTTCATTCCCCTTACATGCATTGAGAACGCATGTAACTCACATGACATGGGTATTCAATGGGTTGCTCAAGGGTTGAGCACCCATTAAAGAAGTGAGTGAAACAGATGTGCAGTGCCTGTGCAGCGAGTGACCAACGCATGTGCCATACATGTAACATGGGATCGGGTTTCAGTTAAATTTGACAAATTGCTAAAATGAATAGTGAGCTGAAAGAAAACAATGCGGCCATTGACCTGTTTTCACCAGACAATAAACATTAGGTCAGCCAATCTTAATTATTGTTCTGTTGCTCAACTTATATACATGAACCATTCTAGCCATTGTGACAAGCCAGTAGCAGAACAGTAGTGAATATAGACATGCGTTCAACGCTAAGGGATCTCATGAGTTGACACAATTGTCATGAATAACTTTCATAATTAATCAAGTGAATGTGCTTGTGGATTGCAGAAATGTTTGTTCCAATGTTTGCCTATATTCCATCTGTTTGCCAATAAAATGATGTTCGTTCACCAAATGAATGCTTTAGATGGTACAATTATGATAGAGCAGTCACCACTACTAATGTCCTATTATCTCATGTAGGAATATGCCCCATCCCACAAAGGTTACATTAGAGTGAACTTGACAAGTCATGATGAAGTTTAATATTCATATTATTGTAGTTTTTCAAATTTAAATAAAATTGTAAAATACATTATTTGTATATTCAATGTGGGGAAAGGTCCATGTGGGTAAATGTTAGTGTGGGTTACTGTCCAAATGGGGAATTATATATATTGGGAAATATCCTACACTCTTGTGAAATATTTATTGTCAGTGAGTTACTTTGAACCTTACATCACACGGCGAAGTTTTCAGCTATAATGACTTCTAAAATTCATATCGACACTATCTTAATGTTCAAGTTCTAGCGTGTATATATTTTTGTAGATATGAAACATTCTTGTTAATTGTAGATACTCTGAACACATATACATATAATAAAACATATGAACTGCTGTCATATAGCTGGAATATTGCTGAGTGTGGCATTAAACAACAAACAAACAAACATTAAAACATATGACAGATAAGTTGGTGCTTTGATATGCAACAAGAAGAATCTTGTGTATTTCTATGCCATCCTGATCATTGTTTACTTCTACTACATGTATGTTTAGAGGCAAGACATTTGTGAGAGCACAGAATTTGTGAATAGGGCCAATAATTATATTGTTTACTACTGCTGCCACATAGTTTGGCCATTGTATGTCTTGTATCATATATGTGTCCCATTGTATTTCCGTAAATAATTAAATATCTTACCTTGTGAATTTCAATACAATTTGTGAATTATTCATTCATCTTGTGTTATTACATGTATTTACTCATTTCAGAATCTAGTTCTGTGCATACCAATTTCTGGGTTAACCTTTAAATTTGGTAATCATCATTGTGATGGACAGCCAGTCAAAATACAGGATCATGGCAATGATAAGGTTTTGAATTTGCAAGAATCAATACTTTTCTTCCAGAGATACGGGAGGTACCCAGACTTTGGGATACTATAATACACATTAGCTCAGGTTTATCTGGATTGTGAACTCAATTTAGACCTTCAAAACGAAATTAATTTGTGAGGAATAATGCCTGTTTTCTTAATCCTAAGCGATTGATAAAAGACATGATACAATCAATCCAATTGATCATTTTATGACCTCAAGGATGCACTTAGACTTATCACCATATAGATACATGTAAAGTATAATCTTATATATCTCATGAATTTGTTCACACCACACATAATGTGCATGTTTCAAGGTATACTGTTTACATCAAAATCATACCTTTGGTATTTTCTAAAAATTTGATTTTGTGAAATTTAAAATCTTCTACTTATGCATTCACATATGCAATGATATATAGCTGGGCTTACAGTATATTGACAAAGGAAGAACACGGCATTCAAACTTATCAGCATCTCAACATTAACTGTGAAGTTGTTTGCATTACATGCAAAACCAGAAGCAGCCCCGGACCCACTTTGACCTAAATGCCACCAAACTTTTCCATCTTTATCAAATCTGGTGACAGTTAGGGATGGTACAGATAGTCGAATAGTTGATCACATCAACCGTTGACTGTAAAAATTCTGTTAATAGTGACCTTGAACTTCAATGAAGGTTGCTCAAAAGGTTACGAGTTCAATGCCCCAGCCAAAGTATAATATGTTTCAAATTCCAGACTTGCTGGGTTTCACAAACATTATACATTTTTAAGCATATGACCTTGAGAGTTAATTTGAGACTTTTATTATCAGTTTTCGGTTTTCAAGAACATTCCAAAGGGCAATCCAGCATGTGAACCATATATGAACAAATGAACACATGAACAAAATGAAGTTTGATAATACTCAAAGTGGTGGTCACAGTGACGTAGACTAAACATCTGGTCTCTAAAAAGAACATATTTTACAGAAAAAACAGTAGTTAGATTATAGTTATAAAATATAATAAAAAGTAGCCCAGAGAATTTCTTCCTTCCTGATATTGCAGTACTCTAGACTTGCCAAACATTAATGACTTGCATGGGCTAATATTGGAAATATTTGTTTCAGGGTCTGTATGACAAACTAACAGTGAGGGTCTTTGTTGTTTGAGGTAGTACATAAATCCATTCCAGGTTCCCTTTTATATAAAGAAATCTCTCCAAGGTAGAACTCAGTATATATAGAAATCTACACTATCACACAGCGCTAACAATGGGTGAGTCCAAACCCTGTTCTGAAATTTCTTTACGTATTACCTCAAACAACAAAGACTCCTTCACTGACAGTGACTTATCACTGATATCATTAAATTATTATCACTTATCATACATAAGAATTCCAAAGACTTACCACGTATAAGGGGGGAGGCATGGGTGACCCAGTTGTCTAAGGCTTTGCAATTTGCTGTGCAGAGTTACTTCCCTTGGGCATGCCAGAAATCGAACAATAGTTTATCATTGTTAATAATTCTAAGAATACCACCTCTATTACATATCTGCCATAAATCCTGTATTTTGGCTTCAATCACACTAACTAAAATCTTCCAATTTTCAACAGACATCCTCTTCACTGTCAATCACACGATTATAGTTGTCGCCAAGTAGTCTTGTAACTACCCAAGCCATGATGTCATAATGGCGTCTACATTACTTTTTCCCCGTGTGTGCCAAAGTTAACACCTACTATTTTAGGGTAACAATCTAGCACTTGGTAGTAATTCACATTTACCTTAGATTATTCTGATAAGTTGTCTTTAATAACAGACATATTAATATAAAGTAATAGTGCTGTTGGAGAGTCAAACACACACGTAATTAGTTGTCGCCAAGTAATCTCGTAACTACCCAACCCATGACATCACAAGATATTTCACAAGATCTACTGTTATATTTGCTGATCTTGATCATTATAAACCTGGATTCGTGACTTTTAATACTGACGATTATGTCATTTCCAGTTCTGACTTCACTACCGGTATGTCACATCCCCTTTTTGGTAAAGACATCTCTCTAGGTCTAATTCTATCAAAAAGACGTCATTTCCTGGTAACAAGGACACTGTTCTGCTGTTTCTGGTGCTGACATAACTTCTAGTTATTCTCTCCCTTCCAGTAATGATGTCACTTCCGGTCTAATGGTGATAGTTGATATTTAAGGTGCTTCTAATCCATTCTACACCTAATGGGAATAATAATCAAGGGTGTACTCATAGTGATGGATGATAGTTTGAGCCGTGACAACCGGACCAAGGGAATATATGCCTTCCAAGTCTGGTTTAACGTCATGCAAGTAAAAGCTGGTGAAGATGTTGGCTAGGGCTCTGATTTTGTGAGCTGAGCAGACGTAGCGTAGAATTTTGAGTCTGTGTATATCTTGATGCAACTGTAGCTTTTAGCCATCCTGCTAAAGTAGCCTTGGTAATATCCTTCTTTGAGTTGGTCTTACAGGATAGGAAGAGTCTCACACAATGGCGTCTCTGTGTAGCCGAGAGATAGAACTTGAGATAGATTGGTTCTTGGCTATGAAAGTCTGGGAGCGATCTTAGAGTTATTGAGGTCCAATATTGATCATGGGTAAGACTGGAATAGTCTAAGGTATGTAATCCTGAAACTCTTGCTGCTGTTGTCATGGCTAGAAGATACAATGTTTTCCTGGCTTTTTGAAGTAGGGTAGCTTGAGCCATGGGCTTGTAAGGTTACGTTAACAATGCCCATAATACCACAGATAGATTCCACTTGGGGAAGATACGAGGAGTTCTAATATCTTCTAGTAGAAAGCATCTCATTAGTCTGTTGAGAATGGGACGATTTCCAGTTGATAATCCGGCATGTTGAAGTACAGAATGATTGGCTGATCTGTAACCTTCTATCATCCCATGTCGGAATTTGTTGTCTTGACGCAGATGAAGTAGAAAATCTGCTACCATATTGACTGATTTTGCATTAGTAAAAATCACTAGTCGTCTTCTCCACTGGACAAACTTGTCCAATCCCTTGTCATATATAAGGGAGGATGAAGATCTTCATGATCTTGACACAGCTTCTGAGGCAAGTTCTGAGTATCTGTATTTCTGCATCTTCTGCTTGATAACTTCCAAGCAGTCAGATGTAGGCGGGGCAGATTTTCATGAAAAATGCTGGACTTGGGTTGTCGTAGCAGATCTAGACAGAGAGGTAACTGAATAGGTTCCTCCATTAGCAGCTTTAGTAGTCTGAGGAACCACCTCCTGCTGGGCCATATTGGAGCTATCAGTATTATTACGCAATCCACCTTGTGGATGACTTTGTCTAGGAGAGACCATGGTGGGAATGAAAATGTAAATAAACTTGTCCATTCGATCGAAACAGCGTCAATCTGGTGAACTCTTGGGTCGTGAACTTGGCTGACATAAACCAGAAGTTATATCCAGAATATATCTATATGTGGTATGTCCCATAACTTGGTTATCCAGGTGAACCCTGAGGATCTAATGTCCATTCTGTTGCCACGATTCTCCCCCAACGTGACCAACTGTTGGCCAGTATGTTCAGTTTCCCGGGTATATGTCTCGCTTCCATCAGGCAATTGAAGGAGTGTGCCAAGGCAAACAATCGTCTTGTCTCCATCATCAGGGAGATGGATCTGGATCCTCCCTGCTTTTGACTATAGGCCACTACTGTGTTGTTGTCTGTGGCTATAAGAATGGACGATAGGTGAAGATGTATCCTCCATTCCAGGATGGTTTTTCTCCTCTGTGTTTCACCTCTGTACTGTGAGATCGTCCATATCGGCTCCCAATACCGAATCTGACGCGTCTGGGAATAGATGGTGTTCTGGCGTCGGATAAGTCAGGGGGATGCCACTCATCACATGTTCTTTCTGATTCCACCAATAGAGGTCTTGTAGCAAAGTGGGAGGTAACTGAGTCTGGAACTCTAGGCTGTGAGATCGTATAGAGTTGACTCATGTCTGTAGAGGACATAGCATCAGCCTTCCTCTGAAGGTCATATATAGGGTAGGGGCATTAAGTTGCCTAGAAGAGACATCCACCACCTTAGAGGCATGCTGGGTTGACTTGAAAGTCATTGAATCATCTTGTCGAATCATTCCTCTGTTGGGCATAGATATATCCCCTGACTAGCTGGAATCTTGCTCTGATGTATATAATGTCTTGAATCGGAGTAATCTTTGCCTTGGATGGATTGACTAGGAAGCCAAGGTAGGTCATAAGTTGGACCAAGAATATCATGTTCTGATGTAGTGGATCTTTTCCTTGGTCTGCCGCTGAAGGCTTCCAGATAGCCATGGATATGAACTAGCTGGAGGTGAGCGAACTTGATGACTGTAATCCTGGTGAATAGCCAAGGTGCTATTCCGACCAGGTGAAATCTTCGGCCCACAGTGTGTGTGTTCAGGATCGGTTGTTTCCTGAAGTGTAGCTTGTATCCATGAGCCACGATGTCTAGAATCCAGTGGTCGGGTGTATTTTGGTTAAAATTTTGGCGTATGATAGTAGACGCCCTCCCAATGGGCCCGAAAATCGGCATTATATTGTAAAACGGTAGGCATAAATCGCAGTCCATTGACATAGCCAGGTCGAAAGGGTCTATAACGATGGAGGGGGTTGTAAGGAAGTCAGAACTTGCGTTCACCCCTGCCTCCCAATCTTCAACGGCGATTATATCCCTGATTCTTGTAATCTGGTTGGCGAAAGGAATCCTGGGAAGATTGTCATTTGTTGTACCTCTGCCTCGGTTGGTATGAATCCTTCCCGGAGGCGACAAACTTCTTCTGAGGAGGCCGTTTGGACACTGATGACTTATAATCCCAGGGACGCTTCTGTGAATGGGATGATTCATGAGCTTTAAGTGTGGAAACGTTTGGCTGTGTCTCGTATAACTTCATCAATGACATGTTTTAATTTCCTGTTAAATGTTGTGGTTGCTGATGTAGGTTGTGTCATAATAAACTTCTTGGATCTGGCTCTGGATCTGATCTGGGCTAAAAGTTGTTGATGTTGTAGCCTCAGAAGTCCAGACTTGGGAGGAGAGAAAGTCTTCCTGCATCCTGACAATCAAGTGTAGGAGGCTATGGATGAGTCCGACTTGATCAGTCCTAATAAGTCATGGGTGTTTCTGGTGCAACTCCTTCATAGGATGGTTGTAAAGGTGGGATGATGTGTCTGATTCCGGCAACAAACCAATTTATATAAGCTCCGATATCCATCCATAGAGTATCTGGAAACTGATGTGAAATCCTTGAACTGTGATGCCAATAAAATAACATTTGTGTCGGGTTGCGTACCAACTTGTAGAAGTCTTCATCCATACTTGGGAATTCTGGAAGTGTAGCTTCGTGCGGCCCATATAACTTCTGTTTCATAGGTGGTAAAGATAAACATTCATCATACTTGAGCCTGTGAATGTTATCAGTCAACTGTTCAACAACCTTGCCAGCTTAACTGGGCCAAGGTAATGTCTGATGAATGTGTTGAGACGATGTAGGAGCATGACATCCCCTGTATTCAGGCATCTGGGGTGGTGAACTCTCTGTCACATGCAGCCGAGTGAATGAGTGAGTGAGTGAGTGAGTGAGTGAGTGAGTGAGTGAGTTGGGTTTAACGCCGCTTTTAACAGTATTCCAGTATATGGGAGGAAAGCCCAAAGTGATGCAGGTCTCAGACGTTTACCACTTCAGTGAAACCCACGAGCACAGGTATGGTGCTGACAAACCTAGAAACATAATCGGGGTGAATCGGGATTCAAACCCACAATCATAGGTTTCTGGCATGCCCAAGGGACCCAACTCTGCACAGCAAATCGCGGCGCCTTAGACGACTGGGCCACCTGTGCCCCACATGCAGCCGAAGCATAGGGATAAGATGATAGAGTTCATGAACAAGTTCCACAAAGGTATAGCCTTCGATGTAATCTCGTTGGGATGAGTCAGCTTGATCCTCAAAACCCTCTGACTCTGGGTGGCCTTGGGTATCTCCCATGGGGGGTGTATAATCGTAGCACTCCGCGTCTACCCTGAATTCTGGTATCATGTGTCTCTGTGTGGCTTGTGGTCCGTGGGTAAAGGTAGCCATGGCAGCCGTTGATGGCTGGCCCATGGAGTCCGTGCGACAGCCGTACATTATCTTAATGGCTGGCTGGACAGCTTATCAGTCGGCTGGGTTGCCATGGAAGGCAGGCAAATGGGGCCCAGGTGACCACCGTAGGGCGTCTGGCTGGTGTGGCTGGATGGCTTGGTTGCCATGATACTGTGCGGCTCCCGTACGGTATTGTCCCATGGTAGGGTGAAGAGTGCGGGCTTATACCCGGCTGGTCTGCTGGCCTGCTGGCTGGCCGGCTGGCTGAGCTTGCTGGTCTACTGTAGATAGGAAAAATCAAGGAGATGTAGGCCCATCTCTGTGTCCACTGCTGAGAGCTTCGTCTCAAACATGCTCTTCACCATCTCCTGCTGTTCTTTGAACAGTCGGTGGATAAGACTCATGGTGAGTGCAGGGGATGGTGGGTCAGCTGGAGAGGAAACTGATTTTTCAGTAACGATGTTTTCCATTTTCTTCTTGGGAGCCTCGTGCCTCTTGGCCTTAGTCACGGCCCTGGTCATCTTGGAGAAGATCTTCTCGGATGTGTTACTGCATTGCTCACATCTCTCCTCCTTGCTGCAGGTCATGCTTCTGCACTTCACACAGTTTTCATGAGGATCTCCCGTGCCATGAATCAGTCACACTTCTTGCACCCAGGGGAAGATTGACACAACATGACAACCTCACAAAATCACCAAACACCAGCTCTACTTACGTGTGTGTTTGACTCTCCAACAGCATTATTACTTTATATTGTATGTCTGTTATTAAAGACAACTTATCAGAATAATCTTAGGTTAATGTGACTTACTACCAAGTGCTAGATTGTTACTTGTTAACTCTAGCACACACGGGGAAAAAGTGATGACATTATGACATCATGGCTTAGGTAGTTACGAGACTACTTGGCGAAAACTAATTGTGTGATTGACAGTGAAGAGGACGTCTGTTGAAAATCTGAAGATTTTAGTTAGTGTGACTGAAGCCAAAATACAGGATTTATGGCAGATATGTAAAAGAGGTAGAAGTATCTATGATCATGGGTTCGAAACCTGGTTAGCCCCATTTATGTTTCTATGTTTGTCAGCACCATACCTGTCCTCATAGGTTTCACTACATTGGTAAACGTCTGAGACCTGCATTACTTCAGGCTTTCCTCACACATTAAGGTGATCGACCAGCATGATATAACTAGAATACTGTTCAAAGCAGTGTCAGACCCAATTCACTCACTCACAAAATGCATAAGACAAAACAAATCATCTGAAACTGCATTTTAGTGAAAATGTAAAACATTACTTTCACCTTACCTTGACCTTACACATAGGTCACTCACCTTTTCCAATATGGGCCCCTCCCTTACTGATGACAAAATGTGTTATGTTTCATTGACCCACATTAAACACTTTTCATAAGGTAAACAAGGCTTTTACCAGGCTATGACCTTGAAGATGAACTTAACCCATGGCTTGACAAAATGATTTCCCTGGCTTGTAAAGAAGATGGAAATAATATGTTATCCCTGATATTTCCAAGCACCACATGGTTTCACAGGGCTCAAAGTTCACTTTTTTACTTACTTGTTCATAGCTAAGTAAATATTTATAATCAGTAGCCAAAATGAAACGCTCGTCGCAATGCAACTTTACCTAATACAATCGTGATAAATAAAAGATTATGTTTATTTGAAGTTGTCTGTTATCTATTATAATTGATTACAGTAAAAGACATCAAATTTGAACACATTTTTGACATTGTAACAATGTTAAATGTTTGAGCATTAACATATTAGCTGGCTCTCAAATAGCTGTTTGTTTTGAGTACTGTCAAACATGATATGATGACATGATCATGGATAGTCACTTTAAAAAGATACTTTACTTCAATCTCAATTTTGTACACAATGGTGTATGCCTATAATGTCTTAAACAATTGCAAAAACCCCAAAATATCAGTGAAAGGAAAATATCTGCTTGTAAAACATCTTTGCTACTACAAGTAATACACTATCTAAAAGGTCTTATCCTATTGTTCACACATATGAAAGCTATATTTATTACATTATTTAAATAATGCTTTACAACTTAATTAAGTTTGTTGTATATAAAGATGTACGCTCACACATTCATAATGTCCAGATTATGGACCAAGGAAGTGAAAAATTGACAATTTGCAGCAAATATAAGATTTCATAAAATCCACTTACCTATTTCTTTTTTATTTTCATTGTTTATGTAATCGGAAAATTATTTTAAAAAGATTTAAAAATAATGTCTGTCTTCACCCATTTCCCGATAACAGCGGCTGTCCACTACGTTTTCTAAGCTTCGTATGAATAACATGTACGTAGAAGAATGCCAAGTGACACACCATTAGAAAGCTTATTTTTTTATCTACATGACAGTAACCTCTCCAAGAGTTTTTTGTTGTTGCTGTTTCTTGCTGAAATCTGCTACAAGGTTCGTGACTGGTCAAATTTAGGGCAGCCAATCAAATTACAGCAATGATACTGTCCTTGTGTAATGATGAATTTCAGATTTTGACGAAAGAGTTTTGTTAAAATGTGTTATTCTGAACATTTAAAGCAGAAAATTGTGATCTATATCATAAAATTGGAACTTCATGGATGTATCGTGCTATGTTACGAGCTGTGACAATGCATATATTTTGGCATGAAACATCCAGGCTGAGAAATCAAGCCGACAAAAGCCGAGATGTCATTTGACTTACATTACACGCAATCGCATGAAAAGATGGAAATAATAACTTAATAATAGCTGTAAGTTTGAAAACTTTTATATATATTTTTGTTGATTTTTTATATTAATTTTTATAGTATATTTAAAGATTTGCTTGAAACATATTTATTTTGCTTTTTGACATGTCCCATGTGGACCGGTTGTCAAACTTGAAGTGTGTGTCAAAGAATTTTATTTTCAATAACATTGCGGGAAATAGTTAATATTTTTTTTGATTTAGCAATAAAAAATAATAAATTGAAATGGAATACGTATTTCATACATTTGAAATGCGAGAGATTTTAAAAATGAATGATATGACAGGTAGGTTTAAAAAGTTTTATACCCTCTATTTTGACATGATTAAGGCTTGGTGGGTCTACCGGCCTGCGGTGTCTGGGGACTCGAGGCTTCTTGGCCAGTGGGTGTACCGGCCTACGGTGTTGAAGAGTTAAATTCATGATTTTTCCGTACTCACCAAGAGGTAAGTGTTTTAAAATATTTCATTGCATTTCGCAAACTTCACTCGCAAATGTGACCAAATCACTCGCAACTTCGACCCCTGTTTCAAAAATACAATTGCATATGCTACTCATTGAAAGTAGGTCACTGTGAGTTCATCACTTGTCATTCATAAGTATTCAATCAATATAACTACTACATGCAGAAAAATGTTTTTTAGTTAAGACTGTAAAAATACTGAATGAATGACCTTCACTGAGAATTCAACCCAAAACATGTAACAGTTTTATTTTACATAATGTAAATGCTGGAGTTATTATTTAAAAAAAACCCCTTTTCATCAGGCTATGACCTTCAGGATAACCTTGACATGAATAGCCCATTTGTCAAAACAGTTGTGAGGTCTATACACGCTATCTAAAGATAATATGTGGTGTCAGGAAATTCTTCTGGGGCATATTGGATGTCTGAAATCTCTAACATCTGTCATGTCATGTCACGAGGATCAACAAACACTGAAAAATTTACAACTTACAGCACTAATACAGAATATTCTCGATATGTATTATGATATTAGCACTGTAAGATGTAAATGTACTTGCTGTTTGTTGATCCTCATGATCCATGACTGACAACTTCCTTCTTGTTCTGGGTCATGCCTACCCGTAATTTGGAAAGTTGCGGTCTGTGTGTTTTAGTGCTGCCGTTTCCATGTTTTTGGCATCATGCTTCCAGATTTATGATGCTGTTTCTAAGTTTTTGGTTATGTTCTCATTATTTTCTGTTGCCAATTCCTTGTGTGTATGACAGCTTTTTGTTGCAGTCTGTCAGTTTTCATTGTTAGTCCTGTCTTTGGGAGACATTATTTATGTACAGCAGTGTAGCAAGAGTTAGTTTGCAAGATTTGAGTTTGAAAATTTTAATATCATATAATTACCACTGGTGGTGCAAGCAGTTTGTTGAGGTCCTCAAGTGACATAGTAGAGGTATCCCTGGTAATTGTGCGTAATATAGATCCAGCCGCTTTGTGTTCTGTTGGCAGAAGGTTGCTGTTGTTCAGCATCTCATCTAGAAGCTCCATTACAGAACTTTTCAGAGTCAGATCTGACTCAAAATCCTGCAACAAGGAGAGGGGGGAACACATTTTTCTCATCTCCAGTGGGGAATAAAATGAAAATAATGACACAGTTCTATGTTATCAAAACATTTTTATATAAATGTTAACATTATTTAAGGACTGGTCATTTATTATAGGGGTGTTTGTGTGTCATGAATAAATGTTAAATTAAATGGGAGGAAGACAGCAAAATCTCATACAGTCCTATACTAAGTTGTCTCCTACCCCCTCCCCCATAATACATGACCAGTCCTTATGGAGAGACATGCATGCCAAAGTTTAACTTCCTCAGGTTGGCAGGTTCAGAGAAGAAGCATACAAAACCACATGTGTATTTTAAAGGAATTTAAGAACAGTGTCTTATTCAAGTAAAAAACCTGTAAACAATGATATGAAACCATGGATCAGCTCAATAATGCAACACAAACCCCACCCACTCTATTCTAAGCCATTCTGGACACAAGTATAATGGACCAACCACTTGAAATTCTTGGGGGGATTTATCAAAAAATAAATAAATTGTCCCTGAAAATTCTTGAAAAAAATAATTCTGCTTCAGACTTTTGAAAAAAAAAGAACTTGCCCGCACCAAAAATTGCATCATTTAAAATAATATAATATCTAGTAGCTGTAGCTGAACAAAAAGAGTAGTATAGGTAATGATGGTTCTGGACCACTTCCACTGGAGCCGGATTCATATACCTATAAAAATTTATATCATAGACTACAGGAGGAATTTTTTATGCCAAATTGACTATGCGATTCAATGATAGTCATAAGATTAAGTTAAATTGACCATCACCTGTAGTCTATGATATAAATTTTTATAGGTAATGATGGTTCTGGACCACTTCCACTGGAGCCGGATTCATATACCTATACCACCACTACAGGAGGAATTTTTTATGCCAAATTGACTATGCGATTCAATGATAGTCATAAGATTAAGTTAAATTGACCACCACCTGTAGTCTATGATATAAATTTTTATAGGTAATGATGGTTCTGGACCACTTCCACTGGAGCCGGATTCATATACCTATACCACCACTACAGGAGGAATTTTTTATGCCAAATTGACTATGCAATTCAATGATAGTCATAAGATTAAGTTAAATTGACCACCACCTGTAGTCTATGATATAAATTTTTATAGGTAATGATGGTTCTGGACCACTTCCACTGGAGCCGGATTCATATACCTATACCACCACTACAGGAGGAATTTTTTATGCCAAATTGACTATGCGATTCAATGATAGTCATAAGATTAAGTTAAATTGACCACCACCTGTAGTCTATGATATAAATTTTTATAGGTAATGATGGTTCTGGACCACTTCCACTGGAGCCGGATTCATATACCTATACCACCACTACAGGAGGAATTTTTTATGCCAAATTGACTATGCGATTCAATGATAGTCATAAGATTAAGTTAAATTGACCACCACCTGTAGTCTATGATATAAATTTTTATAGGTAATGATGGTTCTGGACCACTTCCACTGGAGCCGGATTCATATACCTATACCACCACTACAGGAGGAATTTTTTATGCCAAATTGACTATGCAATTCAATGATAGTCATAAGATTAAGTTAAATTGACCACCACCTGTAGTCTATGATATAAATTTTTATAGGTAATGATGGTTCTGGACCACTTCCACTGGAGCCGGATTCATATACCTATACCACCACTACAGGAGGAATTTTTTATGCCAAATTGACTATGCGATTCAATGATAGTCATAAGATTAAGTTAAATTGACCACCACCTGTAGTCTATGATATAAATTTTTATAGGTAATGATGGTTCTGGACCACTTCCACTGGAGCCGGATTCATATACCTATACCACCACTACAGGAGGAATTTTTTATGCCAAATTGACTATGCGATTCAATGATAGTCATAAGATTAAGTTAAATTGACCACCACCTGTAGTCTATGATATAAATTTTTATAGGTAATGATGGTTCTGGACCACTTCCACTGGAGCCGGATTCATATACCTATACTGCTACTACAGGGGGGATTTTTTATGTGTAAATGACTATGTGATTCAACGATAGTCATGAGATTGACTCCAGCTCACCAATACCTGGGTCCAATCATTGCTTTAGATGAGTCTAAATGGTAATAAAAATATTCTTCATTATTTTTATCGATAAAGCGATATTCAACATTTTTATTAAGTTCTTCGTTCATTTTACTAGGAGACCAGACTATATAACTACACTCTTTTTGTAAATTGATAAGAAACAATTGATTACCGTATTTGGTTGGTTTGACATCACTGATATAATAAAAACCTTGTGGTAATTCTCTCCATTTAATAGTTTTTTCCATTATTATATATTTATGTAAGCATTTGTCTAAATGTAATCACACGATAGTAAGCAATTTATTTTTAATCTCCAACCAGTTCTTTGGTTTTGGCACGGAATAATTGACGCGCTTGTTGCTTCCCTTGTTCTATGAACTTTTTTTTATCGTCTTAGCTAATACCACTGGTCTTACGAGAATTTGATCGAATCTCCTGCTTCATTTCATTGTATTTGGTGAGTTCCAACAGCACTAAACGAAACTCATCCTCGGATATCTTACAATCGGCCATTGCTGTCGAAATATGATCCTCGATGCTGTTCAACTTTGCATCGGCGAGTATCCGAATACTATCGTGTTTTAATGCTTTCTTTTGCAACCTACGAGAAATGAATTTTATCGCTATTCCTGCCAGTACCGAGACTCCAGCCGCTATTTCCATGCCGAGCACGATAGGCGCGGCGATTATAGTTGATAGTAAACCGACACCGGCTACACCGAGTCCCATGCCAGCTACTACAAGAGCGGTGTCAACTCCGTCCAGAGCATTCACGGCTCTGCGATACTTTTTATACAATCCAAGTCTCAACTCCCTATCCTTTTCTATTCGATGTTTTATGTCGCTTATTTGATGTAATCGAAATCCATCAACAGTTTCCTTCATTTCATCGAGCGCTGGATATAAACTCATAGTGTATATTACGAATATATAATAGTCTTTAATTGGTCTTGCTTAAATGTTTTGAGAGTATACATCAACCTTATCAAATGTATATTATACGGCAAGAATATCTTAGAAAGAGAAATACTACCACTTTTAATAATTTGAACCCCCTCGAGGGATGTAACGGGTGATGCACCGACATGAATAATACTGCAACGTTGACGCTCGTGTTTCTTGAGCCATTTAATCGATAGACCTGGTAATATTTCGAAGGCATCTACCGGTGCATCTCTGAACAAGACTTCAATAATAAGCGTAGAAATATTAGGTATTGCACTCAAGTTCTGTTTAATATCATCGAATTCGGTAACCAAATTTAAACTAACATTTTGGATTGCCGGACGACTATATAACATATGACCTGGTTTTTCTGGCAGGGGAGTGACTAACACACTTTTTCATTTTGACGGGATATAGGCCGCGAGTACGATGCCACTATTTATTATCTTAGTTAAATTATGTCCCTTACCCATCATCGCATAAGGTGGGGTAATGACGATATTCAGTAGCCACTTGATGTTTGCCTCGACCATAGTCCATTTATTCTCACTGTTGTAAATGATATTGTACGGAGTGGTTTTAAGGAGTCTACTAACGTCGACATCGCTTAAATCTTCTAGATTACCCGCGAATGTGACTTCTTTCCGCTTGTATACATTATCGTGTAAGTGTAAAGCGTATAACTTACCATTGGTACCGGGTTTATCGAATCCTTCTGTGTCTCCGAGATCGGAAAGCGCAATTGTATTACATTGTCTTATCGTTCCAGGGCCTGATGCATCAACCATTATTTATAATATGGAGTGTTACACTTAAGTATCCTATATGTACAGGTTGGTGTTTTACATCTAATATAGAAATTTTAAGGTCTGAAATAATACCCCGCTTTAATTTTTTATATTGTAATGTTGAGAAAGATTCCGTTCTACCGCTATTGTATTTTTCATCTTTCACTGGAACACTTCTGAGTAGAGTTGAAGGACTTTCTAGTTGAATATTATCCGTTGTGCTTATTTGATCAAGATGGATGCACAACTCTTTATAGGGAACTAAATCAGGTAAATAGAGTCCCTGATCTGTTGTCTTGATTACTGTTATTTCTCCTCTCCATCCAAGTGTGTATGCTAAGTTCCTGTAAAGCTTTACATCCTTTTTTCCAGAGTTTAAAATCAGTAACCCATTTGACTCATTTTGTGTTAGACTAATTCCATTAGGCTTAAAAAATTCATCATTGAGTGAGCATACGCTGTAATACCCATCAGGTATAATGTATTTTTGACCATTTATTTCTGTCTCATTATTATAACCTCTCGTAGCATTTATATTGGTCCACCGCGGGTAATACGTTGTCCATCCGAGTTATCGATAGTACGAAGCAGTTCAATAGACTGACTATTTGTTATTCCCAGGAGTGTAACATACATATCAAATATACAATGATACTATATCATAACTTAAATATGGAATCAACCATTATTTATAATATGGAGTGTTACACTTAAGTATCCTATATGTACAGGTTGGTGTTTTACATCTAATACAGAAATTTTGAGGTCTGAAATAATACCACGCTTCAATTTTTTATATTGTAATAACGAGAAAGATTCCGTTCTACCGCTATTGTATTTTTCATCTTTTACTGGAACACTTCTGAGCAGAGTTGAAGGACTTTCTAGTTGAATATTATCCGTCGTGCTTATTTGATCAAGATGAATGAACAACTCTTTATAGGGAACTAAATCAGGTACGGTATTCCTTACAATAACGCTTGAGCCGCTTTGTAATGTTATTTCTTCTCTAAATCCAAGTGTGTATGCTAAGTTCTCACTGATAAGTATTTTTGATCCTTCATTGTAGATTTTCACTGTCCCAGTCGCCTCATTTTGTGTGATACTAATTCCTTTAGAATTAGTAAATTCATCATTAGAATTAGAAAATTCATCATTGAGTGAGCTTACGCTGTAATACCCATCAGGTATAGTAATAATTCTATTAATTTTATTTTGGTCATCTATTCTAAACATCTTATTATTACCTCTCGCAGCATTTATATTGGTCCACAGTGGGTAATACGTTACATCGCATAGAGCTACTTCGAGTTGTCCATCCGAGTTATCGATTGTATGAAGCAGTTCAATAGACTGGCCATTTGTTATTCCCGGGAGTGTAACATACATATTAAATATACAATGATACTATATCATAACTTAAATATGAAATCAACTTACATTACTAATCATTCGATTATAGTAACTGCCTCTGGTGCTGAATTTTTCGTTAAATTCCCCGATATCTTTGAAAAGTACAGGGTCACGGCAACTAGCGATAAAATGGTTCACGATTGGTTTCACAATCCGATGCAATTTTGGCAGAATCAGTTAAACTTTGCCATATGGTGTGCCACAACGGGATGTGGCGTATCTCTTTACGCTCCAGGATTTGAACTGAATAAGTCTGTTATGTCATTTCACGTGTACTATCAGATTAGACGTATACTTAAAGAAATTAGTGCTCCATTACCGCAGGATCGAGCGTGGAATTCCACAAATAATAATTATGATAGGTCCGCGTATGAGCGTATTTGTCAGGAATTTAATGTTTCTACGAGTAAAGATTGGCGCATTAAAGGAGCAAACCATGGTCTAGGTGTTCCTTACACAGAGGAAAATAAATCCGTCAAAGAAGAAAGCGATTATGTATATAGAGAACTTCATAAACCTGGTCTTAATTTTTATAAGTTGCGGCAGGCCAGCAAGCTTTACTCAAGAATGTATGATTATCGGTATAAAGTCGGTCATTGGTATCATGGCTGGGAACTTTATAGTAACGATTGGAGAGGGGATATTATGAGTTTTAAGAGTGGTTTAATTTATATTGTTAAAAAATTTATACAAATGAACGATACCGCAGACGCTTGGAATGAATTTCTTAATGATAAAACGGAAAATAATTTTACTAACCCAGGATTTGTAAGAGTTAATGAATCGATAAGAACTTATGTATGGGCAATTCTCGGAGCACAATCGCAAACACGAACGTCCATTATCGGTTCTGGGACAGCACTCGATGCGCAAAAACAGTTTGCCTCAAACGTGGAGGACGCCATTAATTCACCAGTTGACATACCATCGTCTATAAAGCGTTTTCAAGATGCATTACAGTACGCTCAATCCAAAGTGGACTTCGTTTATGCGCCGGGACTATACATGTCTCCGAGTAATATGGGACTTAAGATCGGTCAAGTGATAGGTTATAATAATAAAATTGTTATCGCTACCGATCAACAAAAACCAGGTATAAATTCAGATATGAACGTCGAATTAATAACGCAA
The DNA here is from genome assembly GCF_022045235.1 of Haliotis cracherodii. Lineage (NCBI taxonomy): Eukaryota > Metazoa > Mollusca > Gastropoda > Lepetellida > Haliotidae > Haliotis > Haliotis cracherodii. The sequence continues at coordinate 42,741,118 of NW_027266264.1, forward strand.
ACGATCACGGGTTAAAAGGGAATAGTCAAGCCGCAAACATCTTTTAATGCACAAACATCTACTGATGCACAAGTGTCACCGCATATTGCGGCTAAAAATCAACAACATTTCGATGAAAAAACAGCGCTTGTAGTGGGTGGAGTCTCGGTTGGCTTACTCATGATTTGGTGGTTAAATAGTTCTTAGCGAATACGTACAACAACCCTGCAATTGCTACGATCAACCCCCACAAGTTTTGACTAAGCCAAGTGGTGGTCTTAGCTAATAAATTCAATAGCCAGGAAACAACACTCCCAATTATACCGGGAAGTGCGGCCGCGGCTTTCTCAGCTAGCTTTCCCAGTGCTGAACCTAATGCTTTTAAATGTTTTTTTATCCACTCTCTTATACCGTTTTTATCGTTAGGCGGTGTACTACCACCTGCACTACCACCTGTTAACGAGAGAGTCAAAGTCGATATGATAAATCCCAACGCGGTTAAAATTCTAGCAATTGTTATTCCCTGTTCTATGAACAATGTTTTAATTTTATCGGCCAGTGTAGTATCATCGCTGAGGACTTGATCAATAGTTTCTCGAATACGACTGATTTGCGAACGAAGTGCCTTTCTATTACTGGAAGCTGCTTCGAGGCGGGCCAATCTTTCCTCTTCTAGGTTACGCAATCTTTCAGCAACGCGGCGTCTACTGAATTCATCGCCCGCCTGTTCGAGTTTTGTTTTCTCTTGAGCTATATGCTTGTCGATTTCGGATAGCTTGGCTATATTATTGATGAGTTCTCCCCGCATAGTTTGCATTGCCTTGTCAAGACCTCGTAATTCCCTAATACTAAACTCAGAATGTGGTACCTGTAACGTAGAATTATCGTAGTAGGTATCTAAGATTTCTCCGAGTCCGTTCGAGGCCACCATCGAGGCTGCTTCCAAATCATCTGTATTAACGAGTTCTTTCCTCATAGTCTGAAGAGCCTTAGTAGTCTTCGCGGGAAGTCGTCCATATTCTACAAAACCTAATTTATCACGAACAAACTCGCGGCTATGTCTGCCGGCTATAGTAGACAAGGCTAGGGGCTTACGAGTACTATAATGCATAAGCTCAATATGCGGAGAGTCACGCCTTCGCAATGTTCCTTTACTATCTAGCATAAACTTTGAATAGTCACGACCTATTGGGATAACATAATTTTTATCTTCTTTTAATGCATCGTAATAATCATCAACGGCTGATTGTAAAAGTTCATCATTTACGGTTGGGATCATAAAGCTGGTTTCATCAGTACCCTCTTCGATTGTACTAGTATCAGTTATGTTATCTAGATCAAAGTCATTATGTTCAAAATCAGTCATTTTTATATTAAACATAGGGTACATGTTTTCAATATAACAATGTCTTCGCAATACGGACGCAAGTTAAACCCACAACGCAGACTTCGAGATCCATTAGGGGTCAAGGCAATTCGTCAGTCTGTTACTATAACTAATAACCCTAGTACCATCGATCAGAATCAAACGCTTCTGGTTCGCTTTCCTAATCTCGGCGCACACGATGTGTTAGTTCCGGGAACTGTCCGACTAGCATTTACGATTGTTTTGAATTCTACCGACGTTAACAGGGAGCCGGTTCAGAACTTAGGTCGTGCTATCGTTAAGAAAATCGCTATTAAAATTAGCGGTAATGAGGTTTTGAGTATCGACGATAGCGATGTATACTATTGTTACATGGATCTCTGGCGAACGGATAAAGAGCGGGAAAACTTACAGTACCAAGGTATTTGTAATAAGAACACATTAACTGCGAGTAGATGCTTCTAGTGGTGATGGTACCGTCGTAAAAGATCAGGCCGTTGCCGACGCATTAGGTAACCGATTCTATATTCCCCTAGACTTTGAATTACTAGATTCCCACATGCCCTTTTATCAAGCATCCCTAGGAGATAGGTTAGAATACGAACTTACTTTTAACGACTACGGTAGAGTAATCAGAGCTGCTGAAGATGCTAGCTATTCCATTGACAATATCTCGCTCGAGTACGATATGATAACGGATCCCGAATTAGCAAGACAAATTCGTAACCAGTATTCGGGAAGTTTAGCCATTTTGTACGATCGCGTGCTGCGACACCGAAAGATCACGAGGGACAAAAAAGATACGATGTGGAATATCAATCTAAACGTCCCCACGAGGTTGTTGAAGGGTATTTTAATGTTGTTCGAGGGCCCCTCCGATGCGTTTTAAAGAAATACCAAGAAGTTCTACAATCCCAAGATTACAAAAGTAGAATTGACTATCGAGGGCGTTCCTAATCAACTATATAGCCAAGGAATGCTATCGTATCACCAGTGGGATGAGATTAAAAAACTTCCTTCTATAAAACGTTCTCCGGAAGTTAACGCGGTCGTGAAAGATCTGTCTCTCGGGAGTGTATCGATGGGTGAATACCTCACCTCGATGTACGCGCTATGGCTCGACATGCGAACAACGGACGATGACCAATTACACGGCAGTGGGAGGAGAATAGAAAATGCTTGCGAGGGTGTCACCATACAGATAACGAAGCTCTTCGAATCAGCTAGTAAATTAAACATATATTTGTACGTGATTATGGATGCGCAACTTAATATACAAAATGGGAGATTCGTGCAAGCAATCTATTGATAATCTTTTACCTAAAGATCCGCACTGCGCTATCATATGCGGGCAAACGGGCTGCGGAAAAACAGCCTTTATTCTAGATATTTTAGAAAGTCATTATCGGGACGTTTTCGATCATATTATTATTCTGTGCCCGACTATAAGCGTTAATAAAACATACTTATCGAGAGATTGGGTAATGAATGACGACGGAATACACAGAGTCGATCCGGGCGATCGTTTACAAGACTGTCTCCGAGTATGTCACGAAAAATACAAAGGAGAATCAACCCTTTTAATAATAGACGACTGCAGCGCGAGTAAAGAATTAACAAAAAAGAAAGATATGCTTTCGTATTTAGCATTCTCCGGACGGCATACTCAACATAGCGTTTGGGTACTTACTCAAAAATACAACTCTGTCCTGAAAGATCTCAGAGAGCAGACCAAATGGGTAGCGCTGTTTCATTGCAAAGATCGAGATTCATTCGAGGAATGTTTACGCGAAAATGACGTCATTTATACCAAGAATGAACGTGACAAAGTCAGAAAAGTGTTAGCTGCAACGAAGCACTGTAAACTCGTATTAAAAACCGATCAACCAGCTGCTTACGCAATTGCTTAGCAAAATGTAGCAAAAATGTAGCAAAATGTAGCAAAAATGTAGCAAAATTATAGCAAAATGTAGCAAAAATGTAGCAAAATGCAGCAAAATATAGCAAATTGAACATTAGCGGTTAATATTACATAAAATGTGGTTCGAAATCATCACTCTTTCGCAACAGTTCATTATTACGGGATGTATTGGATACGTCATATTATATTATGTTAGACTTAAATATCTCCTTAGGTATTACATTATGGAATGCGACGAACTTATCGAACAAATGCTCAAAGAATCTGAGCCTGATGTAGATAAATCTTTAGATAAACATAGAGAAAGACTCGCGGCTTTGGTAGCCGGTGGAAAATGTTCCCAATATTTGGGAGAAATTTATACCATCGAAAAAATTGATAACATGACCGACGAAGAGATTAAAAAACTGTACGCGCGTTACGAGTCTAGACTGGGAGCTACCATGACTAAAACTATAGGGTCGTCTATATTACAACTATACACAGTCGTAGCTAGTACGTTTCTCCCCATCCCGGCAGAACATCGCATGTATTTATGCGAATCTCTAGAGAAAGACCCATTCATCGAACACGCTATAAGCTCAGTGAGCTGTGAGTTTTATCATAGATTCGGAATGTTCTTAGCTCCGTTCACCACAGCTTTACTAACGGCTAGGTATTGTCAATTTAAACATACGTGCCCACTAAATAATATAAATGGAGACTCAACAGATTGCGGAAACACAACAGGTGACACCACAACAGACACAACAGATTGCGGAACCACAAGTGAATGAGGATGCACCACAAGTGAATGAGAATGCACAACAAACACAAGAACAAGCTAGAGTTACTAAGAACCCCAAAAAAATAGCTACAGGAAGAAAGGGAGGGCTGGCGCGCAAAGCAAAATTAATAAATAATTCAAATCCGATTAAAACATGGGCACTAGTAGGAGTTGCTGGTATAGCGGCTGTATGGTTCTTTTATAAGACCGGAGAAGAGAAAACGTCACCCCCGCCGCAACAACAAGTTCAATTAGAGGTTAGTCCTCATATAATGCTATAAGAAGCATGACTACTCCAGTTACAGACGGTAAAATGTTGGTAAACGCGACGTATCATTCAGCGGTGGTCACCGGCTTGGCCATTGGCTATGCCCGTATGGCTAAAATGCTTACTAAAGCCACACCTCCCAAGCTAGATTTTAATGGATTTGATATAGGTATGATGGTTCTGGATATAGGATTAGCAATGGCAACGAAGGATATGCTCATCAAACAAGGACTTATCCCGGAAGACATAATGAAGTAATTAAACATTTGAATATTTATATTCATATGGCATCAATTGCGATGATGGTCGGTGGAGCTGTTGTTAATGCTCTAGCTTTTTCGGGGAGTAATTATTTATTTTCCAGTATGAGGGAATCAAACGCTAAAGAAGTTGAAGAGGAGCGTAAACGACATAATAAAGCTTTAGAACAATACCAAGCAGCCCAGTTACAATATACGCAGCAGAGAATGAAGAGATTAGACTTTATTCATGAAAAACTGATTAAGGAAGGACATTCAAATCAAACGTTTAAGGATGTCGAATCCGCCATGCACGAATACTACCTCGTTTATGGGAAAAAACTCGACCCAATACCTAGACCAACAATGAGTCAGTTTTATACACCGTCAGAGGCTCAGAAAGACCGAGAGGTCGCATTTGTTATTATTGGGTTATCCGCAGTATTGATTTTCAGCTATACACTAGTGTAGATGTGATTTGCATTTAGACAAATGATATGATAGATGTATATACCATGAATAACTGCAAGTTTACACTCATGGGAAAGACGACTCTATGTAACCGCCGCTGTGTTGATGTTTACTGCGGTATACACAATTATTACATCAAGCGTGGACACATAAACTATAAGTGTTCTGAATGCGGGATAGGGGTCAAAGGTCATTATTGTTTATGCAAGAAACATGGTGCTGATAGGGTCAGGAATCAGATTATTTATGCTAGGAAGAGAGATTACATCAATGAGAGGAATAGGTTGGGGAGGATACGTATTTAGATATATGAAAACAACCAATTAGACAAATGAACCATTTTGCATATACCATTCAACCACAATGGTTTTTGTCAGAGAGTTAAAAGCTATGGCAAAGCAACGTGGTCTACGTGGATATTCTCGAATGAGAAAAGCTGAATTGATTACCTTACTCGGTTTGGAACCACCCCAGACTGTTAGAGAACTCAGAGTTCGAGCGAGAAACAGTGGGCTGAGAGGTTATTCTCGAATGAGAAGAGCTGAATTGATTGCTTTACTAGATAATAATCAACAAGAACAAGACGAGGATGATAATAATCAACAACAACAAGAATTAATATTTGTACCCACATCTGCCGGCGTTGGTAAATATCTAAGAGGTTGGAAGATGGATATTAATTCCAACATGGATGTTAACGATATTAAGCCCATCATATCGAGTAAAATTAACGAGGAGTTAGATGATTTACAAAGTATAAAATACCAGCTGACGATTAAAATGACATTGAGTAAAAGTAACGCAGACGATAGCGTCGAATATACCGAACCATATTTCCGTAGCAATCAAGAAGTTATAACCGAATCCGATACTATAGACGCATCATTAGATACATCAATTCAGAGGATACAGGAAACTTTAGAACGCTGGACTAATAGAGGTTCGGGTTGGGGTGTGGATAGAATCGATAGTTTATATTTAGATATAGCAAATTATATGCCCTTCAAAGGTGGATCTTATATAGATTTACCCCCGTATTATAAGAAGAAAAAAGCCATAATTAACGTAAAAAATAAATCCGATGATTGTTTAAGAATGATGATAAGATCTGCATTGTTCCCCGTAGACAAGCATCCGGATAGACCTTCTAGCTATCCCCAAAACGATGGACTCAACTTCGATGGTATAGACGAACCTACACCAATATCACAAATTGATAAGGTGGAAAAGCAAAATAATTTAGCTATAAATGTTTTCGGACATTCTAAAGGAATTGTTGTACACAGGATAAGCTCCGCTCCGGAACATATTCCCAGAATCAATTCATTTCTGATCGAAAAAGATGGAAAATATTATTATACATGGATAAAGAGTTTAAACAGGGTGCTATACGATCAAACAAAACATGCTAGATAGAAATATTTCTGCGAAAGATGCCTGCATGGGTACAGCAGACAAGATCTATTAGAAGCGCATAAAGAAGACTGTAGAGGTGTTGGACAGAATAATCAGGGAAGAATTATCGTGTAAGAAACCCATGCGTATGACGATAGATGATTGGAGGGCCCACAAGAAGTCAACGAGTTGTCACGTTTGTAATAAACCCCTAGATGGGGATTCCGTAAGAGATCATTGTCACGTCACGGGTAATTATCGGGGAGCCGCTCATAACGAGTGTAACTTGAAACTAAAAATGAATGCTCAAACAATACCCATCCCCGTTGTGTTTCATAACCTTAGGGGATACGATTCACATCTCATTATGCAAGCTATCTCAAAGACCGACAGCAGTTTAACGTGCATTCCTAACAACATGGAAAAATACATATCGTTCTCGTTGACTAAACCTATACATTATAGGGACAAGGATGGGAAATCTAGAATAAAGCAAAGTAATGGGCTTAGATTCATAGACTCCGTACAGTTTCTGTTATCTTCCCTGGACAATTTAGCTAAAGCGAACAATCCCGATGACTTCGCGATAACAAATCAATATACCGATAAGATAACTCGTCATTTGCTGCTGAGAAAAGGTGTATATCCATACGAATATATGGATGATTGGTCTAGATTCGAAGAAACTGAATTACCACCCCTCGAATCATTCTATAGTAACTTAACAGAATCTAGAATAACAGATACCGATTATGAACACGCTCTGACGGTCTGGGATAAATTAGGTTGTAAGAATTTAGGTGATTATCACGATCTGTACATAAAAACCGATGTACTGTTACTCGCCAATATATTCGAGATATTTAGAAAGACGTGTTTAAAACAATACGGCTTGGACCCGGCATGGTACTATTCCAGTCCCGGACTATCGTGGGATGCATTGTTGAAGAAGACCGGCGTAGAACTAAAATTACTCACAGATTACGATATGCACTTGTTTATTGAGAAAGGATTAAGAGGTGGTATATCGATGGCAGCGAAAAGGTATTCTAAGGCTAATAATAAATTAGTGGAAGGATACGATCCGAGTAAACCCGACACGCATATATTATATCTCGACGCTAACAATTTGTACGGATGGGCTATGAGTCAACCTTTACCCACGGGTGGTTTTGAATGGGTCAATGTGAATGATATCAATAATAATGATGAGAATAAAGGGTACATACTAGAAGTTGACTTGGAATATCCAAGTTCGTTACATAAAGATCATAACAGTTACCCGCTAGCTCCCGAAAGATTAATGGTTAATAAAGATTGGATGTCAGAATATCAACGCTCTTTGATGGGTAATAGTAGGTTAGCTAACATAGAAAAACTCGTACCAAATTTGATGGATAAGACAAAATATAGTTCTAAAGTTTGATCAAAGCCCTTGGATGGAGCCCTATATAAGGCTGAACACAGATTTCAGAAAGATAGCCACCAGCGATTTCGAAAAGAATCTGTATAAGCTCATGAATAACTCGGTATTCGGTAAAACTATGGAGAATCTAAGGAAGCGTGTTGATGTTTAATTAGTCAGATCTAATGAGGAAGAAAGACTCAGGAAACTTATAGCCAGTCCGGCTTTTAACAGAAGCAAGATATTCGATAACGACTTAGCCGCGTTGCATATGCAGAAAAGTAATATAAAATTCAACAGACCGGTGTACGTCGGTATGAGTATTCTAGACTTGTCAAAACACTTAATGTATGACTTTTGTTACAACGAACTTAAGAAGCAATACGGCAATAGATGCGAGGTTTTATATACCGACACAGATTCTTTGTTGATGGAAATACAAACCGAGGATGTGTATAAAGATATGGCAGAAAAAATAGATATGTACGACACGAGCGATTACCCAAAAGATAATCCACTGCACAGTGTAGTAAATAAAAAGGTGTTAGGTAAGATGAAGGATGAATGTGCTGGGACCCCTATAGCGGAGTATGTGGGATTAAGACCTAAGATGTATTCTATAAAAAAGTCCGATAATGGAGAGATAAGAAAAGCCAAGGGTGTTAAGAAGTATGTGGTAAAAAAGCATATCAAACATGAACAGTATAAAGAATCATTATTCAATGGTAGAACGTTCAAACACGAGATGAACTCTTTAAGAAGTTATGATCATAGGATATATGGATTAAGAATGAACAAGACATCATTATCCCCCTTAGATACAAAGAGATGGATTGATAATGATGGTGTAACTACCTATGCTTATGGTTATGGTGGTAATACCGTACCGTCGGGAACTATGAACAACTCTTCTCGTACAAATGCCCTACCCGGTCCATCTTGAAGATAATAAAGAATAGGCTCTCCTTTCTTTCGTAACCAATCGACTAATGTTATACGTCTTAAGGGACCATATGGGATCGGTTGCGCGACGTAGGCCTCCTTCGAGTTCACCTGCCTGGTATAAATATCTTACCCTTACTCTATCCGGGAGTTTTTGTTCTTTGCCTCTCCTCGGTGCTGAAGATTCGGAAGTCACGGATTTCATTTTAATCGCATCGGATGGTTTCTTCCCTATTAATCTCGTTACTTCATTATTCAGCGCTGATACAACGGCTGATAATCGTGTCACCCATTCGGTTGATCTCAATCGCTCGGATTTCATTTCGATCCCATACTGATAGCCAAACAAACGTTCCGCTAGAGTCCTGTTAAATCTTTCAACAATGGCTTGACTGCGGTGGGCCTCTCTTTCACCACGGACGATTTTGATGTCGTGCTTTGTTAACAGTTTAGTTACCGATCCCATAAACTCTCGACCGGGATCTACTTAAAATAGCTTAGGCCATTTTAGTGGTCCGCGTTTACGATATGCATTAGCTACTTCTGTTGAATCTTTCGAGGTTAATGGCTCAGCCTCCTTGTATCGACTAGCCACATCCACTACCGTTAAAGCGTATTTATACGTTTTGCGTTTTACCTTATCGTGGGGAAGAAACAAGAGGTCAGCCTGATGAACTTCATTCGTCGTAAAAATATCAAACTTCTTCCTCGGTATATAACGCGGTGCCGGTAAATATATTTGCCACAACGCTTGTTTCTTTAACCAATCCTTGGCCACATCTTTAGATACCTTAGCTGCGGTGGCTAATTTTTTTATTGCTCCTACACCTTTCCAATATCCTCGTGGGCTATAGTAAATTTTATTCATTATTAATTAATATTGATGTTTCGTTTAATACAAATCATGACTATCGTTGAATCACATAGTCATTTACACATAAAAAATCCCCCCTGTAGTAGCAGTATAGGTATATGAATCCGGCTCCAGTGGAAGTGGTCCAGAACCATCATTACCTATAAAAATTTATATCATAGACTACAGGTGGTGGTCAATTTAACTTAATCTTATGACTATCATTGAATCGCATAGTCAATTTGGCATAAAAAATTCCTCCTGTAGTGGTGGTATAGGTATATGAATCCGGCTCCAGTGGAAGTGGTCCAGAACCATCATTACCTATAAAAATTTATATCATAGACTACAGGTGGTGGTCAATTTAACTTAATCTTATGACTATCATTGAATCGCATAGTCAATTTGGCATAAAAAATTCCTCCTGTAGTGGTGGTATAGGTATATGAATCCGGCTCCAGTGGAAGTGGTCCAGAACCATCATTACCTATACTACTAATGGTCGGTCCCTTAAATAATCTCTTAGTGGGTGTGGACTAATTGTTTTTAGGTTCTTGGAGAGATCATTGAAATAAGATTAATTGCTTGGTGAGCAAAAAACATGCCACAGAATCACTTGCCACAAAAAATGAAAGAGTAATGGCCATAAACTGATTTTTTAATATGGCTGCTGTGAAGCATGAAAAAGGGTATATTTCAGCAAACTTCTTCCAGAAAATTCCTTTTATTATGTTTACAACTATAATGTAGCAATAGTGTCTATACCCTTTCACTAAATATTAATGAATAATGAGTCAAACTGCAAATTGTAAGTCAGAAAATCTGATGAATTCCCATTAACAATTAATAGCCCAGCAGATTTGCATAGTCACATAGTGACACAAGCATAAAATTTGGCATGCATACTACTCTGGTACCCCTTTCTTCAAAAAGCTCATAAGCCACAGGAAAATGGAAAATTCAAAATGGTGGCTATTTTTCCAAGATGGTCGACATTTCAGGTAATTAAAGGGGCACTAATCTAACGCAATCGCCGGGACTGGTTGTTGCCTTTGTTATTGTTTTTTCCCCAGTGAGTACCCGGATGATACGCAATGCAACTGAGCATGACCAGAGACTGGGCTAACGTCTGCAAGGACAGCTATATAAACTTGGAGGCTGGAGGCAATATTTGTTTTAGGCATTTTTGCATAAACACTGATTGGTTAACTGTGATCTATAAAGATTTCAACAAAGGGCGCATGTTAATTAATTTCTTCAGCCTAAACAAACAGACACAAAGAACAGCGGAGCTCATCGGATGTCGTCATTTGGAAATATCCCAGATGGTTATAGTTTAATTCTAATAAAAAGTATCCATGCAGTGAAAGCATTTTCGGATTTCGGCTTGTGTCGATAATACGATTACTACTCCCTTGTTGTCATCCACGTTTTCTCGTATAACCTACACTTGTGTATTTGTCGTCATTTACTTGATGCTCAGTTAATGAATTTATTACAGGTACAATTAGTGGTAGCACCACTTAGATTACCTGTCAAAGGTTCCCATTTGGCATTTATTGTGTCTGGGGTAATTATTCAATCTAAATCCAGGTTTGAAGTGAGGTGAAATGTGTCTTATGTAATATGCATGTGGCAGCCCAGCAAGAGATGAATGATCAGTTGATTTACTTTTTTATGTAAATCAACGGATCGTTCCTAGTCATCAAAGGATTAACAGAAAAGACGTTGATTGATTAATCACTGTTATCTTGCACAGTGGATATGTCGAGAGTGAGTGTTTACATGTCTAGGTTTACTAAAACAAAGGGAATACACTCATATCATGGCGTGAAGTGACGATGTAAAAACAACATACTTTTGGTCAAGGGTTAACTGATTGATTGATCATTGTTATCTATCACTGAATAGATTTTTTAGGAACCCTGGACGTTATGAAAATAGTTGTCACATGGGCTTTCTCAGCCGACCATTGAGACTTGACACCTATGTGAAACACCTGAAACAATCTAAGTGATCAGTTGAGAAACGAACACGGGTTATTATATCCCAAAACGATAAATATATTTTAAAATATTTGATTGTTACAGAGACATGTGACATCGAATAAGTTTCTTTGTACAGCTGCAGACGAGTGGGTTATTGTTCCTTTGTGTGGATATTCACGGATACATTCCTCGAACAAGGAAGCTGCCTAAAATTTATACACATAAATTTGGTAGGTTGTAATTATGATATTTGCATTTTGTTTTCCTTCATTTGAACCGATTCGTTCTCTACATTTTGGTTGGGAAATTCTTCAATGCGCAATAGACATCGTTTTCACAGGTCTTTTCCTTTGTAAGCGTGTATATATTACCGACAATTTGTAAAATGTGATTCTCTCAGGCAATTTATAAAATGTGTAAATATTTCAGTCATTTTGACTAAAAAATCTGTCCTGATTGATTAAGACGATCAAAAGGGCCTACAAACATCACAACAGATTATTATGTAGGATTAGAAGCCAAACAATATAGAAATGTACTTTTCAACGTAACATTTTCAGTCTCTTGGTGATGACATTAAACATCAGAATGTTTGGAATTCGTTATCATAATAATACAGATGGAAATGTTTTTCAGTCACTTTGTAAAATAACTGAATATTTAGACGTTTAATAAAATTGTTACACATTTGACAGTAAAAAAAATATACACACTTTAAAAAAAAGCAATGCTCCGATGAAATATTTACTTTGTGATGCAAGTCAAAATAGTGTAAACGAAAATTGCAAAATTACCAAGCAAGTGACTTATCAAAACTTCGTCACCATTACCGATACTACCCACAAAGATACCTACATTTCCTTATTATCTGGAAAACTGTATTTCATTTTGTTGATCAATGTGACCATACGCCCTTATTACTACCCATAAAAGTGACTAATGCGCTTACGAATGGCGCAGCAGAGGTTGCGAACTATTCTAGATTTCTGCTATACACTGGGACTCACTGGGAAAAAACAATAACAAAGGCAACAACCAGTCCCGGGGAATTGCGTTAGATCAGTGCCCCTTTAACACCATTTTGTATAAATAGGTGACTGAACTGAATGGTTTTGCGTGGAACTATATGTTTGTAACAATTCAGAAACTGATGTTACTTATCTTTAAACAATCAGAACCTTCATATATGACATATTTATTTATTTTCTTAATTTTAATTTATGTATTTTCCACATTTTATTTGAAATTTGTTGTTTTTTCTTTTTTTTCTATGTTTTTTTTTTGTTCTTTCATGTTGTTTGTGCTGAATTGATACCTATCATACAGAGTTCCTTTTACTAACATCTTTTTGTTTCATTGTCATTCAAAACTTGTATTGAGGGATTTAATGTTGTCAATGTCAGTCCTATCATGTTCAGATCTGACAAAACTTAAATTGCAGGATCATTCCTGTCAGTGTATACAGATGCTAGTCCTCGCAATTGCTGCTGCACAAAGCTGAACATGGCAGACAAAAATGATAAACACTTGTGTCTCATACGGCACTGAGTCCTGCAGGTTCACTTTGTCAGTTGTCAAAAAGACATGCCATGTCATCTTGCTTCTTCCATCCCCAAAAAGCAGTTTCCATTTGGTACATGGTTGCTTGGCCCCACATATGCGGCACGCTTAGCATGTTGAACAATAGCTGCCTGCGTTGGGAGACTTGCTTGATATGATATCTGCTTTTGAGCAAGCATGTCCAGTCTTAAGGAAAAGAATTTATGGATGACAACTTCTTTTTTATGAGGAACACAACGTTTCAGAGTTTAAACTTACTCCTTCATCAGGTGAATAAATGTTATGAGGCAGAGAACATATACATGTACCTGTAAGAACCACAAATGTAATAAGGTAACAAAGGTGGAAACTTAGCAAAGGGGAGCCAACAGATAATTGACGCTGATAGGTGATTAGCAATGTACAAAGGGAAGGGGACGGTCGCATGTAACAACGCTCTGAGAAAAGTGCTACTTATCTCATGATCTATACAGCTGTACAACTTGAGAGAGTACCTACTAACAACTCAGCATCACAGAAAAACAATGACGTGAAAACGAAGTTTCTTGGAAAGTGAGTTTAATGGGTTTTTTTTATCAGATCTGTAAAACTATTTGCAATAACTAAACTATATAGCCATGCATGTGTTAACAACCCAAACCTATTCAACAATGGAGTCTTCACCAGAGTCGCACAGTGAGCGCTCAGGTTCTGATTGGCTAACAAAAGAAGAATCAGACGAGGTCTGCAGTACACAGCCCAGCGATGAGTGGGTGGGTTAGTGAGTTGGGTTTAACGCCGCTTTTAACAGTATTCCAGTTATATCGCGGCGTGTCAGCTAAATATGGGAGGAAAGCCCGAAGTGATTCAGGTCTCAGACGTTTACCACTTCTGCCAAACCCACGAGCACAGGTATGGTGCTGACAAACCTAGAAACATAATTGGGGCAAACCGGAATTCAAACCCACAATCATAGGTTTCTGGCATGCCCAAGGGATGCAACTCGGCACAGCAAATCGCGGCTCCTTAGACGACGGGGCAAACCTTGCCCCTGCCCAGCGATGAACAGGGCAAAGCCATGTATCTGGAGATTTAGAAAAACTTGGACACAAAGAAAAGTGATCACTCATGAAAAGCTTACTTAGTATTTTACGACAAAAGCATGAAGGATATCAATCACGTCAGAGAGAGCTTGTACGATTATACAAAGGATAATGGTGCCAACTTTCCACCAGGGTCGCTTGTCAAACGACGAAATACAAATGGCGGCGTTCACAAAATGCCCTCGATAAATGTGCATGAGGAGAAGAAACCCCTCAAATGAAAACTATAACTGAAAACGGAAATTCAACCCTTTTATTAAACCCACAAGATATTTACAATAAACACATTATGTACAAATTGAACTTCCCTGGTATGGAAGTATGCACTTGGAAGTATAGCCCTAACTTCCCTGGTATGGAAGTATGCACTTGGAAGCATAGCCCTAGTAGTGCTCTGAAAACACGCAAGCTATGAGTAGGAGCATCTCGCGATGCGTCCTACTCCTATCAGCCCTAAATCTCATCTGCCACGTTCAAGCAGTCACATGTTACATTCAACCCGCCAAGGAGACATACGAATTCCGCGAAGTAGGTTATGTCTGTTTGATTCCGCGAAGCTGGTGCGTTCGAAAGATGTCCCGGTAACCTGTCCAAGAACACCTTCTGAACATACCCCCCTACTTGGCAGTTTACTGGCAACTATATATCTGTTTACTGGAAAAGAATACAACTGTAACTGAATAACTGAAATACATGGCAATGTAAATATGATCATGGACAATATACATACTTACCAACTAACAGAAGCATAATCCAACAATATGAATCCATGACATCTGTCACAAATTAACTGTCAAATACATTCACACGTTAACCTCACGAGTGTTACATGTCAAAATTCAATCAACTCATTTCTGTCCAAAATGCAGATTGAGTGCAACTGTCACATCAGTTAATGTACTGTCACTTTGTCTTTGTTCACAAATAGTCCATTGTCCACAAAGTATCCAAATTGTCCACAGACTGTCCACAACTGTCCACAGACTGTCCACAGATTGTCCACACTGTTCATAGATTGTCCACACTGTTCATAGATTGTCCACAGATTATCCACAGATTGTCCACAGATTGTCGAAAATGTAAGTCAGTCGTTCCTCTGAATGTCCACAAATGTCCACACAATGACGTCGTCGACACATCCTTTGAGGGTCTGTTCCACTTCCTCCTGGTGTTTAGAGTTGGCAACCATTCCCTCATCCATCGACGCCAGAAATGTCTCATCAGCTCTTGTAGCCTTCTCCAGCGCTTTCGAGGATGATAGTCTGTTGTGTCCACTGACTCTGGGGCGAATACTTCTCCAATCATTCTGAGATCTGCTAGATTCGAGCAGTTGTAGAGGAACCTATTGACCCAGGCACATGTGCAAGTAAGCTTTTTCCAACATGAAAACGTTGTTAGCTCAAGTCTCTACTCGGGATCAGCCTTTGCCATGACAGTATAGGCAACAATTGTCTTGCAGCCCAAGACAAGTCTCAGATCAAGTACAGCAGCCATTAGCTCAAGCCTAGGAATGCTGCATGCTTTGAGGGGAGTTATACGGTTCTTTGCAGCAACCAACCTACTGGAGCTGTCACCATTTTGGTAAGTATACACTGTAAATACAGATGTGCCATATGCATCCTCTGATACATTGACAAAGGTATGTATGCAAGTAGTTTGTACACCTGAACTGGTGCGCAAACTATCTTGGAATTTCTAGAGTTTCTATGTCTTTCCATTGACCTCACCATTCAGTGATTTTGTCTTGCATGTGCTCTGGTAGATCATCATCCCAGTCATGTCCAGTCAACCACAGGTTCTGCAGCAATATCTTTGCTGTGACGATGAAAGGACCTAGGAAACCATGAGGATCAAACAATCTAGCAACCTGTCTAAGGAAACCTCTTTTTGTAGTTTCAGCTGTGGGTAATGGCTCTGCTTTAAATCTGAAGATATCGTCTTCTGGTATCCACATTAGCCCAAGAGCTTTGACAGATGGAAGGCTGCCTTCCCTGATATCGATTTTGGATGCACGATCACTTTGCGGAATGTGTGCAAGTACTTTTAGTGAATTGGAAAGCCATTTCCTGGGATGCATCAAAGCCTTGGGCCAAAGTTGCTTTAACTGGCAGTATAGATCTATGCCATCGTCATCTGTTTCAACTGAGTCCATACTGTCATCCATGTAAGTGGACTTCATAACAGTTTCAGCAGCTTTAGGCAATTCTGCTTCATGTTTCTTTGCATTCTCTTGGCTAACAAATTGGGCCAGAAATGGAGAGGCTGTATTTCCAAAGACCAATCGATTGAACTCGTAAACGTCTGGTGGGACATCTTGAGACATTGATCGCCAAAGAAATCTATGAAAGGGCCTTTCTCTGGGATCTATTTCTACTTGTAGGACCATCTCTGCAATGTCACAGATGATTGCAACAGAACTTTTTACGAAATCGCAACAAAACATCAAAGAGTTCAATATGGAGCTTTGCACCTGGGTGTATTGAATCATTTAATGCATCATTTCCAAACTTTGCCGAAGCATCGAAAACTATGCGCACTTAAGTTGTGGATTTATCTGGATGCAGAACAGGAAAATGTGGAAGGTACCAAGCATCACTTGATTTATGTTCAACTGTTACCTTGTTAATATAACCCTTTTCCAAGTACTGAGAAAGTGTACCGTCATAATCTTGTGCAACAGTTGGGTCTTTTGACAGTTTCTTTTCAGTACTAACCAGCCTGCAATAAGCCATATCATAGTTGTTCGGTAAGCTTAGAACCTCCTCCTTCCATGGAATACCAACCTGGTATCTACCGTGATGATATACCAAGGATTTCTCTGCTTTGCAAAGAGCTCTCTTGTCACATGGTTTGATAATCTGAGAAGGATTCTTAACTTCTTCAACATCCCAAAAGGATTTCACCAAGTCTGACAATTCTGAATTTGGGCTGTGTGTGTAGTATGTCAAAGCACAATATGATGGCTGTCCATCATCGTGTCCTACATTGCCAATACAAGTCCACCCAAGAGGAGTCCTGCGAGCTATATGGCTCTCCTGGACTGCCACAAACATCTGGGTATGACTGGTGCAACTGTAAATAATCTATACCAATCAGAAGCGACCACTGGATGTCTGGCAATAGTTGGAAACCTGATGCATCGCAGAAGATTCCACTTACTTCTGTGTTTCTGCCAGTCTATCACTTTCAAATCACCTATAAGCCTGTTTATGGTGAGAGCAGACATCTGGATATTTACTTTGCCATCCAAACTCTCAAAACCGAATTCTACAGGCTTAGTTACAAATGTGTCTGTTTTCCCATATAGTACACTGACAGATACATGTTGTGGTGTTCCTTGCAAGCCTAACTCATCATCATTGATGTATACTATGACCTGCTGCTTGCATCGTCAAGTAATGCATTTACACACATACTTCTCTTGCCATATCTAAGAACAACTTGGACTGTTCTGAGTGCTGTTAATGAAGTTTCAGGGACTGGTACTGTAGTGTGTGCCCTCTCTTTTGTTACTGATTGAGAACAGGACTCTGATGAAGCATTTCCTGAAGCCTCAGGGATCAAATCTTCATCAGTGCTAGGCTTAGACATTTTGCTTTTAAGTTGTGGCCTATTTACCGTGGTATCATGCTGTTGTGTGTCCTTTTACAACCGTTAATCGCACATTGCTTTATGAACTTGCACTGTGAGCCCAAGTGAAATTGACCTAAACATCGGAAACACAGTTTGTGTTGCTTTGCAAAGTTCCATCTTTCATCACCACTCAGGCCCTTAAACACTTTGCATGCCCACAGCGCATGTTGGTTTCCACAACAAACACATCCACTGGCTGTATTACTAACAAGAGTTACTGATTTACCTTGCCCAGACTTTTTGCCCAAAAGACCACGGACAGTCTCCGAGGCAATCGTTTGATACTCTGCCTCTTGATGAACCCATTCCCTAAGAGTCACGACAGACTCCTGCATATCCCTTTCATTAATCCACCTGTTAAACTGTGCAATCATGGGTTCTGTCATTTTTTTAGCAATGTTGCATACAACAAACCATTGCCAAGCTCTTTGATCCTGTCAGCTTCCTTTAAGTTAGCTACAGCAATGTCGAGAACGTCAGCGAAGTTCTCAACGTCTTTGGCACAGCCTTGACGAATAGGCTTCAGGTTAGTAACTTGTTCCAGCTGCAAAGTTACCTGGCGCCTTTTGCCACCATACTTTCGTTCCAGGCGTTCTAAAGCAATGTCATATGAAACAGCACTATGACCTAACCCCTGAATGACCTTTAATGCTGCACCTGATAGATATTGCCTTAACTGTAATAATTTATACTCTGCAGTTTACGGAGCCTGGTCTATACAAGTGAGAAAGGCAGCTTTCCAGCTTTCATACTGTACCATATCACCCGAAAATACTGGTATCGAAACAGGCTTAAGTTGTTTTGACATATCTGTGCCAATAGCATGAAAATGGGAATTGGAAGGGTTCGACAAGTCTGCCATTTGAACAGGATCTTTATTTACAGGTCTACCCTTAGGTGCATGGGCTTCACGTCTATCCACATGTATGGTCTGAAATGGACCCTGAGTTTCAACAAGTTTAACCTCAGTTGTTGCATTTGGCTTTCTACTAGTTTGTTCAGGACCCTGCTTAAACACCCCAGAGAGTCTACGACTAGATAATGTAGAAACATCTGTCCTGCTGTCAAGATAATCCTGTGCATATGCAATGACTTCACTAGATTCTTCCTCAGTCAGGCACATCTACTGCTCAGTCTTAACTACATTGGCAGCTTGTTTGGACTTTGAATAGGCTAGAGTTAGGTCTTTCATGATATCTATGGCTTTTGCCTGAACTGAGACAACTTGTGAAATACCATCCCTACCTGAGGGTTCATCTTCACCATCTATCAAGCCATACAACTTGTTCTTTGCTTTTGTAAATGTCTGTATACTGGGGTTGTTGTTTTTTGTGTTTTCACATATTATGGCGTCCTCCATTTCTCTGCTGACATGTCAGAAGTGTGGTCAGTTTAAGGCTAAATGCAAGGAGGCTGCCAAGAAGGTGGATTTAATCCTATCTTCTACCAAAGACACCATCTCTACGCCGTCTACCCCTTCAACACCCCAACTAAATCCAGCCTCAGGGTTCCAGATCAGCACCCTGGAAATGTTGTTCGCACTTCAGCAGGCCTCAACTGGAGCTCTTATCAACACCTGACTAGCCACCATCACTTCGGAAGTAGACAAACTGAAGAAGTTGCAGGCCAAGAAGTTTTTCTCGGCCAAGAGGCCACATGGGGTTAGGCAGTCTACCAATTAATCTTTGACTACGCACATGAACGCCACGTACGTGTTACTCATACACGCCTGTTGAAGAAACGTTTCCACTATGACAATACAGAGACATACACAGTTCATGTCAATATGGATGATGATGATTATGATTACGTCATTAATGACAAATAGTTCTGGCCTGAAGATATACAATGTCGTGACTACGTGCCTCGCTTCAGGTCAAAAGCATGGTCAACACAGTTGTAACAACCAACGACGTTAGTAGAAAACGTACAATATTGCTGAAACCAGTGTCCCACTCCATCATGTCCCTTGTGTCTTCAATTATGACTCTTAGTCTTCTTACATGGAATGTACATGGTCTATTACATGGTACATGTGGCATAAATAGTGTCATTCCAAACTCAGTGAACATACTGGCTTTTAAGGAACATTGGCTCTTGCCGAATTGTGAGTATAGATGTTATTACTTGTCAATTTTTTCAGTTATTACCTATTCATGCAATTCACAATTACTTTTGGCTAGAGGCTCTGGTGGCACGGCTATTCTGTGTAATGATACATCCATGTGGAGTGCTAAGTCGCTACATACTAACTCTCATTTCTTTGTAGCTGCTACTATTAATGCTAAGGATTATAATGATGTCATATGTTGCTGTCTTCCCTAAACTAACATCGTATATTCAGTGTATGTTAACGCATTAGATGAACTCATTGACATGTATGATACTTTAAGTGCCAAAGGTGATTTCAACAAATTTTTAATAAATGTCTCCTTGTGATAAACTACTCTAAAAGGTAATAGATCATAGGCACCTAGTTAGTGTAACTCATAACCTATGCAACACAGGTCCTGGGTATACGTACAGAAGTTAAAGAGAATGTTAATACATCACTTATTGACTATGCCCTCATACCATCCAACATGAGTAACTGCATCATCCACTGTAGCATACTTGATCAATGTCATTATGATACAACGGACCACTTGCCTTGCCTTGTCTGCATACAATGTACACATCAAACTCCACCCAATGTGGAAACAACACATGTTCCAAAGTGGCACAAAGCAGACGAAATACACATAAGTATGTGTACAAAAGAAGTTGACACACTTCTCTTCTCCATATGTATAGCATCTGACCACTTTCAACCTGATGTCATAGATCATTTTAATAGAGTGAGTGAGTGAGTGAGTATGGTTTTACGCCGCTTTTAGCAATATTCCAGCAATATCACGGCAGGGGAGACCAGAAATGGGCTTCACACATTGTACCCATGTCGGGAATCGAACCCGGGTCTTCGGCGTGTCGAGCGAACGCTTTAACCACTAGGCTACCCGACCGCCCCATTTTAACGGAGAGCTAAGTAAATGTCTTTTGAAGGCTAGCTCTAACCATATCCCCCAAAGTGTATATAGATCACATTTGAAGCCCTATTGGAAAAATGATGGGTTAAATCAGTCCCACTATAAAATGAGGGTGGCCAGATGAGAATGGATAGCGAACAATAGGCCACAGGGAGGAAACTCTAAATTATACAATTCCTATGAAAATGCGAAAAGGGAATCTAGATGTTTACATCGAAAACTAAAACATTAAACAGCACAAAGAAATAAGTACGGAACTAGAAAAGGCATGTGAAGCCAGTATAAATACATTCTATCACTTGTATTTTGCAAAACACACCAGCTTATAATAAAGTAATCTATAAGTTTGGCGATGCAAAAATTGACACCTCAAACTCTATCAAATATGGCGGAATAATCATAAACAGTCATTTATCCTGTAAAGAACATCTTCCTGAGGCAAGAGAGTTAATTGACTTTAAGTCCAGTTTCCATCCTTGCCGAACTAGGCTCAAATTACTGGGCTCGACCGTAGCGCCACCAGTGGCTATTACCAGCTATGTCCCTTCTAAGCCTCTCCTATGGACCAATCAGATTCAACCTCTCGTATCACTTGCGTTTGCTTCACACAAAATGGTGGCACTCAAGTCAAGATGATCTGATCGATAATCAAGATCTATATTGTGATGAAACAGGTCTTACATCGCGAAATGCATCAAATCACGTGAGCACTTTGATTAAAAACATGAAAAGATTTGGAAAATATCTGCTGACAACGAGTTTGTGGTGCACATGCTTTGCAAATCCTGCAATCAATCGAAACCTACTCGACAGTTTACGAACCGGATTGCGATTTCGGTGCGCAATTTTGATTGGACTATGCACAGACTCATTGGTCCAGCCAAAATGTAACTCCATAATACAAGCCTAGTTCGGCAAGGGTGGAAACTGGACTTTAATAGTCAGTTAAAGCTAACGTTGAACACATTCGACAGAGGTGTCACTTCCCGTGCATCTGATGTTGAACCCATTCGACAGGCGGATAGCATAACGACACCCCAAAATAAAACTCGCCATATCTATTTACCAAGAAGCCTTTGCGTAACATTTAAATTATGTATGACATGCATAAATGCTCAGCTTGCTCAATATCAAAACTTTCAGTAATTTATTTAGCTCAAAAAGAAAATAACGCGAGTTAAAAAAGTTTTTGCCAAACTTCTCGGCACACAACTACCAGAAACGGCCATTGTTGACTTTGGGCAATTCACGTTCAGCGGCATGCACTCCGATATTTTCTTTATAATTTCATCATTTTTCCTATTCAATCAAAAATTTTTGTTTGCTGACGAAAGGAAAACACTCATGTTCCTTAAATTCTAAAAATTATCAACTTTCGGTGTAACTAATTGTAAACAAAAACAATCTGAACCATAACATCATCGATTGGATGGAACTTGTACGCTCATGGCAACGGCGGTAAACAAGCATCTCCACATGCATAGTTATCCCGTTAGACTATTACAATCATTTTGTTACATGTAACTTAATTTTCTAGAATTATTGACACGCGTAAAAAATCTTTGTAAAAAAAATTCATTTTTAAAGAGTTTGCAAATGATTTTGTTTGATAAACTTTCAGACACATTGGCATGCCGACAAACGTCAGTGACACAGTTGGGCGTGGCCTTACTTGCGATTTGTTGAGTTGAACAAAGTCAACAAACACTGCGAAAAATGACAAATATTGGATGATACGCAAAATCTGAACTGATATACATTCTAGGTAAACCATTCAATAGCAAAATAATGCAGTTTACAAGAAATAATCAAAATACTTGCAATTTTAGCTATCATTTCTGAAACCGGAAGCACGTACCGCATGTGACACATGCAAGCAAAATATGCAAAAGTTGGTAAGCTATCCTAAAGAAATACCGAAATAGATTCAAATTCAAAAGAAAATACATAATTTAGGATACTATTTTTCTTCAACTATTTACTATTTATTGATCTGGAGAGCAGTCTTCACTCCTAGATCTATTTGTTTCATATTTCTTCGTGATTGTCGCCATCAAATGTGTAAGTCTAAATCCGAAACCGTAATGGATTTCACGCTTGATGATTTTAATTTAAAAATATTTTCTGAAAACGAACACAACGGAGAGTGATATAACGTATTGATATGCCATAATAACAACAAAATATTGATATTGGTCTAACATTACAAAAAGAACAATTTAAGATATCAAAGATCTTGTTGAAAACTTTCTGAGAACCTCCAATCCTCTGAACCGATTAAAATTTTGGTACACGACGACTGTATGGAGGTAGTGTAATTATACATAGATTCTAGGCTCCTATATGTGATTTTGTACCTAAAATACTTTGTGAATTTGTACCTAAGAAAATAAGACAATTGATCTATAATTATATTTATGTTTTCATGTAGATGAACAGCACACATAATAAAATATTTCATCAAGTTCATAATATGATTATGACTGTGATCCTTGAAATTGATTGTTTATTTTTGAGAGAAAATTTACGTCTTGTCACTAAAGAAGAGGCCAGTTAAGTTGGTTAAACCTAAGTTAGAATGTATTGTTTTGATAGGAAAGTGATATTATGTTAAGTTTAAGACACAAAAATTAATGTATATCTTTGAAATAATTCTGGGTAGATCTACAAATCACATACCAATTTGGGAACCAAATCATTAGAAAGTTTGGGTACAAAAGTCACCACTGTACATTTCAACTGGTTTTCGTGAATCAATGGGATAATTTTTTTGTCTGAATGATTCTTTTTCTCATTTTAAGACAAGAATTTGTTTTACATAACAAAACAGACAGATCTACACGGATCTCATGTTTTGTCCTAAAAATATAAAAAAATGTGAAAAATATGGACACTTCAGAAATGAGGGCTTATAAAGTTATGATTCTACCTAATTTTAACTTGTCACATGGTTTGACTTAGGTCTATATAAGAAAAGTCCTTGTGAAAATCTTTTTTTAATTTTTTTTTATGACACTGACATTTCTGGTGCTTAGACAAAGAGTATTCAAGGAAAGACAGATATGTTTTTGAATGAAAATGTGACTTTCCTTTTTAATTCTTTTTTTTCATTATGACAGCCCAGCTAACACACGACGTTGTCACAACGTTGTGGAAAGGTTGTGGATTGGTAACGTCGTGATATTACATTGTCACAACGGTGTTATAACGTCAACGTGCAACGTTATAACAACGTTTCACATTCATGTTGTGAAAACGTTCTGCATTGGACATCACACAACGTTTTGTAGTTACGTTTCTGAAACGTCGGTGAAACGTTATAGAGTTTGCTTCTCGATAGTCATAAAGGAATAGAACTGCTTTATCAAAATCAACATGAATTTGTCAGAATACCAAGGCAGTAATGCATTACCTTTCTATATATTCGGCATTTAAATTTTCATCTCTTAATACTAAAATTTCCAGAACGTAATTGCGTATCTCTATGACAACGTTATTCCACATCGTAACAACAACGTTGCAAATTAACGTTGTGATAACATTGTGCTTTGGACATTACAACACTTTTTGTAAATGATGTTTAGGCAATATATATTTTTCATTTATGTATATATTTTTCAAATAAGGTTTTAGAAACTTCGCCAACATATTCATTTGAATCACTAGTTTGTGATGTACAGCAGAAAGGTAAAGTTACTGCTTTTGAATAACTACAGTTGATCTATTGACTGATAAAACTATTTGCCAATACTACCACCAGTTACATCATACTCTAAGTAAATGTGATTTATCTATACAGTACTGGTTTATTTAAAAATGTGATACTTTGTGGTTTCTGTTTTTCTTTCAGGTGGAGAAAACAGTATTGTGGGAGCATATTTGTTTAAAGTACATCACTGACAGAAAGGTATGTATGATGCAATAATATATACAAACATCTTCAAGAATTAAAATTTTGATGATTCTTATTTAATTATACCCACAATCTAAAAGGGCGGGGGTATAAAGTTACACCAATGATTCAGTGCTAAAAGCTTTTCTGCCTATGTATGATCCAAGAGCATCATGGTATTACTGTCAGCTCCTTCTTCGCACTTTCAGCAGTTTTTAACTGTTTAAAGACTGACATCAGACATCAAAATATTATTTTGGGGAATGCAACCATTATTTTGTTATGTCAGAAATATGTCCCTTGCCATGACATTTTATAACATTTGTGTCATTTTTTATTCAGTTACCAAGGCTTTAAGGAGAGACTATGGATACAGTTGAAGATCATCCCTGTGACTTTTCATTTGAGGACTGAAAAGGCTCCTCAGCCACTCAGCCCAAGTTCTGACTTGTCATTTAATAAATAAATAAAGGTCACCTCAACCAGAATTCTATTGTCATTTCGTTCCTGGGAAATGGATCTTAGGACATCAGATGCATAGACTATTCTGTTTGTCACAGTGTTGCTCTCAATGCTGAATGTATTGGGTAAGGCCAAGAAAATTTAAATGTTTCAATTTGTGCAGGGCTTATTGTTTGATGGTTTTTAATTTGAAAACTCGTGGGAAAATCAAGTATCTTTTAATTGTGTTGAAACATTTGTGAACAAATTGCACATAGCCTTGAAAACTGTTTGGGAAAATAAATATTATATAACCAAATTGTACATGCAATTTAAAACATTTAGATTTTTATCTTGGCCGTATTTCAAACTCTGCCAAAAGAGAGTGCATTTCATTGACTTGCTGTTTCACAGATAGGGTTAAAGTGAATTCAGTTAGCAGAATGTATTGCTTGGCACCTATGTCTTAACTAGATTGGTACCTCATGTCTTAACTAGATTGGTACAAACTTTTCAGGCTGCCTGGGAGGTATTGAGGAATAAGACAGGCGTTAATCTACATGGACATTGCAACAACGTCCTGCAATGGCTGTAGTGTCGCCATATGTATGCGATACCTGAGCTGTTGCGACGTTTTGGATAAACGTTGTAGCAACGTAAAAAATGGATGTTGTGACAACGTCTTGATTTGGTTGTATTTTGGTTTACACACAACGTTTTGGCAACCAATCTGGGAGTCTACAGATTTACGTTGTGACAACGTTACATCACAATGTTGTAACAACGAAAAGTCAACGTTGTCACAACATTGTCACAACATTGTCACAACATTGTCACAACGTAGAATTGTTTGCTGGGAGGGGAACTTTTATACACACCAGCTGAGAAAGTTGTGATACTGAGATTGCATACAAAGGAAAAACAGGTTGGAAGCAGTACCTGTATGTATAAAATAGACCACATAAGGTGAACAAAAGTATTGAATTGGCTGACTGGAAAAAATACAGCTGGCAAGGGTAAACATGTACACAGGCACGTTTCTTTTCATTCCAACCAGAAGACTGAGATAGCATTTTCTTACAAACATATGGCTAACTTACCAGCTTATGTGCCACCATGGTTCTTGTGATTAAACAAAAAATAATGTAATGTACTGTTACAAGTACTGTTACTGTGATTAATGTATCATATTCCTATTAAATTATGTTTCATAATTGTTTTATTTGGAAACAATTCACTTAATGCACAAGATTAATGTCCATATGAGTTTTGTATGTATATGTTAAGGATCTGATTTATTCATTATTCATGGAATACTAAAATTAAAATGATGACATCAGAGAGTTACTTATTCACATAGTTGATTTTCAGAGTGAAAGATAATAATTGTTGAAAAACTATGTTTAAACTAAAGATAATAATTGAAGTTTGATCAGTTACACTGTGCTGATGCAAGGACCAATATTTACTGTCCACACACACAATCATTGTGGGAAAAAATAACTACTAAATATAACTTAAAATTTTAAAACCTGTAAACAGCTGTAAATAATTAAACAATTACAAATCATCACCAATACGCAATCATGGAGGTCTTCATATTTTTGGAATAAATTTAGAAATCCTCCGTGAAACTGTCCTAAAATCATGCTAGAATCTATGAATGTATTCCCGAAAGGAAAATAATCCCAAATGTAACACCAAAATTATGTACGTAGGATTTTATTGCTTATATATACTCTATCATATTCAGCAACGCGGGGATGTTATTTTGAAACACGTTTTGTCAAGCCCATTTTCGCGCACCTGTTCTAGAAGGTGATCTTGCTGATCGACGATATCCATAGACGTATTATGTGGGATACACTTGTTGATTGAAACTTATCAGCATGTACATCGCAGAAATATGAATCATGTCCCCCATTTATATTCACCGTAACATTGAATGGTGATTCTTAAATATCAACAGAAGTTCAAATAAAATATACCAAGGAACTTGCATGTGGCATGTTGATTTATCATCTGCTGTATGTGATAGGCGAACTATTTCAAAATTTACTGTAATTATTTTGTTACGAAAGATTATCAGCAGACTACCCCTGTCTGTGACATCACATCCGGTGACCTTTTCACTTTTTGAAGTAGTGCTGTCAGAATTCACGATCTTTATTTTCGTTTTTCTCTCGTCATATTAATCGTATTATGACGAATATAACATTCTTCGATTGAGAAGATCGTCAACATTTGCCAAGTTATATTTATAAAGGCAATGTAAACTTTGTTGATATTGAAATAGCAATAAGTTATGCGGAGGTATACGCGCCATATTTGATTTTAGGACGTCTGCTAGCATCATGACACAGGTTGTTTATTATTTTATATCGTAAATTTTCAACCAAAACGCTTGAAATTAGGATTAGAGAATATTTATAAGGCATTAATTTTTCCTGCAAATTTTATAACATGACACGTCAGATTAACCCGAATATTCGTATTTCTGCAACCGACATGATGACCTAGAAAATTAAGTTATTTTTCTGTGTAACGTTTAGATAATAAATTTACAGAAATGGTTCATAATTTACCACTGCGCTGTTATTTGCCGATAAAACCCCAGAATTTTTACTCAATTAAAAATTAAGATATCGGAGATATGATTATTGAAATCAATTTGCACAAAAAGGTCCCTAGCTTTATATGAAATTCAAACCACCTTCAATAAAGCAATTCAGGTAAGTTCAAGAAAATTTACAAATTTTGTGTTCGCTTTAGTCTTAACCTTGGTATGATTGAAAACATTGGGATAGTTTTATATAGTACTGTGTAGTTTTCTATCAGGAATAAATGTGCAAAATATTTCTTCAATTGGCCCTTGTTTAATGAAGCACCGACTGTTTGATATCACCCACCCTCTTTAGAGCGCCTTTTGCTAAGATTAATCCAGCAGGCAGGGGTAAGAAGTGTGAAAATAATTCAGCAGGCTAAAGGTTAACTCTCTTGCCTTGGGAAGATAGTAAAGAAAGAATCATGACGTGTTACTCAAAAGCAAAAAGATGAGTTAATTCACTATGGTCACTCGGCCTTAATGATTCCGTGCTGCACCATGTCAATATATGGAAAAGAATGATTTTATCTGCAAGCTTTTATGGATGTGAATTGTTACCAGCCTTATATGGTAAAGAACTTGAAGTGGTTGAATGTACACATTGTTACTTTGCTTGCCACATACAAGGATTTGGTAAAAGACATCCAACCGATTCATCTATTTCTAACTAGGGAACGTGGTCAATGAATGGCTACATTGATAAATTTAGACTACAATTATTGGGAAGGCTCTGTAATAACTGTTGTAACTCTATAACAAAAGATCTATTTTGTGCTCACATTGTTACCAACGCTATTGTCAATATTAGCCGTCCATTAAGCATATGCAGCATCCTTCTATACACTGCTAGAAAATATCATTTAGATAACTATATCAAAGAATATACTGATAGTTGTTCATTCCCAACTAAATCGGCTTGGCGAGCTCTTGTAATCAGACGTATATCAGAGAATGAACAGCACAATTGGAGAGAGAGACTAGCACAGAGACCAGATCTTTCACGGTACCATAAAATTCATAAAGTTACAAATGCATGATCTATATAATGTAATGTATCTCTATCCACATTTAAGACAACCCCTGCAACTTTGTATTAAAATCGAATCAAGAGCAAAAGTGTCGAAAGAATGTAACCATTGTTATAAACATTGCTATTACTATGATTGCCATATTATTTTGCACTGTGAATTTTTTATAAAAACCTTGATCATGACATTATTCCGTAAACTTGTATTTTCGATCATTAATCCTTCAGTATGACAATAATTGCACCAAACCTGATGGATTTGTTCACCGGAAATCAAGCTAAATCATCAGTGTACTCACAGACAAGATGTCAACAATTAGGACCAGAAGAAACAGAAGACAGGCCAGTTCAAATCAAGTGGGGGACAAAGACAATGGTCCCCCTATTCAAGATTGGGATTGCCAAAATACGAGTGTTCAAGCTTACATTCCAGCTAATTGGAACTTGGCTAAGTTGCCAAGAAGGATCGGCAAGGATTTAGGTCTGATACATCTGCCATCCCTGATCACAAGCGTGCAGCTGGTGCAAGTTTATGTTAAAATCAGTCCTAATTGAAGGCCACTACCACTGTGACATCATCAACTGAATATACTGAAACACCATATACACAACCATACAGTGTTCACGGCCCAACACAAGATGAATTTGCATCACTGATACAGCAAGTGCAAGCCCTTCAGCAGTCAGTAGCCACACTGACTAGATCCAGCCTAGTAGTATAGATGATGGGGGTTCTGGCTCACAGCCACCTGAGCCATTCCCGAACCCTATCAATGCTTCTACAGATATATGATGCGATCCAATGATTGTTATGTGAATAAGCTAAATTGTAACAAAAATATTCTATCATTTTTACTCATACGCATACCATTATATTGAACATAATGATATTCAATATTTTTACTAAGTTCTTCATTCGTTTTACTAGGAGACCAGACTGTATATTGTATATCACTGTGTATAAGGCAAGATTTTCATACCTCAAATTAGGGGGCTTTCAAGGGGGGTTGGCTTAAACACAGGGTTGGAGAGTTTTGATGTATTTTCCCCCAACACAGACAGACCTGTGAGCATGTAACACCAGAAATACCATGTCAACAATGAAGTACACAAACTAATCATGTACTTACATTGTCTGGTTATAAAAAGAGTTCATTATATATCTGAACTTACCATTGTAACATATTTTATCAATTATATTCAAAATTTCATTCAATATTGTTTATTTTCATTTCAGCAAAATCATATGTGAAGTGATCAAAAGATGGCACAACTCACATATTTACAGCAACTATGGTCATATTATCGCTATTGATACCTTGAAATGAACTTTTGTGGATAGAGAATGGATATATGTATCATAAATGCCATACTTTTACCTCACTGAAAGTCATATTTGTTGTAGTTTGACTATTATTTGTCAGCATAAAGTTTTCACTATTGCGGAAGCATCGGAGATGATTTGTCAAATTGTTCCATACGAAAAAATATCTGACAATAGCGATTAGCTGTACCAATGTGCTACGCTTATTGTCATTAATTTATTTCAAATATATACAGTAAAATACTATTAAAATAAAATTATATTGGAATAAATTATTCCGAATAAAATTATAATTTCAGATTCATTTCTTTTGATTATTGTATCAAAATTCTTTAAAGTTATATTATTGGGTAATTATTAACCAAGTCACCGGTAGATTCTGTGAAATGTGTGAACAGCTGATTGCTACTTCCGGCTTAGTTAACGAGAAAATACAGACGGAAATCTTAATCTCTGCATATAAAACAATGCCTTTCAGAACTAGAAATACAATCAGTTAATGATCACGTCAAGTGTTTTTTTATCCCAACTTTTAATTTGTATTGACCAAGTTTAATAGTTTAGTACAGCAGATAGTGAAAAAACTTGCACATTGCAGTAAAAGCATGAAATTTAGCACACGTTAACCACCTCAGTATAATAAAATTTAGATATAGTGCCATCTCATATGTGACCTCTGGTGACCTTGGTGGCCATTTTACAAAATGGCGTCCATTACACATGTTGCAGAGACAAACACAACATATTTGTGGACTGATAACAGCTAAATCGTTCATCTATGATGTCTGAACACACCTATTAGGTCCCCAAGAGTCCACAGAAAACATGCATGCAAGTTACAGTCATTTAGACTGCACATATGGACATATAATGATTAAGAGATGGTATAAATGCTAAATGTTTGGATGAGGTATCCAAATATGTCCTCCACAGTAAAGTTGATGAGGCCTATGACACAGTCTGTTGCTGTTGTTATAGGAACAGACTGGTCAAAGTGTGTTATTTGTCAAGAAGACAAAACTGAGAAGCTTTCTTGCCCATGTAATTCTAAACAGAGTGACGTTGGTGCAGGTTACATCAATCTTGCAGATGATCTGATAGCATTTGATAATGCTGGATTGCTCCCCAAAACTCTTGAAATCTCAAGGCTAAATGAAGGGGATGGTGCAAAAAATACATCGATGCGACATTCAGCTAAATTTCACAATAACTGCAAGCTTTCATACAGCAAGTCCAAACTAAAACGAGCTCAGAAGAGGAGCAGTATATCACTGATGTTGGTTGTAGGAAAGCACGTGGTGAGCGGTACCAACGGCAACAGAACATAACCATGGATAATGTGTGTTTATTCTGTGAGAAACCGTCTAATACATCTGATCCACTGCATGAAGCAATGACCAAAATGATCATTGAGAAAGTTCGTAGATGTGCAACAAAGCTGCTTGATGATCGTATTTTAGCAAAGGTATCATCTGGAGACCTTGTTGCTGGTGAGGCAAAGTACCACTCTAAATGTTTGATCAGCCTGTATAATAAAGCAGCCAGACTTAAAACATCAGAACAAAACGAGAACTGTGAGGGTAAAAAGACAGAGGCCATTTATGCCAGAGCATTTGCAGAACTTGTGGCATTTGTTGAAGATGCACTTACTGATAGAGAAACACTGAACACATCTCCTGTATTTAAACTCTCCAATTTAGTTCAGCTGTACAGTGACTTTCACAACATGGTGTGGAAACTCCATCAATACACTCTACAAGGCTGAAACATCACATTCTTGCTAATTTTCCTGAGTTGCAGGCCTTCAAAGAAGGAAGAGACATTCTCCTTGTATCCAACGATGATGTTGGTACAGCTTTGCGGAAGGACATTGATGTTGATGACAATGCATTTGTACTTTCTCAGGAAGCAAGAATCGTGCGTAAAGAAATGTTCAATGCATCAACATCGTTTGATGGCAAATTTTCCGAAGACTGTCAAGTTGAAGCGGTTCCCTCTGCTTTACTCACTCTCGTGGCCATGGTTCTATATGGAGCGAGTATTACGAAACAGTCGGTTGTACCACAGAATCAAGCACTACTCAGCATGTGTCAGTAAATACTGTTTAATGCTACAAGACACAATCCAAAGGAAATGCAACCAATATGCCACAACAAGTCTTCGGAGCCTCCTTTGCCCGTGTATCTTGGGATCCTCCTTCACACCAAGACACGCAAGCATGAACTGGTTGAAAAGCTCTTTGACCTAGGACTGTCAGTGTCCTATGACCGAGTTCTTGAGATTTCAACTGATATTGGCACCAAGACTTGTAAATGTTATGAACGATTGAACACAGATTGTCCACCAGACTTGAAAATTAGTGTGTTTACAACATCTGCTGTGAATAACATCAATCATCAAACAAGTACTACCACTGCAAAGAGTTCATTCAATGGGACATGGATCTCATTATTCCAGCACTTTGACAACGCTGACCAGATGGTGCTTGACCCTGTAAGCAGCCTTGAAGAAACCAATGGCAACGATTATGTAACCACCAGTCAGTCAAGGAAGAGCCAGCTCTATCTATCAAGATTGCCAGCTTCTTACACCCATGTTCAACCTTTGTCTGATGTGAAGTTCTCTTGGTCTGTTCCGGAGACTGTTTGACCAGTGCAGTTTGCTTGTGATCTAATGTCTCCAGCTATACAGTTAGAGTACATTTGGCTTGAACACGTTAGTAATGCAGTACAAAAAGGAATGGATTCCATTAACGTATCATGGGCAGCTTTCCATGCAAGTCAAGAGAATCAAACTGATACACCAGCTACAAAGTCCTTCTTACTGCCTCTGTTCCAGGAAGACACCGCGGCAGTAGCAGTGATGAGGCATTCGTTGGATGTTATCAATATTGGATCAAGGGCGTTGTGGAACTTTCCAACCCAGGACAGACAACTGTATGTTGCAATGGACCAACCATTGTTTGCTATTGTCAAGAAAATCCAGTGGAAATGGCCATTATTCTATGGAGAGTCAAAGTTTGTAATCATGTTCGGAGGGCTGCACATCGATTTGGCTGCACTAAGGGCTTTAGGAAATCTTCTCGACGGCAGTGGATTGGTAGGAATACTGGTTCGGGCAGAGATTGCCACAGCTGGCACAGCAGATTCATTCTTGAAGGCAGCTCACATCACACGCACAAGAAGGGTGCACCAGGTGACAGCTTGTGCCATGTATTTATCCCTGCAACAGGCGTATCAGGCATCTGTTGAACCCAACATGGAGACGAAGTGTCTTGAAGACTGGTGTATTGTTCAACAGGAGTGTGATCCGACCTTCAAGTTCTGGTTCATGGTCCTTGAACTACAACTCAGCATGCTTGTGTTTGTGCGATCTACTCGTACTGGCAACTTCCATCTGTATGTCGATTCCCTGACCAAGCTTGTTTCTTGGTTTTTCTCTCTTGACCACTACCACTATGCACGATGGATATAAGTCCACCTCCGAGACATGGTGACCTTGTCAAAGCTGCACCCCAATGTCCATGCTCAGTTCTTGAATGGACAGTTCACAGTGAACAAGACACCTCAAGAATTGCTATTGATCAAGCACATGAGCAGAATCATGCTGTGGTAAAAGATGATGGTGGAGCTGTTGGGCTGACTGAGAGTCCAGCTACTCTCCAGAGACGGATGGTCAGTGGACCTGAGATGGCACGTCTCATCAATGACTTTGAAGTGTCATTTGATGATGCACAGAAGAAACCTGACATGCCCCATCATGAACAACGTCCAGGTGTGCAAAAGGCTTTCATTGGAGATGTCACTTCACTGTAATCTGTTATTGAAGAGTATGGTAATCCATTCCTTGAAACTAGTTGTGACCTTCTTGTACTTGATACACAGGACATTGCAGATAAATCTGTTAATGACTACTTGTATAAGCTTGAAAAGCTTGTATGTGAACAATACAACACATTTGTGAAAGAGCGGCTTGTAGAAAGGCCAAAGCCTATAGACGACCCAATAAAAAAGAACAAACTTGGTCTCTTTAGTAAACCAGTGAAACGACAGAAAACTAAAGCTCAGGAATTTGTTTCAGCACTGAAATGTGACAGAAATCTCTTTTCAAGACTCTATGTCGCTTGTCAAGTGCATGATGGGAATCTTCATGATTTCTTTTCTCATGAGAATCAAGTATGCCCACCATCACTTTCAGACAGGGGCAAAGTCAGGCTTGGCACTAAATCTGACATAGTTCAATGCCTGGAAGATGTTTTGCTGGAGCAAGATGAGATAAATACAGCTACAGAGATTGTAGTGATAGATGGGACAGCAATAGTTCACATGTTGAAGCCAGGATCAACAAAGACTTTCAAAGAGTATTCTCAGGATGTCTTTCTCCCATACCTGACGTCACAGCTTGACAAGTGCCAACGAAAAGATATTGTGTGGGATGAATATAGGTCAGACTCTTTGAAAAAACAAACACGAGACAACAGAGGTAAAGTACAGCCTAACAATCTAATCCCAAAAAACTGGGGAGACTTCTTGAAACTTGCTGACAATAAGAAAGAACTATTTGTGTTTCTCAGCACAGAAGCTATCACTATCCAAACCGACAAGAAAGTCATTAGCACACTGCACGAGGATGTTGTCCGTCACCTGCCTAGAACAACAATAGGACTAGCACCTTTCACACATGAGGAAGCAGACAGCCAAATTATGGTCCATGTTGCTGATGCAGCTAAACAGTACAAGAAAGTTCTCATCCGTACAGTGGACAGTGATGTTGTTTTGCTTGCCGTGCATGAGTTTGCACAGCTACGAATGCTACTAACAGCTTTGTGGGTGGCCTTTGGCACAGGCAAACACTTCCGGCTGATTCCTGCACATGACATCGCTTTAGCAATTGGACCAGACAAGAGTCTCGCACTTCCCATGTTCCATACCTTGACTAGATGCGACACTGTCTCCTGCATCACCGGAAGGGGAAAGAAAGCAGCGTGGGATACTTGGAACATGTACCCTGAGGTCACTTCATTGTTTGCTGCACCAATGAACAAACCACAACTGACTGATGTCCATAAGTCTATGGACACTGTAGAGAGATTTTTTGTTCTACTATATGACAAAACCAGCTTGAAGTGTCATGTGAACGAGGCAAGAGTTGATCTCTTTGCACACAAAGGAAGAGATGTGAACAACATTCCACCAACACAATCAGCATGTGAGAAGAGCAGCTTACAAGGCTGGGCATAGTTGTAGCCAGGCTCTTAGACCAGTGGTTGACATACCACGACCACAAGGATGGGATTGGACAAGAACTGATGGAGGAACATGGGAAGTCATGTGGAGCAGCCTCCCACAGGCCAGCAGAGTGTGCAGAGAACTACTGCAATGTGGCTGCACAAAAGATTGTTTGGCAAGCTGCAAGTGCATGAAAGCAGCAAGTGTGATGGATGTTGCTTATACATGTACATGTAACCAGTAAATTGCAGTGGAAAACTTATTCGTCTTGAGATATGAGTTTTAGGTATTTTTAACCCTTATTGTGCGCACCCAGACAACAGCAGAGACAATTTAACGAACACTTCCAATATGCTTATCTTTGATGGGTTATACTTCTACATTGACCGATAGGAGAGTCGCCCGCCATACGTGTTGATGTCATATTATCAGGAATATTTCCAATTATCAAGGGTTAATACACTCAATGAGGTTTTCAACTTTCTTGGAGATAAAACACATTTATTTACACTCCAATAAAATGGCTCCGGCTATCTAAGTTACCAAGATATCAAAAGATATTTGTCAGATTGTCGGCCATTTTTCAAGATGGCCACCAAGGTCACCAAAGGTCAAGTCAATGATGGCACTATATCTAAATTTAAACGTATTGGTATGATGTATATTGATGCCAAATTTCATGCTTTTATCACAAAGTGCACGATTTTTTTATAATATGCCATAATCCGCTGGACTAGTTATGATATTTTCATTTCACTGAAGGGAAACGATGGTTTTTTTATCTGCAGGGCTCATGTATGTGCTGGTGACGTGCTTCATTCTAATTCGCTTTATAGATGGGGTATATAAATTAGCATCGATTTTAAAGGCTTGTACAAGGGGGTCATCTTATAAGTGGGGTGGGTCGCTTTATAGATGGCGATATACGGTACTCTTCACTACAATTGGAAAGAAACAATTGATAGCCGTATTTGTGGTAATTCTTGCCATTTGATAATTTTGTCCCAGAGCATAAATGCTTCGATAGTTTTTTCAACTTCTTCCTTTGTTGGCTTGTAATTTTCCATTGTTATATACTTATTCTAACATTTGTCCAAATGATTGTATTAAAGAAAGATTAATATCAATTAATAATGGATAAAATTTATTATAGCCCCCGAGGATATTGGAAAGGTACAGGAGCAATACAAAAACTGGCTGCAGCAGCTAAGGTATCCAAAGATGTTGCCAAAGACTGGTTAAAGAAACGAGCAATATGGCAAATATACTTACCAGTCCTGCATTACATAATTAGGAAAAAAATTGTTATTTTCACAAAGAATGAAGTTCATCAGGCTGACCTCTAAGGTAAGACGCAAACCATATAAATATGCTTTAACCGTAGTAGATGTAGCTACTTGGTATAAAGAGGATAAACCATTTACCTCTAAAGATTCAAATTAAGTAACTAATGCACTGGGCTGCATATATAAACGCGGACCATTAAATTGGCCTAAGTTATTTCAAGTAGATGGGAACAGTAACTAAACTATTAACAAAGCACCATGTCACAATCAGGCATGGTGAAAAAGGGGTCCACCGTAGCCAAGCTATTGTTGAACTGGACATTAAGCAGAACGTTTGTTTGGCTATCAGTATGGGATTAAAATGAAATCCAATCTATTAAGATCAACGGAATGGGTGACACGATTATCAGCTGTTGTATCAGCGCTAAATAATGAAGTAACAAGATTAATTGGTAAGAAACAACCCGATGCTCTTAAAATGAAATCTGTGACTTCCGAATCTTCAGTACCACGGAGAGGCAAAGAACAAAAACTTCCAGAAAGAGAGAGTATAAGATATTTATACTAGCCTGGTGAACTCGAAGGAGGCCAATGTGCAACTGATCAGGTTTGGTCTCTTAAGATATATAACATTAGTCGATTGGTTATGAAAGAAGGCGAGCCTTTTCTATATTATCTTAAAGATGTACTACAGTATTACCTCCCTTAGTAACCATAAGCATAGGTAGTTACACCATCCTTATCAATCCATCTCTTCGTATTTAAGGGGGATAATGATGTCTTGTGAATTCTAAATCCATATATCCTGTGATTGACACTTCTTAAAGTGTTCATCTCGTGTTTGAATGTTCTACCATTGAATAATGCTTCTTTATACTGTTCGTGTTTGATATGCTTTTTTTACCACATACTTCTTTACACCTTTAGCTTTTCTTATCTCCTCATTATCAGACTTTTTTATAGATTACATCTTAGGTCTTAATCCTACATACTCCGCAATAGGAGTTCCAGCACATTCATCCTTCGTCTTACCTGATACCTTTTTATTTACTTTGCTGTGCTGTGCTTTCCATTGACAAAGAATCTGTATTGGTATATAACACCTCACATTTATCACCGTATTGCTTCTTAAGTTCATTGTAATAAAAGTCATACATTAAGTGTTTTGACAAGTCAAGAATACTCATACCAACATACATTGGTCTGTTGAAATATATACTCAACAACAAAAGTTCCTGTGACGCCAATATTTTAGTGTATTTTTCAAACAAATAAAGTTTGGTTTTCAATATTGTAGTACATGTATGGAATCAAGTCACAAAAACGCAACTTCTACAGAAAAGCATGCATTCCATGCAGAAGTTGACTTTTATGCCAGCCCCCTGCATTTCACTACCCAAGAATGGGTATAAAAACGTATTTTAACAGGATTCCATATGCATTGTTTAGCATCGTGCAGACAACAACCACTCAAAAAAACAACAAAATTACACAATTATTCAACATTACGAAATGCCACCCCTGTCTGGAAAAGAGCGTCTGCGTGCCATTGGTATGCTTGAAGCAGGATCGAGTCAGCGTTGCAAGACAATTTAACGTCCACAGAAACACCATTTGGCGTAACCAATAATCGACAGGACAACTGGATTCGAACAACACTAGAGTTGTGACGATTAATCGATATGAATGCGAATCACGATCTCTAGGTATCTGTAATATCTGTAATTGAAACGCAGTAGTTTTAAACTAGCTAGTGTATAATATTATGACAGGCCAACAGATATCCGCTCTTGTAATGCGATTAGTTGCAGGTAAGCGCAATCACGTGCTGTTATGTAACATGCGACAGTCTGAATAAACAGCTGGTCAAGTGGCAGGCTCATCTCCCTACTCCCGCGTTTGTCGTTCCTCCCTGAGAACCCAACATTTTGGCGACGAGAATGGGATCCCAGGTAGCTATGAAGTATATTTAAAGGAATTGTGGTACGTTTATCTGGCTGTTTGACGGTACATTGACGAGGTGTGTTCGTTGTGACGAGTGTGTTAGCCAAGAGCACGTGGTCTGCTGACCTTTGTTTCACCCGTCAGTGTGAAGAAGGAGAAGCGGTATAGATGAACATTGACTTTTGTTTCGCTCTTCTTGAGGCATTATAACCATCACTATCTTCAGCTCAAAGATTATGGCTACCACGGGTTTAGTTTGTGGATTGTTTGAATTTAATCCAAAGAAGTCGACATGGGAGGAATGGTGTGAGATACTGACACATGTTTTCATGGCAAACGGAATTACAGACGAAGACAAGCAGAAAAGCATACTGTTAGCGTCATGTGGAACTGAAACTTACCAGCTGATAAGAGCATTGTTTCAGCCTGTGAAACCTAGCGAGAAAACGTTTGACCAGCTGGTGGTTTTATTGAAAGAACATTTCACGCCAAAACCATCGGAAATTGTACAGAGATTTAAATTTCATTCACGGAATAGGAAGGCTGGTGAAAGTGTAGCTGCTTATGTCGCTGAATGGAGAAAGTTGACTGACGGGTGTGATTTTGGAACGTCTTTACAGGCCATGTTGAGAGACAGGTTAGTGTGTGGTATTTGTGATGACAATATTCAGAAAAAGTTGTTGTCAGAGACTGCTCTAACATTTAGTAGTGCATTGAAAATTGCTAACGCAATTGAGGCGGCAGACAAGAATCTACAGGATCTTCACGGTGATAAAACTGTGGGACATTCAGTACACAAGTTTCGCAGTAAGCCATCAGCACAATGTACCAAAGACCAGAGGCCTCATGTTGGATCTGGAAATAACAAACCTTGTTTTAGATGTGGAAAAACTACTCATGCTCCACACATGTGTTTTTATAAGAATGAGAAGTGTCATAAGTGTGGAAAACGTGGCCATATTGTGAGAGTCTGCAGGTCATAAGAATCAATTCCGCAGAAACAAAATTCTAAGGCTAAATTCAAGGGAAGACAGAAAGTGAATGCTGTAGTGAGTGAGGTGAACTCGTGTGGCCCAGGTAACAGCAGTGCTAGTGTGGAAGACTTGTTTGAGAACTCGCTATTTCATGTTAGTACTCAGCCTTCAGCTAAAGGTGATTCAAACTACCCAAATCCCTACTACATTACAGTGGATGTTAATGGCACACCAGTGTCGTTTGAGGTTGACACGGGATGCCCAGTGACCATTGTGAATGAGCAGACGGCTCAAAGAATTGGCCTTCAGTCATCGACATTGTACACATCACAAGTACCCCTGCGAAGTTATACAGGACAGGAAGTAGATTTGAACGGTTATACTACTGTGGATGTATCTTACGAGGAGAGATCTTACTGCTTACCGATTTCCATAGCCAAGGGTAATGGTTCCAATCTTCTAGGTCGTACATGGGTACAGCCTTTGAACTTTGACCTGAGGGATGACCATATGAAATCTACAGGTTTGACACTTAATGATGTTCTTGAACGACACTCAGCTGTTTTTGAGGAAGGTCTTGGAACACTTAAGGGATTCCAAGCTCACATCTACGTGGATAAAGATGCAACTCCGAAGTTTTTCAAACCTAGATCTGTGCCGTATGCATTACGTCAGAAGATAGAAGTTGAACTTGATCGCTTGCTGAGTGAAGGCATTATTGAGCCAGTCAAGCATTCTGAGTGGGCGTGTCCCGTTGTGCCAGTCATTAAACGTGATTCTTCTGTCAGGATTTGTGGAGATTTTAAACTGACAGTGAATCAGTTTTCAAAATTGGAGCAATATCCAATACCAACGTTGGAAGATTTGTGCACGAAGCTATCTGGGGGTGTAAAGTTCACCAAACTTGACATGAGTCATGCGTATCAACAGTTAGTCTTGGATGAAGAATCGCGAAAATATGTCGTGATTAACACCCACAAAGGACTCTTTAGGTACACAAGATTGTCATTTGGAGTATCTTCGGCACCCGCTATCTTTCAACGGATGATTGAAAGTATTCTACAGGGACTCGATTACTCAGCGGGTTATCTCGACGATATCATTAACTCTGGAATAGACGACAGTGAGCATCTTCGTATTCTGGATGAAGTACTTCATCGATTGTCAGAAGCAGGACACGTTTGAGAAGAAACAAGTGTGTCTTTATGGCTGATGAAGTTGAATATCTTGGCTATAGACTTGACAGCGAAGGTTTGCATCCAGTGGAGAAAAAGATTGCTGCAATTCAGGAAGCTAAGGTCCCTGAAAATGTGAAAGAATTGAGAGCTTATCTTGGTATTCTGAACTACTACCATAGATTTCTACCAAATCTGCCTGACACTCTCTCCCCCTTGTACAAGTTGCTACAAAAAGAAGTGAAATGGTCATGGAGTACATCTCAACAAAAAGCGTTTGAGAAGTCGAAGAACTTGCTTCAGTCTTCAGATGTCTTGATTCATTTTGACAGCTCCAAACCACTTTTACTGCAGTGTGATGCATCCCCCTACGGAGTAGGTGTTGTGTTGGCTCACCAACTGCCTGATGGTTCGGAGAGACCTATAAGTTTTGCTTCAAGGACACTGACTAAGGCGGAGCAGAATTATTCTCAACTTGATCGTGAAGGACTGAGTGTGATCTTTGGACTGCGAAAGTTTCATAACTATGTTTATGGACTTCATTTCCAGATCGTGACAGATCACAAGCCATTGGTGTCATTATTCAATGAGAATAATCCAGTGCCACAGATAGTGTCTCCAAGAGTTCAGAGATGGTCAGTGTTGTTGACTGCATATGACTATAAAATTGTACACAGGAAAGGTACACAGCATACCAATGCAGACGCATTGAGCAGGTTGCCAGTGCCTGACTCGGGGAAGCCTATAGAAGACATGACAGTCTTAATGCTTCAGGAATTGGACACAAGCCCTCTGAAGTCTACAGACATAAGTATCCAGACTGGCAAGGACCGAACATTGCCTATTGTTCGAGAATTTGTGATCCGAGGTTGGCCGCAGCGTGACAAGTTGGATGACCACTATGAGCCGTACTACAGAGATCGTTCTGAACTCAGTGTGATGGATGGATGCTTATTGAGAGGTTCGAGGGTCATCATTCCATTGAAACTCAGATCTGTCATATTGTCAGAGTTGCATCAGTCCCACCCAGGAATCACCAGGATGAAGGGCTTGGCCTGAAGCTATGTTTGGTGGTCTCATCTAGATGCTGACATAGAAACAACAGTAAACAGTTGTGATTCCTGCCAGGAAGACAGGAATTGTCCGAGTGTAGCTCCCCTACACCCTTGGGAGTATCCTTCTCAACCTTGGCAAAGACTGCATATGGATTATGCTGGTCCATTCATGGGTAGCATGTTTCTTATAGTGATTGACGCCTACTCCAAGTGGATCGAATGTGCACCTATGTCGTCAAATGCAAAGGCTACCATAAACCAGCTGCGTCGGATGTTTGCAGCTTATGGCATACCAGAAATTATTGTAACTGATAATGCTACAGCTTTTGTTGGGGAAGAATTTGCTACAT
Organism: Haliotis cracherodii; assembly: GCF_022045235.1. NCBI lineage: Eukaryota > Metazoa > Mollusca > Gastropoda > Lepetellida > Haliotidae > Haliotis > Haliotis cracherodii. Next base: position 42,783,313 of record NW_027266264.1, read on the forward strand.
TTATGTCCAGAAATGGAGTTGAACATGTGACAACATCCCCTCATCACCCGGCTGGGAATGGCTTAGCAGAAAGGGCGGTTCAAATAATAAAAGATATATTAAAGAAGACAACTGGTGACAAAGTTGCAACTCAACTACATAGGTTACTATTTTCTTATAGAATTACACCACAGTCTACAACTGGTGTATCACCTTCAATGTTGTTTCTTGGACGCAGATTGCGTTCGCGATTGGACTTGATGTTTCCAAACCTTACCTCGAAGGTGAAAAAGAACCAGAGAAAACTTGTGGATCAGTCAGCTCTAACGAAATGTAGGGCATTCCAAGTGAATGACTCAGTGTGGGTTAAGAACTTTGCTTCAGGACCAAAGTGGATTAGTGGACAAGTTGATAGTGTAACCGGTCCATTGTCATACATCATCAAGTTAACGGATGGAAGATTGGTCAGAAGGCATGTGGATCATGTCAGACGCAGGATGTCTTTATCTTCACCCCAATGCGACGTGACTCAACGTTCAGACACTCCGCTAGAATCACAGTCTTCACGAAGGAAGGAGTATGAATCAGACTTACCTGACACATCACAGGTAGATTCCCATGAGGAAAGTATCCCAGGGGATGTTTCAGGTGTACCAGATATGTCTGTACCGGGGGAGGAAACGCTGGTAGTGACATCGCCTGTAGCACCCATACTTCGTCGTTCAACCAGAGTGAAGCAGCAACCGTCTTATCTGAGGGACTTTGTGTCAAAGTGACATTTGAGTGAACTGTGACTGTCATTTGCAGTGAACTATGTGTCGAGGTGGCATTTGATTTAGCTGTGAATTACAGTTACTTGTATCAGGACTATAATACTTCAGCAGGTTATCAGTATTATTATGTGTCGAAAAAAAGCTCAGTTTAGTTGAATTTCACTTTCTACTTTAACAATGTTTTCATTGTGACTGTGACTTGTCAAGTTATCAGGGTTATTAGTACTTTACAAGAGTCAGTGTACATTGCTAAGTTACTTATACTTTATGAAGTCCCGTGGACTATGTTGTTTATCAAAGATTATTATTTTGGTTTCAAAGTAACTTAAATTTAGGAGGGGCGGATGTAATATCTGTAATTGAAACGCAGTAGTTTTAAACTAGCTAATGTATAATATTATGACAGGCCAACAGATATCCGCTCTTGTAATGCGATTAGTTGCAGGTAAGCGCAATCACGTGCTGTTATGTAACATGCAACAGTCTGAATAAACAGCCGGTCAAGTGGCAGGCTCGTCACCCTACTCCCGCGTTTGTCGTTCCTCCCTGAGAACCCAACAGTATCCAATACAATATATCGATAAATTAATCTGTTCTGAAACAAAATATTTACTCGCACAGTGGTCCCTCACTACAACGCTACCAATGGGGTCCAAATAATTGGTGGGCGTTATATACGATGAGCCGTTTAACCGAGGCGGAGGCGGGAGAGCGTGCTCTGCCAATCTCACGATCTTTGCCTTGTCTCGCACATTGCAATGATACAAGTTGTTTATGGTTCATAGTATAAAAAATATATCCATTATGTTTTCGCCGTTTGTTATTATTTACAAGCCTTAACTGTCACATTCAATGTGAAAGTACTCTACTTACACTAAAATATCAATCGATAATGGTAGTAACAGACGCTATGAGTGAAGAGCCAATCACAATTCATTACCCAAGTACTGAGTGTTTCAGTGGCATTGATTGGTCATGTTGCTTAAAATACGGAAAATGAGAGTTTTGACCAGCACTAGAATTTATTACATGTGTGCATTCATACAAATATAGATACACATTCAAGCCAGATTAATTGGATTGATACGGTTACTTGATCCGAATCAAAAGGAATGACCGTCGTGTTGTGACAGCAACTATACATGTGAGTTGACAGTGTCGCCTCAAATTGGATTGCCCACTAATTAAGAATATGAACTTCGCTTGTGGATCTCTTTTATTGCATGCATGCGCTTCTAAGATCAAAGTATGTATAGTGTGAAAAGTTAACTAGCAGAACAATCTTATTTCCGGGACTTGCTGCGGATGTTTTCAAACAGATTATTAGAACAACATTCAGCGATAAACAGTTGATTATGCAATGAGAAGCGTTATGTGCAAATAGACTACGAACAACAATACAATCATGTCTGTGTAAAACTCTCAGTATAAAAAGTGTACAGAAATTCAGTGTGATGAAAATTATTTGTGTTTTACCCAATCATGGTTTAATGGCCAAGAAATATTTATTTTAATATGTGTGCCAAATTAGTAATTACACTGTGTGCCTAATTGATTTTTATTTTGTATTTTCCTAATTAAAAGTTTCAAATAAAAAGTTTTTGAGATCTTTCTTTCATCTAACTTCTTGAATTTAAGAACTAAATTACATGGATTACACAAAACGAAACTGCAGAATTTAGTTTAAAGATTTGATTTTCTTAAAAACAGGCATGTTCAGCGGTAAATTGTGTATCGTGATACATATCGAATCGAATCGAATCGAATCGTAAAGCAAATATCGCAATACATATCGTATCGGTTTCAATGTGTATCATCACAACTCTAAACAACACACCTACGAAATCGATTCCAGCAAGCAACAGTGACTGCAAGAAGCATCCCTGGCCTTCGACGAATATCTTCACAAACCGTATGTCGTCGTCTCAGATGTGCAGGGATTGTCGCCAGACGTCCCATTTTGACAGGAAACCAAGGTCAAGCACTTCTTCAGTGGTGCGGACAGTGTCTACGCTGGACGGAGATGCAGTGGGGACAAGTTCTATTCATTGACGAGTCTCGTTTTCGCCTCAGCTACAGCGATGGACGGATTCGAGTGTACTGACGTCGAGGTGAACGTTACGTCAATCATTGTGTCATAGAAGATCGGTTTGGGAGCGGCAGCATTATAGTATGGGGTGGGATTACAGCAAGACAGAAGACCTGTTTGATAGTTGTAGAGGGAAATCTCAATGGACAGCGCTACCGCAATGCGATCATAGGCCCTGTTGTTGTACTGTTTTTGCATTGTCATGGCCCAGGCATTACCTTTCAACATGACAACGCCCGGTTTCATATTGCTTGACTTGTTCAGGATTCTCTTCAACAAAACAATGTGAATGTTATTCCCTGGTCGGCTCGCTCCCCTGATCTCTCACCAATCGAGCACATGTGGGATGAGATGGATCGACGTCAACCGCGTGTTCCACAAACACTCCAGGAACTTCGAAACATGTTCCAGCAGATATGGACAGATATCCCACAGGACTTTGTGCGACACCTGGTCCAATCCATGGGACGAAGATGTGTTGCTTATGCAACCAGAGGTGTACACACAGGCTATTGATTTATAAATTGACATTTTGGCATGTTCATGTGTTTTATGAAATCACACATTTTCTGAAGTCAGTATGGCAAATTAAACCATTTGAACACTTACAGGAGTCTTTTATCTGCTGCAAACCGAAAGTGTTTCAGATTTGGTAAAAAACATAAAACATTAAATCTTATTCAATATTACAGGAACTTTTGTTGTTCAGTATATATTACTCTTCTGCATATGTAATGCTGCTAAGTTATTATCAAATATCTTACTTCTGTTAAAAGCTGGACTAGCTATAAGTTTCCTAAGTCGTTCTTCCTCATTGGATCTCATTTAACATCAACACGCTTCCTTAGATTCTACATAGTTTTACCAAATACTGAGTTATTCATGAGCTTATATAGGTTCTTTTACAGGCTAGTAGCCATCTTTCTTAAATCTGTGTTCAGCCTTATATAGGGCTCCATCCAAGGTCTTTGATCGAACTTAAGATATAACTGGAGATTTCTAAAGTGGACTATATATTTTGTCTTATCCATCAAATTTTGTACAAGTTTTTCTATGTCAGCTAACTTAGTCTTTCCCATTAAGTTATGTTGATATTCTGACATCCAATCTCTATTAACCATTAATCTTTCAGGAGCTAGTGGATAACTGTTATGGTCTTTGTGTAACGCTGTTGGATATTTTAGTAAACTTCTAGTATGTACCCTTTATCGAAATCTTTGGGTATATTATTCACATCAATATTGTTTACCCACTTAAAACCGCCTGTGGGTAAAGGTTGACTCATAGCCCATCCGTACAAATTGTTGGCATCGAGATATAATATGTGTGTAGTACTTGAATCATATTCTTCGACTAATTTATTATTGGCCTTAGAATACCTTTCCGCTGTCCTTGATGTACCACCTCTTATTCCTTTTAGTTCTACACCGGTCTTATTCAACAATGCATCCCACGATAGTCCGGGACTGGAATAGTACCATGCCGAATCCAAGCCATATTGTTTTAAACATGTCTTTCTAAATATCTCAAATGTATCAGCTAGTAACAGTACATCAGTTTTTAAATACAGATCGTGTTTATAATCAGCATCGGTTATTTTAGATTCTGTTAAGTTATTACAGAATGATTCAACGGGTGGTAATTTTGTTTTGCAGAATCTAGACCAATCATCCATATATTCATAAGGATATACACCTTTTCCTAGCAACAAATGCTGAGTTATCTGATCAGTATATTGATTTGTTATACCAAAGACATCAGGATTGTTCGCATTAGCTGAATTATCCAGGGAAGATAAAAGAAACTGTATAGAGTCTATGAATCTAAGTCCATTACTTTGTTTTGTTCTCGCTTTTCCATCCTTGTCCGTATAATGTACAGTTTGAGTCAATGAGAATGATAAATATCTTTCCATATTATTAGGAATGCACATTAAACTGCCATCAGTCTTTGAGATAGTTTGCATGAGGAGATGAGAATCATATCCTCTAAGATTATGAAACACAACAGGGATTGGTATTGTTTGGTAATTTATTTCAACAACGGAAATGCCATGTCAACAAATCCATACTGTGGTATGCAAATTAATTATGTAATTACACTGTCTGGCTATAAAAGTGTTCATTGTATATCTGGACTTATGTTTGTAACTTATTTCATTAATTTTATTCAAAATTCCTTTTAATATTGTTTTAATAAATTTCAGTGAAATTGTGTGGGAAGCGATCGGAAGATCGCACAACTCACTGTTATAACAGCAGCCACAGTCAGATTACCGCTATTGACGCAGTGAAACAAACTTTAGTTGACAGAGAATGGATACATATATCATAAACGCCATACTTTGACTCGTTAAAAATCACATTTGTTGTAGTTTGACAATTGTATGTCAACACGTTTTTCTAGCGATCACGTGTGTGGGAGCCTCGACAGTGAACAGTCAAATTGTTCCACGTGGAAAAAAATAACCTGCAACAGTGATCAGCTGCACTGAAGTGCTACGCTTAGGGTTATTATTATTTTAAATATATTTAGTAAAAGCTGCAACTAAAATAACAAGATCTTGGAATATATTGTTCCTGATGAAAAAGTAGTTTCAGATTTCAATTTTTCCTGATCTTGCATCAAAATCCTGTAAAGTTATATCATTGGCTAAGTTTTAACCGAATCACCGGTAGATTCCAAGAAAACTTGTGTACAGGTGATTGCTGTTTCCGGCTTAGTTCATGAGAAAATACACAAGGTAAACTTAATCACCAGATGTAAAACAATTCCTAGCAGAACAAAAATACAATTTAAACAGTAAATCAACATGTCTGGTGATTTTTTATCTCAAATTTCAAATTTGTACTGACCAAGTTTCTTTTCACCCGTTCGTATACAAGAATTCGCTGAAGTGGTAAGGTGTAATTTTTTTCTGTGTATAATATTAAAAAAAAAATGTTTTTAAAAAATACTGAATCCGCTAGAGGGGGGTGCACATAATACTTGGGTGCACACTATACTCAAGAAAATATAGTAATTACCTGTTACGTGACAATGATCACTTACAGAATCCCCATTCAGGGGTTTATTACAAATATAGCAACTCGTTGCCTTCTTATAGGCCCTCCAATCATCCTTTGTCATACACATGGGTTTCTTACAGGATAAATTTTCCTTCATTATTCTCTTCTTTTTGTAGATATTCTAGGAACTTTTCCGATGCATCAGGACCTCTGTAAATCAGGGGTGCATTTCGTTTCCTATCATACCATACATTGGATATCCATGCAGACATCTTTCGCAGAAATATTTCTTTTCCTTATGCATATTTATGGGTTGTTTGATCGTGTAGTAGCCTGTTTAAACTCTTTATCCATGTATAATGACATTTACCATTTTTTCGACCAGAAATAAATTGATTCTGGGAATATTTTCTGGGGCAGAGCAACAATTCCCTTAGAATGTCCAGAAACATTTATAGCTAAATTATTTTGCCTTTCCACCTTATCAATTTGCAAGATTGGTGTAGGTGCATCTATACCTTCAAAGTTCAGTACATCGTTTTTGGGATAGCTCGAAGGCCTATATGAATTTTTGTTTGCAGGAAACAAGGCAGATCTCATCATTATTTTTTACATTAATTATGGCTTCTTTTTTTAAAAATCTATATAAGATCCAGCTTTCAAAGGCATATAATTTGCTATATCTTAATATAAAGTATCGATTCTATCCACGCCTGAAGGTGAACTTCTATTTGTCCAGTGCTTAAAGTTTCTTGTATCTGCTGAATTGATGCATCGTATTAACAACGCGTGTCGGTCTGACGTTGATTAATGAACAATTTGCCTACTCGTATATGCAAGGGGCCGACGTATGGTTCCTGTAGGAAGTGACAACTTGGAGACGATGGCTTGCTGTATATACAGTTTTACTTTATACATGTCGATATATACATACAAAAGACACTATGAGCCAGGTCAGCACATAGTGGTAGTGGTTGTTGTCTAGGTGCCCCGGAGCACCCAGCCTCACCCTAGCTAGGCTAAGGGCAAGACCTTTCTTTTCTCACTTTTCTCCTACCTCAATCGCTCTGGACCAAGGCTTATATAGCCAAGGTCACCTGACATTTAGTAAGTAATAAATATAAATGTAAACAGTAAATCATCAGTGACATACTTGCACATCCTGTTCAGGATGGCAGACGGTCCATGTACACAAAAATGGGGATTAACAAATAGGATTAGCATCTTATAAATAACAGCAATTAAGTGTTTCAAGGCATATAGATGTCATGGCTCCAGGGTAATGAGCCTTTGCAATCAAATGTTCTTCAGACAATGGATGTCGTAAATCAGTCGCTATGACAACTTCCCTCCGTTACGTGAAGCTTGGACCCCAAGCTTACATGAGTCCAAATTGATATGTGTGAACTTTTTCACCAAGGAAAACAACCATGCAAATGTGATCAAAATCAGTTACATGAAATCCTTATGCAACAAATATATCTATGCAATCACGGTATGAAAGTGATCATCTAGCCAATTTGAATTAGTGCCAGTTTGAAAACTAACCAAGTGATCTTTGTAATGTGCAATTTCACTACAAGTTAATTACCGCTTTGCACAGTGAGTGAGTGAGTTGAGTTTAACGCCGCTTTTAACAGTATTCCAGTTATATCGCGGCGTGTCAGCTTAATGTGGGAGGAAAGCCCGGAGTGATGCAGGTCTCAGACGTTCCGCTTTGCACAGATTCAATAAATATATCACTGAAGGTTCTTTGAATTCAGGAGTCTGGCTTGGCGGTGCGACTCAGTACCGAATAATGATAATGATTGACATTTAGTAAGTAATAAATATAAATGTAAACAGTAAATCATCAGTGACATACTTGCACATCCTGTTCAGGATGGCAGACGGTCCATGTACACAAAAATGGGGATTAACAAATAGGATTAGCATCTTATGAATAACAGCAATTAAGTGTTTCAAGGCATATAGATGTCATGGCTCCAGGGTAATGAGCCTTTGCAATCAAATGTTCTTCAGACAATGGATGTCGTAAATCAGTCGCTATGACAGTATGGTGAACTTATAGAATCAGATTGGGTAATAACTTCATGGTTGCCCCTGAAATAAGGTTCAGTATATTCAAGGCTATCATGTGCGTTATTTTTACTTAATGACATTTTAACTGTTAGCTGGTATTTTGTACTATCTAAATCATCTAAATCCTCATTAATTTTGCCTGATACAATGGGTTTAACATCATTAACATCCATGTTAGAATTGATATCCATCTTCCAACCTCTTAGATATTTACCAACGATATGAGCTGTGGGTACCAATCTTAACTCTGTATTATCAACAACATCCAGTAAAGCAATCAATTCAGCTTTTCTTAATCGAGCATAACCAAACTAATTGTAAATGATAGTCGAGCAGTTCTTGGAACTAACACATCTTGTGCGCCTAGATTAGGAAAGCGAACCAGAAGTGTTTGATTCTGATCAGTGGTACTCAGGTTATTAGTTATAGTTACAAACTAGCGAATTGCTTTGACTCCAAATGGATCCCAAAGTCTACATTGTGGATTTACTTTGCGCCTGTATTGCTAAGACATTGTGTATATTGAAATTATGTAACCTTTTCTTAAATATATAAATGGATGATAATAATCTAGATAACCTAACTGATACTATTACAGCCGAAGGAGAGACCGATGAAACCAGCTTTATGAATCTTAATGAGGAACTTTTGCAATCAGCTGTGAATGATTATTTAAGAATTGAACTTCACTTTGTGTGAGTTCATTGGAGTATGAACCTTCATAGAGTGAGGGCCAAACTGTATGAGGGTTCAAATCACTCCAATATGTTATCAGAGACCAACAGTGTATTGATATTCTATGTTTGGCAAACAAACTCTTGGTGGCCATCTTGGAATATTGGGCCACCAGAGGGCTCTGGTGATGCAGTTTCTTTCTTAAAGTTTTAACTATACTTCAGTGAGTTAGTGTGCCAAGTCATATGCATATAAGTCCTAGCACACTGTTTTAGAGGTAAAAGATTCAACAGTGTAAACACACATTTAGGAAACTTGTCAGCCATCTTGAAATTGGCAGCCATCTTGAATTTTTGTAGATTTGTTAATAGTCAGCGCTCAGTAGTTGTGAATATCTTGTGAATCGAGGTAGTGTGTTGTCAAATTTGTATCAAGGCTGTAGTATTATTCAACCATTTAATGGAATTCAATGTACAGCCGTAGCTCTGGTCGCTATCATATATACACAAAGAAAAAGGTTCAGCACACCCTATTACATTTCCTTATTGTTTGGTCCAAATATATGTAACATTCATGAAAGATATAATTACATGAAGATTTATGTTTTATCAAGATGATGAAATCAGTCATGCATGGTGAAATCTCACTTGCCATGCATGGTATGCTCCTGCAGCATGCTACCCTCGAGTATCTCTTATAGAAGTATATCCAAACATTAAAATTGCTTTCTTAAGCTTGGTTTTAAACATTTATTCCATGACATTGTGTGACCATGGCACGAAGGCGATTATCAAACGCCACAAGATGGCAAATAATCGGCATGCATAACGCAGGAATGTCTTGTAATGCCATTGGTCGGAATTTTGGGTATCATCACACTGTCATAAGCTGTATAGCCGAGAAACATGCTCAGACCGGGGATGTACAGGACTGTCCCAGATCCTATATATACCTCTTGTGGAACCAGCACAACTGAAGGCTAGAGAAGTCATAAAGCATCCCTTGTTGAGGGATCACCACAAAACTGCTCACTTAGCATGGTGTATTGCGCAACAGAACTGGAATCTGAGAACTAGGAGACGGATCCATCGCTTTCTGCTCCACGTCACTGATGGAAGAATGAGAGTTTGGGGGCACCGGAACACAGGCTACACACCTATGAACATTAAACCGACTGTTGCATATGGCGGGGGCTTGGTAATGGTTTGGGGATGTATCTCTCATGATTGCAGGTTGGATTTGGTCACCATAAGGGGCAACTTAACAGGGGCTCAGTTCATCCGGGATGTTTGAGGCCAGTCGTTCCTCATTTTGACAACCACCCTCTTGCTTCTTGACCTCAATAGATGGATGACAATGTCAGGCCTCATCATTCGCATGCAGTCGTGGATTACATGAGGGCCAATGCAATAACGACTCTACCGTGGCCAGCAATGAGCCCAGATCTGAACCCCCTTGAACATGTTTGGGATATTCTGGGGCGGCGCATACAGGCACAAGATCCTCCTGGATAAGATTTACGCCAATTGGAAGCAGCATTGCATTAGGAGTGGTTGTTGTTGACCCATCAACAGATCCAACGTCTGACTTGAGGCATGAAACGTAGGGTGGAATGCATCATCTGGGCACGTGGCGGTTATACCCGCTACTGATCTGTTTCACATGTCATGTCAAGTAGAGACTTTAAGGAACCTTTTCACATGAAACATCAAACAGAATTCGTTTATTTAATCCTGCAGCTCCATACTTTTTTCAGGTATTGTCCAAGGTCAAAAACAGTAGCTGTGTTACCATGATGTTCCCGTCAGTAAATTTCAATCACAACTCACCAATATCTTCTTTATTTGTTGTCAAATGTTTGTTCTATCTGATGACATTGTTTGCGCCCAGCTCATGTGGTCAGTAATCCCATGCCATGATTTTTGCCATTTGTCATGGTTTAGAAATAGGGGTGTTCTTAACTTTTTTCTTTGTGTATATTTTGTCTCCCAGGGCTCAAATCTATTTGCGTCTGAACCGTGTTCCACTGACCTAGATGATCTGTTGCATGAATTTAAGGCACAGCTCTCTATGGTCACATAGTTAACACCGAAGGGCTATGAGGAGTATTTAGGTCATAATCAGTTCCCAGCAGCCACTGCCTAAAACGACATTGTCTACATAACAGATCAGTTTATGGCCCCGTCACAGGTGCTCCAAATATTGAAGCAGGGGAAACAAATTTCCTAGAATCATTTCAACAAGCAATAATGATATCCCAGTCACTTTTCGTAACTTTTAATGATGACTACATTGCAATTTTTACGGATTTTGATTCGTATGCATTACTTGACTCTCATCAGCGGAATGGTTGGCATCAGACTGATCCGAATGGATAAGCAGTTGTACTTGAGTTTAGTAGAATGGGTGAATTGTTATGTGACATCTTAACAGTATATCAATTATCATCATATGAACTCATACCAGTCATTGTTAAAAGCAAACCACATTCCACAACAGTTACTAACACTGGACAAAACACAGTACATAGAAAAAGACCAAGTAACTCAACTCATCATGATCATAATAACTCTTCTTGGAAGGAAAGAACTACAAAAAAGAACAAGATAGACACAATTTTTTATGGACAACAACTTCTTTAATACTGTAAAAGGCGACTTTTCGGTATAGATCCTTATACCGTTGTCAAGCAAGACAGAATGAGGGCTGACTGACTGACTGATATAGAAGATTTAACGTGCGCTTTCCGACTACAGCGTATTTCGCACACGGGCCTGGCCGGACCATTTAGTGTATTCCGAGAAGGGTGAAAGTGGTGTGTGCAACCCAAGAGGGGGCTTTTAGGGGTTACTTATATTGATTTTTTGAAATTTTTAAATTTGGAATAAATGCCGAGGTGGGTGGAGGAGGGAACTAAGGGAGCCGGGTGAGGTGGGTGTTTGTATGTTTATTGGATTTTGGATTGGTAGATTAATTAATTTTTAGATGCGCTTAATTAGGTCTGTTTTGATTAGGAATACGCCTAGGGCCTTGAAGTTTTCTAGTTTATTTTGAGGGTTTAGTATTTCATCTAGAGTAGGAACCTTATTTAGATTGAGGGTGGTTTGTAGTGTGGTTCTGTGTGTTTGATAGTGGGTGCAGTGAATGAGTGCGTGTTCTGTGGTTTCGGGTTGTTTGCAGTGGGGGCAGTTGCCTGTGGTGTGTCTTTTAAGTTGTTTTAGGTGGTTATTTAGGTTAGTGTGTCCTGTTTGGAGTTTTGTAATTAATCTGTCAATTTTTTTAGAGGGGTGTAGGATTTTAGGTTTGGCTAGTGGTTTTCTGAGCACTTTTTTGATTTGGCTATTTGAGTTTTGATATTGATTATGCCATTTTTTGGTTATTTTTTGTTTGTTTACACTTTTAATTTCTGATTTTGAGATGGGTAGGTTTAGGCTTATTTCTGGTATTTTGAGAGATAATTTAGCTGCTTTATCGGCGCTTTCGTTGCCGTAAATTCCTACGTGGGCGGGGATCCACAAGAAGGTTATTTGTTTGCCTGCTTTTGTTAGGTCGTTGGAGCTTTTAAGTATTTGGTTTATCAATTTAGGTCGTTTTTTGGTATTTTTGTTTTGGAGGGCTTGTAGTCCGCTAAGGGAGTCAGTGAGAATTAGGATTTTTTTGTTGTTTTTAGATTGTTGGTTATGCAGGGCTGAGGCCATGCCCATAAGTTCGGCCGTGAATATAGATTGGTTGTTAGGGAGTCGTTAAGATTGTGTGGATATAACTGGTTGTGTGGTATGGACTCCGAAGCCTGTGTGGTTGGAGATCGGATCTGAAGATCCGTCAGTGTATATGTGACACCAATTTGGCCAATTTTCGTGTATGTATGCAAGTGTGGTGGTTTTAGCCATGTTTGGGTCGGTTTGTTTATTTATTTGGTTAGCTAGCGTTGTGTCTATTTGGGGTATTTTGAGTTTAGGGGTGAAGATATTTGATTTTTCGCAGTTCTGTTTAAGATTTTGAGTTTGGTGTTCATTGAGGTAGTTAGTTATTCTTTGGGATATTGGGGCGAGTAAGGGGTGTTTGCGAGCTAGAGCTTGGTTTCTTGGGCTAATGTTTTGGTTAATTAGGTTTTGGATGAGAGGGTTTGTTTGGGACGCGGCCCAGAAATTAAGGCTTAGATGTTCCCTGCGTAGATTTAGTGGCATTTCTCCTGTAAGGGCCTGAAGTGAGGTGTAGGAGGTGCTATGTTGGGTGCGTGTAATTAGTTTGAGAGCCTGATATTGTATTGAGTCAAGTTTTTTAGAAAGAGAGTTGTTTAGGTTATTGTATATGGCACAGCCGTAGTCTAGTTTTGATCTAATTAGTGTTGTATATAGTGAGAGGAGGGTATCTTTGGAGGCTCCCCAGTTAGAGCCGGTGAGACATCTTAATGTGTTAAGGTCTTTGCTGCATCTAGTTTTTAGGTTTTGGACGTGAGCCTCCCAGGTGAGATGTTGATCGAAAATAAGTCCTAAGAATTTTGTTTGTTTTTGGAATTTGATTGTTTGGTTGTTTAGCTGGAGGATTGGGTAGGCAGGTTTCATGTTTTTATGTTTGAATACTACTCCTGTTGTTTTATCTGAGTTAAGGGAGAAGCCCCATTTGTCTGCCCATTGTTGTATTTTATTTAGAGATTTTTGGATTAAGTTTTCTGCCATTTTAATGCTTTTAGTGCGGATCCATAGGGCTCCGTCATCCGCGAATTTTGAAGTGTTTAGTTTAGGGGATAAGCCCTCGAATAGATCATTTATCATTATATTGAAGAGGGTTGGGCTGAGGATGCTGCCCTGGGGAGTGCCATTTTCTAGGGGACACTGGTCCGATAGTGTATGGTCTATACCCACGGTAATTTTGCGATTGTTTAGGAAATCTTGGATGAAGTTTATTATTTGACCTTTTAGTCCTATTTTTTTTAGTTTTTGTATTAGCCCGTGGTGCCATACCATATCGAAAGCTTTAGAAGAATATGCCTATGGTGTATTGCTTGTTTAGCTGTCCTGTTTTTATATCCTGTTCTAGTCGGGCAAGGTTATCGAGAGTTGATCGGCCAGGAGTGAAGCCGCTCTGGTCAGGATTTATGATGTTGTTTTGGTCTAGGTAGTGCTGTAGCCTATTTTTAGTCATAAGTTCCATTATTTTGCAGAGATTTGAGGTTAGGGAGATGGGCCTATAGGAGTTTGCCTGATCTGCTGGTTTATTTGGTTTAGGTATTGGGATTACTGGAGCTTCCTTCCATGAGGAAGGGACCTGTCCATTTAGGTAGACTAGGTTGTATAGTTTAAGTAAAGTTTGGAGTAGTTTGGTAGGTAAGTGTTTGATTATTTGGTAAGAGGTGAGGTCTAGGCCAGGGGCTGTTCCTTTTTTTCTGTTGTTTAGTACGTGATTTAGTTCTTCTATGGTGTAAGGTTGATTTATTTCTAGGTTGTCTTGTCTGTTTTCTTTGGAGAATTTGGTTTCTTTATTTAGTTTATCTTGGAATTTCTTACTGAAGTTACTGTTGCTGCTAACTTTAGAGAAGTGTTTGGCTAGGTTGTTGGCCTTTTGGGTGGGGTTAGTTGAGTTGTTTATATTGGGGCTTTTTTTGTGCCGTTTGATGCCTCGGATGGCGTGAATTTTGCGCCACACCTTCCTAGCGTCGGTGTGGTGGTTTAGCTCCTCACAGAATTTTTTCCAGTTTTTGGTTTTAGCAGTTTTAACTAGGTATTGCACTTGGTGGTTAAGTTCATGAGCTGTTTTGAGATGAGAGGGGTCTCGTTTAGCTCTGTTGAAAGCTGATTTGCGTTTTAGTCTAGTTAGCTCTATTTCCTCATTCCACCAAGGGACAGTGGGTTTTCCTGGGTTGGATGATTTGAAGGGGATTGCGGATTTGGCTGCGTTGATTATGAAGTTAGTTAGGTTTTGACAGAATGTTTCGGGGTCTGTTGTTTCTAAATCGTTTAGATTAGCTTCGTTGCATAATTCTTGGAATTGGTCCCAGTTGGCGTTTTTGTACTGAAATTTAGGTTCCTGTTTAGGGGTTTGATTTGGTATTTTTATATTTCCTAGGGTTATATTTATGGGAAAGTGGTCGCTGCCTAGAGGTACTGGGTGGACGTCCCACATCAGACTTTGTGCTAAGTCTGGCGTACATATTGTTAAGTCGATAGCCGACATGGTGTGGTGGGTTTTGTCGTATCTAGTTGGTTGGTTATTGTTTAATAGTATTAGGTCATTTTTTTCGATCCACTCTGATATTAGTTGTCCATGGTTGTCTAGTTTATCTGCAATGCCCCAGGTAGGATGATGGGCATTGAAGTCTCCTAGGAAGATGGTTGATTTATTTCCTAATTGGTAAAGGACATCTAGGTCTGTATCTTTAATTGGTTTTAGTGTTGAGTGATAGATGTTAATAATTTTTATTTTTTGGTTATTGATGGTGACTTGGATTCCATTGGCTTCTAGATTAGGAGTGTTTACTTTAACTTCCTCGTAGTTAATATCCTCTCTAACGTAGATGATTAGACCTCCTCCTGTTCTGCCTGGCATGGTTTTGGACCTGTCGGTTCTCACTGCGTTATAATTTGGTAGGTTGAATTTAGTTTTATGTGAGAATTTGGTTTCTTGAATACAAGCTACATGGGGACCTTTATCTATTTTGAATTTAGCTTTGAGTTCAGAACCATGGCCGGCGAGGCCATTGGCATTCCATTGAAAAATGTTTAGGCCTTCCATTGGGAAACTGGGTGGATTTATGTGTGGTTTAGGCTTGGTTTAGGTATTTACTTTAGTAGGTTATTAAGGTTGCTGCTGAAATGGTCGAAAGAGGTGGTGACGAGTTTTAGTTTATGTGCTACACCAAAGAAGGCTTTGGAGCTGGCTTCTGGATTAGACTGCTTTAACACGTAAGCTAGTAGGAGGACTAAGTTGTTTAGATTTTTGCTTGCTACGTTTTGGGTGAGTTTTTTTTCTATAGCTTTTGGTTTTTGGGGCTGACAAGGTAAGATCGTTTATTTCCTCTGAGGATGTGTACTCGTCCTCTTCGGTTAGGTTGTCTTTTGTTTGGTCAATCTGTTCGGTGGTGGGTTGCATGCTGGGATTGGGTGCGAGAGTCTGAGTGGTTTCTGTAGTTTCCCTGTTGACTGGGTGTTCGGGGGTTGCCTGTAGGTTTGGGAGTGTTGTTGCCCTTGTGGCTGTGATGGCTTGTGTTGGTGCTGGTTGTGTGGTGGTCGTTGTGCGTTGGGTTTTGCTTGCGGGTGTAGATGTGGTAATTGTAGGGTGAGAGGCGGGGAGGGTGAGAGTGTGAGTTTGTGGGATGTGTGGGGTGTTTGTTTCATTTGCGATGTATGCGTCTCGCTGATTTTGGTCCCATACGGAGACTGGGTATACTGTTTTGCGTGCGTGAGTGTTGTTGTTTGGGGGTGGTGTTGGTAGTAGTGGTTTGTATGCTTGCGGTGTGGGTTTTTGGTTTGGATTTTGGCCGTGTTTATGTCTATATGCCTGTTGGCCTGTTGGGTGAGTGATAGTCTGTGGGGGCATTGGTTCGAGAGTGATGAGTGTTTTATGGATTTGCAGTGGATGCACCAGGGTGTGAATGAGGGACATAGTGAAGAATATATATAGCAAGTGGAGGATTAACAGTAGAGGATTAACAGTAACAACAAGGGCATACATGAGTGGGATAACATAGGTAGGTGTGACAACAAAGGGATGATGCTATCACAACACGATGGACAGAAAACACATAGCTAGAAGCCAATGGGGGCATGAAGCCAATAAACAGGTGATTATTGGTTGATGAGTTCATAGTAGGCGGATGGGATGAAATAGCCTTGATCTCTGTTGATTGATGGCTTGTGGCGGCGAATATGGACTGCTTCTGTTAGTTTTCTTTTGGTGAAGTCATGGAGGTTGTTGGCGAGGATTTGGACGTTGTCCCAGTTGATGATGTGATTGGGACAGTTGATGATATGGTCCGAGATGGCTGATTTGCTGTCGGATTTGATGGTGGAGGTTTTATGCTCATTGATTCTGGTGTTGATTGGGCGGGATGTTTCACCTACGTAAGATTGCCCACAGTTGCTGTCAATTTTGTAGACTACACCTTTAGCCTCTTGGGGTTTAGATGTGTTCCTGCCGTTGGCTCTTAGCAGGGTGTTGAGGGAGTTGGAGCTGGTGAAGTGGGTGTCGATGTTGGCTTGCTGTTTGAGGAGGCGGCTGATGATGTGGGAGGCTTTTCCTATGAACGGGAGGGCGATGCGGAAGGGTGCCCTTCCGCATCAACCAGCTCCAACTCCCTCCTTGTGCCAGAAATTGCTTCCATTTCCTTCAATCTACTTTTTTAATAAAGACCCAGGTAAGAATAGGTCTTCGGTAATCCATGCTTGCCGTAAGAGGCAACGAACAGGATTGGGTAGTCAGACTTGCCGATTTTGTTGATGCATGACATCATATTCCATTTGCGTATTTCGATGCTCTTGATGTCAGTCACTGGATTGTCTGGTCGAGATCGATTATTTACAGTCCACCATCAAATAGCTGGAATAATGCTAAGTGGGCATTAAATAAGAAAACTTTTCAAATAGACGTACCTTAAGCAAATATATCAGCTGTATTGCCCAATACTCAAAATAAATAATATTTTTTTCCACAACAGCGTTGTCTTTTTTGTGGTTAATATAATTATGAGCCTTCATGCCTTTCTGTAACATCATAATTATGCGTTTGTGAGGCATCAATGTTTTCTTGTGAGCCTGTCACATGGGGGAAATTGGATCAGCTTTACATTAAAGTTTTCTTGTCACCTTCAACACCAAATCTGTACTGATGTGTCACATTCTGTGGAATTCTGTCCATTAAAGGTGCCTAACAACACTGTGCATTCTACTTCTATACTCATCTTGTGTTTGGAAGTTGTTACGAGTGGAAGTGGAACGAAGGGATACATTCCAAATCCATTCGCACAATTAAAGGATCGCACAACAATTAAGACAGATATTTATTAACAATGCATGATAGATTACCAATACAGCTAAGTTTACTATGGGAGAATTAGGCTTGGGCTACCATGTACAAATAATATCACCATCAAAGGGCTACAGCAAATTGTATACTTATATAGTCACCCTGATTTCCATGTTTGATTGTTCACTCCACTCCTTGGTCCACGAAAACACATATATCCATAGTTCCACATAAGCTCCAGTTTTCCAAGGCACACATTTGCAAATATCAGCATGATTTCTAGGTCAGTTTCACAAGCCCCGACATGGGATACAATCTCTCACACAGTTTTCTGAACTTTAACATTAAAAATGAGGAGGTTAAAATACAGGTCTGGCCAACACCCAAGAAGCAGAAAAAAACTAACTATTTTTGAATCACCCCAACCTTATACTATAATGCTGATTAGCTACAAGCTTCACTTGTTACATAATTACTTAACCTGCTCAGGCAGCCAGCTCTCCAGGTGTACTATTCAAGCAAAATTAGGCAACCCAAGCCTTCTTGTTTCAATTCAAGTCTAAATGCATCTGATATACTAACAAACATATAAAAGCATACACCCATACACATAACAAAGTACATCAAGCCCTAAGATTTTTGCTACTTTGGCCACTGCCTTAGTTTTGTTCACTCAATATTGTGTTTAACATATCCTCCACCTGCAGGATGACTTTACCTGCTTTGATAGGCTGATGGTGGAAGGCGAACAGACAATGATCAATCTATTGCCCATGTTCCACAATCTACATATATACCTTTAGCCAAACACAAAAACTGTTGGACGTAGCACTTGTATTGAATATCATTCTTGAATTAAAAAAATGGAAGCAAGAGTAAATCTTGCAGATTCTACACATGATTGGCACTATAAATGGCAAGAAATCAGCGACCAAGAGATAACTCCTTGTAGTTATAGGACATATGAATGTCACTATGCGCGTCATTCCACCAGGCAGATCATTCATTAGTAATTTATTGACCACTGCACATTAACAATCTGAAACATACAGTGTACTTGACACCAGAATGCCATTTACACTACATGTTCCAAGTGTGTTTACAAGAACAGAATGGTGTATCTTTGTTTTTCAATGACACTGTTGAGGCACCAGACTTTGTGTTGTACACAGATGCTGCTGCATCTATCGGCTACGGTGATTATTTTTAATCACAATGGTTTGCTTCCCTATGGCCTCAAGAACTATGGAAAGGGATGTGTCTATAGCATCGTTGGAATCAATTCCAAAAGTTACAGAAGTGTATCTATGGCGGAAAGACTAGTATATATAAAATGTGTGTGTTTTTATTGTGAAAACATGGCTACTCACAATATCATCAATAAAGGAAGATCAAAATCTCTGATAATCATGAGATTCATCAGGAAGTTGACTATGATGTCAGTGCAGTTCAAATATGCTAAATATGAACCAAGGAAATATAACAGGATAATTGACGCTTTGTCTCGGCAGTTGGAGAAATTCCCTCAATTTACTCCACAAGCCCAGCCATTTACAGTACAGTGTCCACCAGTCAGTGCATTGATGTTTTCTTGAGAGGGAATCCAGGACAACATTCAACATCTACAAGTTGTCTACCAGATGCAAACCTTTTGGGGGGTTCTGGTTGAAGGGTATTTCTGTATGACAGAATATTCATTCCCCCTCCTACTCATGTTTATCCACCAGTCATCAGTAGGTTGTGGGCACGAAACCCCATCCAATTTTTGGTCTTCGTATCAGTTCAAGGCGACTCGTCACCTCACTACAGAGTGCGAAACCCTTCAATAACCAATTTCAGAGTAAATAGTGTGCAAACCTCCTAATGCCAAACATGCAATAAATGTGAATTCTTGGAGACGTCAGACTGTTCACTGGAGACGTTGAAAACAGACCTGTTAAGCAACTATCCAAACTAAAGACAGCATCGTGATGGACGTAAAGAAATGAACACAACCATCATTGAGGGTAGGGAGTCATATGAACACAACATGAGAAACCAATACTCCACAGATGGACTAGAACCACCAACTGGGTACAGGGCCATTGTGGATGCAACATGTGAAACCAATATTCCACAGATGGACCAGATCCACCAACAGGGTACAGGGTCATTGGAACACAACATGTGGAACCAATACTCCACAGATGGACCAGATCCACCAACTGGGTACAGGGGCATTGTGGCCGCAACATGTGGAACCAATACTCCACAGATGGACCAGAACCACAAACTGGGTACAGGGTCATTGTGGCCGCAACATGTGGAACCAATACTCAGCAGATGGACCAGATCCACCAACTGGGTACAGGGTCATTGTGGCCACAACATGTGGAACCAATACTCCACAGATGGACCAGATCCACCAACTGGGTACAGGGTCATTGTGGATGCAACATGTGGAACCAATACTCCACAGATGGACCAGATCCACAAACTGGGTACAGGGTCATTATGGCCACAACATGTGGAACCAATACTCCACAGATGGACCAGAACCACAAACTGGGTACAGGGTCATTGTGGCCACAACATGTGGAACCAATACTCCACAGATGGACCAGAACCACAAACTGGGTACAGGGTCATTGTGGCCACAACATGTGGAACCAATACTCCACAGATGGACGAGATCCACCAACTGGGTACAGGGGCATTGTGGCCGCAACATGTGGAACCAATACTCCACAGATGGACCAGAACCACAAACTGGGTACAGGGGCATTGTGGATGCAACATGTGGAACCAATACTCCACAGATGGACCAGATCTACAAACTGGGTACAGGGTCATTGTGGATGCAACATGTGGAACAAATACTCAGCAGATGGACCAGATCCACAAACTGGGTACAAGGTCATTGTGGATGCAACATGTGGAACCAATACTCAGCAGATGGACCAGATCCACCAACTGGGCACAGGGTCATTGTGGATGCAACATGTGGAACCAATACTCCACAGATTGACCAGATCCACCAACTGGGTACAGGGTCATTATGGCCACAACATGTGGAACCAATACTCCACAGATGGACCAGATCCACCAACTGGGTACAGGGGCATTGTGGCCGCAACATGTGGAACCAATACTCCACAGATGGACCAGAACCACAAACTGGGTACAGGGTCATTGTGGCCGCAACATGTGGAACCAATACTCAGCAGATGGACCAGATCCACCAACTGGGTACAGGGTCGTTGTGGCCACAACATGTGGAACCAATACTCCACAGATGGACCAGATCCACCAACTGGGTACAGGGTCATTGTGGATGCAACATGTGGAACCAATACTCCACAGATGGACCAGATCCACAAACTGGGTACAGGGTCATTATGGCCACAACATGTGGAACCAATACTCCACAGATGGACCAGAACCACAAACTGGGTACAGGGTCATTGTGGCCACAACATGTGGAACCAATACTCCACAGATGGACCAGATCCACCAACTGGGTACAGGGTCATTATGGCCACAACATGTGGAACCAATACTCCACAGATGGACCAGAACCACAAACTGGGTACAGGGTCATTGTGGCCACAACATGTGGAACCAATACTCCACAGATGGACGAGATCCACCAACTGGGTACAGGGGCATTGTGGCCGCAACATGTGGAACCAATACTCCACAGATGGACCAGAACCACAAACTGGGTACAGGGGCATTGTGGATGCAACATGTGGAACCAATACTCAGCAGATGGACCAGATCCACCAACTGGGTACAGGGGCATTGTAGCCGCAACATGTGGAACCAATACTCCACAGATGGACCAGAACCACAAACTGGGTACAGGGTCATTGTGGCCACAACATGTGGAACCAATACTCCACAGATGGACGAGATCCACCAACTGGGTACAGGGGCATTGTGGCCGCAACATGTGGAACCAATACTCCACAGATGGACCAGAACCACAAACTGGGTACAGGGGCATTGTGGATGCAACATGTGGAACCAATACTCAGCAGATGGACCAGATCTACAAACTGGGTACAGGGTCATTGTGGATGCAACATGTGGAACCAATACTCAGCAGATGGACCAGATCCACAAACTGGGTACAGGGTCATTGTGGATGCAACATGTGGAACCAATACTCAGCAGATGGACCAGATCCACCAACTGGGTACAGGGGCATTGTAGCCGCAACATGTGGAACCAATACTCCACAGATGGACTAGATCCACTAACTGGGTACAGGGTCATTGTGGCCGCAACATGTGGAACCAATACTCCACAGATTGACCAGATCCACCAACTGGGTACAGGGTCATTGTGGCCGCAACATGTGGAACCAATACTCCACAGATGGACCAGAACCACCAACCACGTGGAATGAAACTCAATAGTTCCCTCTGGAACATCTCCAAGATCTAAGACCGTGACAACACTTCTGCAACTGAGAAATAGTGGCAAATGTGGCCAAGGAAGAAGTACAGAATACTGGAACATGCTCTGACATGGGGGGGGGGGGGGGGGGGGGAGGAATCAACCCCTTTATTTGTACAATTGTGAATTCCCACCACCTGAGAATACTTCCAACCAAATGTCCAGCTCTTAGTTCCAGGGAAAAAGTCATGTAAAAGCAATATTGCCAAATTACCTTTTTAGCCCTGCCCCTCAGTTCCCGGGGTTGGAGGGTAGGGTTAGGGTTCAGCCCCTCCATTTCTCCAAATTGAATCACCACCATTGGAGAATGATTCCAACCAAATATAGGTCTTAGTTCCAGAGAGGAAGTCGTTTAAAGCATTAACGCCAAATTACCCCTATTTGGCCCCGCCCCTCAGCCCCTTTGGCGATGATCTGCCCTTCCATTTGTACAATTTTGAATTCTCACCACCGGAAAATGCTTCCAACCATATATGGTTCATATCTATCTCTCAGTTCCAGAGAAGAGGTCATTTAAAACAAAAACGCCAAATTACTCCTCTTTTGGCCCCGCCCTTCAGTCCCTTGGAGGGTCAGCCCACCATTTGTACAGTTTTGAACCCCTACCACCTAGGGATGCTTCCAATCAAATTTTGTTAATTTCCAATTACTGGTTCAGAAGAAGAAGTCATTTGAATAAATTGTTGACATATGGACGACAGACGCCATGGTATGGCATAACCTCACATTGGTCCTTCAGACCCGGTGGGCTAAAAATGAATATCTTACACAATAAACCTTGCAAATATTTCCTTGGCGTCACTAGGCACTCTTCCAGCATAGCTTCGAACTGAGAAATGGGTTTTATATCAACAGTTGCTAAATAATATGTCCGAAAATTATATAAAGATTTGTAGAGAAATAGAATTGCAAAAATTGCCTGTAATAACAACCTTAATGGCTTTTTAAACTCGCACCAAACAAGAAATAAAAAAATGAAAACATCACTCATCTTAATAAATATAATGATAAAATATTGGAGCAGAAAATTGTGGGATGACTGAAAGAATGTAAATGCCAATAGGCTTAATACTTACTGGTATATTGAAATGCAAATATTGTTGAAATTTATGTTCCAAATTTAAAATATTGTTACATAATAGAATGTATAATTCTTACAAAACTTCTACCTCTATTACACCTTTGCCATTAATCCTGTATTTTGGCTTCAGTCACACTAAATAAAATTTTCAGATTTTCAACAGGCTTCCTCTTCACTGTCAATCACACAATTAGTTGTTCCCCAAATAGCACAATAGCAACCCAAGCTATGACGTGCGTAATGGCGGGAATCTCACTTCTTTTCTGTGTGTGCTAGAGTCAACACATATTTTTATATTTGTAATGATCTAGCACTTGGTAGTAGTAGATTATTCTAATAGTTTTCAATAAGACACAGTAAGTCAATATTAATAGTTGCTAATTGGAGTGACGATCGCACGCACATGAGTATAAGCTTGTGTGAGGAGCATTGTTAGTTCATAATGGAGTCTCCCTTTACTCAGGGTTGCAAGAAGTGTGGTTGCTCATGATCACGGGAGATTCTCATCGTACCTGCTGGAAGTGCTGAGAGGACATATGTACAGAGGAGGCTAGATGCGAGCAGTGCACCAGCATCTAAGAAAGCCTTCTAAAAAGTGAGCTGAGGCTGTAACTAAGGCTAAAAGGCATGAACTGGCCAAGGAGAAAGTTGAAGCCATTACTGCAGTCGACAATGATCAGACCTCTGACTCTACCCCAGTGCCTCCTACAACTACTCCAGCAAGAAATCATCTCCTGCGATCTCCATGAGCCTGATACTACAATTATTGAAGAATAGACGGACAGCTTTGTCTAAGAAGAGCTCCCAGATCAAGAGACCACAGGGGGGACAGCCATCTGTCTTTGCAACACACACGGCCTACCCCAACTGACTCTACCGACCAGCCAACCATAAGCTTGCAGGCTTTTTCCTACCGTGATACACAGGCAGCTTGATCTTCGCTTGGGTCTCAGCAGGGTACCACAAGGCCATACTCCCCAGCTAAGATAGTCGCCGCACAGACTCCACAACCCAACCGACCAGCCATCCACAAAGCCGACTGTTATGACACAGCACAGACTCCACGGCCGTCCAGCCGATTGGCCTATCGTATGATCTCCATTAACAGACATCCAACCGACCATTATGCCAACCGAGATGAGGATTACCTTACGGATACTGTAACACACGGGCAGCCATCACAAGCCGTACGGACCTTAATCATATCGGAATCCTGGACACCGGCAGATGACAAACCGCACAGGGAATACATGGCGGACTATCACAAATATCCACCCACACAGGAGCTACCCATGGTCACTCGGAGGTGGAAGCGGAGTATTATGAAGACATAAATCAGGCTAACGACTTACCCCAGCAGGATTATACGGAGGGATATCACCTCATGCCTGTACTCCAACCTCCTATGACGGAAAATTTGCCACCTAAGAGCCTGGAATATGGGGGATGTCATGCTCCTACATCATCTCAACACACCCATGAGACATTGCCTTGGCCGAGTTAAGCAGGCAAGGTAGTAGACCAAATGTCGTGAAGTCTACTCAAGCTCAGATATGATGACCTCCATTGAAGCGGAAGTTGTATAGAACACATGATGCTCCACTTCCGGATTATCAAAGTTTGGACCAAGACTTTATGAAGCTAGTACACAACCAAAATACTAACGTCATGTTACCTGCTTCAGGGATTGAGGATCTGTCCTTGGTATCCAGATATTCAATGGACATTGGCGCTTATATCAACTAGTTTGTCGTCGGAATCAGACACATACTGTAAAACAGGAATTTAATGCGACATGAAAATAATGCAAGCTCTTGATTTTAGACATAAATGCGCATTTCAAAAATGCGAGTGCCCATACCCTTTCCTAAAAATTTATGCGCTGGATTTATGTTCTGTGTTATTTTAATTAATGTAACCTACGTAAATAAAAGCCTTACCTGAAAACGCTTCGTTTGTTTCAAATGACGTTTTGAGCAAGAACTGTGAGTAGACAGAGATAAATAAAATAACTGTGCACATTAAATCCCCCGTCCATGTTTTTTCAGTGTGAGATTCCTTCCTTATTTTAATATTATGTTAGCTAATTGCCCCTATGTTTGATGGCCAAGCGTGAGAATAGTTTCCTTGCAGCTATCATTGTGTTTGTGTTGTTTTAGTTTACAGTCTGTTGGTACTAATATATACGTTTGGCCCTTTGATGAAAAGAAGTAGAAAACAGATCAGTGTATCAAATAAGGGGATTATGCTGATAGGATATTCTCATATAAAACAACAAGATTGTCACTGCGGATTAGTGTCATGAAACCCAATCATGCACGTTGGCTTGTGTCTGCTCTTGACAAGCTTGTAAAGGACACTGATGGGATAATTCGTGCCTGGCGCCAATCTGGGCTGCTTGACAGGTTGTGAACTGACCACTACTCAACTTCACTTTGTGAAGGTGACTTTGTTATTTTGTCTAGTACTTTATTTATCTATAATCTTTGTGACTGATTGTTGTCAGTGGCTGCTATCAACTTGTAATGATCTGATATCATGGGGGCAGTATCCTCAGCCCCACCCTCTTCAATATAATGATAAACGATCTATTCGAGGGCCTATCCTCTAAAGTAAACACATCAAAATTCGCGGATGATGGAGCCATCTGGATCCGCACTAAAAGCATGACCATGGTCCAAAATTTACTCCAAAAATCTCTTAATAAAATACAACAATGGGCTGACAAATGGGGCTTCTCCCTTAACTCAGAAAAAACAACAGGAATAGTATTCAAACATAAAAACATGAAACCCGCCTCCCCAATCCTCCAGCTAAACAATCAAACAATCAAATTTCAAAAACAAACCAAATTCTTAGGACTTATTTTCGATGAACATCTCACCTGGGATGCTCACATCCAAAACCTAAAAACTAAATGCAGTAAAGACCTAAACACCCTAAGATGCCTAACTGGCTCTAACTGGGGAGCCTCCAAAGATACCCTCCTCTCTCTCTACATATCACTAATTAGATCAAAACTAGACTACGGCACCCTAAACAACTCTCTATCTAAAAATCTTGACTCAATACAATATCAGGCTCTCAAACTAATTACACGCACCCAACATGGCACCTCCTACACCTCACTTCAGGCCTTAGCAGGAGAAATGCCACTAAGTCTACGCAGGGAACAGCTAAGCTTAAATTTCTGGGCCGCGTCACAATCAAACCCTCTCATCCAAAACTTAATAAACCAAAATATCAGCCCCAAAAACCAAGCTCTAGCTCGTAAACACCCCTCCCTTACCCCAATATCCCAAAGAATAACAAACTACCTAAATGAACACCAAATTAAAAATCTTAAACAAAACTGCAAACAATCAAATATCTTCACCCCTAAACTTAAAATACCCAAAATAGACACAACACTAGCTAGCCAAATAAATAAACAAACCGACCCAAACATAGCTAAAACTACCACACTAGCATACATACACGAAAATTGGCCAAATTGGTGTCACATTTACACGGACGGATCCTCAGATCCGACCTCCAAACACACAGGTTTTGGAGTCCATACCACACAACCAACTAAAATCACACAATCCTTCCGACTCCCAAACAACCAATCAATATTCACGGCAGAACTAATGGGCATGGCCTCAGCCCTCCATAATCAAGAATCCAAAAAACACCAAAAAATCCTAATACTTACCGACTCCCTAAGTGGACTGCAAGCCCTCCAAAACAAAAATACCAAAAACCGACCTAAATTAATAAATCAAATACTTAAAAGCTCCAACGACCTAACTAAGGCAGGCAAACAAATAACCTTCTTGTGGATACCCGCCCACGTAGGAATATACGGTAATGAAAACGCCGATTAAGCAGCTAAACTATCCCTCAAAATCCCAGAAATAAGCTTAAACTTACCCATCTCAAAATCAGAAATTAAAAGTGTAAACAAGCAAAAAATCACAAAAAAATGGCATAACCTATATCTAAACTCAAATAGCCAAATCAAAAAAGTGCTCAGCAAACCACTAACCAAACCAAAAATTCTCCATCCATCCAAAAAAATCGACAGAGTACTCACTAAACTCCAAACAGGACACACCAACCTAAATAATCATCTAAAAAAATTTAAAAAACACACTACAGGAAACTGCCCACACTGCAAACAACCAGAAACCCCAGAACACGCACTCATCCACTGCACACTCTACCTAACACATCGAACCGCATTACAAACCACCCTCAATCTAAACAAGGCTCTAACTTTAGAAGCAATACTAAACCCACAAAATAAACTAGAAAACTTCAAGGCCTTAGGCATATTCTTAATAAAAACGGAACTAATAAAACGCATCTAAAAACACAATAACCTACCAAATCAAAATCACATAAACAAACAAACATCCACCATACACAGCTCCCTTAGTTCTCCTCCCCAATCCCATCGGCATCTATTCCAAATCTCAAAATTCAAAAATTCTATATAAGCAACCCCTAAAACCAACCTCTTGGGTTGCACAGACCACTTTCGCCCCTTTCGGAAACATATTAAATGGCCTGGCCGGGCCCGTGTGCGAAATACGCATCAGTCGGAAAGCGCACGTTAAATCTCCAAAGTAAGTAAGTAAGTAAGTGATATCATTGTTTTTGATGTAATACTAGTAAATAATACTGAAGTGATTTATTTCGATTGTTGATTGTTTCCTTATTTTGATGGTACAAAATTAATGAGCATAAATATTCGCATTAATATTCTGCTCGCATTAATTTCCAGTTTTACAGTAATTCCACCATTACAGACATCATATGAAGGCATACCCAGGGAGACTCCTATGACTATATGGACAGATCAAGTCGGACTCATCCACAGCCTGCCAGACACCATAGTCAGAATGCAGGAAGACTTACTCTCCACCCAAGTCTGATGCTCTTGATATCAATCACTGGATTGTCTGGTCCAGACTCGATGATTCCCAAGTCTGGATGTCTTCACAGCATCAGTGACAACAAATACTAGCACAGATTCGTTCAAGAGTTGTTTCCAGCCAAACCGAGAGGTTGATATTGTCACAACCAATTTCTGCTCCAAAGATATTCAACGGCAAATTGGGACATATCAAGTCAGACAAGATACAAGGAACTATTCCAAGCATCAACTATCAGCCTAGCTGCCAAGGCACATGGATCTTCCCATCCCCAGAAGCGTATCTGGGATCAGAAGGACTTGTCATATAAACAGCCCCCTTAAGAAGAAGATTGTCCTACCCAGGTAGGATTCATTCCAACCTAGTCAGGGGTACAACAGGCGTCAGTCTTCTCAGGAATCAAACTGCATTTCAAGAAACATCCTATCTTGAAATCTCAAGCTCTCAGACGCCGATTTCATCTATTCAGAGCCAAGCTAGCGGCAACAGATTCACAACTACAGTGGACATCCAATGCCGGCACGCACAGTGAACAAGACACCACACACCATTATCCCCCAATATAACAACTGGAGCGCTTATCAGAGCCCAAGGGATGGAAACGATTCGTACGGTACCATCTTTCAGACCACAGAACTTTTTATACATTCAACCTGGCCCATGCGACACATTGTTGAATTCTTCCCACGACCGCTCCTTGATACAGAACAGGGGCACCGATATGTCTACCAGGATTTGGCAGGTTTTTTCGCGTTTCGAAATCGAGAATCAACTGAAGTGGACGATCTGACTCCATCAGTTGTCGGATGGAAGAGAGATATATTCCCAGCAAACTGAACCTCCTTTTTGACCACTTTCCTGCTAAGTGAGAATAGTGGCAACAGAATGGATCTTACATCCCCAGATCTTGGATAACCACGTTATGGGACACACTGCACCTAGATCTATATGCCACCTGCATACCCATTCCCACCATGATCTCTCCTAGACAAGGTCATCCACAAGGTGGAGGAGACGGGTTGCAAGATAATCCTGATACCACCAATTTTAGACCAGCAGAACAGGGTTTCCCAGATTATTAAGTCTACTATTAGAAGAACCTCGCCAGTTGAGATCTGTTACGACAGCCCAAATCCAACATTTTCCACAACATCCTGCCCAGCCTACATCTAAACGCCTGGAAGTTATCACATAGAAAATGCAGACATCTGTATACTCTGAGATTGCCTCGGAAGCTGTGGCAAGATCATGGAGACCTTCATCCTCCCTCATATATGACAACAGATGGGATAATATCATCCAGTGGAGAAGACGACAAGGGATTATCACTAATACAATAACCATCCCTATGATAGCGACCTTTTTTCCTACTACATCTATGTCAGGAAAATAAGGTCTTTGGTAGAAACAGATCTTGAGAGACGTAATTATCCAATAAAAAGGAAGTGACAAACCGGAAGTGACGTCAGCACTCGTATCAGTGTCACAAATCCAAAAACAAGAAATGATGTCATTTGGTAGAAATAGACCAGTAATGACACCATTATTACCAACAAGATCAATAAACATAACGCTGATTCTAATGAGAGTATCACATACTTGACTGATTCTTGGGACATTCTGATTTTCAAGTCCTCAAGGGGAATTTCAGAGGAAATTATCTTGAGTTAGGATTAGAATCAGACAATGATTGGTTCCAGAAGAGAATACTGTCAATTACACAGGGAGTTACTGCAGGCAGATCCCACCGGGTCCCTCTGGTATATTCTGGCAAAGATGTAATAGAGGTAGAAGTTTCATAAGAATTATCGAACAATAGTCATCATTGTTACCGGTAATAATTCTAAGAATACTACCTCTATTACATCAGAATCCCACCCACCTCCTCAATACATCTACCTCTAGTGGTTAGATGTTGGAAAAGAAGTGAGATTCCTGTCATTACGCATGTAATAGCTTGGATTTCTACAGTGCCATATTGGGAACAACTAATTGTGTGATTGACAGTGAAGAGGACTTCTGTTGAAAATCTGAAAATGTTAGTTAGTGTGACTGAGCCAAAATACAGGATTAATGGCAAAGATGTAATAGAGGCAGTATTCTTGGAATTATTAACAATGATAACTATTGTTCGATAAATGAAAAGAATTATTTTATTCATGAACTTTTTATTAATGCACTACGTACATTACCATGCACAATATTGTCTTGTACAGGATATGAACAGTAGCCTTCTTATGTTTTATGTATATATATATTTGATTGTCTTGTTGTTTCTCATAAGCCTTATGGCTTGACGTTACTTTTAATGTTTGTATGCAGCTCATGTAACGTATGACACATAAAGTGTCAAAGACAATAAAAGAACAAACAAATGTCATAACTTTACCTTGTTTTATTAAAGTACATCTCTGTATGTTATGTAGAATGGATTTTACCCCAAGTGCCAATTGTTAAGGAATTATTCCATCTGCCCAGTATCTTAACAAGAGAACAATAGGTGCCGGGTATGTGAGGGGACTGACTAACTGAAATGAATCAGACTTTTCAATTTACTCGATCCATCTATTTTGAACTAACAATGATCAAAGTAAGTTCTATAACTATACACAATGTATTGGAACAATCTGATGTTAACAAATGTTAACACATCACTAATTACCTTTGTTTTCTTTATATATAAAACAAATTAGATGCCAAATTGTTAATTAGACAATTAATAGGTAGCAGTGACCTTAAACATTCTTCTCATCAAAGCAAATAACCTGATCAGAAGCCAGATAATTGCATGATTACATGTCAAAACAATAGGTGACAGTGACCTATAAAATAGAATGGACAGTCACATTGCTCTCTCAACCTTTGCAATGTCTGCTTTAATATCATTGACCAAGAACAAATATTTAGCATTAAGACAAAGTCCCTTCGTTAAGTTTTAAATTGGGGGCGGTCTGGGCAGGTGGACACTGCCAGGTGATGAGATTGTATCATGCAAGTGACCGGGTTGTTTTTCAGCCATGGTACCAACAATGTTACAGTTCTTTACAGTGTTGTCACAGTACATACACCGTGTGCACTTGTACCATTCTTCCACTCTTCCAATGATAGATGACCAAATGGTGGAAACACAAATACATATACACACCAGAAACACAAGTGTCAAAACATGTGGTGTCACCCTGGGCAAGTGACTTAGTTCAAATGTACCTCTGTTCACAAAGCAGGGAATGGGTCCTCAATATGCGAGGTTCATAGGCAGCTTGGGTTTTATACTCCCTAGGGTGTTGAGAATGATAACTGAAATGCAAACTGATCCTCTTGTCTGGGAACAAATAAAACAGCATTGGAGAAGATGCTAGTACCTGGATACCTGTGGAATATAAATGTGCAAAAATAATAACAATAACAACAATAATAATAATAATTAAAGCTGCAAGCAGCAATGTCTGGCTCCGAGTAACACGCACGTAAAAACACACGCATGACCATGGCATTTTTGTGGTTTCTGGAACCCAACTGTACGCACACACATTCAAAATTAGAAATTAATTAGGCAACTGAGTGAACAAGAAGCGATGCTTCAAAAATGGTGTGGCCATAGACGACAAAAAAACCGTCTGACTGAATGAATGTAGTATACAGTCATATCTGCGGACACTCAAACGCAGCCAAAGACATGAAACCCATCCTCGTCCAGGACCAGTGGTGCCTCAGTCGAATCGGCATTATGTCAGCAATAAGGCGGGAAGCCCAGCTTCACTTGGGCAGGCTCAGTTTACTTGAACCAACGCTGTTAAAGTTAAACACTGCTTTCAGGACATCTCCGCTATGAAATTGGCCTATGCCAGAGTGTCCCAGGGAGTTCTAAAACCATTTCCGACCTTGTCCATGTTCAAATCCTCAAAGGCTTTGTCTGTACCAATGCTGTCAAAAGTAAGGCACAGCTAAAAAAGTGGTGCGTGCCCGATTGTCCCAGAGTGTTCTAAATTTCTGAGCTCATCCATATATTGAATCCTCAAATGGTTTGGTTGTTCCAACCCTGCCAAAAGTTAGGCACTGCTTGCAGGACATAGTCGCTTCAAAACTGCTGGTGTGTCCCAGGGTGTTCTAAAACCATTTCCGACCTCATCCATGTTCAAATCCTCAAGCTGTTGCGGAGCAATAGGGCAAAATATATACTCTTCAAAAAAAAGAAACTTGACGTAAATGTAAAACAACTTTTTGCCAAATATCTAAAATAATTACATTAGAAATGAGAACCAAATAAGTCAAACAGAAAGATAATGTGTCTATAATTCACGAAAACACATGCAAAGCACATAATCGTAGCGTTTGGGGATCAATTTTACAGCTTCATCCAAAGGCAACCGCCTGTAAAAAAAGTGCAGCACAGGATCCTGCATTTAGGCATGCAGGCCCCCCTGCTGAATGGGTATAAAAACCCACATGAACGGCTGTTCATACAGTCCTCATAACGGCAGTAGAGGCAATGACACAATGCCAAGACTGAATGCAGCTCAACGGAACAACGCCATTGGGAGACTACAAGCTGGAGCTACTAAGAAAGAGGTGGCCAGGCAGTTTGGCATATCCAGACAGACAATCTCAGCACTGTGGACCCGATACAACAACACCAACAGAGTTGACGACAGACCAAGGTCAGGAAGACCAAGGGTGACACCCCAAGCACAAGATCGATACATCCGGCTGCGACACCTCTGAGACCGCACTACCACAGCCACGTCTACAACCACACAGATCCCTGGGGTAAGCAGAATATCAGATCAAACGGTACGCAACAGACTGAGGGAGGCTGGACTTTTTGCACGAAGACCTTGTTTGACATCATGTATTGACCCCACGTCTTCTGGCGAACCGTCTGCTTTGGTGCCAACAGAGGGTTAGATGGGCACGTGCAAGGTGGAGAAATGTACTGTTTACTGACGAGTCCCGTTTCCTACTCGCACGTGCTGATGGGCGCGCACGTGTCTACAGATGTCGGGTTGAACGTTACGCCCCCAACTGTGTGCAGCAGGTTGTCACATTTGGCGGCGGGAGTGTCGTGGTATGGGCCGGAATTCATCACGGTGGTAGGACGCCTCTCGTGCATGTGGCAGGTGCATTGACAGGTGTGCGTTACAGAGACTTGATCCTACAGCCTTACGTTCTTCTGAACGTCAACGTTCATGGCGGACAGTTCCAGGAGGACAATGCTCGACCACATATTGCACGTGTTTGTCAGGACTTCTTACAGCACAACAACATCCAGACATTACCTTGGACAGCCTGGTCACCAGATTTGTCCCCGATTGAGCATCTGAGGGACGAGTTGGATCAACGCGTTCGCAGAAGGAATCCACCGCCCCAAACACTTCCGGCGCTTCTTGATGCACTTCAGCATGAATGGCAGCACATCCAACAGCGTGTTATTGACAACTTGATTGCATCTATGGGTTGTCGGTGTCAAGCAGTGATTGATGCACGTGGTGGGCACAACTGATACTGACATTTTCTGTACCCCTGTGACATTAACTGTATCGTGTACGTGTGTCTGTCTAGGTGACACAATTAATGTTTTGAACATTGTGTACATTGATCGTCAAACAGTGTTTCAATTATGGTTTCTGTGTCCTATTTTGAAACAATCGCATTATATTACATTTTGAAAGTCAGTGTCAAGTTTCTTTTTTGGAAGAGTATATAAAAAAACTCTTTTTTTTCAGTTGTCTTCCCTTGGCCATTGGGCCTACTACCTTGGGATTTTGGCGGAATCTCGTACTCAACGGTCTTCATACACATATAAAAATTGAACAAAATTGAGCAAGTGGTTATTTTGCTAGCTCTGGTATAAACATTTTCCGGAATAATAAATAATAATAATAATAAATATAGCTGCAGGCAGCGATGGGGGTGCTATGATTTCTAGAAGCACTGAGTCATTCAGTTTCAGCCTACTTAAATCCACTTTATAATACAGTGCATAAGAGTATTGTACAATGTAATTAATAGTTTCATATTTATTACAATTAAGAGTGACGTTTCGGTTTAGGTTCTATCACCGTCGGTTCTATCATCGTCGGTGAAGTCAGTGACCGAAACAAAGGATGCAGCCAGTAATATAAACAACGGGATTATGGCTGATCGGGGCCTTTGATGAGTTGATGGTACGCCGGGGGGTATGAAAATCAAAATCAAGTATGGCCGCAACTAATAACTATCCCATCAAATATATCAATGTTTGATGTGTTGTATGACCTCAACTAAAAAAGATATCCCAAGACAGCTATCAAAGGTTTGATGTGTTGTGTATGGAGACAAGTGCCAAAGTCAAAGAACAAAAAATGTCAAGCACCTAAAGCAGCAGACACATGACAATTTTGAAAGTAATCGGACAAGCGGTTGGGGAGCAGAAGGCCAACATAAATCTTCAAAAAATACTTGTTTTTTGGTTATCTGCCCTTGGTCTTTGGGCCTACGGCCTTGGGATTTTTGTTGTATCTGCTTCGGGACATTAGGAATCTTGGTGCCAGTTTCGAAGAGATTCTGAGCTGTAGTTCTTGAGTTATGATTGGAACAAAAAAAGCCGGAATAATAATAATAAAGAATTAAAGCTGCAAGCAGCAATGGCGGGCTCCAAGTAACACTGTGCCCAAACGTCCGTGTTCGAATCCTCAAACGGTTTCCTTGAACCAGCTCCGTCAAATGTAGGCACCACTTGCAGGGTATCGACGCAAGGAAATTGGCGTGAGCCAGAGTGTCCAGGTCTGTTCTAAAACCATTCCCGACTTCGAACATGTTCGAATCCATAAATGGTTTGCTTGTACCAACTCTGTCAAAAGATGTCACCCGAAATCGCCGCTACGAAATTGCCGTGTTCCAGGGGTGTCCAAAGTATTGATCAAATATTACCACCAAGTGGTGTTACTTTTAGCATACAACCAATAACAATAAATGAGATGCATATGGCACACTAACTTCATGTAAACTTGCAATAGTTTCTGTGGAGAACCTTACAAGATATGATCTTCAAAGCAAAATTTCGTTGAAAAATATGATCAAAATCAAAATTCAATACGACCGTAACTAAAAATGATATCCAAAATCAGCTATTAACGTTTGATGCGTTATGTATGGAGACAATTATCAGAAAGTTTGAAAGCATTTCATGCAGTGGACTCAAAGTTGTTTGCATTTGAAGACAGGTACCCTAAAAACACTGTGAAAACCTTGAATCCAATATGGCTGCCAAACCACGTGACCAATGACCAAAGTCAAAGAACAAAAAATGTCAAGCAGCCCAAGCAGCAGATACATGCAAGTTTTCAACGTAATCGGATAAGCGGTTGCGGAGCAATAGGGCGAAATACATCTTCAAAATATTCTGTTCTTTTAGTTATCTGCCCTTGGCGTTTGGGCCTACAGCCTTGGGATTTTGGCGGGCACCAGTACCCACCGGTCCACATACACACACAAAATGTGAACATAATCGAGCCAGTGGTTATTTTTCTAGCTCTGGTACAAAAATCGGCTGAATAATAATAATATTAAATCAAACGCTAACACTGGGACTCTTCAGCCTTTCGGCTTGGTGACTCTTTAATAGGCCGTAACTTCTTTGTCAGTTGGGCTCCAGTCAAACGGATTAGCGTTCTGCGTTCGTCCGGGCCCCGGGTTCCTGTCGCATTGCTGAGATAAAGTGCTAAATCTGTTTCCCACCTCGTTCATATATTCGAATCCTCAAAGGGTTTACCTGTACCAACGCCGTCAAATGTAAAGAACCTCTTGTGAGACATCACCACTACTAAATTGACATGTGCCTGGGTGTCCCGGGATGTTTAAACCAATTTCCAACTTCGACCCTGTTCGAATCCTCAAATGGTTTGTTTGTACCAACGCCATCAAATGTAAGGAACCGCTTGCGAGACATCACCCCATGTGTCCCAGTGTGTTCTTAACCCATGTTTGACTACTACCATGTTCGAATCCGCATATGGTTTGCTTGTACCAACTCCGTCAAAAGATAGTCACCGTTTTCAGGACATTACCACTACCAAATTGGCGTGTGCCACAGTTTCACAGAGTGTACTTAACCCATTTCCGACCTACATATTCTAATCCGCAAATGGTTTGCTTTTAACAACGCTGTCAAAAATAAGGTACCATAGCAAGTGGCAATTGAAAAATGAAGAACCAAGTCAGCGAGTCTGACAACCCGATCCGATTAGTCGCCTCCTGTGACAAGCATAGTTGCCTCTTGAGACAAGCATCGGTTGAAAAAGGCCAATTTTAACCCTGATCGTCAAGGGTAGTACACATAATACTGAAGAAGACTGTGGAGAACGTTTGGGTATCTGCAAAGTGAATGGGGGTTTATGGTAGATTTATGAGGCGCTTCCTTTAGTATTTGTACTCAAGTCTCACATTTTACTAAAATCAAATAATACCACCAAGCGAAGGTGCTTTCAGTATGCAACCCAGAAAAAATTTAGGTACACATAGTATCAAAACTTAATGCAAACTTTCCATAGTTTCTGTTAAGAACCTTATAAAATATGATCTTTAAAGTAAAATTTGGGTGAAAAAAATGATCAAAATCAAAATCCAATATGGCCGCAACTAAAAAAGATAACCAAAATCGGTTATTAAAGTTTGATGTGTTCTGTATGGAGACCATTCTCAGAAAGTTTGAAAGCATTTCATGCAGTGGACTCAAAGTTGTTTGCATTTGAAAACAGGTACCCAAAAGACACTGTAAAAACCTTGAATCCAATATGGCTGCCAAACCACGTGACCAATGACCAAAGTCAAAGAACAAAAGATGTCAAGCAGCTCAAGCAGCAGATACATGCTAGGTTTCAAAGTAATCGGATAAGCCATTGCGGAGCAATAGGGCGAAATACATCTTCAAAAAATTCTGTTCTTTTAGTTATCTGCCCTTGGCCTTTGGGCATACAGCCTTGGGTTTTTGGCGGGCACTAGTACCCAACGGTCCACATACACACACAAAATTAGAACATAATCGACCCAGTGGTTATTTTGCTAGGTGTGGTACAAAAATCGGCGGAATAATAAATAATAATAATAATAATAAATATAGCTGCAAGCAGCAATGTCGGGCTTCGTGAGTTACTGCTTTATAGTAGCGGATCCTGGTTTACATTCGTGGAAGACATTTCACAATATCTCACTTGGGTTACACAGAGAACTAAAACAATGAAACCAAGTTCTTTATGGCCCTAGGTAATGAGGCATTTCAAGTTGTCTTATAAGTCACTTCCGGTATCAGGAAAGATATGTGCACTACTGTATCTGATTATTATATGGTCTTTATTAGCAATATGATATTTAAGTGGTCCGTTTTGAGTAAGAAAAAATTGTCAATTTTGGCGATGTTCCAGTTTGGCATTTTTAAATGTGGTAACTCTATTTGCCCCTTTCAGGCCGCATTGGCCGCCAATACGACCGCCAGTATCAACAGCTGTAGCCGAGAATAGTGTGTGGGCTGTTATGCACTACATGGGAAACAACGTAATGTACCCGGCGCAGTCTGTTTCTAGCCATGAATCTTTGTATACACATCAGGAATACTCTAAATTTGTGCCTAATGCTATAGAGGGAGTTCCTGTTTGTATTTGTTTGCGTTTCCACGGTCGCATGTTGTATTTATGATTCAATATTCCAAGATGGAAATGTAGGGTTAAAGGAGGTCCCCTGAAACCTATGCTTGTTAGCAGGGTTGACTAAATCAGAACTGGGTGACAAAGTAACAATACAGTGATGATAAGCAAACAAAGCCACATATATAAGTTTAGGCATTGTTCATATATTCTATTTTGTCATGGAATAATCATTGAGGGTTTTGCAAATATTATATGTAACATTGCTACCAAATGCAAATTAATGTATTGAAAAGATCCATCATTTCCAACTCGCGTCATTGGATTTTTGTTTGTTCGTTGTTTACATATATACTTTGTTGTGAGTTTATGCATATATTGAAAATGGCGGGGCTATTTACGACTTTGTCTTCTCGTTAAACTCAAGGTCCACACTGTCTCAAAAAATATCTTGACCTTCTTATGTTCACTACTTGTAAAGCCAAAGCTGACAGATATCAACCAGAAAGGTGCATATACTATCTTACAGAACTGAATCATCCAACAGGCCACAAATAAACTTAAAAGGTAATTCAGCTTTGGGACCTGATCGGCTTATCACTAAATACTGCATTCAGAATTAGATGTTGCAATCATATCAAACGAGATGGAAATTGTTTTTGTTTTAGAAAGGATCTTTATTAGATTCATAAATACAGACATTGGTGATCCGAGTATGGTTGAAATGGGTAAACTATTTATATATGGAAATACTGCATTAGCTCCAATATGCACTCGACTGACCTATCCGCGCATGGGTCAAAGGCAAACTGACACGCTGAGAAGTCAATCACATGCATGCGCAATTCTTGGTTTATTTCACGATGCTTCCCTATTGAGAGTGTGTATTGTGAATTCGCGCCAATTTCTGCAAAGCAGATATGACATGACATGATCAAGCTACTTCTGTCCGCGCGCGAGACAATCACCTTGTCGCCTTGCCGAGAATACCACGTTCAGCGATAGCCAAATCAGACAAAATGCGCGCCCGTGATTTCTATAGTCCGTTTCTCTACGTTGCGCGCTTCGCACTACATATTCACAGTTTGTATCGGTCCAGATGGGGATGGGGCCACACAGCCAATACACGACCTGGGAAACAATGAAGTTTATCGCCTGGTGCCAGTATCCGCGCTGTAGCGCTACCGTTGTCTCGCTATACCGTTACCGTGACTCGCGCAACAGTGTACCCTCATTTACCCATCCCCATTGCTATAAGGGAAGCAGATAAGACTATATCGTAAAGGTTTCTACAGTCCGTTTCTGCAAACATTAACAGTAAGTCTCTGCTGACATCCGTAAACCATAGCGATAGAACACAGTTGCAGTTCACCAGGAAACAGGGCACAACAATCACATCACAGACCGCACGGGGTCGGTATTAATTCAAGAAATAAGTATGCCTATTGGAGAAGGCCCTTCTGCGCACGTTCATTACTGTTCTGAGTTGATTGAAATGCGGTGAAGGGGGCTTATGCCGATATTTTACTGCAGCTTCTTTCTTAAAATATATTTCTATAGTCCGTTTGTTTACCCTCAGTGTGTACACTCTATTTCACTGAGACTGACAAGTGATCTCGGTAGTCGATATCGGATAAACACATTCGCAGTTCGCTGAAAATTATACACAAAGACCACGTACTTGTTTATGAAATCGACAAACCTACACCACAGGTTTACAGACAATGCTATATAGCGCCAAGAGCAAGGACGCTTCTTTCATCGTCTTTACTGAACAAGTTTGAAGTGTCGTAAAATACCACTGTTTTCCCCACAAAATGACATTCGCAGAGTCAGATCACAGTTTGGTGTATTGTGATTTTGTGAATGCATTTCAATATCGAACAGCATATATACTAAAGAGTGCCTAGTCGGACAGCTATTGGATGGTCTGGAGAGGTACAATAGGTTAAAGTATGTTGTTATAGATGAATTCTGTTTCATTTATCTTTCCGTAGCCTTCAATTCTATGTCGCTAGATTTAAACATGGCTATGTACAAGCCCAGTGTATACAAACAAACGAAATTTGGTCAAATCGGTCCAGTATTACCCGAGATATTAGTGTTTAGGGTTCTGCTAGATGTCAAGTTTATGGACGGGTGCCAAAGAGTTCCCTCTTTAACATGTTGTAACATCCTTCTCAATTGAGCTACAGTCAAACGGTTTAGTGTTCTGGATACGTCAGGAAATGGGCTACCAGAATAGCACATGATAATGCATGTCAAAAAGCTTCAATCCAATATTGCTGCCAAACGGTGCTTTTTAGCGACATTGACCGTCGAGGCAAAATTGTTGGGCATCTGATTGCGCTGCCGCATGCCAAATTTGGTAGTCATTGGACCTTTAGTTTCGGAGATATTTGCTGCTGAAATTGAAATTTTTAAAATTGTTTTGAGTTGCCTGCCCTTTGCCATTGGGCCTATGGCCTTGGGTTTTTGCGTGGATCTGCGTCACATTGGTGCCGATGTTGCTGTCGATTTTGAAGCGATTCTGCTCACTGTTCTTTTTGTAGCTCTGGTACAAAAAACGGCGGAATAATAAATAATAATAATAATAATAATAATAATAATAATAATAAATCGAACGATTACAATAGGGCTTCTGCTTTGCAACACGAAGCCCTAATTAAAAATCGTTATTTGAGCGATTTTGGCAGTTTTGAGACCGGAATCGGGTAGCAGGAACAAAAACATTTTGAAAAAGACAAGGTCACCAAGGTCACGGGGTCAAGGTCATTTGGGTACTTTTTTATGCCTTTTCAGGGCAAGCTGAAACGTGACTGTAGTTGCGTGTATGGTGGTAGCGATTGGTGTTTATGCTTAACCCCAACCTGATGTATCACTCGTCATATTCAGATTTGGAGAATATTATGTCCGCCGTCCGTCCGCGGGTCTGTCCGCCAAAAACGTTTTTTAGCAGTACTCATGACCCGTTCGACATACAACGCTGTTACTTTGCAGAAATCTGTATATGGTCTGTATCTACTAATGCTGTGGAAACCAAACTCATTTCGGCCTCAAATTGAGTTTCCATGGCAATCTGAAAGAACAAATCTTAAATCCAAGATGGCGGCCAAACGGTTGAATTTATCACTTTTGAACCTGGGGGGGTAGCGGGATCAGTAACCTATGACGGTGTCGCATGCAAAATCTGAAAGCTATTGGGTCCATAGTGTCTGAGTTATATGCTGTTTTATGCCGTTTTTAATCAATTGATGCATTCAATCCAATATGGTCGCCAAATGGCGCAACTTTTGACAAGCTACTAAGAACATAAAATGTTCGGCTTGCTATGCTGATGCGTTATGTCAATTTTCAATGTTGTGCATGAAGATCCTGGGCAGATGTGCTGTTTGCAAATACATTTCCAGAAACCAATATGGCCGCTCAACTAATTACATTTTGACATGCATCTAATAACAAAGTATGTGCGACATACAAAGTTGTTATATACTGCCAATTTACAACCATGTCTATGCAAAACCAATGACGATATGATCTTTTGAAACAATATTTATGACACTATTTACATCAGAAGCAAACTCTTATATTTCCGTAACTAATCGAGATATGTGAAAAC
Source organism: Haliotis cracherodii (assembly GCF_022045235.1). Taxonomy (NCBI): domain Eukaryota; kingdom Metazoa; phylum Mollusca; class Gastropoda; order Lepetellida; family Haliotidae; genus Haliotis; species Haliotis cracherodii. Next base: position 42,824,562 of record NW_027266264.1, read on the forward strand.
GGTTCGAAAGTGTTGATGTTTGAACTATGGAGAAAATATGTGCACATTTGTAAAGTACTGCGGCTGATACAGGCGGAGAAAATGATTGCGGAAGATGCGTACCCAGCAAAAAGTGACAAATCCGCTATCAACATGTTCAATCCAATATGGCCACCAAACCACGTGACTTTTGTCATGTGTTCAAGAACAGAAAATGTTGAGCGGCCAATAGCAACATAGGAAGCAGTTGCTGCAACTACTTTGCATGGTAAGATTCCATGTAAACACGTAATTGCAAAGTCATGCATTATGTTTGTGACAAATTTCGGCCGGAAGTAGCATTCAATATGGCGGCTATTAAAGGAGATATCAAAATTTCGCTATACTAGTTTGTAGTGTGGTGCATAGAGACCAAGCATGCAAAGTTTTGAAGCCTTTGCTCTGGTAGTTTCAGAGGAGATAGTTTTGGCGGCCAAGTGGTGAGAAAAGTGCTAAAATGCATGTCGAAAAGCTTCAATCCAATATTGCTGCCAAACGGTGCGTTTTAGCGACATTGACCGTCGAGGCAAAATTGATGGGCATCTGATTGCGCTGCCGCATGCCAAATTTGGTAGTCATTGGACCTTTAGTTTCGGAGATATTTGCTGCTGAAATTGAAATTTTTAAAATTGTTTTGAGTTGCCTGCCCTTTGCCATTGGGCCTATGGCCTTGGAATTTTGCGCGGCACTGCGTCTCATTGGTGCCAATGTTGCTGTCAATTTTGAAGCAATTCTGCTCACTGGTTCTTTTTGTAGCTCTGGTACAAAAAACGGCGGAATAATAAATAACAATAATAATAATAATAATAATAATAATAATTAAAGCTGCAAGCAGCAATGGCGGGCTCCAAGAAACACTGTGCCCAAACATCCCTGTTCGAATCCTCAAACGGTTTCCTTGAACCAAATCCGTCAAATGTAGGCACCACTTGCAGGGTATCGTCGCAAGGAAAATGGCGTGTGCCAGGGTGTCCAGGTCTGTTCTAAAACCATTTCCGACCTCGAACATGTTCGAATCCATAATAGGTTGGCTTGTTCCAACTCAAAAGATAGTCACCGGAAATCGCCGCTACGAAATTGGCGTGTTCCAGGGGTGTCCCAAATATAAATCAAATATTACCTCCATGCGGTGTTACTTTTAGCATACAACCAATAACAATAAATGAGATGCATATTGCACACTAACTTCATGTAAACTTGCAATAGTTTCTGTGGAGAACCTTACAAAATTTCGTTGAAAAAAATGATCAAAATCAAAATTCAATACGTCCATAACTAAAAAAGAATTCCAAAATCGGCTATTAAAGTTTGATGTGTTATGTATGGAGACAATTATCAAAAAGTTTGAAAGCATTTCATGCTGTGGACTCGGAGTTGTTTGCGTTTAAAGACAGGTACCCAATAAACACTGCGGAAACCTTGAATCCATAATGGCTGCCAAACCACGAGACCAATGACCAAAGTCAAAGAACAAAAAATGTCAAGCAGCTCAAGCATCAGATACATGCAAGGTTTCAAAGTAATCGGATAAGCGGTTGCTGAGCAATAGGGCGAAATACATCTTCAAAATATTCTGTTCTTTTAGTTATCTGCCCTTGGCTTTTGGGCCTACGGCCTTGGATTTTTGGCGGGCACTAGGCCGTAACTTCTTTGTCAGTTGGGCTCCAGTCAAACGGATTAGCGTTCTGCGTTCGTCCGGGCCCCGGGTTCCTGTCGCATTGCTGAGATAAAGTGCTAAATCTGTTTCCCACCTCGTTCATATATTCGAATCCTCAAAGGGTTTACCTGTACCAACGCCGTCAAATGTAAAGAACCTCTTGTGAGACATCACCACTACTAAATTGACCTGGGTGTCCCAGGATGTTTTAACCAATTTCCAACTTCGACCATGTTCGAATCCTGAAATGGTTTGTTAGTACAAACGCCATCAAATGTAATGAACCGCTTGTGAGACATCGCCACATGTGTCTTAGTGTGTTCTTAACCCATGTTTGACTTCGACAATGTTCGAATCCGCATATGGTTTGTTTGTACCAACGCCATCAAATGTAATGAACCGCTTGTGAGACATCACCACACGTGTCCCAGTGTGTTCTTAACCCATGTTTGACTTCGACCATGTTCGAATCCCCAAATGGTTTGCTTGTACCAACGCCATCAAATGTAAAGAACCTCTTGTGAGACATCACCACTACTAAATTGACCTGGGTGTCCCAGGATGTTTTAACCAATTTCCAACTTCGACCATGTTCGAATCCTCAAATGGTTTGTTTGTTCAACCACCATCAAATGTAAGGAACCACTTGCAAGACATCGCCACATGTGTCCCAATGTGTTCTTAACCCATGTTTGACTTCGACCATGTTCGAATCCGCATATGGTTTGCTTGTACCAACGCCATCAAAAGATAGTCACCGTTTGCAGGACATTACCAAATTGGCGTGTGCCACAGTTTCCCAGTGTGTACTAAACCAATTTCCGACCTCGACCATATTCTAATCCGCAAATGGTTTGCTTTAAACAACGCCGTCAAAAATAAGGTACCCTAGCAATTGGCAATTGAGAAATGAAGAATCAAGCCAGCCAGTCTGACCACCCAATCGGATTTGTCGCCTCCTGTGACAAGCATAGTTGCCTCTTGAGACAAGCATCGGTTGAAAAAGGCCAATTCTGATCCTGGTCGTCAAGGGTAGTACACACAATATTGAACAAGGCTGTGGAGAACGCTTGGATATCTGCAAAGCCAGTGAATGGGGGTGTATGGTAGATTTATGAGGCGCTTCCTTCAGTATTTGTACTCAAGTCTGATTTTTTTACTTAAATCAAATAATACCACACCAAGCAGTGGTGCTTTCAGTATGCAACCCAGCACAAAATGAGCTACATATTGTCTCAAAACTTCATGCAGTCTTTCAATAGTTTCTGTTAAGAACCTTACAAGCTATGATCTTAAAGGTAAAATTTCGGTGAAAAAAATGATCAAAATCAAAATCCAATATGGCCGCAACTACAAAAGATATCGAAAAACGGCTATGCTGATTTGTTGTGTTCTGTATGGAGACAATTCTCAGAAAGTTTGAAAGCTTTTCATGCAGTGGATTCAGAGGAGATAGTATTTGAAGACAGGTACCCAATACACCCTTTGAAAACCTTGAATCCAATATGGTTGCCTAACCACGTGTCCAATGACCAAAGTCAAAGAACATAACATGTCAAGCAGCTCAAGCATCAGATACATGCAAGGTTTCAAAGTAAACGGACAAACGGTTGTGGAGCAACAGGGCAAAATATATCGTCAAAAAATACTTGTTTTTCAGTTATCTGCCCTTGGTCTTTGGGCCTATGGTCTTGGCTTTTTGGCGGGCACTAGTACCCAACGGTCTACAAACACGCACAAAATTTGAACAAAATCGAGCTAGTGGTTATTTTGCTAGGGCAGGTACAAAAATCGGCGGAATAATAAATAATAATAATAATAATTAAAGCTGCAAGCAGCAATGGCGGGCTCCAAGTATTACTGTGCACATACGTCCATGTTCGAATCCTCAAAGGGTTTCCTTGTACCACATTCGTCAAATGTAGGCACCACTTGCAGGGATTCGCCGCTTCGAAATTGTCGTGTGCAGAAATCTGTTCTAAACCCATTTCCGACCTCGCAAATGTTCGAATCCTGAAAAGGGTTGCTTGTACCGACGACGTCAAAAGATAGTCACAGCACATCGTCGCTACTAAATTGGCGTGTTCCAGGGGTGTCCCAAATATTAATCAAATATTACCACCAAGCAGTGTTACTTTTAGCTTGCAACCAAGAACAATAGGATGCATCAACAATAGGATGAATATGGCACACCAACTTCATGTAAACTTACAATAGTTTCTGTCAACAACCTTACAAGATATGATCTTTAAAGTAAAGTTTCGGTGAAAATGAATATCAAAATCAAAATCCATTATGGCTAAACTAAAACAGATATGACAAACGGCTGTTAGAGTTTGTTGTGCTGTGTGTGGGGACAATTCTCCGAAAGTTTGGAAGTATTTCATGCAGTGGATTCAGGGGAGTATGCATTTAAAGACAGGTACCCCAAAGGCACTTTGAAAACTCTGAATCGAATATGGCCTCAAATAACAAAGATATCCAAAATCGGCAAACGGGGTTTGATGTGTTATGCATGGAGACAATTCTCAGAAAGTTTGAAAGCATTTCTTGCAGTGGGTTGAGAGGATTTGAAGACATATATCAAAAGAAAAACCTTGAATCCCATACGGTTGCAAAACCACGTGACCAATGACCAAAGACAAAGAACAAAAGGTGTCAAGCACCAAAGGCAGCAGATACATGCAAAGTTTTAAAGTAATCGGACCAGTGGTTGCGGAGCAATAGAGCAAACTATACCTTAAAAATTACTTGTTTTTCAGTTATCTGCCCTTGGTCATTGGGCCCACGGCCTAGGAATTTGTGTGGTATCTAGTACTTAACTATCTGCAAACGCATTCACAATTTCAACACATTCGAGCCAGTGTTTTTTCTGCTAGCTCTTGAACAAAAAAACGGCGGAATAATAAATAATTATAAAGATGCAAGCCGCAATGTCGGGCTACGAGTGACACGCACGCACGCACAAACGTACGGAAAAACGAATGCACGACCTTGGCATTTAAATAGTATCTGGAACTCAATTTTAACTGTCTTCATACGCATACACAATTTAAACATAATCGATGAACTGAGCGAACTGCTGTGGCCTTATTGGACACAAAAACGACAGTTTTAATACCACCTAGCGCAAAGCGAATGAGCCTCAGTGACTGAACGAAGGGAGTTTACTGCCGCAGGGCCCACTTGCGGACAATCAAACGCAGCCAAAGACCCAGCCCCGCTCAGGACGGGCGCGCCGACTCGGCTTGGGTTGAGACGGGATCGCATCGGTTGAGTAACATCGGAATTATTACAGATATAAGGCGGAAAGCCCAGAGTAAATATCTTGTAAATTACTTTAAAATATTATGACACAACTATAGTCTTTATTTTCAATCTGGTAGTTCACTGGTCCGTTTTGACTTACAGTTTTCGTCAGAATTATGGTCCGTTATGCTGCTGGCCGGTTTGGGTCTAAATTCTCAAAAGGGAGGTAACTCTCTTCGTCCCATGCCTCATTTTCGACCGACATTTTCAGCAGGTGAGGACAGGTCATATTTGTGCATGATTGAAACTGACATAATACGGCAAATAAGTATTATGCCATCATTGTTTTCCTGTAAATATGTTTATAAACGGATATTTGATGTTCATGTTGACTGCATGTAGCCATAATGTAGGAGACATGTGAGTTTTTTGAAAATTACATCGTAGCCTTGGGTCATGTCGCGGCTCTCGGCTTATCGTAGCGTGAAGCATGCATTCTCGGTTATCGCAGTACGTGTCATGTAAGTTGAACGGAATAAACCGCGCTCACTAACCTTTATGGTTATTCGCGTTCTCTATAGCTGATGCAATTTTGTAATCCATTTTCTGAAACTTTTCATATTAAACATAGAAGTTCATTATTTACATTTGTCGCGCGGCCTCGTGCTGGACTTGACAAGGAAGCGACCACCAAATCGCGGAACAGGGAAAAGTTTTGTATGGATGCTCGAATAGGACCAATTAGACGACACAATGCCACCAACCACAAAGTAGCATGATGCCAGACTTCAGTTATTTATTCGGACAAGTATCTGTGATAATTAATTGAACAAATATGGGGGGGGGGGGGGGGGGGGGTTGTGTGTGTTTTGAAGAATAGATATTTTACAGCCACACCTTTATTTATTTCAAACTTTGAGGTTGATTTTTTTGTAAAAGCAAAATACATTGTAACAATGACAAATGATCTTTTGTCCCATGGGGGCGGTTGGGTAGCCTAGTGGTTAAAGCGTTTGCTCGTCACACCGAAGACCCAGGTTCGATTCCCAACATGGGTATAATGTGTGAAGCCCATTTCTGGTGTCCTAAGCCATGATATTGCTGGAATATTGCTAAAGCGGCGTAAAACCATACTCACCCACTTTTGTCCATTGATGAAGGCTAGGATTTTGTATTGAACATAAGATATTTTTGCAGCCACAGCTTATTTTATTTATAACTTTGAGCTTGATTTTTTTGTTAAACAAAAGTACATTTGATAAGATAATTTTACAGACACGGCCTTATTAATTTAAAACTTTTAGCTTGTATAATTTTTAAAGAGAAATACATTGCAACAATGACAATCACATCACCTGTAAAGACATCACCTGTAAAGTCCAGTATCTGTTATAATTGATAAGTATTCAATGCGTATTTCCAAAAAAAGAAGAATATCTTAGAATCAAGATAAGTTTATTTATTTCATTGTTTGATTGAACAAATGGGTGGGGTGGGGGTGGGGGGGGGGGGGGGGGGGGGGGGGGGTGGGGGGGTGGGGGTGGGGTAGTGTTTTGAAGATTATATATTTTACAGCCGCACCTTTATTTATTTCAAACTTTGAGGTTGATTTTTTTGTAAACGAAAAATACATTGCAACAATGACAATTTATCATTTGTCCATTGACAGGAGGCTGGGATTTTGTATTGAAAATAAGACATTTTTATGACCCGTGAAGTTCCAGGGTAGAATAGGTCTTCAGCAACCCATACTTGGGTTAATAGGTGACTAACAGGGTTGGGTGGTCAGGCTCGTTGACTTTGTAGCCGTATCCCAATTGCGTGGATCGATGTCAATCACTGGATTTTCTTGTCCAGACTCGATTATTTACAGACCGCCGTCATATAGCTGGAATATTGCTGAGTGCGGCGTTAAAGAACAAACAAACAGATATTTTTACAGTTTTATTTATTTTAGACTTTGAGCTTGATATTTATGTAAAAGAAAAATACATTGCGGCAATGACAATTTTTTTTTTTGATATAAACCCAGCTTCGTCTTCAGAAAAAGCATTGCCTGTGTTAGCAAATTTCAGTATTGATGGCTACAGCTGAATTCAATTCTCATTTTATAATACATAAAAACAGAAATGATAATTAAATCATGGTATTCACCTTTAAGCTGAGTTAAACAACAAACAAACAACCTTTCAAGCTACAAACAAAACATGTTAATGTGTGGTTAAGAATAATAATCAAGAGAGATTATTGGAGATACATTGGACTTATCAGCTCTTGTATATCCTGGAACCTAAACAACCACGGTATCATTTAACACTGGGTTTCGACTCCTTTCTGTGACCGATCATTGGATTGTCTGGTCCATTGTCGATTATTACAGACTGCTATCACACGGCTGAAATATTGTTGAATCTGGCGTTAAACAACAATCAAAACTTTACATCAAGCCGAATCTTCAAGTTGGATCGAGACTTGACCTATTGTGCAAGACTTTTACAGTTATAGTAAAGAGTGAAGAAAAGTGTGTGTTGTCAGTTTTTGCATTTTGAAGTTGTTGAAGATCAATGAAGAATCATGCGGGATATTTGCAATTTAATTATTAAAGTGTGAAGAAAACAAGGTGTTGTGTCAATTTCTAGATTTTGAAATGACAGTATGATTAAACTTTAGTACATTGGTTTCAAATACCAACATAATTTCTAAAACAATACTAGATCAGATAGATTAATATTTAGTCTCAGAAGTAAACTTTTGTTATTTAATAATATATATCTACAAAATAAGTAAAATATGATTTCACGGTTATGGTAAAGAGTGAAGAAAAGTGTGTGATGTCAGTTTTTACATTTTGAAGTTGAAGATCAATGAAGAATCATGCAGGAAATTTGCAATTTATTAAAGTGTGAAGAAAACAAGGTGTTGTGTTGTCAATTTCTAGATTTTGAAGTGACAGGATGTTTAAACTTTAGTAATTGGTTTCAAAAACCAACATGGTAATTTCTAAAACAATAATAGATAAGATAGATTAACATTTGGTCACAGAAATAAACTTATGATATTTAATAATATATATCTACAAAATAAGTAAAATATGATTTCACGGTTATGGTAAAGAGTGAAGAAAAGTGTGTGGTGTCAGTTTTTGCATTTTTTAAGTTGTTGAAGATCAATGAAGATCATGCGGGATAATTTGCAATTTATTAAAGTTAGAAGAAAACACCGGTGTTGTGTCAATTTCTCAATTCTTCGATGTTTAAACTTTAGTATATGGTTTCAAAACCAACACTGTAATTTCTAAAACAATACTAGATAAGATAGATTAACATTTAGTCTAAAAAATAAACTTATGTTATTTAATTATATATATCTACAAAATAAGTAAAATATGATTTCACGGTTATGGTAAAAAGTGAAGAAAAGTGTGTGTTGTCAGTTTTTGCATTTTTTAAGTTGTTGAAGATCAATGAAGAATCATGCGGGATATTTTTCAATTCATTAAAGTGTGAAGAAAACAAGGTGTTGTGTCAATTTCTCAATTCTTCGATGTTTAAACTTTAGTATATGGTTTCAAAACCAACATTGTAATTTCTAAAACAATATTAGGTAACAGAGATTAACATTTAGTCACAGATATAAACTTTTGTGATTTGATAATATATATCTACAAAATAAGTAAAATATGATTTCACGGTTATGGTAAAGAGTGAAGAAAAGTGTCTGTTGTCAGCTTTTACATTTTGAAGTTGAAGATCAATGAAGAATCATGCAGGATATTTGCAATTCATTAAAGTGTGAAGAAAACAAGGTGTTGTGTTGTTAATTTCTAGATTTTGAAGTCATAGGATGTTTAAACTTTAGTAATTGGTTTCAAAAACTAACATGGTAATTTCTAAAACAATACTAGATAAGATAGATTAACATTTAGTCTAAAAAATAAACTTATGTTATTTGATTATATATATCTACAAAATAAGTCAAATATGATTTCACAGTTATGGTTGGTTGGTTTGTTGATCTACGCCCCACTCTGCAATATTCCAGTTATATGACGGCAGTCTGTTAATAATCGAGTCTGGACCAGACAATCCAGTGATTGATATCATGAGCATCGATCCACGCAATAGGGATCGATGACATGCATCAACCAAGTCAGCGAGCCTGACCACCCGATTGATTTCACGGTTATGGTAAAGAGTGAAGAAAAGTGTCTGTTGTCAGCTTTTACATTTTGTAGTTGAAGATCAATGAAGAATCATGCAGGATATTTGCAATTCATTAAAGTGTGAAGAAAACAAGGTGTTGTGTTGTTAATTTCTAGATTTTGAAGTGACAGGATGTTTAAACTTTAGTAATTGGTTTCAAAAACCAACATGGTAATTTCTAAAACAATATTAGGTAACAGAGATTAACATTTAGTCTAAAAAATAAACTTATGTTATTTAATTATATATCTACAAAATAAGTTAAATATGATTTCACAGTTATGGTTGGTTGGTTGGTTTGTTTGTTGATCTACGCCCCACTCTGCAATATTCCAGTTATATGACGGCAGTCTGTAAATAATCGAGACTGGACCAGACAATCCAGTTATTGATATGAGCATCGATCCACGCAATTGGGATCGATGACATGCATCAACCAAGTCAGCGAGCCTGACCACCCGATCCCGTTAGTCGTAGTTATGGTAAAGAGTGAAGAAAAGTGTTGTCAGTTTTTGCATTTGGAAGTTGTTGAAGATCAATGAAGAATCATGCAGGATATTTGCAATTTATTAAAGTGTGAAGAAAACAAGGTGTTGTGTTGTTAATTTCTAGATTTTGAAGTGACAGGATGTTTAAACTTTAGTAATTGGTTTCAAAAACCAACATGGTAATTTCTAAAACAATACTAGATAAGATAGATTAACATTTAGTCACAGAAATAAACTTATGATATTTGATAATATATATCTACAAAATAAGTAAAATATGATTTCACGGTTATGGTAAAGAGTGAAGAAAAGTGTGTGGTGTCAGTTTTTGAATTTTTAAGTTGTTGAAGATCAATGAAGAATCATGCGGGATATTTTTCAATTCATTAAAGTGTGAAGAAAACATGGTGTTGTGTCAATTTCTCAATTCTTCGATGTTTAAACTTTAGTATATGGTTTCAAAACCAACATTGTAATTTCTAAAACAATACTAGATAAGATAGATTAACATTTAGTCTAAAAAATAAACTTATGTTATTTAATTATATATATCTACAAAATTAGTCAAATATGATCTCACAGTTATGGTTGGTTGGTTGGTTGGTTTGTTGATTTACGCCGCACTCAGCAATATTCCAGCTATATGACGGCGGTCTGTAAATAATCGAGACTGGACCAGACAATCCAGTTATTGATATGAGCATCGATCCACGCAATTGGGATCGATGACATGCATCAACCAAGTCAGCGAGCCTGACCACCCGATCCCGTTAGTCGTAGTTATGGTAAAGAGTGAAGAAAAGTGTTGTCAGTTTTTGCATTTGGAAGTTGTTGAAGATCAATGAAGAATCATGCGGGATATTTGCAATTTATTAAAGTGTGAAGAAAACAAGGTGTTGTGTTGTTAATTTCTAGATTTTGAAGTGACAGGATGTTTAAACTTTAGTAATTGGTTTCAAAAACCAACATGGTAATTTCTAAAACAATACTAGATAAGATAGATTAACATTTAGTCACAGAAATAAACTTATGATATTTGATAATATATATCTACAAAATAAGTAAAATATGATTTCACGGTTATGGTAAAGAGTGAAGAAAAGTGTGTGGTGTCAGTTTTTGAATTTTTAAGTTGTTGAAGATCAATGAAGAATCATGCGGGATATTTTTCAATTCATTAAAGTGTGAAGAAAACATGGTGTTGTGTCAATTTCTCAATTCTTCGATGTTTAAACTTTAGTATATGGTTTCAAAACCAACATTGTAATTTCTAAAACAATACTAGATAAGATAGATTAACATTTAGTCTAAAAAATAAACTTATGTTATTTAATTATATATATCTACAAAATTAGTCAAATATGATCTCACAGTTATGGTTGGTTGGTTGGTTGGTTTGTTGATTTACGCCGCACTCAGCAATATTCCAGCTATATGACGGCGGTCTGTAAATAATCGAGACTGGACCAGACAATCCAGTTATTGATATGAGCATCGATCCACGCAATTGGGATCGATGACATGCATCAACCAAGTCAGCGAGCCTGACCACCCGATCCCGTTAGTCGTAGTTATGGTAAAGAGTGAAGAAAAGTGTTGTCAGTTTTTGCATTTGGAAGTTGTTGAAGATCAATGAAGAATCATGCGGGATATTTGCAATTTATTAAAGTGTGAAGAAAACAAGGTGTTGTGTTGTTAATTTCTAGATTTTGAAGTGACAGGATGTTTAAACTTTAGTAATTGGTTTCAAAAACCAACATGGTAATTTCTAAAACAATACTAGATAAGATAGATTAACATTTAGTCACAGAAATAAACTTATGATATTTGATAATATATATCTACAAAATAAGTAAAATATGATTTCACGGTTATGGTAAAGAGTGAAGAAAAGTGTGTGGTGTCAGTTTTTGAATTTTTAAGTTGTTGAAGATCAATGAAGAATCATGCGGGATATTTTTCAATTCATTAAAGTGTGAAGAAAACATGGTGTTGTGTCAATTTCTCAATTCTTCGATGTTTAAACTTTAGTATATGGTTTCAAAACCAACATTGTAATTTCTAAAACAATACTAGATAAGATAGATTAACATTTAGTCTAAAAAATAAACTTATGTTATTTAATTATATATATCTACAAAATTAGTCAAATATGATCTCACAGTTATGGTTGGTTGGATGGTTGGTTGGTTTGTTGATTTACGCCGCACTCAGCAATATTCCAGTTATATGACGGCGGTCTGTAAATAATCGAGTCGGGACCAGACAATCCAGTTATTGATATGAGCATCGATCCACGCAATTGGGATCGATGACATGCATCAACCAAGTCAGCGAGCCTGACCACCCGATCCCGTTAGTCGTAGTTATGGAAAAGAGTGAAGAAAAGTGTTGTCAGTTTTTGCATTTGGAAGTTGTTGAAGATCAATGAAGAATCATGCAGGATATTTGCAATTTATTAAAGTGTGAAGAAAACAAGGTGTTGTGTTGTTAATTTCTAGATTTTGAAGTGACAGGATGTTTAAACTTTAGTAATTGGTTTCAAAAACCAACATGGTAATTTCTAAAACAATACTAGATAAGATAGATTAACATTTGGTCTCGGAAATAAACTTATGATATTTGATAATATATATCTACAAAATAAGTAAAATATGATTTCACGGTTATGGTAAAGAGTGAAGAAAAGTGTTTGATGTCAGTTTTTACATTTTGAAGTTGAAGATCAATGAAGAATCATGCAGGATATTTGCAATTTATTAAAGTGGGAAGAAAACAAGGTGTTGTGTTGTTAATTTCTAGATTTTGAAGTGACAGGATGTTTAAGCTTTAGTAATTGGTTTCAAAAACCAACATGGTAATTTCTAAAACAATAATAGATTAGATAGATTAACATTTGGTCTCAGAAATAAACTTTTGTTATTTGATAATATATATCTACAAAATAAGTAAAATATGATTTCACGGTTATGGTAAAGAGTGAAGAAAAGTGTGTGGTGTCAGTTTTTGAATATTGAAGTTGTTGAAGATCAATGAAGAATCATGCGGGATATTTTGCAATTCATTAAAGTGTGAAGAAAACACGGTGTTGTGTCAATTTCTCAATTCTTCGATGTTTAAACTTTAGTATATGGTTTCAAAACCAACATTGTAATTTCTAAAACAATATTAGGTAACATTAAGTCACAGATATAAACTTTTGTGATTTAATAATATATATCTACAAAATAAGTAAAATATGATTTCACGGTTATGGTAAAGAGTGAAGAAAAGTGTCTGTTGTCAGCTTTTACATTTTGAAGTTGAAGATCAATGAAGAATCATGCAGGATATTTGCAATTTATTAAAGTGTGAAGAAAACAAGGTGTTGTGTTGTTAATTTCTAGATTTTGAAGTGACAGTATGTTTAGACTTTAGTGAATGGTTTCAAAACCAACATGGTTATTTCTAAAACAATACTTGGTAAGATAGATTCACATTTAGTCACAGAAATAAAGTTGTTATTTAAAAATGTATATCTACAAAATAAGTATAAGATAATCCAAATGGAGCCCAGACTTTTAATTTCACTGCTGAGGGAATCTAGACTTGCCAAGTAATTGTAGACGTGTGAAGCCCATTTCTGGTGTCACCCGCCGTGATATTGCTGGAATATTGCTAAAAGTGGCGTAAAACTCACTCACTCACAATTAAGATCAATGCTTGCCGTAAGAGGTGACCAACATGATCGGGCGGTCAGGCCAGTTGACTTGGTTGAAGCATGTCATCGATGCTCATTATGTCGATCACTGGATTGTCTGGTCCAGACTCGATTATTTACAGACTGCTGTCATATAGCTGAAATAGGGGGCACGGGTTGCCTAAGGCGCCGCCATTCGCTGTGCAGAGTTGCGTCCCTTGGGTACGCCAGAAACCTATGATTGTGGGTTCGAATCCCTGTTCGCCCCGATTATGTTTCTGGGTTTGGTAGCACCTTACCCGTGGTCGTGTGTTTCACCGAAGTGGTAAACATCTGAGACCTGCATCACTTAGGGCGTTCCACCCACATTAAGCTGACACGCCGCGATGTAACTGGAATACTGTTAAAAGCGGCGTTAAATCCAACTCACTCACTCACTATAGTGTTAATCCACCAACCAATGTTCTGACCGATCATTGGATTGTCTGGTCCATTATCGATTATTTACAGACTATCACAGAACTGAAATATTGTTGAATCTGGCCTTAAATAACAATCAAAACTTTACAACAAGCTGAATCTTCAAGTTGGAGATTTGAGCTATTGTGCAAGATTTTCACACAGTAAAGAGTGAAGAAATGTGTGTTGTCAGTTTTTGTATAGTGAAGTTGTCTATCAATGGAGAATCATGCGGGATATTTGCAATTTATTAAAGGGTAAAGAAAACAAGGTGTTGTGTCAATTTCTACACTCAGCAATATTCCCGCTATATGGAAGATTCCGGGGTAGAATAGGTCTTCAGCAACCCATGCTTGCGTAAAAGGTGACTATGCTTGTCGTAATGGGATCGGGTGGTCTTGCTCGCTGAATTGGTTGATGCGCAGTTGCTTTCATTTATCTTATCTTTGTGGTTCGATGCATATTGAGTCTGGACCAGACAATCCAGTGATTGACATAATGAGCATCGATCCACCAAGTCAGTCAACCTGACCACTCGATCCCCGATTCAGGCCTTCATACTGAATACAGATAATACATATTTCCATATAATTGGAATTTAACTTGAGGGAAGTTTGAAAATGTAAAAGTTGGTTGGTTAGTTTGTTGTTTCACGCCGCACTCAGCAATATTCCAGCTATATGACGGCGGTCTGTAAATAATCGAATCTGGACCAGACAATCCAGTGATTGATATCATGAGCATCAATCCTCGCAATGTGGGTTCGATGACATGGATCTACCAAGTCAGCGAGCCTGACCACCAGATCCCATTAGTCGCCTTTTACGACAAGCATAGTCGCGTTTTACGTCAAGCATGGGTTAATGGAGAGAGCTTAAGATTTTTAGGTGTTAGCAGTGGAGATCTGCGGTATTAGGTCTTCGGCAACCCATGTCAATCACTGGGTTGTCTGGTTCAGACTCGATTATTTTCAGACCGCTGTCATATAGCTGGAATTTTCTGAGTGTGGCGTCAAAACACTAACAAACAAATGGTGTAAACATTATTCCAGGTGGATATTTGTTGGGCGGGGGGAATTTCATTACTCTTGTTCTGTTTCAGATATGCCACGGAGGAAGGATTGGAGGAAGGTGCAGGCGATGCAGCAGCGGATGGAGGAGTATCACCTCCCTAAAAAAGATACCGGGGAACGAAACCCCGTTAACAAAACACACAAAAATTTGCCTACGAGCAATCAAATGAATGAGCAATTGAGCAATCAAACAAATGAAACCAGTCTCCATACAAATTGTCATCAGGGGGAAGCTTACCCTGAACGTATCCTTGAACATGATATTGAGGAAGTCAGCCTCGTTAAAACTTGTCATCAAACCGCAAACGCTGAACATGTTCTTGAACAAATGCCTGTAAGCGATATTGCAAACCACAAAGATAAGATAAATGAAAGCAACTGTGCATCTACAAGCACTGCAAAAAGTCCTGAACAATCCACTGGTAATGCCCAAACATCAAAGCACTTGCGTGTAAATAGAAAACCACTGTGTGTACAAGGAACTTTTCATCAAGGTCACCCTAGATTTGGACAAAACAGTGGTAGACAATGTGTTGCTAACAGTGCATCTGCAATGTTGTTTAACCAGATTTTGGACATTTCCTCATGGGATCGCTATGATCTTGATAACGTTCTATGCATAGGAAATAAACTCTATGGCGATTCATTAGATGAGAGATCATTAACAACTCATAATCCATACCTTCTGGTTTCTGAGATTCGTTCAAACGTGAACTTCTTTGATAAAGAATACACATTCAGCCGTGGTGAATCTTTCAGTGGCTTTGTGCTTAAGGATGTTATTGAAAGTGTAGATACTCCACAAGTCAAGTGTCTCGATACTGCACTTCGCACAGTGTTTTCAGAACATAACTCTACATTTGTGACATTTGGAGGAGCAACCTTTGCCGTTACAAAAAGAAACGAGAAATATTATGTGTTTGATTCCCATTCTCGGAACACTGCAGGGTTACAAGTCCCTAATGGGACAAGTATTCTTATGCAGTACACAACCCTCCTTCAGGTCCAGCAACACTGTATGAATCTTGCACGTTCAATGAACCTAAATGCAGACACGCAATTTGAAGTGACAGGCATGACAATCACCTCTGATGTTGAGGCACATGTGAATGATCATGATTTGAGCAATTCTGGAAATCGGCCTGATGATACTGCCAGTGAAACAAATGAAGCTGAACATGTGGTACACATTGATGAACACGAGAATTCACAAGATGGTAGTGTGGAAATAATTACCATTGACCAAAATGCGATGCTTTTCTGCCCAATATCATCAGATGTATGTGAACAGTTGTGCGAACAAATCAATATTCAACATCACTGTTTACCAAAATGTCAAGACCATGAGTTTGGTGTGGAAATTGGTGAACCATGTAGAACAGTTCATATTGAAGGTGATGGCAATTGTTTCTTTAGAAGTTTGTCCTTTGCAATCTCTGGCAAAGAAAACAATCACAGAAAGGTCCGACTGGCTGTTGTGGCACACCTAAGGGAACATGCTGAAAGCTTCCATCCGTTCTTAAGATCAGGTTATGACTCTGTTGAACAATACATCTCTCAATCAAGAATGTGGTATGTTGGAACATGGGCAACAGAACTAGAAATGTTTGCAGCTGCAAATCTATTTGGTATTGACATTTGCACATTCACTGATAACAGATGGCTAAGATATCCAAGCAGTCAAATAAACACAGCCTCGCCAAACACTGGCAGATGCATATATCTAAATCACGTTGGTGGTTCACATTACGAAGTTGTTGTTTGTGTGAACACTCTTGGTGCATTGAGAAACTCCTGTACAGACAAATATTGTGAGAAACATTTGAACAGCAGTGTTCGTACAAGGAAGAGAAAAGCTAACCAGCTACCTGTAGATGAGAGACAATCAGTTTTGAAAATACAAAGACTTGATTGCACAGTAGCTGTTCATTCTAAGGAAGTGACACCTGCTGAAGAACAAACAAAGAAAACAAACAAAAAGTATGCACGAGCAAAAGCCAAAAGAGAGTATATCCAGGCCAAACGAAAATTGGAGAAAGATATGCCTGAAACATCGATTTTGAATGTGAAACAGAGTAAACTGACGAAAGAGAAACAAAAGTACAACACTGTACCTGAACTCAGAAACAGAAAGAAAGAGGCCAGTTCAAAAAGATACAGAGATGATGAAGCACACAGGGAATCTGTCAAAAACTACAGCAAAAAACAATACGCTGAAGATGCAAAACATAAAGCAACACTTAAAATGTACAGCACTGAGAAATATGCCACTGATTCTGAGCACAGGGCAGCAGTCAAAACACATAGCACTGAGAAATATGCCACAGATTCTGAACACAGGGCAGCAGTCAAAACACATAGCACTGAGAAATATGCCACAGATTCTGAGCACAGGGCAGCAGTCAAAACATATAGCACTGAGAAATATGCCACAGATTCTAAGCACAGGGAAACAGTCAAAACATATAGCAGTCAGCAATATGCCAAAGATCCTAAGCACAAGAAAACTTTGAAATCTCGCAGTACGGAGAAATATGCAAAAGATGCAAAACACAGGGAATCGATTAAATCAGCAAGCATTGTAAAGTACAAAACTAGTAGTGAACATAGAGAAAATTTGAAAGAGAGACAGTCAGCCAGGGTTATACAAATAGCAAAAGAAAGGAAAATAATGGCGAATGTAACAAGATCCTTTGTTGAGAACATTTCTAAAGGTCCAGAATTTGTGTGCTCAGTGTGCCATCGAAGACTTTTCAAAAAACAGGTTGTTCAATGCAAAAAAACTGTGTATGAAAGCAAAGGAAGCAATGTAGCATCTGTATCTGAGAAATGCATCACTGACACTTACCTACACAAATGCACAGACAGTTGTGATGACCAATGTCCGTTTGTCAATGGTCCAGAAGGCACATTGTGGATTTGCTATACTTGTCACAGAAAGCTTTTGTCTGGTAAAATGCCGGGAGAAGCTGTGGTGAACAACCTAAAACTGAGCCCTGTTCCTATGCAGCTAAAATGTCTAAATGAACTAGAGCAGCACTTGATTGCCTTGAATATCCCTTTCATGAAAATGATGGCATTACCGAAAGGTGGACAACATGGCGTACACGGACCTGTAGTATGTGTTCCTTCAAACATTGAGAAAAGCACCAGTATGTTACCGAGATGTGATGTAGACGATGAGATGATCAGAGTGAAACTGAAAAGAAAGATAACTTACAAAGGCCATTATCAATATCAGTTTGTCAACAAAGCTCATGTTAAGAATGCCTTAGAATATCTTCAAGCAAACAACAGATGGTATGGAGATGTTAATTTCAATGAAGAATGGGTCAATCCCTTGCCAGTTATTGATGAAGAAGATGAAACTAATTACTCTGATACTGACACTGACACATTACCTGACCTTGACAAGGATAGCTCAAACACACAAATCACTGAGAATAATGCGTCTGAGAAAGAGCATGGCTTACTTTTGAATACATGCCTGCAACCTCTTGATATTGGCCAAGAAGTTCTTGATCAACATTTTGAAAGGATAACCTGTGTTGCACCTGCTGAGGAAAATAATCCTGTCCGAGTATTGACAGACGAAAGCAATGAAGCGAGATCATTTCCAGTTTTGTTCCCTTCAGGGTCATCTACCTTCCATGATGATCGTGAAGAGAGAATAACACTTGCACGTTACCTGCACACACGCCTAATGAATGCTGATCGTCGATTTGCTCAAAACACTGATTACATATTTTATGCTCAGTATCTTTCAGAAATTCAACAAGTTATGTCAAATGTTTCCATTGCAATGCGAAAGGGATCACAGTCATATGGTAGAAATGTTACCGCTGAAAACCTTACAGATGCTGATTCCCTAAGGGGCATATTAAACTGTGATGAAGGATACAGGTTCTTGAAACCCATAAGAGGAACTCCACCATTTTGGCAATCTGCTCAAAAAGATTTATTTGCAATGTTGAGACAACTGGGTGTGCCAACTTGGTTCTGCTCATTCTCATCGGCTGATATGAGGTGGCCAGAAATGATCGAAACAATACTTCGAGGAGAGGGGGATAAACGCAAAGCCTATGAACTTGACTGGTCAGAAAAATGTTTTGTTCTGAGAAAGAACCCTGTGACAGCAGCACGAATGTTTGACCAAAGATTTCATTACTTCTTGAAAGAGGTTATCATGTCTCCTGCAGAACCAATTGGAAAGATAAGAGATTACTTCTATCGTGTAGAATTCCAGCACCGTGGTTCCCCACACACTCATTGCCTTTTCTGGGTTGAGAATGCGCCAAAAATTGATAAAGACAATGATGAAGCAGTAAAATCCTTCATTGACAAATACGTCACATGTGAAATGCCTTCAGTTGAGATTGATGAAGAATTGTACAATATTGTCAACAGTGTGCAGAAACATAGCACCAGACATTCAAAGACATGTAAGAAAAATGGCACAACATGCAGGTTCAATTTCCCTCGTCCACCAAGCAGTGAAACTTTCATTTCACGACCAGGTGGTCAAGATATCAATGGAAAAAATAAAGATGAGCCAAACACCTTGGAAGAAACATGTGAATCTGTCAAACTGATGACCAACATTGATGCAAAAGCAATTTTGAAACTGATTTGGCAAGCACTAACAAATGATGAGCAAACATTTGAGTCAGTCGATGCATTATTCACTGCTGTCGGTATTTCACAAGATATGTTTGAAATAGCATGTGCAACCCTAGCCACAAAAACCAATGTTGTATTGAAACGCAAGCCAAATGATGTATGGGTGAATCAGTACAATGCAGATCTCCTGAGATGCTGGAACGCAAACATGGACATTCAGTATGTTGTTGATGCCTACTCTTGTGTTGTGTACATTATTTCATATATCTCAAAGGCAGAAAGAGAAATGGGATTACTGTTGAATCAAGCACAAAAGGAAGCAAATAAGGATAATACTGATGCAAAATCTGCTTTGAAGAAAATTGGTGCTGTGTACTTACACAATCGAGAAGTGAGTGCTCAGGAAGCTGTGTTTCGAGTTTGCAATTTGAGATTGAAGGAAGGATCACGTAAAGTACAGTTCATACCAACCGTAGACCCTGTCAGAATGAGTTTGCCTCTCGAAACTTTGAAAAACAAACAACAGAGTGGTGAACTAGATGAAGATGAAATGTGGATGACAAGCATTGTTGATCGATATGAGAGTAGACCCAAATGTGACGAGTTCAATAACATGTGTCTTGCTACTTTTTGCTCAGAATACAGAGTGGTGTCAAAATCTGAAGTAGCGAGGGTGTCTGATGAAAAACGGCATAGTCCACTTGTAACATTGCAAAATGGCCTTGGTCACGTGAAAAAACGTACTCGAACTGATGCAGCAATTATCAGATATGCCAGATTTTCCCGTACAAAGGATCCTGAGAAATACTATCACAGTATGCTGCAGCTATTCTTGCCATATACATTTGATACTCAGTTAAAACCAGCCGCCTTCAATTCATATGAAGAATTCTATCGAACTGGTGCTGTCCAGATTGCAAACTGTCCTGTAGAAACTGTGAAAGACATTGTTGACAGAAACAAAGCCATGTTTGAGCAGGATGCTGAAGTCATTGATGACGCAAAGGACTTGTTTGAACAATCTGGTCAATTGGAAGATGCTTGGGCTCAAATTTGTCCAGAGACTGAATCTGCAAGACTAGAATGTGAAGATGCACATACATGTATGTCTGATGAGGAAACAGAAATTGAATCTGTTAGAAACATGCCTGATTTGCTCCAGACTGATAACACACTCTCTAAAACAGAGGTACTTCAGAGTACAGTGTCAAGACAAGAAGCAGAAACTATTCTGAGATCAATGAATGAGGAACAAGCTGATGTTTTCTACAAAATAAGACAATGGTGTTTGGATAAAAAGAATGGCAAAAATCCTGATGCATTTAAGCTATTTCTGACTGGTGGAGCTGGTACTGGAAAAAGCCATTTGATCAAGGCAATTTGCTATGAATCTACACGACTTCTAGCCCCAATCCAAAGCAATCCAGATGATATCTCAGTACTTTTGGTAGCTCCAACTGGTGTTGCAGCATTTAACATTAATGCATCCACAATACACAGTGCACTCTCAATTGGAATTGAAGCAAAACTGCCATACCAACCACTTGGTGAGGAAAAGGTCAATAGCCTTCGATCAAAGCTGCAAAGTATTCATATACTTATCATCGATGAAATATCAATGGTTGATCACAAGCTGTTATCATACATTCATGGCAGACTAAGACAGATTAAACAAACTGCTGATTATTCGCCATTTGGAAATGTATCCGTGATTGCTGTTGGAGACTTTTATCAGTTACCACCAGTTAAGGGTAGACCTTTATATGTTGGCACAAATGGATATGACCTGTGGAATGACAATTTCTCTGTCACAGAATTGACCACGATCATGAGACAAAAAGACCCTGCATTTGCACAACTTCTGAATCGGTTACGAACACGAAAGAGATCAGAGCCTCTTGAAAGAAATGATATCAATATGCTCATGCGACAAGAAACTGGTGAAAACGATGCTGATTGCATTCACATTTTTGCGACAAACGCTCAGGTTGATGAATTCAATGTCACTGCCCTTCATTCTAAATGTACAGATCCAATTTCCATTCAAGCACAAGATTTCTCAAGAAACCTAAAAACAGGAAAGCTTGAAAAGAGAGAAAACCCTCATGTGAAAGTTTATAACTCAGTCTTACAAAAAAGTCTATTTGTAGCAATTGGTGCTCGTGTGATGATCACAAAAAATATTGATACATCAGATGGTCTTGTGAATGGAGTCTTTGGAACTATTAGCCACATATCTTTGAATGATGGTGAAGCATTTCCTTCGAGAATATATGTTGTGTTTGACAATGATAAAGTTGGTCACAAATTACGCAAACTGAAAGGGACAGCATCTGCTTTACAAACAAACAGTACTCCCATCTCACCACTTGAGGAAACTGTTTCAAACAATGGAGGCATCAGACGACAATTTCCACTCAAACTAGCCTGGGCTTGCACCATACACAAAGTACAAGGGATAACAGTGAACAAAGCTGTCGTTTCATTGGGCAAGATCTTTGCAGCAGGACAAGCTTATGTGGCATTAAGTCGAGTATCCTCTCTTGGAGGTCTAATCATTGAGAATTTCAAAGAGTCGGTCATATACAGTCGTGAAAAGGTCGAGGCAGCAGTGTCTAGTATGCCAAAGTTTATGAATGCAAATCAGAAACTACATGATGGTCATGCTACATGTACATTCATTATGCAAAACATTGAGGGCCTTCAATCACATATTCAAGATTTGCAGAATGACCGGAGGGTTTTAGAGGCCGATTTCATTTGCTTGACAGAAACATGGTTATCTGATACACATCCACTTGATGAACCAAAACTTGATGGATTTACATTGCATCATAAACCCAGAGCACAGTCCTATGAATCGTCTGAACCAATACTGATGGAATTAAAGAATCAAAGTCATGGTGGCGTTGGAGTTTATTGTAGTGAAAACAAAGCCTGTGAATTTCCTCAGTTTCCAGTATCCAATTTGGAGTATCTGTCATTTTATGTCATGGAACTGCAAGCTCATGTTGTTATCATCTACAGGCCGACCTCATTCAAAGCTGATATTTTCAGGAAGCATTTATTGCAACTTGTTCAGGAACTTGAAAAGCATTCTGCTCGATCGATTATCATGGGTGATTTCAATGAGAATGTCTTTTCATCATCTTCCATACAGACTTTGATGGAATCGAATGGTTTCACACAAATCGTTTCAGAATCTACCACTGAAAGTGGAACGCTTATTGACCATGTATATGTCCGAGGACTTGATAATGTATCTGTGCAGATTCTTCCAACATACTATGGTTACCATGAAGCCATTGAAATCAAACTATGAATCAAACTGTAAAAAAAGATGAAAACAATTTGTCATGTAACAATGGTAATTAAAGCCAGGTGGGTAGGGTGTAGGGGTATGGTATTGACAGGAAGGGCCCACCTGTAGATACTGGTACGCCATGTATATACATCATTGTAAATAATTTGTTTCTTTATGTATATATTTTAACTGACCTGAACCAAAGATTTATTCAGAAAATAATTTGTGTGGCCATTATCATGTTTATTAACCTATGTACAATTCAACTGATTTATGAATTTTCAAGTGTCAATTAGGTGAGGTGATAATGCATTTTGAAAGATGATGAAATTTTACATGTGTCTATTTTAATGTACGACTTTATTATGATTGTGTAATGCTCCTCTTAGCCATGTGTTCTTGCTGTGTGATGTGTTTAAAAAAAAATAGGGAATACTTATCATGCTAACAATCAAATGAAGTTCAGTGGAAGAGTTTGATGTCGGAAGCAATCTCCTGTTGTATTATTGTGTGAACAGGTGGTTAAGAAGAAAACATCACTGATTTCTCCACATTGCTAGCGGATTGACCTGAATTGGATCTGAGTGGTTCTGCTTCAACATGTTCTTTGAACGGTAAATGACAATTTTCTAGACTGAAAACTGAATGGATTACCTTGTATTTGAAAACATTTCTCGAATACAGCACATGCCAGTTGAAGAGACAACAATTTATTAGTAAACGAAGAAATTGCAAGATGACGTTTCCTGCAGACTCAATGAGAGTTTAACAGATGACGAATCACTAAGGGACTACCAATACCGTGTCATCTATTACCAAGCATATCTTCTATCAACCAAAACTGTTATCTCTCTGATGCAACCAGTGGGCATCATTTGGTACAAGTAGCAGCTGAACAATCACTGTTGACTTGTGGGAGAATCACATAATGTCGTGACCTTCACCTTCACTGATGACAAATGTATGACAAGACTTTTTTGTGTGATCACTCTCCCTTTAAAGGGATTCCTGGCTGTGAACAACAGTATTTGTCTCCAATTTGTTTGGACCAGTGTTTGAAATGGTACTCCAAAGTCAACATGTCACATCATGAAGTGTTGTCAGTGACTTGTCCAGCACTAGTATAACAGTTGTGAATTCTGGGACAATTCCTTCAGGGTTCATCATTGAAAAAGACATTACAAACTTCAGTTCTTCATTCATCCATGATCAATTTTGTGATCAGAAATCGACCCCTTTCACAATTTTATGTAATGTTGTCATAGATTCAGTGTTCCCTAATTTATTTCCAAGAGGGTATATAACACATAGAATTACCATTGAGAATTTCATCATCTTATGTTTTTCAAGGGCAGTTTTGGTGCAGTAACTTAAACTTCTATCAAGCCATAATGTACTGTCCTTAAGAGTAGTATGTACACCAAAACATGCTACGTGCATGCAGTGATCTATCTTGTGGAACGTGTTATGATAATAACAGCGCATAAGATTTGCTCTCCATGGCCAAATGTGTCTAAAGACTGTAAACGTGTGTGTCCTATTTCAGCCCACCCCCAAAATGATATCTATTTTTATAAATGACTTTTTTTATGTGAAGCACAACAAAGTTACATTGTGTCAGAATTTGTTCAATAACAATGTTCTGTTTTCAGTTATCTATCATGCTACTTGAAATATAAACAAATATTAATTATTCAGCCTGATGTTATTTCTTTAAATAATCGATCGGAGGTAAAATCCTATTTGTTGTCCTATTTGTTAATTTTCCAACTATAAGACAGTGGTCTGTTAATTATCGGGTGTGGACCAGGCAATCCAGTGATTGACAACATGAGCATCGATCCACTCTATTTGGATTCCGGATCGTCATGGGTCTACGCAACTGGGATGAGATGATCAACCAAGTCAGCGGGTCTGACCGCCCGATCCCATTAGTCTCCTTTTACCACAAGCATACCGCCCGCAACCATGGGTTGCCTGGAGACCTATTCTAACCCGAATCTTCACGGAACCCTTTTGAATAGAAGTCCAAGAGTCCCCTCCTTATCAGGATATCGTTCCCTTGTATCTGTACCAGTCATCAAAGCCTTTGCTCATATAGTTTGAGAGAGAAAATACTTTGGTAGACAAATCGTGAGAAATCTGCTAAAACACCAAAAAGCACGCACAAACAGACGTACGCACAGATAAACCGCACATACATATGCCCACACGCTCAAATGTACACACAAGCTTGCTCTCGTACAAACGATGGTGCCCACAATCTTATGCACAAACAAATGTTTGAATCCACGAATGGTTAGCTTGTACCATCGCCGTCAAAAGTTAAGCATCGGTATATCGCCCCTACGAAATTGGTGTGTCTGAATATCCCACCGCGTTCTTAAACCATTTCCGATATCAACCATATTCGAATCCTCAAATGGTTTGTTTGTACCAACGGCGTCACAAGTAAGGCACCGACACGACATTAGCGTGTACCAGAGGATCCCAGGGTGCACTAAACAAAAAACGTTTGCTTGTACCAACGCCGACAGAAGTAGGTTACCGGTTGCGGACATCGCCGAAGCGACATTGCATGTGCCGGGGTGTCCAAGGCTGTTCTATACCCATTTCCGACCTCGAATCCTCATGTTTGAATCCTTAAAGGGTTTGCTTGTACCAACTCCGTCAAACGAGATCAACCGTTTGCAGAACATCGTTTGCAGCGAAAATTGCATGTGCAATTCTATTCTAAACCTATTTCCGACCTCGAACATGTTCGAATCATTAAAGGGTTTGCTTGTACGTCAAAAGATAGTCACCGTTTGCAGGACATCTCCGCTACGAAAAATTGGCGTGTTCCAGGGGTGTCCAAAATATTAATCAAATATAGCCACCAAGCTATGTTACTTTTAGCATGCAACCAAGAACAAACAATGAGATGCATATGGCCCACTAACTTCATGTAAACTTGCAATATTTTCTGTCAACAACCTAGCAAGATATGATCTTTGAAGTAAAATGTTGGCGAAAAAAATTATCAAAACCAAAATCCAGTAAGACACTGTGAACATTTTGAATCCAATATGGCCGCAACTAGAAAGGATATCCAAAAACGGCTATTAGTGTTTGTTGTGTTGTGTGTTTGAAATCATTTCATGCAGCAGATGCAGAGGAGTTTGCGTTTAAAGACATGTACCTTAAAAACCTTGAACCCAATATGGCCAGGTGACCAATGACCAAAGTCAAAGAACAAGAAATGTCAAGTAACTAACGCAGCAGAAAAATGCATGTTTTGAAAGTAATCTGACGAGCGGTTTTGGAGCAATTTATCTTCATATAATTCTTTTTCAGTTATCTGCACTTTGCTATTTGGCCTACGGCCTTTGGATTTGGGCGGAATCTAGTACTCAATTGTCTACATACACATACAAAATTTAAACAAAATCAAGCCATCTAGCTCTGGTACAAAAATCGAACGATTACAATAGGGTTCTACAGCCAGCCTTTCTGTTTGGTGACTCTTTAACAGGTTGTCACTTCGAATTCTTTGTCATTTGAGCTTCAGTCATATGGATCAGCGTTCTTAGTTTGTCGGGACCCCGGGTTTCTGTCGCACTGCTTAGATAAATTGCTAAACCTTGTCAATATTCGAATCCCCAAATGGTTTGGTTGTACCAACGCCATCTAAAGTAAGGAAACGCTTGCGAGACATCGCCGCTACGACACTGGCGTGTCCCAGAACGTCCTGGGATGTTCTTCACCCATTTCAGACGCCGTCCAGGTTCGAATCCGCATATGGTTTGCCTGTACTAACGCCGTCAAACGTAAGGAACCGCTTGCGAGACATCACCACATGGGTCCCAGTGAGTTCTTAACCCATGTCCGACCTCAAATCCACATGCTCGAATGGTTTGCTTGTACCAACTACTTCCAAAGATAGTCACCGTTTTAAGGACATCACCGCTACGAAATTGGCGTGGGCCAGAGTTAACCAGACTGTTCTAAACCCATTTACCACCCAGACAATGTTCGAATCCCGATAATCGCCTCTTAAGACAAGCATTGGCTGCTGAAGACCAATTCTCACCCTCATCTTCAAGGGTAGTATACATACTGCAAAAGACACTTGACAGTGAAGGGAAGATATTCCTAGGTTTTCTGAGCGAATTATTCGGTATTTTGTCAATATTACCACCAAACGGTATGATCTTTATATGAAGTAAAATTTCGGTGAAAAAAATCATCAAAATCAAAATCCAATAGGGCTGTCTCTAACAAAGATATCTAAAAACGGCTAACAAAGTTTGATGTGTTATGTAAGGAGACAATTCTCAGAAAATTTGAAATCATTTCATGCAGTGGATTCAGAGGAGATAAGTTTTGAAGACAGGTACCAAAAAGACACTGTGAAAACTTTGAATCCAATATGGCAGCAACTAAAAAAGATATCCAAAATCGGCTAACAGAGTTTGATGTGATATGTATGGAGACAATTCTCAGAAAGTTTGGATGCATTTCATGCAGTGGAGTCAGAGGAGATAGGATTTGAAGACAGGTACCCCCAAAACCCTGTGAAAACTTTGAATCCAATATGGCTGCCAAACCACGTGATCAATGACCAAAGTCATAGGACACAAAATGTCAAGCATCCAAAGCAGCAGACACATCTAAAGTTTGAAAGTAAACGGACAAGCGGTTGCGAAGCAACAGGGCTAAATATAGCTTTAAAAATTGCTTATTTTTCAGTTACCTGCCCTTGGTCTTTGGGCCTACGGCCTTGGAATTTGTGTGGTATCTGTTACATAAGTATCTAGATACACACACAAAATTTGAACGGAATCGAGACAGGGGTTATTATGCTAGCTCTGGTACAAAAATCGGCGGAATAATAATAATATTAAATCGAACGATAGCACTGGGACTCTTCAGCTTTTCGGCTTGGTGACTCTTTAACAGGCTGTAACTTCTTTGTCAGTTGAGCTCAAGTCAAATGGATGAGCGTTCTGAGTTCGTCAGGGCCCCGGGTTTATGTCGTATTGCTGAAGTGCTAAACCTGTTACCGACCTCGTCCATGTTCGAATCCTCAAATGGTTTGCCTGTACCAACGCTGTCAAATGTAATGAACTGCTTGTGAGACATCAACACATATGTCCCAGTGTATTCTTAACCCATGTTTGACTTCGACCATGTTCGAATCCTCAAATGGTTTGCCTGTACCAACGCCGTCAAATGTAATGAACTGCTTGTGAGACATCACCACATATATCCAAGTGTGTTCTTAACCCATGTTTGACTTCGACCATGTTCGAATCCGCATATGGTTTGCTTGTACCAACTCCGTCAAAAGATAGTCACCGTTTGCAGGACATCACCACTACGAAATTGGTGTGTGCCAGAGTTAACCAGTGTGTTCTAAACTCATTTACCATTAAGACAATGTTCGAATCCCGATAATTGCCTCTTAAGACAAGCATGGGTTGCTGAAGACCAATTGTAACCCTCATCTTCAAGGGTAGTATACATACTGCAAAAGACACTTGACAGTCAAAGGGAAATAACCCTAGGTTTTCTGAGCGATGTATTCGGTATTTTGTCAATATTACCACCAAGCGGTGTTACTTTTAGCATGCAACCAAGAACAAAATATGAGATACATATGTCCGACTAACTTCATGTGAACTTTCAATGGTTTCTGTGGAGAACCTTACAAGATATGATCTTTGTATAAAGTAAAAATTCGGTGAAAGAAATCATCAAAATCAAAATCCAGTAGCGCCGTCACCAAGAAAGGTATCCCAAAAGGGCTATGGCAACTTTTTATGTTCTGTATGGAGACAATTCTCAGAAAGTTTGAAAGCATTGTATGCAGTGGATTCAGAGGAGATAGTATTTGAAGACAGGTACCCCAAAAACCCTGTGAAAACATTGAATCCAATATGGCTGCCAAACCACGTGATCAATGACCAAAGTCAAAGAACAAAAAATGAGGTACCTATGACACACTCACTTCATGTAAACTATTAATAGTTTCTGTGGAGAAGCTCACAAGATATGATCTTTAAAGTAAAATTTCGGTGAAAAAAATGATCAAAATCAAATTCCATTATTGCCGCAACCAAACAGGATATCGAAAAACGGCTATGCTAATTTGTTGTGTTCTGTACGGAGACAATTCTCAGAAAGTTTGAAAGCATTTCATGCAGTGGATTCAGAGGAGATAGTATTTGAAGACAGGTACCCCAAAAACCCTGTGAAAACATTGAATCCAATATGGCTGCAAAACCACGTGACCAATGACCAAAGTCAAAGAACAAAAATTATCAAGCAACTGAAGCAGTAGATACATGCAAGGTTTGAAAGTAAACAGACAAACGGTTGTGGAGCAGCAGGGCAAAATATATCGTCAAAAAATACTTGTTTTTCAGTTATCTGCCCTTGGCCTTTGGGTCTACGGTCTTGGGTTTCTGGCGGAATCTAGTACTCAACAGTCTTCATGTACATACAAAATTAGAACAAAATCAGGCCAGTGGTTATTTTGCTAGCGCTGGTACAAAAATCGGCGGAATAATAAATAATAATAATAATAAATAATAAATCGAACGATTACAATAGGGCTCTACAGCCTTTCGGCTTGGAGCCCTAATAAATAATAATAATAATAATAAATATAGCTGCAAAGCAGCAATGGCGGGCTCCAAGTTACACTGTGCACAAACGTCCATGTTCGAATCCTTAAAGGGTTTCCTTGTATCAAATCCGCCACATGTAGGCACAACTTGATGGGTATTGCCGCTACGAAATTGGCGTGTGCTAAGTCTGTTCTAAACCCATTTCCGACATCAAACATGTTCAAATCCTCAAAGGGTTTGTTTGTACCAACTCTGTCAAAAGATAGTCACCGTTTGCTGGACATTGGCGTGTTCCAGGGGTGTCCCAAATTTTAATCAAATATTACCACCAAGTGTTGTTACTTTTTCAATGCACCCAAGAACAGAAAATAAGATGCATATGATACACTAACTTCATGTAAACTTGCAATAGTTTCTGTCAACAAGCTAACAAGATATGATCGTTAAAGTAAAATTTCGGTAATTCTTTTTATCAAAATCAAAATCCAATACAACCGCAACTAAAACAGATATCCAAAAACGGCTATTAGAGTTTGCTGTGTTGTGTGTGGAGACAATTCTCAGAAAATTTTGAAGCATTTCATGCAGTGGACTCGGAGTTGTTTGCGTTTGAACACTGTGAAAATCTTGAATCTAATATGGCTGCCAAACCATGTGACCAATGACCAAAGATAAAGAACAAAAAAATGTCAAGCAGCTCAAGCAGCAGATACATGCAAGTTTTCAAAGTAATCGGATAAGCGGCTGCGGAGCAATAGGGCGAAATACATCTTTAAAAAAGTCTTGATTTTTAGTTATCTGCCCTTGGCCTTTGGGCCTACGGCTTTGGGTTTTTGGCGGGCACTAGTACCCAACGGTCTTCATACACATACAAAATTTGAACAAAATCGAGCCAGTGGTTATTTTGCTAGCTCTGGTACAAAATCGGCGGAATAATAATAATATTAAATCAAAAGATAACACTGGGGCTCTTTTGCCTTTCGGCTTGGTGACTCTTTAACAGGCCGTAACTTCTTTGTCAATTGGGCTCCAGTCAAACGGATTAGCGTTCTGCGTTTGTCCGGGCCCCGGGTTCCTGTCGCATTGCTGAGATAAAGTGCTAAACTTGTTTCCGACCTCGTTCATATTCGAATCCTCAAATGGTTTGCTTGTACCAACGCCATCAAATGTAAGGAACCGCTTTCGAGACATCACCACGCGTGTCCCAGTGTGTTCTAAACCCATGTTTGACTTCGACCATGTTCGAATCCGCATATGGTTTGCTTGTACCAACGCCATCAAATGTAATGAACCGCTTGTGAGACATCACCACACGTGTCCCAGTGTGTTCTAAACCCATGTTTGACTTCAACCATGTTCGAATCCCCAAATGGTTTGGTTGTACCAATGCCGTTAAATGTAATGAACCGCTTGTGAGACATCACCACACGTGTCCCAGTGTGTTCTTAACCCATATTTGACTTCAACCATGTTCGAATCCCCAAATGGTTTGGTTGTACCAATGCCGTTAAATGTAATAAACCGCTTGTGAGACATCATAACATGTGTCCTAGTGTGTTCTTAACCCAAGTTTGACTTCGACCATGTTCGAATCCGCACATGGTTTGGTTGTACCAACTCCGTCAAAAGATAGTCACCGTTTGCAGGACATTACCGCTACCAAATTGGCGTGTGCCACAGTTTCCCATATTCTAATCCGCAAATGGTTTGCTTTTAACAACGCCATCAAAAATAAGGTATCATAGCAATTGGCAATTGAGAAATGAAAAATCAAGTCAGCAAGTCTGACCACCCGATCCGATTAGTCGCCTCCTGTGACAAGCATAGTTGCCTCTTAAGACAAGCATCGGTTGAAAAAGGCCAATTCTAACTCTCGTCGTCAAGGGTAGTACACATAATATTGAACAAGACTGTGGAGAACGCTTGAGTATTTGCAAAGCTAGTGAATGGGGGTTTATAGTAGATTTATGAGGCGCTTCCTTCAGTATTTGTACTCAAGTCAATTTGTACTCAATATTTTTTACTAAAATCAAGTAATACCACCAAGCGGTGGTGCTTTCAGTATGCAACCCAGAAAAAAAATGAGGTACATATAGTATCAAAACTTCATGCAAACTGGCAATAGTTTCTGTGGAGAACCTTACAAGATATGATCTTTAAAGTAAAATTTCGGTGAAAAAAATTATCAAAATCAAAATCCATTATGGCCGCAACTAAAAAAGATATCGAAAAACGGCTATGCTAATTTGTTGTGTTCTGTATGGAGACAATTCTCAGAAAGTTTGAAATCATTTCATGCAGTAGATTCAGAGGAGATAGTATTTGAAGACAGGTGCCCAAAAAACCATGTAAAAACCTTGAATCCAATATGGCTGCCAAACCACATGACCAATGACCAAAGTCAAAGAACAAAAAATATCAAAGAACTGAAGCAGCAGATACATGCAAGGTTTGAAAGTAAACGGACAAATGGTTGTGGAGCAGCAGGGCAAAATATATCGTCCAAAAATACTTGTTTTTCAGTTATCTGCCCTTTGCCTTTGGGCCTACGGCCTTGGGTTTTTGGCGGGCACTAGTACCCAACGGTCCACATACACATACAAAATTTGAACACAATCAGGCCAGGGGTTATTTTGCTAGGCCTGGTACAAAAATCGGCGGAATAATAAATAATAATAATAAATAATTAAAGCTGCAAGCAGCAATGGCGGGCTCCAAGTAACACTGTGCCCAAACGTCCATGTTCGAATCCTCAAAGGGTTTCCTTGAACCAAATCCGTCAAATGTAGGCACCACTTGCAGGGTATCGTCGCAAGGAAAATGGCGTGTGCCAGGGTGTCCAGGTCAGTTCTCAAACCATTACCGACCTCGAACATGTTCGAATCCATAAGAGGTTTGCTTGTGCCAACTCTCTCAAAAGATAGTCACCTGAAATCGCCGCTACGAAATTGGCGTGTTCCTGGGGTGTCCCAAATATTAATCAAATATTACCACCAAGCGGTGTTACTTTTGGCATACAACCAATAACAATAAATGAGATGCATATGGCACACTAACTTCATGTAAACTTGCAATAGTTTCTGTGGAGAACCTTACAAGATATGATCTTTAAAGCAAACTTTCGTTGAAAAAAATGATCGAAATCAAAATTCAATACGGCCGTAACTAAAAGAGATATCCAAAATCGGCTATGAAGGTTTGATGTGTTCTGTATGGAGACCATTCTCAGAAAGTTTGAAAGCATTTCATGCATTGAACTCAAAGCTGTTTGCATTTGAAAACAGGTACCCAAAAGACACTGTAAAAACCTTGAATCCAATATGGCTGCCAAACCATGTGACCAATGATAAACGGTTGCGGAGCAATAGGGCGAAACACATCTTTCAAATATTCTTTTCTTTTAGTTATCTGCCCTTGGCCTTTGGGCCTACATCCTTGGGTTTATGGCGGGCACTAGTACCTAACGGTCTACAGACACACACAAAATTTGAACGAAATCGAGCCAGTGGATATTTTTCTAGCTCTGGTACAAAAATTGGCGGAATAATAATAATATTAAATCAAACGCTACAGGGAGCCTCTAGAGCCTTTCGGCTTGGTGACTCTTTAACAGGCTGTAACTTCTTTGTCAGTTGGGCTCCAGTCAAACGGATTAGCGTTCTGCGTTCGTCCGGGACCCGGGTTCCTGTCGCATTGCTGAGATAAAGTGCTAAACCTGTTTCCCACCTCGTTCATAAATTCAAATCCTCAAAGGGTTTACCTGTACCAACACCGTCAAATGTAAAGAACCTCTTGTGAGACATCACCACTACTAAATTGACATGTGCCTGGGTGTCCCAGGATGTTTTAACCAATTTCCAACTTCGACCATGTTCGAATCCTCAAATGGTTTGTTTGTACCAACGCCATCAAATGTAAGGAACTGCTTGCAAGATATCACCACATGTGTCTTAAAGTGTTCTTAACCCATGTTTGACTTCGACCATGTTCGAATCCGCATATGGTTTGCTTGTACCAACGCCGTCAAATGTAATAAACCGCTTGTGAGCCATCACCACACGTGTCCTAGGGTGTTCTTAACCAATGTTTGACTTCGACCATGTTCGAATCCCCATATGGTTTGCTTGTACCAACGCCATCAAATGTAATAAATCGCTTGTGAGACATCACAAGTGTCCCAGTGTGTTCTTAACCCATGTTTGACTTCGACCATGTTCGAATCCCAAAATGGTTTGCTTGTACCAACGCCGTCAAATGTAATGAACCGCTTGTGAGCCATCACCACATGTGTCCCAGTGTGTTCTTAACCCATGTTTTTCTTTGACCATGTTCGAATCCGCATATAGTTTGCTTGTACCAACTCCGTCAAAAGATAGTCACCATTTGCAGGACATTACCGCTACCAAATTGGCGTGTGCCACAGTTTCTCAGAGTGTACTAAACCAATTTCCGGCCTCGACCATATTCAAATCAGCAAATGGTTTGCTTTAAACAACGCCGTCAAAAATAAGGTACCGTAGCAATTGGCAATTGAGAAATGAACAATCAAGCCAGCGAGCCTGACTACCCGATGCGATTAGTCGCCTCCTGTGACAAGCATAGTTGCCTGTTGAGACAAGCATCGGTTGAAAAAGGCCAATTCTAATCCTGGTCGTCAAGGGTAGTACACATAATACTGAACAAGACTGTGGAGAACGCTTGCAAAGCCAGTGAATGGGGGTGTATGGTAGATTTATGAGGCGCTTCCTTCAGTATTTGTACTCAAGTCTGATTTTTTAACTTAAATCAAATAATACCACACCAAGCAGTGGTGCTTTCAATATGCAAACCAGGACGAAATGAGCTACATATAGTCCCAAAGCTTCATGCAAACTTTCAATAGTTTCTGTTAAGAACCTTACAAGCTATGATCTTAAGAGTAAAATTTCGGTGAAAAAAATGATCAAAATCAAAATCCAATATTGCCGCAACTAAAAAAGATATCGGAAAACGGCTATGCTAATTTGTTGTGTTCTGTATGGAGACAATTCTCAGAAAGTTTGAAAGCATTTCGTGCAGTGGATTCAGAGGAGATAGTATTTGAAGACAGGTACCCCAAAAACCCTGTGAAAACCTTGAATCCAATATAGCTGCCAAACCACGTGATCAATGACCAAAGTCAAAGAACAAAAAATATCAAAGAACTGAAGCAGCAGATACATGCAAGGTTTCAAAGTAATCGAATAAGCGGTTGCGGAGCCATAGGGCGAAATACACCTTCAAAAAATTCTTGTTTTTCAGTTATCTGCCCTTGGCCTTTAGGCCTACAGCCTTGGGTTTTGGGCGGGCACTAGTACCCAACGGTCTTCAAACACACACAAAATTTGAAGAAAATCGAGCTGGTGGTTATTTTGCTAGGGCAGGTACAAAAATCGGCGGAATAATAAATAATAATAATAATAATAAATAATAATAATAAATCGAACGATTACAATAGGGCTCTACAGCCTTTCGGCTTGGAGCCCTAATAATAAATCGAACGATTACAATAGGGCTCTACAGCCTTTCGGCTTGGAGCCCTAATAAATCGAACGATTACAATAGGGCTCTACAGCCTTTCGGCTTGGAGCCCTAATAAATCGAACGATTACAATAGGGCTTCTGCTTTGCAGCACGAAGCCCTAATAAATAATAATAATAATAAATCGAATGGTTTCAATAGGGCTCTACAGCCTTTCGGCTTGGAGCCCTAATAATGATAATAATAAATCGAACGATTTCAATAGGGCTCTACAGCCTTTAGGTCATGTTTTGACTGAAGCACACCACACGCGGCTCTCGGACGCCGCCGCTGTAGCTGTCTCGCCATACCATTACCGTGCATGTGGATGACGTTCCAATATGCACTCGGCGGACCCAGCCACTTGGGACTCAAGACACGCTGTGCGGCCAATAAGCACGCATGCGCCATTCTTTGTTTGCTTAACTCTATTGACAACGTGTATCGTGAATTCGCGCCAATGCAGATTTGAGCATCCACAAAACGAAAACTACGATGTCGATATATTATACCAAGTTGCACTGTTTTCTTTTGACTGAGGTACGCTGACACTTTGTGCGCAGTTCTTTGTTGACAATGTGTATTGTGAATTCGCGCCAATTGATCCAGATATGAGCTGTCACATAACCGTTGAACATACGAGCGCAAATGTAAATATATTTCTATAGTTCGTTTCTGCTTGCATTATCCATTAGCGGTATAAACACTGTATCTCATTGACCCTGGTAACTGATTTCTGTAGTCCACAGCCGAAAACTATACACAAAGCTCACGTACTGCAGACTGTAGTTTGTTATTTAAATAAACCTATACCACTGGTCTATCGACAATAATGTAGAGTATAGCGCAAAGAGGACACAGTATTGCTGGCGATTGAAGTGCAGTGAACAGGACTTATTTGTAATTTTACTGCTGCTTCTTTCAGTGTCTTTTACTTTAAAAAATGTTTGAAGCACCTTTGTCACCCCCACAAAATGACATTTTCAAAACACGTGAGATAAAGAGTTTGATGTATGTAGGATTTGTGACTGCATTTCAATATCGAATTGCACATGTAAATACCAAAGAGTGCCTAGTCTGGCAGTTGTTGAATGATCTGGTTTGGAGCAATATGTTGAAAGATGTTGTTAAACATAAATTATGCATAATTTCTCTCTCCGTCGTCTTATTTCCTATGTCGCTACAATTGGGTGTGGTAACATACATTCCCATTCTACATACACACATGAAATTTGGCGGAAATCGGACAGGTAGTTTAGGAGTTACGGGTGTTTGGAGTTTTGCTATATGGCAAGTTTATGGTCAAAGAGTTCCCTCTTTATCACTCTGTAGCTCCGTTGTCCGTTGAGCTACAGACAAATGAATTGGTGTTCTGGAATCGCCAGGACAAGTGCTATCAGGAAAATACATGACTTGTCACATAAGAACGTTTTCTGCGAAGTTGGTAGTATGGTACTTTGAGACAAAGTATGGAAAGTTTGGAAGCTTTTGAGCTGGTAGTTTGAGCTGAGCACATTTTGGGAGACAAGTACTTAGGAAAACGGTAAAAAGCAGCGCAAAAACCTCTAATCCAATATAGCGGCCAAACGAAGCAATTTCGCTACATTGGATATGTAGAGAAATTGTTGGGCATCTGATTCCGCACCTGTTCAAGAAATTTGGAAGTCATTGGAGCTTTCGTGACGGAGATATGAGCTGTTGAAATTGCGATTTTTAAAGTTGTTTTGAGTTATCTGCCCTTAGTCCTTAAGTATAGAGTCTTGAGATTTTTGTGGATATAACTTCAGTAGCTAAGGTATCTTTGTGCAAATTTTCAAGAGATTCTGAGCAGTAGTTTTTGAGTTACGATTGGTACAAAAATCGCCGGAATGATAATAATAATAATAATAATAATAATAATAATAATAATAAATCGAACAATTACAATAGGGCTCTTGCCTAGTAGGCAGCGAGCCCTAATAAATCGAACAATTACAATAGGGCTCTTGCCTTGTAGGCAGGGAGCCCTAATAAGAAATCGTTATTTTTGCGATTTTGGCAGTTTTGACCCCTGGATCGGGTAGTTGGACTAAAAACATTTAAAAAAATTCAAGGTCACCAAGGTCATGGGGTCAATGTCATTTAGGGGGTCCGTTAAACGAAAATGTACTTTTTTTGGCGAGCTGTCACGCGACTGTATTTGCATGTATGGTGGAAGTGGTTGGTATTTATGCACTACCCCAACCTGTTCTATCATATGTTTAGGTAAATTTTGATGAAATGTATGTCCGCCGTCCGTCCGCGCATCTGTCCACCAAAACCTTGTTTTGTCATTTTCTCATGAACTGTTAACTTACAAAGCTGAAACTTTGCAGACATCTTCCCATGGTCTGTATCTAATAGTACTGTGAATATCAATGCATTCCGTTGTCATGTTTGGTTTCCATGGCAACCTGACGGAAAAAATCTTAAATCCAAGATGGCGGCCAAACGGCTCGAAATATCCATTTTTACGGCTCCATCGAAAATTATCAGTATCTTATGACGGTGCCACATGCAAAATATGGTAGCTATTGGACCAATATTGGCCGACATATATGCTGTTTTGTGCTGTTTTTATCACTTTTTGCATTTTGATGGTCTTTAATCCAATATGGCTGCCAAATGACGCAACTTTTGACAAACAGCTAAGAACATGAAATGTTCAGCGTCTGATGCTGGTGCATTGTGGTAATTTGTAGCACTTTCTATGAAGAACTTTAGCAGCTACGTAATTTGCAAAGTAATTATAATAGAGGCTACCAAAATCCAATATGGCCGCCACATCACGTGACTTTTGACATAAGAGTAAGAAGAGATCTTGTTCAGCAACCAAAGCAAGACTCAACAGAAGTTGTTCAAGTGCCTTACCTGATAAGTTTCCAATGCCAGAGCTTCGTAAAGATGTCCTATCAAAAGTTTGAAAAAAACTTTGAGCCGGAAGTTGGAGTCAATATGGCGGCCATGGAAAACATATCTGAGGATGTTTTCTGCGAAGTTGGTAGTAGGAGTATGGAGAGTTTGGAAGCTTTAGAGCCGGTAGTTTGAGCTGAGGAGATTTTGGGAGTCAAGTACTGAGAAATTTGGTAAAAAACAGAGCTAAAACACTTAATCCAATATGGAGGCCAAACGAAGCAATTTCGCTACATTGGATGTGTAGAGAAATTGTTGGGCATCTGATTCCTCACTTGTTCAAGAATTTTGGAAGTCTTTGGATTACAATAGGGCTCTACAGCCTTTCTGCTTGGAGCCCTAATAATAACAAATCAAATGATTACAATAGGGCTCTACAGCCTTTTTGCTTGGAGCCCTAATAAAAAAATAATACTAGTATATTAGCCAATTACAGCAGGGCTTCCAGCCTTTCGACTTGGAGTCCGAATAATAATGATAACAACAACAACAACAACATCTTTGGCCAGTATGAAATTCTTCAGTGTGGTGATTTTGAAAAGTAAATTCTCAAATGCAATGACAGTGCTCAAGAACCTATATACTTTGCATATATCGATGACATGTTTGACATATTTAAGAGAGGCCATCTGGTGGTCATGACAAAATGTTGAAAGCATTGATAAAATATGGTAATATCATTTGTGAGGTAGTCGAACTATACAAATCAATTTGCATTGAATGTCAAAAGAAGCGTAAACAAATCACAACAAAGGGCGTGGTTCTTAAACTCATCCTGTCGAATGAATTTGTATCTTGAGGTCAGATCAAGCTTGTCAACATGCAGTCAATGCCTGAGCTCATAAAATGGATAATGGTATATCAGGATCATCTCACTAAGAGAGAGAATGGCATCTGGATACG
Organism: Haliotis cracherodii; assembly: GCF_022045235.1. Classification (NCBI taxonomy): domain Eukaryota; kingdom Metazoa; phylum Mollusca; class Gastropoda; order Lepetellida; family Haliotidae; genus Haliotis; species Haliotis cracherodii. The sequence goes on from NW_027266264.1 coordinate 42,863,297, forward strand.
ATCTTATTGCAGCTTCCTCTCCCACAAACCAAACAAGTGAAATCTGATATAACCAACAATTAAAATAGATCAAATTAAAATGAGACTAATAAATCAAGTCGTCTAACTTTAAGGCAATATGTATATTGACTGAAACTTTCAGTCAACATATCCTTTGCCTGAGTGAATACTATGCTCAAGCAGGAAGAACTGGACTTTTTCAAATTCTCTAAGTGAGATGTTGCAGATTTGTGAACTTTCCTGATTAGACTATTGACACGGAGTGACAATGTGTTATTAAGGACACAGGATATGAGGAATTGTTTATTTAATCATGCACTGGCTGGTTGACAATGTGTGGAAGTGAATAAAAGAAATATGCCACCACATGTTTTATTTCTGTTGGTCTGCAAAAAAAGAACTGTGTCATGAAACTATTGTGTATGTGTCACTGTAGTTATCTAAGTTATCTAATTCCTGCTCACAAAACTTATCAGATATTCAGTACAGAGCTAATAAAGTATGTCAGGTATGATGAAGGTAACATCTGTATGGTTGACCACAGTGGCAGTCCTTAAACGCAAGCAAAACCATTTAGCATTTACATTTACAGGGGGATTCCTAATTATAACTGTACAATATTGATGAGATGTTTGATGGTATTGTTTGGGCATAAAGGGGGGATTATTACAAGAAGATATACTACATTTACCTGTTGATGTTTTGAAACCCAGTGTTTCAGGACATTGAGAACTCTCATGGTGGCAGCTGTAAAAATTACAGATTCACGCTTCTTGGGAGAATGTGGATCAACACCTGCAAAAGAGAACAAATGTATAAAACTTATACATATAGCCATTTTATGAAAGTCATGCTGGAGAAATCTCAGATGGTATTCAGTTTGTGAACCTTTCAACAGTTCTATCAGTGATTCTGAGTTTTGATACAGAGTAATTCCATTTTCTTATGCATTCTTATGATAATACTATTATGTTATCCTATTTTGCTTGAGCAACCAAAATGAACATATGACCTGAAAATAATAGTAAATATGAAGCTGCATGATGTTTTACCCCCATACCTCCATAACAGTTTAAGTATATATCACTGGAAAAGCTTACACAAACTGTAGATCATGTTTATAGCACTATGATGTTCATTTTGATCTCATGAATTATCTGCATCTTTCAATAAACCAAAACAAGATACATCTCCATGTTATTGCAAATTACCAATGAGCAAAACAAAATACTGTGATACACGTAATGTACTGGCTACTGCTGGGGACTGAGTGTAAAATGAGGATTGATAACTGGATCATCCTAACTGATCAATAATCAAAATTATAATCCGTTTGCTGTTTTACAATATTAAGTTCAGTAAAACCAGATCACACATAACAAAAACAAACAAGAATAGTCAATTCCCGTTAATCCGACATTGTTGGTTGCATAAAATTATGTCGGATAAATGAGTATGTTGGATAAACGAAATTAACCCATATCAACGTTTGTGATCGAAAATCGGACAGCTGTTGTCTCGTATTAAAACATGTGATTTGTAATCACACACACGTGTTGTGTTCTTAATTTCTTGTGTTAGCAATCCTATTGCTATGGGTCTATAATGCTGTTAATACTTGATCTGTCTGGATGTCCTCCAAGCTTCAGTATCTTGAATGTCAGGATATTTTGAAGCTATAACATGGTTACCGCTACGATGGAGATAAAAGGGTTCGACTGTAATACAAACTGCCAGGAGAAGAAAAAACACAACAGCCATGTGTATTGCTATATAACCCAACTATGAGAGGTTAACAAGTCAGTAGTATAGGGAATGGTGATTCTGCACCACTGCCACTGGAGCCAGATTTATACTACTACTACTACAGAGGTAATTGTTCATGCAAAAAAAATGTTGCGGTCAAATAATCATCATGAGACTCAACAAAATTGTAATGAAAAGGGTTCTGGCTCACCACCACCCGAGCCATTCCTGAACCCTATCAATGCTTCTATGTTGTAAATGATATAAATTTTAATAGGTAATGGTGATTCTGGACCACTTCCACTGGAGCCAGATTTATACCCCTATACAACTACTACAGAGGTAATATTTTATGCAAAACCTGTGATGCGATTCAACGATCGTCATGCGTTGTATTAAAAGAAACATCAATATTAATTAATAATGGATAAAATTTACTATAGCCTGTAAGGATATTTGAAAGGTATAGGAGCAATACAAAAATTACCCACTGTGGCTTAGGCATCCAAAGAAGTGTCCAAGGATTGGTTAAAGAAACAAGCAATATGGCAAATATACTTACCTGCCCCGCGTTATATACCGAGGAAAATGTTTGATATCTTTACAACGAATGAAGTTCATCAGGCTGACCTCTTGTTTCTTCCTCATGATAAGGTAAGATGCAAAACATATAAATGACATGACTTCCGAATCTTCAGCACCGGAGCAAAGAACAAAAACTTTCGGATAGAGTGACTGTGAGATATTTATACCAGCCCGGTGAACTCGAAGGAGGCCAACGTCCTACAATTGGTCTCTTAAGATATATAACATGAGTTGATTGGGTTATGAAATTTTCTATATTATCTTAAAGATGTATTACAGTATTACCGCCCTAAATAAACCATACGCATAGGTAGTTCCACCATCCTTATCAATCCATCTCTTTGTATCTAAGGGGGATAATGGTTTAAACATATTTTTATTCAATGAAATGAGTTGGGATTGGTGAACAAGCTTTACAGCTTGTGTTAACACTGCTCCCATACAACATATACATGTATTACATATTGAAATGAAGGATGTGACGTCATCGATATAGACATTATTTAAATAATATGTTTGTACATATTACATCAAATACAAATACAAAGTGAACATAAATAGAAAGTTACAGCTTGTGTGTGTCTTACAAGTCGTTTGTAACAAAAGTAATAGTCCATCTTGAGGTTATTGTCCGGTTAATTTAATTATTAATTTGTGAAGAGCTGAAACGTTTTGTCTTTATGATGAAATTGTGGACGGATTCAACTAATTTCTGGTTTTCAGAGTGAGCAAGTTCATTGTTTCCGTTCATAATAGTATCCAAGTTATAACCGGTAGTGTAAAAGTGCATATTAAGTCTTATCTGAGTAAAGTAAAAAAATAATGTTGGGCGTTTTCACTCTGATATCCACAGCAGCAACACGGACTGTCAATTAAATGTCTGTTATAATACTTATCGGTGTTTAGGTCGCTACAACCGAAACTGAGGCGGCAGTGAACAATTTGACAGAATCGAGTACCATAGCTAAGGTCAAAATAAGTCTCGTAATTAGGTTTTTAAATTCTGACAGACTACTTGACTCTTTGGACTTTGGTAGAGCATTCCATAGGTGTATTGTGTCTGGTAAAATGTATTTGGCGTAAGAAGAAGTACGGCTATAAATTCCTTGTATTTCAGAACTGTTTCTTAAATTATAGTTTGTAGTTTCGGAAACAAAGTTTGGGATCAAATCACAAAGATAGTTTGGGAATTGGTTGTTATACATTTTAAAGAAAAATGTTAATTTTTGGCAGTATCTTCTATCTTGCAAGGATTGAGATTTAGTTTCATTATAAAGTTTCTTATGACTTGTGCCACAAACGGCACCACATATAGTTCTCAGGGCATCAAGATGTCAGCTTTCTAATATACGCGATTGCTCAGACGTACAGTTATCCCAAATATGGGAACAATAGTCAAATGTTGGCAAGATATACATAGTATCCAAGGTTTTACGTGATAATTTGTATTTAAAACTCCTCAGACAACTGATCATAGGGCAAACTTTTTGTACAATATCATTAATGTGATCAGTCCATGTACAGTCGCTTTGGAGTGTCACTCCAAAATGTTTACGACTTTTGACTTCTTTTATGATTGTTCCGTCCATAAGTAGGTTCGGCTTTAGAGACGGTTTAGCTTTACGTGAGAATTGGATGGTTTCGGTCTTATTTGGGTTAAATGTAACCTGCCACTTACGGGCCCATTGTGAAATTGTATCTAGATCATTGTAAAGACAGGTAGCAGCAACTGATGGATCTTCTATGATAACATATAATGGAGCGTCATCTGCAAAGAGACGAATGTTACTGTCAATATCACATACAATATTGTTAATGTATATTAGAAAAAGAAGTGATCCAAGGACTGAGCCCTGAGGCACTCCAGCTAGCACAGCTTTCTTGTCAGATTTGTACCCGTTAATTGCTACCCGTTGTACTCTTTTTTCTAAATACTTACTTACTTACTTACTTTGGAGATTTAATGTGCGCTTTCCGACTGATGCATATTTCGCACACGGGCCCGGCCAGGCCATTTAATGTGTTTCCGAAAGGGGCGAAAGTGGTCTGTGCAACCCAAGAGGGGGCTTGAGGGGTTGCTTATATAGAATTTTGGAATTTTGAGATTTGGAATAGATGCCGATGGGGTTGGGGAGGAGAACTAAGGGAGCTGGGTATGGTGGATGTTTGTTTGTTTATGTAATTTTGATTTGGTAGATTATAGTGTTTTTAGATGCGTTTTATTAGTTCCGTTTTTATTAAGAATACGCCTAAGGCCTTGAAGTTTTCTAGTTTATTTTGTGGGTTTAGTATTGCTTCTAGAGTGAGAGCCTTGTTTAGATTGAGGGTGGTTTGTAATGCGGTTCGTTGTGTTAGGTAGTGTGTGCAGTGGATGAGTGCGTGTTCTGGGGTTTCTAGTTGTTTGCAGTGTGGGCAGTTACCTGTAGTATGTTTTTTAAAAAATTTTAGATGGTTATTTAGGTTGGTGTGTCCTGTTTGGAGTTTAGTGATTGCTCTGTCGATTTTTTTTGATGGATGGAGAATTTTTGGTTTGGTTAGTGGTTTGCTGAGTACATTTTTGATTTGGCTATTTGAGTTTAGATAAAGGTTATGCCATTTTTTGGTGATTTTTTGCTTGTTTACGCTTTTAATTTCTGATTTTGAGATTGGTAGGTTTAAGCTTATTTCTGGGATTTTGAGGGATAGTGTAGCTGCTTTATCGGTGTTTTCATTACTGTATATTCCTACGTGGGCGGGTATCCACAAGAAGGTTATTTGTTTGCCTGCCTTAGTTAGGTCGTTGGAGCTTTTAAGTATTTGATTTATTAATTTAGGTCGGTTTTTGGTATTTTTGTTTTGGAGGGCTTGCAGTCCATTTAGGGAGTCGGTAAGAATTAGAATTTTTTTGGATTTTTTTTCTCTTGATTATGGAGGGCTGAGGCCATGCCCATTAGTTCTGCCGTGAATATTGATTGGTTGTTTGGGAGTCGGAAGGATTGTGTGGTTTTAGTTGGTTGTGTGGTATGGACTCCAAAACCTGTGTGTTTGGAGGTCGGATCTGAGGATCCGTCCGTGTAAATGTGACACCAATTTGGCCAATTTTCGTGTATGTATGCTAGTGTGGTGGTTCTAGCTATGTTTGGGTCGGTTTGTTTATTTATTTGGCTAGCTAGTGTTGTGTCTATTTTGGGTATTTTAAGTTTAGGGGTGAAGATATTTGATTGTTTGCAGTTTTGTTTAAGATTTTTAATTTGGTGTTCATTGAGGTAGTTTGTTATTCTTTGGGATATTGGGGTAAGTAAGGGGTGTTTACGAGCTAGAGCTTGGTTTTTGGGGCTGATATTTTGGTTTATTAAGTTTTGGATGAGAGGGTTTGATTGTGACGCGGCCCAGAAATTTAAGCTTAGCTGTTCCCTGCGTAGACTTAGTGGCATTCCTCCTGTTAAGGCCTGAAGTGAAGTGTAGGAGGTGCCATATTGGCTGCGTGTAATTAGTTTGAGGGCCTGATATTGTATTGAGTCAAGTTTTTTAGATAGAGAGTTGTTTAGGGTGTTGTATATGGCGCAGCCATAGTCTAGTTTTGATCTAATTAGTAATATGTAGAGAGGGAGGAGGGTATCTTTGGAGGCTCCCCAGTTAGAGCCAGTTAGGCATCTTAGGGTGTTTAGGTCTTTACTGCATTTAGTTGTTAGGTTTTGGATGTGAGCATCCCAGGTGAGATGTTCATCGAAAATAAGTCCTAAGAATTTGGTTTGTTTTTGAAATTTGATTGTTTGGTTGTTTAGCTGGAGGATTGGGGAGGCGGGTTTCATGTTTTTATGTTTGAATACTATTCCTGTTGTTTTTTCTGAGTTAAGGGAGAAGACCCATTTGTCAGCCCATTGTTGTATTTTATTAAGAGATTTTTGGAGTAAATTTTGGGCCATTTTAATGCTTTTAGTGCGGATCCAGAGGGCTCCGTCATCCGCGAATTTTGATGTGTTTACTTTAGAGGATAGGCCCTCGAATAGATCGTTTATCATTATATTGAAGAGGGTGGGGCTGAGGATACTGCCCTGGGGAGTGCCATTTTCTAGGGGACATTGGTCCGATAGTGTTTGGTCTATACCCATGGTTATTTTACGATTGTTTTTTTATTGTTTTTTTATTAGCCCATCGTGCCATACCATGTCGAAAGCTTTAGAGAAGTCTAAGAAGATGCCTGTGGTATATTGTTTATTTAATTGTCCTGTCTTAATATCTTGCTCTAGTCGGGCGAGGTTATCTAGGGTTGAGCGGCCAGGAGTGAAACCACTTTGATCTGGGTTTATGATGTTTTTTGGGGTAAGGTAATGTTGTAATCTATTTTTAGCCATTGATTCCATTACTTTACATAAGTTTGAAGTTAGGGATATTGGTCTATATGAGTTAGCTTGATTAGCTGGTTTATTAGGTTTAGGGATTGGTATGACTAGGGCCTGTTTCCAGGGAGTAAGAACCTGTCCGTTTAGGTAGATGAGATTGTATAGTTTGAGTAGTACCTGCAGTAGTTTTAGGGGGAGTTTTTTAATTATTTGGTAAGAAGTTAGGTCTAATCCTGGGGCTGTGCCCTTTTTCCTGTTTTGGATTACGTAGAGGAGCTCCTCCATTGTGTAGGGTTGGTTTATTTCCAGATTGTTATTGTTTGGTTCTTTTGTGGGTTTGTTTTCTGTTTTAAGTTTTTCTTGGAATTTTTGGCTGAAGTTGGAGTTACTGCTAACGCCGAAAAGTGGTTGGCGAGATTATTTGCTTTTTGGGCGGGGTTGGTTGAGTTGTTAATGCTAGGTGTTTTTTTATGTCGTTTTAAACCTCTAATGGCATGGATTTTGCGCCAGACCGTTTTGGCATCTGTACGGTTATTTATACCTTCGCAGAATTTTTTCCAGTCTCTACTTTTGGCTATTTGGATTAGTTTTTGAACCTGGTGGTTTAGTTCGTGGGCTAACTTTAGATGTTTGTAGTCGCGTTTTGCTTTATTGAAGGCTGATTTACGTTTTCGTCTAGTCTGTTCTATTTCCTCATTCCACCATGGTACGGTCGGTTTGCCTGTTTTAGATGTTTTGAAGGGGATGGAGGTTTTGGCTGCGTTTATTATATAGTCTGTTAGGTTTTTACAATAGGTTTCTGGATCATTATTTTCTATTTCGTTTAAGTTAGCTTCGTTGCAGATATCTTGGAATTGGTCCCAGTTAGCTTTATTGTAATGGAATTTTGGTTCTTGGTTTTCTGTTTGGATTGGTACGTTTGTATTTCCTATAGTTATGTTTATGGGGAAGTGGTCACTACCTAGCGGGACGTCGTGCACTTCCCATTGAGTACTTTGAGCTAGATCTGCGGTGCATATGGTTAAGTCGATAGCCGACATTTTTTGGTTTATCTTATCGTACCTCGTGGGTTGGTTGCTATTTAGGAGTACTAGATCGTTTGTTTCTATCCATTCGGAGATTAATTTGCCATGATTATCTATTTTATCATCTATGCTCCATGTAGGATGGTGAGCGTTAAAGTCTCCTTGGAATATAGTAGATTTATCGCTTATTCGGAGTAGTTTGTTTAGATCCTCAGGTTGGACTTTTTGTTCCGCCCAGTGGTAAATATTTATTATGTTTATGTTTCGGTTATTTAATGTGATTTTAATGCCGTTGGCTTCTAGGTTTGGCATGTCTATTTTTATTTCTTCGTAATCTATATCTTCCCTGATGAATATGATTAGTCCTCCTGCTGCTCTTCTTGTTTTGGGTTTTGCTCTGTCAGTTCTAACTGAGTTGTAGTTAGGTAGTGTAAATTTGGATTTTTTTGAGAATTTGGTTTCCTGGATACAAGCAATGTGAGGGCCTTTATTTAGTTTAAATTTAGTTTTTAGTTCATGGCCGTGGGAGGTGAGTCCGTTGGCGTTCCACTGAAAAATATTTAGTTCTTCCATTATTGGGTTCGGGTGATTGGTGATTTAGTTTTTAGTTTTTAGTTTATTTGGTGACTTCTTTTAGACAGAGGTTAAAGAGGAAGAAGGGTAGATTGGTTAAGTTTAGATTGAAAGCTACTTTGTGGAATGATTTCATGCTAACTTTTGGGGAGTTTTGACTATGCATGTATGCTAGGAGTAAGGTGAGGTTATTTAGGTTTTGGGTGTTGTCTTGTTGGGAAGTTTGGTTTGTTTTAGTTGGAGTAGTTTCTATTGTTTCCTCAGTAGTGGAGAAATCTTCGTCATCGGTTAGATTAGGGTTAGCTGTTTGAGTTTCCATGGGGGCCGGAGGCATGTGATGTGGAGGGTTGTGTAGGTGTTTGCGGGATGGGTGTAGCTGATGATTTCTTAGTGTTTGTGTTTTGTTGTTGTGCTTGCTTGAGGGGGAGTGTTGTTGCCATGTGGGCTGTAGGGTGCTTGGATGATGATCGTGTTGTTTTGTGGTTTGTTTTGCATGCAGGGGTTGATGTTTTGGCTATGTGAGATGTGGTAGGGTTCGTGGTTGGTTGAGTGGCTTCTTGTGTGTGTGATGTTTCTAAATAACTTTCAAACCATTTTAATAGTTCGCCTTGGATACCATGAGTTTTCAGTTTATTAATAATTCCTCTATGCCATACCTTATCAAAGGCTTTACTTAAAGTAAATCTGCCATCACCTGTATCAGAATAATAGAATAACATTCAGCAATTACTTCAATGTAGACTCATTAAGGATTAGCCCCCATACAAGCTCGTCTATAGTGCATTAAGGATTAGCCCCAATACAAGCTCATCTATAGTGACACCATAATCTCTTTCAAAGCACCCAGTGAATATGTCAACAAGATTAGTGCCAGTCCAACAGGATTAACAGGATTAAGTATTCCCCTCTGTCTAGCCATTCATTAACCATAAGGCACAGCCCATCGTGTATCAACCAATCATATTCCATTTTATTGTTCTAATTTTGGTTAAATACATACAGAAACCAAATGTTAAGGCAGAAGGGGTTTGACTCTCATACCAAGCAGACCTCTCTCCCACAGCCCAGAGGGTTGTACCGACTCTCTGTGGCACCCTCAGCTATTTTCTAAGATATTGTAAATTGTTCTTGTAAAAAAAATTGTGATTATTCTCCTGCGACTCCGGCTCATTGCTGACTAATTCCCCAAGAAAACCAGCATGCCGTTTGGAAGGTTTTGTTCATCCGAACGTTCCATGATATAGTCATGAGCTTATATAGGTTCTTTTCGAAATCGCTGGTAGCTATCTTTCTTAAATCTGTGTTCAACCTTATATAGGGCTCCATCCAAGGTCTTTGGTCAAACTTAAGAACTCTGTGTATTTTGTTAAGTTTCATGCCTAGTGATAGATATAACTGGAGATTCCTATTGTGGACTATATATTTTGTCTTATCCATCAAAGTTGGTACAAATTTTTCTACGTTGGCTAAGCTCGTATTACCCATCAAGGAGTGTTGATATTCTGACATCCAATCTCTATTAACCATTAATCTTTCGGGAGCTAGCGGATAACTGTAATGGTCTTTATCTTACTCTGTTGGATATTCCAAGTCAACTTCTAGTATGTACCCTTTATCGGAATCTGTGGGAATATCAATCACATCAATATTTTTTACCTACTCTAAACCCCCCATGGATATACGTAAAGGTTGACTCATAGCCCATCCCTACAAATTGTTGGCGTCGAGATATAATTTGTGTGTATCAGGTTTACTCGAATCATATCCTTCCATTGATTTATAATTAGCCATCTGCCGTCATTGATATACCACCTCTTAATCCTTTATCAACAAACAAGTGCATATCATTATCAGTGAATAATTTTAATTCTACACCGGTCTTCTTCAACAATGCATCCCATGAGAGTCCGGGACTGGAATAGTACCATCCCGGATCCAAGCCATATTGTTTTAAACATGTCTTTCTAAATATCTCAAATATATCGGCGAGTAACAGTACATCGGTTTTGTAAGTACAAATCGTGATAATCACCTAAATTCTTAACCTAATTTATCCCACACCGTCAGAGCGCGTTTATAATCAGCATCGGTTATTTTAGATTCTGTTAAGTTATTACAGAATGATTCAACGGGTGGTAATTTTGTTTTGCAGAATCTAGACCAATCATCCATATATTCATAAGGATATACACCTTTTCCTAGCAACAAATGCTGAGTTATCTGATCAGTATATTGATTTGTTATAGCAAAGTCATGGGGATTGTTTGCATTAGCTAAATTGTCCAGGGAAGATAACAGAAACTGTATGGAGTCTATGAATCTAAGTCCATTACTTTGTTTTGTTCTCGCTTTTCCATCCTTGTCCGTATAATGTACAGTTTGAGTCAATGAGAATGACATATATCTTTCCATATTATTAGGAATGCATGTTAAACCACCATCAGTCTTTGAGATAGCTTGTATGATGAGATTATGAAACACAAGGGGGATGAGTATTGTTTGAGAATTCATTTCTAGTTTTAAGTTACACTGGTTATGCGCGGCTCCCCGATAATAACCCGTGACATGGCAATGATTTCTTACGGAATCCCCATTCAGGGGTTTATTACAACCATGACAACTCGTTGACTTCTTATAGGCCCTCAAATCATCCCTCGTCATACACGATAAATTTTCCCTGATTATTCTCTTCATTTTGTAGATATTCTTGGAACTTTTCCGCTGCATCGGGACCTCTGTAAATCACAGGTGCATTTGTTTTCCCATCATAACTTACAACTATATATCCAAACCCACCAGGAGTATGTTCTTGAGTGTTGTATGTAAAACTACATTCAGTACAATGCTCAGTATTTTCTATGGGTTTGATAAATGCTTCGAAGTCAGCGTATATTATGTTTGCTACTGGCATCTGATTACAATAATGCTCAAATTTTAATATATTCTGACCCTCTTTAGGCATATCAATCCTGACAGCAATCTGCCCATCACCTCTGTAGTCTTCTTTATGTGCTTCTAAAAGATCTTGTCTGCTGTACCAATGCAGACATCTTTCACAGAAATATTTCTTTCCTGCATGTTTTGTTTGATCACATAATAGCCTGCTAAAACTCTTTATCCATGTATAATGATATTTCTCATCTTTTTCGATCAGAAATGAATTGATTCTGGGAATATGTTCTGGGGCAGAGCTTATCCTGTGTAAAACAATTCCTTTAGAAGAATGTCCGGAAACATTTATAGCTAAATTATTTTGCTTTTCCGCCTTCTCAATTGGTGTAGGTTCGTCTTTACCATCAAGGTTGAGGTCAACTTCTTTGGGATAGCTCAAAGGCCTATCTGGATGTTTGTCTGTGGGAAACTGGGCAGATATTATCATCATTCTGAAACAGTCATCACCTTTATTTCTCTATTAGTCGAGCATTCTAAAGTTTCTTGTATCCGCTGAATTGAAGCAACTAATGATGCGCTAATAGACTCAGACTCAGTTATAACTTCTTTGTTGCCCCTGAAATGAGGTTCGGTATATTCAGCACTATCGTCTGCATTATTTTATACTATTTAAATCTAAATCCTCATTAATTTTGCTTGATACGATGGGTTTAACATCATTAACATCCATGTTGGAATTAATATCCATCTTCCAACCTCTTAGAAATTTACCAACGCCAGCTGTGGGTACAAATCTTAATTACTGATTATTATCAACAACTGATTCAACAGCTGGTTGATTATTATCCAGTAGAGCAATCAATTCAGCTTTTCTCATTCAAGAATAACCTCTTAGCCCATGGTTTTTCGCTTGAGCTTTGAGTTCTCTAACAGTCTGGGGTTTGTATTCCAAACCGAGTAAGGTAAACAATTCAGCTTTTCTTATTCAAGAATAACCATGTAGACCACATCGTTTAGCCAAAACCTTCAACTCTCTGACATAAACCATTGTTATGTATAACTGCATGTGGACTAATCTCTAATGGGTATGAATTCTACCCAATCTATTTCTCTCATTGCGGTAATCCTTTTTCCTCTCCTAAATAATCTGGAACCATTTCTTGTCAGCACTGTGACTCTTGCATAAACAGTAACTACCTTTCACCCCAATCCCACATACAGAACACATGTAATTAACATGACCTTTTCTGATTGCAATGGCATGTATTCCACAAAATTCTTTCATACAACTCTTACCAGATTTTTGGGATTGGCCCATGCGTGTGAATTTACATCTGTATGTGCCCCTAGCTATTGTGATAAATATACACTTCTAGTATCATTTGTCTAAATGCGTGTCAGCCGAGTCTCTGCCTAGCTTGTCACCAGTTTATAGCTTATGCGTAATAACGTAGCTAAAAATAGCCACGGTGGACAATCCCAACACTATAAATGCTATCTCACAACCTTTCTGACCTTCTGACAGTGTGTAATACTGTGAGAGTGTTGGCTTTGTGCCAATTGGGTCAAGTGTCTTTCCGTAAACAAGGAAGTATTCGTGCATGAATACATGCTTAAATGGATGAATTGAATGGTTTTGTTTATGAAGTTCATCATTAATTAAATCTAGCCTCTGGGTCCTTCTCCTGGACCATTGTGACTGGGCTGTTTAGAGTTGTTCTAATGCTTTATTGTGCCGCTTCCGCTCCTCTTCAATTTCTTTTGCATTTGATTCTCTCACAGTAGAAAATAAAAAAATACTCCCCGAAAAAGCTAGAGCATTAACAATAGCTCCACAGGCCATCATTGCAATTGATGCCATTTTGTTTTTGAACTGTGTTAAAATATACTTTGTTCATAAATATTCAAATGTTTAATTACTTCATTATGGCTTCTGGGATAAGCCCTGTTTGATCAGCATATTTTTAGTAGCCATGGCTCGGCCTACATCTAGGACCATCATACAGGGCTGGCTGAAAAGTTCTAAGCCTAACTGTGAAAGACCAGTACCAAGTCGATAGTTTTCATTTATTTCTCCACATAGTCCCCTTCCAGGTTTACACACTTTTGCCAGCGATGCTGCAAGGCCTGGATGCTGGTCCAGAAGAATTTTTCTTCAGCCACCCTAAAAAGTCATTCACAGCGAAAATGACATCATCATTACTAGGAAAATGGCGACCAGCTAGTTCCTTTTTCATTTTGGGAAACAGGTGGAAGTCTGACGGGGCCAAATCGGGTGAATAAGGGGGATGGTCAATGAGTTCGAAGCCACAATAATGGATCGCTGATATGGCAACCACCGATTTGTGAACAGGAGCATTGTCTTGGTGGAACAGGACTCCATTCCCGTCGCTTAGCTTTGATAGCTTCACGCAACTGTCTCAGTAGGTCAGCATAATATCTTCCTGTTTAGTGGTTATAGTTCATTTGCAAGTAGTGCAAAACGAAATAGTAGTTTCGGAAGAAATTCTGGGGGAATATCAGTATCAATTCGTGACACGTTGGCTCAACATTTTCGAAGAATTTACGATCACTGGACAAACTGTATATTTTTCATTGTCAACACAAATCAAAAAGAACAGAAGTTAATTTTTGGGTTCCTGTACATACACCCAGAAGGTTCGCCTAAATATAACAGTTCTGAAGAGACGGGTATTGAAATGCTAGAAAATAAATTACTGCAAATAATATTTGATTTTGGAGAAAATGTATCATTTATTCTGTGTGGGGATTTTAACTCCAGAACTCCAGAACTAGTGACCTACCAGATTTCATTTCATTGGACGACAAAAGTCAATATCTACCAGTCTATGACTACAGTGAGGACCCATTTGATCTCCCGAGAGTGAATTGTGACCCAGAAAAAAATAACAGATATGGAAGACAACTTTTAGATGTTTGTAAACATATGGAAATTCATATTGTAAATGGAAGAATGAAGGGGGACAATCCAAATAATTTTACCTACGTTTCTCATAAAGGAGCCAGCGTAATCGATTATTTTATTGTTTCTAGTAACATTTTCCATTGTATTGCAGACCTTTCGGTCGATACTATTACATGTTCTGATCATCTGCCAGTACTATGTTCCTTCGAAAATTTATTTTGTGACACCACTACATTCATAACTGAAGAAATAAGATTTCAACCTGTCCCTAAAATCAGACAATTACATGAGAACAAGGAACGACTTGAACAACTGATGGCTCAAGATAGCTTCAACAAAATTGTGGATGACTTTACAACTGCTTTGGAAACCGATATTAATCTAGCTGTTACCAAATTAAAGGACATGGTCCTGTTTTGTGCATCAAATATGGGAAAGATATCAACAGGTAAATCTAGACCTAGAGAGCAACCTCCATGGTTCGACACACAGTGTGAAGACCTTAAGGTACAGAAAAGCCGGAAATTAACAAAGTTTAGAAAGTTCTCATGCAGTGAAAATAGGCTGGAATATATTGAGGCAAAGGACAAGTTCAAGAAATGTTGTAAAGAGAAGAAAATCGCTCATGAGAAGAAAATAGCTTCTGATATTTCTGAAGCCGCTGTAGGTAAAGACTGTAAAACATTTTGGACAGCATTGAAACATGCTCTCGGCAAACATTCTTCGAACTTAAACATTTCTCCAGACAAATGGTTGTCTTATTTCAAAAACTTATTAAATCCGGAATTAAGTGTAACATGTGAATTTGGGACTATAGTTACAGACTTCATTGAAAATCACACTTGTGAAAACTGCGAACACTTCCCATTTACTGACCAATTGTTGTCAAGTGTTATCACAGATACAGAGATACTGATGCTATCACAGGCTTAAAACAAGGCAAAAGTCCAGGCGAAGATGGTATTCCTAACTCCTTCTATAAACTGTCACAGCCATATTTTACACCGTACTTGAACATTTTATTCAATAAGATATTTGATACAGGAATATTTCCTGATAATTGGAATATAGGCATGATTATCCCGTTATATAAATCTGGAAATACGAAGGACACATCAAATTATAGAGGAATATCCCTTTTGAATACAACTGGCAAACTACTACAATACTAGAGAATAGGCTAAGATTATGGATGGAAATAAACAACTTGATATCTGAAGCGCAAGCCGGGTTCAGACAAGAATATTCAACTACGGACAACATTTTTACTCTGCAATCTCTTGTTACTAAATATCTCTCTGAACCAAAAGGAAGATTTTATACTGCCTTCATAGACTTTAAAAAGGCCTTTGACTATGTCGACAGAAAAAAACTACTATATGCCCTACTCCAGAAAGGCTGTCATGGTAAAATGTATGTTATTCTTAAAAGTATGTTTAGCTCTGTGAAAGCATGTGTTAAAGTAGATTCTGGTAAAACAGATTTGTTCGAAACAACGGTGGGTGTTAGACAGGGCTGTATGTTGAGCCCGATATTATTCATTTTCTTTATTAATGATCTTGTCACTGAAATGTACAAACATTGTCAAAATGGTATATTTATTTCTCAAGATATTGAGGATTTGATGCTGTTGCTTTTTGCGGATGATGTTGTACTCTTTGCTTATAATGTTGTAAGTCTTCAGAGGCAATTAGATATTTTAGAAAGTTTTTGTTTTAAGTGGGGTTTCCAGATAAACTTAAAAAAATCAGAAATTGTAGTTTTTAGAAATGGGGGTATTTTAAATCGCTTTGAAAAATGGTACTATAACGGCCGTTTATTAAAAACAGTTTCATATTATAAATATCTGGGGGTAATATTTTCTTCTGGACTGATTTGGACGAAATCATGTGAGAACCTGGCAGCTCAGGCTGTTAAGGCATGCATCCCTGTTTACAAATTATTCCAAAAAAATTCATTCCTATCATTCTCCACAGCTTGTAAAATATTTGATTGTAAAATAAGTCCTATACTTTTATATGGTGCAGAAATTTGGGGGCTAAGGTATTTTGCATGTATAGAGAAAGTTCAAACCTCATATTTTAAATATTTTCTTGGTGTAGGTAAATATGCCTCAAACACAGCTATCTTAGGGGAAACTGGCCGCCACTATGTTTGTCCAGAGTCAGATCAGAGCTATAAAATATTGGCTAAAATTATTGCACATGGGATCAAATAGATATCCTGTACAATGTTATTACTTCCTTAAAAAGCTAGATGAGAAAGGTAAGCACAGTTGGGTGACAGATCTTAAAAATTGTTTATATGTTAATGGTTTTTCATATGTCTGGGACTACCAAAATGTTGGTGATGTAAATATTGTTTTGTATCAATTTCAGGAAAGACTAAAAGAGGTTGCATTTCAAAATTGGTTTGCAAAATTGTCTGCTTTCAAATATTTATCTCATTATTCAAATGTTAAATCTTTGCTGAATGTAGAAAAATATATTGATTCTTTGTATGATAAATCTCTCAGAAGAACCTTCTGTAAATTTAGGATTAGCTTACATAATTTTAATGTTCAGTTACTACGTAAAAAACCCTCAGATAATGAAAATAGTGTATGTAGATATTGTAACAAGGGTTGTATTGAAACTGAAGACCATGTCTTTTTCACTTGTGATTATTACCAGACTTTACGGAAACATTATATTACCCAACTACAGGATATGTATGACGGTTACCTGTCACTCCCAAATATTCTTAACTGCAATAATGTCGATGTAATAAAACTGACTTCTGTATACCTGTATAAGATATTTAAATCTAGAAAAACGTGACTAAATTTATATTGTACTGACATTGTAATATAGGCCATGTGGCCCACATTACCGAATAAATCTGTCTGTCTGTCATAATATCTTCCATTGATAGTCTGGCCTTTTTCAAGATAGTCAATGAGCAGAATACCCTTGGAATCCCAAAAGACTGAAGCCATCACCTTTCCAGCAGAAGGAAGCAACTTGGCTTTTTGGGGGGCTGGTGATTCCGGATGCTTCCATTGTTTAGACTGAATTTTGGTTTCTGGTTGAAAGTGATGAATCTCCAGGTCTCATCCATGGTTACAAATTGGGCCAAAAAATCATCGGGATCTGCTTCAAAACGGCATAAATTGTCACGGGACATCAGGAATCTGACACGTTTCTGATCTGCTGTCAAGAGCTTTGGCACCAATCTTGCAGAAACTTTTTTCATTCCCAACTCGTTGGTGATAATGTGCTCAACCCTCTCATGAGAGATGCCCACAACACTGGCAATATGTCGAGTGGTCAATCGTCCATCAGCCATCACCATGTCATGCACCTGGGTAATGTTTTCCGGAATGGTTGCTGTTGAAGGCCTTTCTGGACGCGGGTCATCGTCAAGGCTCTCTCTGCCACGCCTGAATTCCGCAGCCCACTTCTTTACAGTGCAAAAGGAAGGGGCATCATCCCCTAAAGTTGAGACCATGTCAGCATGTATCTGTGTTGGAGTTAGCCCTTTCAGTTGCAGGTACTTGATGACTCCCCTATAGTTTTGTCCATTTCTGGTGATCATTTTACCTACACAGGCATATGTTATAGCTAGGCTGCTTACCACAACTGAATGATATGCTGCGTTTACCAACATTTTACTGTCTGTAACTGGAGAAGTCATGCTTTTAAAACATTACATGAGGGCTTAACTCTTAATTGAACTTCGTCCAGTTTTTGAACTTGTGGTGTTTTCTCTTCTCCAGTGTTAAAAAACAACCATACCACTGTTGTAACACCTAGGGCATAGGGAGCCCAAGTTTAATCGGTTGTGTACTATGTTCAGTGTGGGTTTTTGCCTTCCTCGCCAGCGCTCCCCTTTTACCGGCTGCAACCTTTTCGAGGATTCTTAGTCACTCTCACTTCCGGTGTTTCGAAAATCACTCGTGGTATTTCCACCTCCATTTATATTATTAGGTGGGCACGTATGTTTAAATTGACAATAGTTAGCCATTATTAATGCGGTGGTAAGTGGCGCTAAGAACATTCTGTATCTATGGTAAAACTCACAGCTTACTGCGCTTAAAGCGTTTTCAATAAATGGGTCATTCTCGAGAGATTTGCATAAATACAGGCGATTTTCTGGTGGGATAGGAAGAAACGTACTAGCTACAGCTGCATATAGTTGTACCATAGCTGAACCTATTAATTTAGTCATAGTAGCTCCCAGTCTAGACTCATAATGTGAGTATAATTTTTTTATTTCTTCGTCGGTCATGTTATCAATTGTTTTCAGTGGTGTAATTTTCCCAAGCATTGAGAGCATTTTCCACCAGCTATATAAGCTGCAAGTCTTTCTCTATGTTGATCTATAGATTTTCCTACAACTGGTTCTGGCTCATCTTGGAGCAGTTGTTCGAGAAGTTTGTCGCATTCCATCTTTTTAATGTAATACCCTAGCTGATATTTAAGTCGGGATGAAACTGTTGCAAAAAAATGAGGATTTCAAACTACATTATTACATAAATGGTTGCTAATGTTCAATTTGCCACATTTTGCTATATTTTGCTATATTTTGCTAATCAGTTGCTAAAGTTTGCCAAACAGTTGCATAAGCACCTGGTTGGTCAGTTTTTAATATGAGTTTAGAGTGCTTCGTTTCTGCTAACAGTTTTCTGACTTTATCTCGCTCCAGATTGGTAGAAAAAACATCATTTTCGCGTAGACATTCCTCAAATGAATCTCGGACCTTGCAATTAAACAGGGCAACCCATTAGGTCTGATCTCTGAGATCTTTCAGGACAAAGTTGTATTTTTGAGTAAGGACCAAATTGCTATGCTCCATATGTCAACCAGAAAATGCTAAATATTAAAGCATATCTTTCCTTTTGGTAAGTTCTTTACTCTCACTGCAGTCATCTATTATGAAAAGGGTTGATTCTCCTTTGTATATTTCGTGGCATACTCGTAAACAGTCTTGTAAACGATCACCCGGATCCACTTTGTGCACACTGGGATCTTTCATTACCAAATCTCTCGATAGGTATGTTTTAATAACTTTTATTGTCGGACAAAGAATAATAATTTGGGCGAAAAAATTCTAATAATGACTTTGTGAAATATCTAGAATAAAAGCTGTTTTTCCGCAACCCGTCTGCCCACAGATGATAGCGCAGTGTGGTTCTTTAGGTGAAAAATTATTATCACATCTCTTGCACAAATCTTCCATTTTGTATATTAAGATGCGCGTCCATAATCACGGACAAATATATGTTTAATTTACCAGCCATTTCAGAGAGCTTCATTATCTGTGTAGTAACACCCTCACTAGCATTTTCTATTCTCCGCCCACTACCATCTGTGGTTCGCACGTCGAGCCATTGCCCATACTTCGAGGTAAGGAATTCAGCCAGCGATACATCCCCAAGAGCCAGATCTTCTGCAACCACATTAACTTCTGGGCTTCGTCTTAAAGAAGGGAGTTTTTTAATCTCATTCCACTGTTGGATTGACTATATAGTTGATTAGGCACGCCTTCGATAGTCAATTCTACTTTTGTAATCTTGGGGTTGTAGAACGCCTCGGTATCTCTGTGAAATGGTTCAGAAGGGTACTCAAACAACATTAGAATACCCTTCAACGATCTAGCAGGCATGTTTAGATCAATATTCCACGTTGTAGCACTTTTGTTCCTGGAAATCTTTTGGAGACAAAGAATGCACGCACAAAATGGCTAAACTCATTACGAATTTGTCTGGCTAATTCAGGATCTGTCATCATATCATACTCCAGTGAGATATTGTCAGTAGAATAGCTAGTAACTTTGGCAGCTTTGATTACTGTGTGGTAGTCATTAAAAGTGAGTTGATATTCTTACCTATTGCCTAGGGATCCTTGATAGAATGACATGTGACTATCTAGTAATTCAAAGTCAAGCGGAATATAGAATCTGTTACCTAATGCATCAGCAACATCCTTATCTACGATCGTCACCACGAACAGCACCCATACTCAGTCTCATTGAATTTTTATACCAATACCTTGATACTGTAAGTTTTCCCGTTCTTTTGCCATTCTCCAGAGATCCATGTAACAGAAGTATACATCACTGTCGTCAATACTCAAGACCTCATTACCGCTAATTTTAATCGTGATTTTCTTAACAATTGCACGACCTATGTTTTGAACACGCTCCCAGTCAAACTTATTGTAAATGAAAGTTGGGAACTGGAACTAACACATCGTGAGCGCCAAGATAAGGAAAGTGAAGCTAAAGTGTCTGATTCTAATCAATGGTACTCGGGTTGGTAGTTATAGTTACAGACTGGTGAATTGCTCTGACTCCTAATGGATCCCAAAGTCAACGTTTAATGTTGTGGATTTAAATTGCACCCGTATTGCGAAGACATTCTTTATATTGAAATTATATTTTGTTATGTTTAATACAAAAAATGGATGATATTAATCTTGATAACTGATGAAACCAGCTTTATGAATCTTAATGAGGAACTTTTGCAATCAACTGTTAATGATTATTACGATGTCTTAAAAGAAGACAAAAAATATGTTACTCCTATTGGCTGTGACTATTCCAAGTTTATAATAGATAGTAAAGGAATATTGTGACTGCGTGGCTCTCCAGATATTGATCTTATGAATTCTCGTACAAGGAAACCCCTAGGGTTGTCTACAATAGCTGGGCGTTGTGGCGGCATCAACATAATTCATAATGAATTAGGTCTTGTAGACTATGACAACTCGCAAGCAAAACTTTCTGCAAAGACTAGTAAGGTTCTTCAGACTGTGTGGACTGAACTCGATGTAAAGGCTGCTGCCATTGATAAAGATAATTTGGAAGGCGTACCCCAATATGTGAAGCAGGCAACCACATAATTCCACATTACAGGCACCATCCTTGGACTACAATATTAGAGAAGTACGAGGTCTTGACAAGGCAATGCAAACAATGCGGGGATCACTCATCAGTCATATAGCCAAGCTAGATGAACTACACAAACATATAGCTTATGAGAAAACAATTAAAACTTACACAGGCAGATGAATTCAGTAGATACAGTGTTGCTGAAAGAATGATCGGCCTGTTTGGAAGCAGCTTCCACTAATAGGGAAGAACTTTGCTCACATATCAGACAGATTTGAGAAACTATTGATGAAGTCCTCAATGATGATACTACACTGGCTGAAAAAATTGAAACATTGTTCAGGGAACGGGATAACGATTACCAGTATTTTAACTGCATTGGGATTTATTAGATCAGCTTTGACTCTCAGTTAACCGGCGGTGATGGCACAGGCAGTGGCACACCTCCTTCTGATAAGGATGGTGTAAAAAAGTGGATAAAAAAGCATTTAAAGGCATAAGGAGAAGCAGCGTCTGCACTTCCCGGTATAATAGGGAGTACTGTATCCTGGCTCTTGAATTTATTAGCCAAGATCGCCACTTGGCTAAGTCAAAACTTGTGGGCGGTGATCATAGCAATTTCCGGGCTGTTGTATGTATCCACTAAAGACTATTTATCCAAATTATGAGTAAACCATCCGTGACTACACTTACCGTTTTGTCATCGATATGTTATTGATTTTTGGCTGCATTATGTGGTTTTACAACTTGCGGCTGTTGCACTTCTGTTACAGTATGTGACTGTGGCTTGACTATTCCTATTTTGCCTGTGTTTGGTTCTGTTATTAATACAGTGTTAAGATCTGAAATGAAACTTAATGTTTGTTTATCGGTAGCAACCACTTATTTCTGTAAGGATGCGCCTAATCTGATAGTACACGTGAATGACCTATTATAGTTCCCTATAAAGAGTTGTGCATCCATCTTGATCAGATCAGTACAACAGATAATATTCAAATCGAAAGTCCTTCAACTCTGCTAAGATCTGTTATTTTCAAAGGTGAAAAATACAATAGTGGTAGAACGGAATCTTTCTCATCATTACAATATAAAAAGTTAAAGCTGGATATTATTACAGATCTCAAAATTTCTGTATTAGATGTGAAACATCAACCTGTACATATAGGATATTTGAGTGGGACACTCCATATTATAAATAATGGTTGATTCCTCAGGCCCTGGAACGCATAACCTTAGACAATGTAATACAATTGCACTTTCCGATCTTGGAGACACAGAAGGATTTGAAAAACGAGGTATTGAGGGCAAGTTATATGCTTTACACTTACAAGATAACGTATACAAGCGGAAAGAAATTATATTCACAGGGCAAGCACCTTCTTTGGGAGATTTAAATGATGTCGACGTTAGCAGACTCCATAATAACCCTTTATACAATCTTTTTCGCGATGATAACAATAAATGGACTATGTTCAAAGCAAAAATTGAATGGCTACTGAATATCACCATTGCCCCACGAAATGTGATGATGAGTAAGGGACATAATTTGGGATCGTACTCTGGGCTTATATCCCCTCAAAACGAAAGAGTGTGTTAGTCGCTCCTCTGCCAGATGACCCAGGCTATATGTTATTGAGTAGTCCATTATTAAAAGATGTTAGCTTAAATTTGGTTATTGAATTCAATGATATATTAAATAACTTGAAGGATATACGAGATGGTGCTACATTTATAATGGAATTCTTCTTAGAGAATGCGCCAGGACATGCCTTCGAGATATTACCGGGTCTGTCAATTAAATGGCTTAAGAAACACAAATGTTAACGTTGTAGTATTTTTTATGGTAAGGGAAATTTCATTATTTTTGATGGAGTCCAATTTATTGGGGGGGAGCATTTCACTTAGTAAGATATTTATGCTATATAACATACATCTAATAAGGCTGATGTATACTGTCAAGACCTTGTCACCCAACCAACACTCTTATATAACAAAATCATATACATTATGGGTTTATATCCGGCACTTAATGAAGCATCTGAAAAGATGGATACTGTCGTAGGATTTCAATAAGTAAAACATCAAATAGAGAAGGAGCATGATTCTAGACTTGGTTTATACAAAAAGTGTCACAGAGCTGTGAATGCTCTCGACAGAGTTGACAATGCACTTGTAGCAGCTAGCATGGGATTTGGTGTAGCCGCTGTTGGTTTATTATGAACTTTAATCGCCGCGCCTGTCGTACATGGCATGAAAGTAGCAGCCAGAGTCTCTGGACTGGCAGGAATAGCTATTAAATATATTTCTTTTAGGTTGCAAAAACATGACAGTATTCATGTGCTCACCGAAGCAAAGTTGAATAGCATTGAGGATCATATTTCAACAGCACTGGCTGACTGCAAGATATCCGAGGATGAGTTTGGTTTAGTGTTGTTAGACTCACCAAATTCAACGCAATGAAGCAGGAGATTCGACCAAATTCTCGTAAGACTAGTGGCATTAGTGAGGATGAGAAAAAATAGTTCATAGAACAGGGGAGACAACAAGCGCTCAATTATTCCACACCAAAACCAAAGAACTGGTTGAAGAGAATATAAAAAAATCATACATTCATTTAGACAAGTGTTCACATAAGTCAATAATAATGGAGAATTACAAGACAACAATGGAAGAACTTGAAAAAGCTATCGAAGCATGTATGCTCCGGGACAAAATTATCAATGGCAAGCATTACCACAAGGTATATATTACATCAGTGATGTCAAACCATCCAAATACGGTTATCAATTGTTTCTTTCCAATTTTGAAGATGAGTAAAATGAACGAAGAACTTAGTAAAAATGTTGAATATCACTTTGTTCAAAATAATGGTATGAATAAAAATAATAGAGAATATTTTCATTACAATTTAGTTTGGAGTCATGACGATCATTGGATTGCCTTGTGGGTAGAACCGCCATTCCCTATAAAAATGTCTATCATTTACAACATATAAGCATTGACAGGGTTTGGGAATGGCTCAGGTGGTGGTGATCCAGAGCACTTTTCATTACAATTTAGCTTAGTCTCATGACGATTATTGATGGATTTTGCTTAAACAATTACCTCTGTAGTAGTAGTATAGGGATATAAATCTGGCACCATTACCTTTACTAATAAGTCTTTTTCTGCATCAAAAGCTGACATTTTACCTTTTCTATTTAACGCATGTAAAACAACAAAATAATACATACAGCACTAAACCAAGATCAAATCGTCAAAGTAGCATTATTGATATATCAAACATTAAAAGGTTATTTCCCTGATGCACATCAGAATGCATATATGCTATTATTACATACTGAACTGCAAAAGAAACGTCACCCCAGGAACATTGCATGAAAATTTGTCATTTAAATATCTAGATAATTTTTGTCAAAGTTTCTAAAATTTAACATTACCTTGTCTGGAAAAATGAAACTTGGTCATAACAAAGCAGATGACAATAAAACTAATCGCCCAAACGCATCACGGCAACG
Source organism: Haliotis cracherodii (assembly GCF_022045235.1). Lineage (NCBI taxonomy): Eukaryota > Metazoa > Mollusca > Gastropoda > Lepetellida > Haliotidae > Haliotis > Haliotis cracherodii. Next base: position 42,887,757 of record NW_027266264.1, read on the forward strand.
GCAATGGTAACCTGATGCACATGAGTTCCGTGCAAATTGAAATGCACATTCAGACCGGATAACATTCATTCGTTATTGAATTGCTACCACATGCCAAGACTGACAAGAAATCAGTGACACCAAGCCCTTGGACGATTGTAAGCTGGACAAACCACCCGGCAAGTAGCCAATGCATTTCAAGTCCACGTAAGAACCATATACAGGCTCCAGCTACAGTACCAGACCACAAACACTACAGATGACCGACCACGTAGTAGAAAACCAAGTGTCGTCAGATTGTGCAACAGCATCTTCAAGATCACTTTGTCACTGCTGCGAAAACTGCTCGACAGACCATGGGGACACATAAGTGCGGACACCATGTGACGATGATTGATGTGCAGGCACCTCCACTGTCACAGGCAACACCGAGGACCCATTCTGACACCACGTCATTGCCGGGATTGTCTTCAGTGGGCAACACAGCACCAGCATTAGCACCATCAGCAGTGGAGAAGAGTCCTCTTCTCAGATGAGAGCTGTTACTGTATCTCAACAGCAGATGGCAGACAGAGAGTCTGGCGATGCCTTGGGGAACGTTATTCGGATGCTTGTGTTTTCGAGAGAGACTCGTGGGGTGGTCCGAGCATCATGGTGTGGGGTGGAATTGGTCTTGCACAAAGGGTCAGCCCTGTGGTTCCAGAACATCAGTCCAGGGAGAGGCAATGGTGTCACAGCAGCTTGGTACATTGATCAAGTCTTGATACCACACGCCATACCTCATTTGGCACGTCGCCGCAACCACGAGTTTCAGCATGATAACGCCCACGCCCACACTGCGAGAGAAGCAAGAGACTTCCTCTAGCAGAATGGCATCAGAACCATGCAGTGGCCTGCCCTCAGTCCCGATTTGAATATCATTGAGCACCTGTGGGACGAGATTCAAAGACGGTTGACTGACGTCCAACCAAGGCTGACAACTGCAGCTGAACTGCTTCAGGCATTCCGCCTGGGCTCAAGTGCCGATGGCCTTCATCAACCGCCTCATCCATTCCATGTTTCGAAGTTGCATTGCAGTCATCAATACACATGGCCGACACACGAGATACTGACTTGTGATGCCATTTTCTCAGAGACTAGTGTTGTGTTTCACTTTAAGAACATTTGACACTTTCATTTCAACCTTGATGATCAGTTTTGCCAAGTTTCATCTTTTCAATATGTCTCAAAGTATGTTTACAGTGTTTGGACAAATAAGGTTTCTCATATATCTATCCATGGTGATGTTTCTTTTGCAGTACCGGTGTATATTGAATTGCCCCAAACTTTTCTTTTTTTAATCCCAGTAAAAAGTCCCTTTAAAAAGTAATAGAATTTGTACAGTACCAAGAAAGCGTAATCACCCACATTTTAAAAGGCATCGTGAATGCATCACACTAAAAACCTCCTCGGATTTTCAACAGATATCCTCTTCACTGTCAGCAAACCTAAACAATTGTTACATAAACTGTACATTGTGAAAAATGCCCCCTAAACACAGTGGAAAAAATGTTGCTTCTTTCCAATCAATACATCCACTTGATGCAGATAGACTGGGGGAGGTGGGAGGGATTACATCCTCATGTAATAGAAATGTTAAATCACAACTTGACCTCAGGCATGACTACATATAACAAACAATTGAACAATACATGACACATAGCTACACTAATTTTGTTTCTTTGTTGTTTAATGTTGCACTCTGCATTATTCCAGTTATGTGATGGCAGTCTGTAATAATCAAGTCTGGAGAAGACAATCCAGTGATTGTACTGGGATACCACATCAACGAGTCCTGTTCCATTGATGAGAAAACCTACCAAAAGTCAACAAGGTATGTCACAACAGCTTTGTATCCTTTTGAACATGAGATTTACTCCCTATGTAATCTTATTATAAGATAAAAGGACTCTGGCATGCACCGAAAGGAAGTTTGGTTTCTACCATGTATGTGGCTTTGTACTGAATGCATTTTTGTCAACCTCTGCTTCCTGAATGTCACACATCTTATCACTGTCAATAATGTGAAAGCCAAATTTCAATCACATATAATTAGTTTTATTTTCTCATCACCCTCCAACAAGTGTTTCCATGCAGGGAAATTTGCCGCCAGTTGTTGTTATACCTCCTTTGACATCTAGTGAGAACTTTCTCGACTGAGGCTGAACCTCACAACGCTGGTGACATTGATAAGGTTCAGATTTCTTGAGCGTTGCAGTGACTTGAAAGAGGCAGGGAGAGCTTTGCATGATAGTAGCTTTCCGAGATGCTGGTTTTCAACCAGCCCGCGACGGAAGCCTTACACATATATCTTTATCAACAGAGGGCTTGCAGGAAATGATATGATGCATTCTGTTGTGACAATTGTCATGTGTGACACAATGCTTAAGTGCTCCCACTGGACACAATAGTCTATCTCATAAATTCACATTACCACCAAGATCATGGATTGGATATTGCCAATGACCTATTGGATCTTCATCATGGTCTGATTTTTGGCAATGAACGCTCAATGAACCCTCAATCATACAATGCTGTAAGTTGCTGGAAGCAGAAAATCTGCTACTGTGGGAATAGTTACGTTCTCATGCTCTATATACTTCTTCCTCTCCAACACCATCATAACTGGAGCCATCGGACATTGTAGATGGTGGAGGAGGAATGTCTCCAAGACTTGAGGAAACCAGAAACCTGAATTTTGCTGCGATGGCTTCAGTCTTGTAGGTGCAGGTTGTGGAGGCTTCCATGGAATACGTCCAATCAGGGCTGACAGAGCAGATCATGATGTAGTGGGAGCTTGAGTGGACTCTATCCATCAGAGTTCAAGGGGAGATTGCGTAAGCAAAAAACCCCCCTCCCAACTCATTGACAAGGCATCCATACCAAGAGCCTGAGCTTGTGGTACTGGACTGACATAGATGTCAAGATTGTGGTTGTGGCACATAGCAAGCAAGTTGAGATGGGGAGTGTCCAAAGTCGTGGTTATCCACATGAAAAATTGGGGATGTAGTCGACCAGGACATTTAGTTTAGAATGTGACATGCTTCCAATGAGCAGCTGAACAACTCTGCCAAGAGGAATAAAAGTATAGGCTCCTTCAACAAATGCTGTGACTTCATGCCCACCTGTCGTAGGTATGATATTTCAGTTGTGTTGTCTGTATTGCAAACAACCAACGTAACCTGACTGCCAAGTTGTGTTTTGCTAGCTAAATTGTCAATATCCGTCCATGTACCCTGGACTGTAGCACCATACAGGTGAGTGCCTCAGCCCAATCAAGACATGTCTTTGAAGAGGTGATGATCTGGTGGAAGAAATATCAGGAGAATGCCCACTCTGACATTGAGACGATCCATACAATAATTTAACTCGACTGACCAGACTGGTGATGTCATACAAGGGTATCGAAATTGAGGGATCTCATCGAGCTCAACCAAGTTTGAAGCAGCTGTTTCATATTCCGTTGCAGCTGCTGGTTGTCAAGATCGGCTGAGAGGAAATCATCGATATAGCCGTGCAATTTGAAAGCTGGAACTGCACAAAAAGAATCTTGTCCCGGAGCAATCTATCACTGTTTGGATAGTTCTCAAGAATGACGAGGCATGTCCCAGGTCATTTGTGGGTGGTGTAAGATTTAATTGGCGGTAATGGCTACGTGTCATTTGTCTTCGTTTATAAAAATAAAAAATATTTCAGCATTTTTCATGAAATATCAAGAATCAACCTTATTTTTCAATAAACATTACATTCTTCAGTACATTTTATCTTGCCGGACAGCTGATAGTATCGTTTTCTATATCTGTGCTTGCTGGTTTCAGAGTGAGGCACAGTTTTGGTGGGAAAAGATGACAATATCCAGCCTCATTGTGATGGCTGTCCTACAAACCCAATAATGTTATGGACAGAGACCAGCAGTAATCAGACATGGGTGCAGAAAACATCTTGGACACGTCCAAGAGAGGACTTTGTCTGATGGCTTGCTGGATTTCTATGCCCCCGTAGCCATAGTTGATATAAAAGAAATGCGGACATAAGATAAGCTTCAATATCTCTGTTACACCAGTAGTAACATTTAAACTTCATCAAAACTCTTACCAATTTGAATTTCCAACAGGGAAATGAGGTAAAATAGGCAAAAGGTAACATTTATTTATTTTAGAAATGTATGGAAATTTGTTTGCATAAACATTACCTGACACTACACTTAGGTATCTGTTGATACCCCTCTGGTCATCTGCTGCTGAGCTAACAGGACAACTTGCTAGCCCTGCTGTGGCCGCAGCAAAAGCAGTTGTGGCAGCAGAAGAACTTGACCTTTAAGAAAGACATATATATATAGTAGTGGAGTAAACATGGATATAGTATCGTTTTGTGTGTTACTTCATGCTTCTATCTCGTAATATTTTTATGTCTTATTCTTTCATTTACTTTCCTGCAAGGTTAGTTGATATCTCCAAAATAGATGTTACCCAGTGACTGAGTAAGTGTCACCCAGCTAACACCACTCTTTGCATCCTACTATGCTGCATGGAGGACACATCAAGTGGAATGCTTCTCAGATCATCCGTTTTTTCCACTTCAACTTCAGTAAAGATCGTTACAGAAAACCCATGAAAACAAAGGAAATGGGGGAAGGTCGGGCAACTACTACTATATCATAGGAGGTAGTATTACTCAAACTCACACAGAAATGTGGTCATAACTAGGAATACTTCTAATAGAGGGAACCATTGTCCTTGTCTCCATTCCACAAAGTAATTTTAGACCTGAGATGATCTAAACTATGATATTTTAACACAGACTTCAGCTTCTTATACACCATAAGCTGTAAATTGGTTTCAGATGGTTTGAATGCGACATTGCAAGAAGTTAGGTAATTCTGCATCCCTGCTTTCACAGTGCTCATGGTTGGCGCGCCTGTACCCAGTTCATGCACGTTGTGATAACTGGCATTATCAAGGACAATAACACTGGGGTTATTCCGATTTAGGCATAAGCGGGTGTTCCATCCAATGTAAGAACACCTCCCCATTCATTTCCTGATGATAATCGCCGCTAGCCTTTTGTGCCTCAAAGACTAAGTCACCCCATCAATAAGACCTTTCTCACTGGTTCCAGTGTGCAACACAATGATACGTTTGTCTTTTTCAGACGGGATCATAGATATGTTATGCTATCTGATGGTAACCACATGTAATCAGTAGAATGATTCTAGCTGACCCATGTCTCATCAAGGTAAATGATTTGGAATCCGAGACATCTGTAGTCATGAATGGTACGCAGGTAATTTGAATTCATGGATATTATAGAATACTTTTCCCTGAACACCCCCCTGTCAACCCAAAGTTTGGTGCATTTAAACCCCATCTCATGCAGAGCTATGATGAGCATAGTCTGTGTAACATTTATCATTTCGCTACATTAATCAGGGGTTTCCCTATCTCTCTCCTTTACACAATACGTGGAGACGTTTGCTACTATCGACACTGTGTCACGAACCATGATTGTGCTCTACACATGCAATGCATCATGGGAGTCATATTCAAATATAACCTGATTGAAATAACACTTAAAAATTACTTAATACTATTATATTATACCAATGCATCGCACCATTCATATTAACAGGCATCAATTTACCATCAGGTTCTCAAATTAAAATTATGGGATAAAAAACATATTTGTATAAATCTACAGTATGCTTCTGATTTCCTTCATTGGACTCGACAAAATAATCAAAACTCTATTTTGGATGAAAATCCCTCCTGTAAAATTGCAAACAGAAGTGATGCATATTTAAATTACTGAAACCTGACCTAGAACGAACCTTTTTAATGAGGAATTTTCATAAAACATATTTCAAATTGTTTATATCTGTAATTATTATTGTTTCACAGGAAAATCAAACAATAGTTTTCATTGTAAATAATTCTAAGAATACTACCTCTGTTACATATCTGCCATAAATCCTGTATTTTGGCTTCAATCACACTGACTAAAACTTTCAGATTTTCAACAGAAATCCTCTTCACCGTCTTCACTAAACGGCTGGTCAAGTGGCGTGCTCGTCTCCCTACTCCCCTGTTTGTAGTTCCTCCCTGAGAACCCAACATTTTGCGCTGTTCCTTCCACGGTTTGTCCCCCTACGTGTCATGTACACATTTCTATACAAAATTACATGATAGTTTCTTAAAGAACTTCATCCGTCATGGGTCTTAAATTAAACAAAATTCAGATTTTGTTGGGTACAGGGTATTCATGGTCAAGTACCGTATTGATGTTTCATACACTTTTCTGGATTTCGAGTTATTTTGCAATTCATCGTTCTCATTTGGAGTCAAACGGACTTTTCCTGTTTTCCATGGAAGCTGACAGTCTGCCTCCAGTGCAAGAGACGTATCTCCAGTACTTTCTGGCCCACTGTTTCGGGGTCCTTCAGCTCGCCTATACAACAGTGAAAACATACCTGGCGGGTATTGGATATACCTACTTGCATGCTGGATTACCTACTGTGTTTGATTCCCCAGCCTCTGGTGCTTCGCCCGTATCCCGACATTAATGAGAGGAAGTTACAATCTCCCGTCAAGAGTAAGAGGCTTCCCATCACGTATGACATTCTCTGTTGGATCGTCACTCTCCTAAGACAGGGTGTGCTAGGACCTTAAAACGACTTGAACATGGAGACTATGTGCACCATTGCTTTCTTTGGATTTTAACTTTTTGGCGAGTTTACCTGCTCATCTGGTTGTGACGTCGACACCAACATCTGCGTAGAAGACATCACGCTCGATTCAAATCTTGCATATTACGACTTAGAGTGTCTAAGACTGATCCCTTTCGTCAAGGCGTACATATTTCATTGTTTGCTACGAAGAAGCTGGTGTGCCCTTCACGCAGCCTGACACAACAGACCACCTCTTTGGGGACAGCTCCTTTACAGCAATTACCAGGAATACCTTTCTGTCGTTCCAGTGGGTATTCAGGACACTCATTTCGGATCGGTGTGGCCACAACGTCAGCTGAAGTTCATCCAGAGGACCACCTTATCAAGACCCTAGGACAGTGGACCTCTGACTGCTTCACTCGGTATATCCGAACACCCGAAGCTACCTTGCACCAACCCCAGATCTCCGTATGTACTGTGTGACATGCATAGACTTGACTTTCGACCTGATGAGGTGCTAATCATCAGACAATCAACATGCCCTGTGTGTCATGAGTTCATAACCTGACTACGTATACTATACTAGACTTTTATCTGTCTACATCTGAGATCCTTCGTGCCATATATATTTGATATATTATTAGTTCATAGCTGCGATTGATCGTATGTTCTTATTTATTTTGCCATCATGTATATTATATTTCTATGTTCCATGTGCTAAGTTCTTGTCTAAGTTGTCTCCAATGTTAATAAATTATGTTATTATATTCCATTGTATGTTGTTGTTTGCTGCACAAACAAGGGATTATAACTAATAATACAATATCCTTACCCTATGGTAGCGGAATTTCTACTACATCTATGTCAGGACAATAAGTTATGACATGGGACGATAGAAGGTTACAAATCAGCTCTTCACTCTGTACTTCAATATGACGGACTCTCAATTGGAAACCATCCCATTCTAAACAGACTAATGAGATCCTTCCTACTAGAAGATGTTCGTACACCTTGTATGTTCCCCAAGTGGAATCGATCTGTTGTGTTATCAGCACTTTAAATGGAACCTTACGAGCCCATGGCTAAGGCCACATTATTAAAAAAACCCAGAAAAGCATCCTTCCTCCTAGCCATGGCGACAGCAGCAAGAGTTTCAGAACTCCATGCTATGGACTTCTCTAGTCTCACCCATGATCAACATTGGACCTTAATCACTCTAAGACTGCTCCCAGATTTTGTCGCCAAAAATCAATCTACCACCGCGGGACTGTTGGACACTATACCATTCCTGCCGTGGAATGGTACCAACAGTGGATCACCCAGACAGACTTTTATGTCCGATCAGAGCTCTCAAGTTCTATCCATCAGCTACAGACCCACATAGATGCCATCGAAGGAGACTTTTTATATCCTGCAAGCCACATTCCAACAAGGCCATCAACAACGCTATGATAGCGGGCTGAATTAAGGCCACCGTTGCAGTGAGTTATAAGCAGGCACAGAATTCCACTCCACATCTTGGATCCTGCTCGGCTCATGAGATTAGAGCCCTAGCTACGAGTCTCGCTTCATGGACATCCGTCTCAGTACAACAAGTAGTGTCTAGCTGTCAGTGGGCCTCACATAACACCTTCACCAGTTTTTACTTGGGTGACGTGCAACCAGATCTAGAGGGCATTTATAATTCCCTTGGGTCCAAACTATCATCTTCCAATATAGTTTCACCCCTTCTATCGAAAGGTTGGTTGGTTGGTTGGTTTGTTGTTTAACGCCGCACTCAGCAATATTCCAGCTATATGACGGCAGTCTGTAAATCTATTGAAAGGTGTAGGATGGATTTGGAGAACCTTGACTATCAACTCCTCTGACCGAAGTGACATCATAACCAGAAGAGATAGAACCGAAAGTGATGTCATCACTGGAAGTGATATCATCACCATTAGTGGGATCAGCACCAGAAATAACAGTGCATGTTCCATCTAATCAGGAAATGACATCTTTTGGTAGAAATAGACCATAAAAGACGTCATTACCCAATAAAAAGGAAGTGACAAACCGAAAGTGATGTCACAAGCAGAAGTGACGTCAGCACCGGTATTAAGTGTCATCAATCCAAATTTAACAAGAAATGACGTCATTGGGTAGAAATAGATCAGAAATGACATCATTATTACTAACAAGATGAGCACATATAACGGTAATTCGGGTGAAGGTATCACATATTTGACTGATTCGTGATACATTCTGATTTTCAAGTCCTTGGGAGGAATTTCCGAGGAAATTATCTTAAGTCAGGATTAGAATCAGTGAATAAATGGTTTCAAGGAGATGATTACTGTCTATTACACAGGGAGTTACTAGAGGCAGATCTCTCCGGCAGGTAGAAGATTCACAAAAATTATCTAACAATAGTTATCATTGTTAATAATTCTAAGAATACTGCCTGTATTACATCAGAAATACTCCAACCCAGCTCCCCAATTCATCCACCTCTACTGGCTAGATGTGGGAAAGAAGTGAGGTTCTGGCCATTACACACGTCATAGCTTGGATTGTTATTCTGCTATATTGGGAAGAATTAATTAACTGTGTGTGATTGACAGTGAAGAAAACGTCTGTTGAAAATCTGAAAAATTTAGTTGGTGTGACTGAAGCCAAAATATAGGATTTATGGCAAAGATGTAATAGTGGTAGCATTCTTAGAATTATTACAATGATAATTATTGTTCGATATATTGATAGTGACAGTAAATGAGCTTATGTAAACATTTGACATATATCTGATCCATTCAATTAAAGAACCCACTGTCTTTGATAATTAATTATATATTAAACATTTCATATTTATTTTAGTTTGTAAACACTTAAAAAAAATCTGGCCTCATAATGGATGATTACTAGTTTCCCTGCAAAGTTGCAATGCATTTTCTATGAATGGTTGCCAGAATAACCAATAACCAATTATCTATTAAATTGGTATAGGCCTATTGCAGTAACTGGTAAACATATCAATGGAGTGATCTATCTTTCACTTTCAAATGGGGCCAGTTTTGTTCTGCACGTGCTGGCGCTTTTGTGAAGTACGACATCCAGTTACTTATTCATAATATATTGATGCTGTGGTTTTACTTATGCAATTTATACTAAATCGTATCATTGGTTCAGCCTATTATGCAATATGGTGCTTCCATCTGGGGGTTGTATGAACATAGAAAGTTAAACACACATTGCAAAACAAAGCATGTAAAATTTTTCTTGGCCTTGGTGTGTTCAACGAATTTCATAACTTAATCTTAACTTTAAACATTGTGTTGGTTTGGTTTGGTTCTTTGTTGTTTAATGCCTCACTCAGCAATATTCCAGCTATATGACGGAGGTCTGTAAATAATTGAGTCTGGACCAGACAATCCAGTGATTGATGTCATGAGCATCGATATAAGCAATTGGGATACGATGACATGCATTAACCAAGTCAGTGAGTCTGACCACCTGATCCTGTTAGTCGCCTTTTGCGACAAGAATAGTCACCATTTACGGCAAGCATGGCTTCACGGGTCTATGGTATATGTCTTAATTTATCTTATCCGGATCATGTCGTTATAAATATGATTTTATGTCTTGTGTCTCGTAGGCCATACCTGGTTGGAAGTTATATTTTATTGTTTGTGTACATGTTTTAGTATGAAGTGTATATAACACGTGACACTATAACAAACATTATTCTCTCTCTCACTCCTTTTCTCTAAATCTAAAACTTCGATCGATGACAATGCTGATATCAGCGATAGGGTCGTAACAGGGTGGAACAGGATGAACAGGCCAGCTGACGAAGCATGCTGGTCACCAGGCGTGACAAAAATCTCTTAGAATATTATGTTTATGCTTTTGAAAAGGTAATAATGAGCATATAGGTAATTCAGTATACACACATAAAAGTATTATTCTTATTACCACGGTGTCATTGGTAATTATGTAGATGTCGAGTCGAGGTCAGGTGACACATCAGGTGATGTGGGTCTTCTCTTGTTTCCACTTGATTTTCATCGTTTCCATACCATGAAATTTGCTCGTATTGGTTCATAAGCTTAGAGTTTTGCGATTTCCTTATGGGTCAAGGGAACTTCTTCCTATCAGGCAATGTATCGGATGCCATGTTGTCTCAACATAAACTGGTATCATTTGCAGTGAAACAAGACAGGGACCCAGTTAAATTGGCACCAATTACGTCATAATCTAAGGGGGATAACTCAGGCCTTTTTAGCTCAGAAAACAAAAGCCATATAACGGCATAACATTTTCACACTTATTGTTAGCTTCCTACTTTCAATGTGAGAAAAATGAGTGTATATTTTCAAACACTGACACTAACTAATTCTACAATTGCATTTTGTTTGAAACAAGAAAATAAAACCTAAAGGAAGGGATATTTTGCATACTGAATGCTCCCTCTCGTGTTGTCAAGGGATGCATTTTGCACATGAAAACATGGCAAAATCGCTGCATAACATGTAGTCTGGTTGCAGACACTTGACTGATGAGAGAATACACTGATCAAGACTCTCACCCAGCTACTGTGATCTTAGTTTACATGAATGGACAAGTATACCAGAGTGACACTCTTTTCAAAAGTGTTCAAAATAGACACTTAAGCAATGTACAGATCAGTAAAACAGAGACTCTAGATATAAATCATATAAAACACCTGGCGTGACAACTTCTTCAGTGATATCACTGATTTATCTTTTCTAAGAGCTGAGGCTGTAAGATTGGCTGATACATCTACCAAACTGAATGGTAATGATTGCTAAACTGTAGGGATGTCATTACACAGGTGTCACATGATACGATACTTATGTCAACATAGAAGCCATGGTACGATACATATCTCAATAGTGCATATATGACACTTTGTGCAGCAAAACCCAGTCAAAAGACTGAGAATAGAGTTCACATACTTATTCATGAAGCTAGTCAGTCAAGTTATCGGGCCGGTTTCCTTAACCGAAAGACGACCAAGAAAGTTATGAGGAATTAAAAAATAGATTGTACTTGTTTATTGACATCAATGAAAGATCAATATGGACAATCGATATAGGGTTAAATGTGAATAGATGCCAAATTAAGTGTATTGGGTATCATATCATACAAAGTTTGCTGATGATGCACCAGTGTAAACAGGGTCTCTGGCAGTGTGAGTGACCCTCTGTTGACTTGGCTTCAAACATGTCAAACGGTTTTGTGACAAAATGTTACTTTGGAGTTATTAGCTAACCCTGATGAAGGAAAGCAAAGAAAAAAGAGTTTTACACAAACATATTTCATAATTGTATTATGTATAGGTAAAATAAAGTTAACTGAGTAAACCAAAACTATCTATAAACTCACTGAGACAAGGTACAGATTAACATGGTGCTGCAAGGATGTGCTGATCTCCACTGTCTCAATTACATCCTGATCTATGCTGTTCTGCATTATTAGGGCTCCAAGCCAAAAGGCTGGAAGCCCTGTTGTAATCGGCCGATTTATTATTAGGGCTCCAAGCCGAAAGGCTGTAGAGCCCTATTGTAATCGTTCGATTTATTATTATTATTTATTATTATCATTATTATTTATGCTGAACTAAATTAAAAACTTCACAATCCTAAAATTTTAACATTTTGACCAGTTATCATTGTGGGCCCTTATTGTGTATTTAAACAGTAATGGCCACGTATTGTCTTCAGATAACACCCCTTTTTGTGCAGGTGAATCGATCAAAATCATGTGCACAGCACTATAGTGGCAAAAGTGTTTTTTCACGTGCAACTGGTCACGTGGCCATAATACCGCAAGTGTTTTCAGCAATACTTGTTAGCAGTCATTAACAAAAAAGGAAAAAGACAAGAAAACAAAAGCCTTTCAAATGTGCAACGTGAACGTGCCATCGGCATGTTGCAGACGGGAACGTCCGTAGCTGAAGTCGCAAGGACGATGGGTCGTAGTCGACGCACTGTTTATGATTTACAAACGCGTCTACAGCAAACGGGTACCACCGCGGATCGCCTTTGGCCAGGTCGACCACGTGTGAGGTCACATACAGAGGATCGTCAGATTGTCTTATGTCACCTCCGTAACCGATTTTTGATGGCTACATCAACCAGAAATGAACCGTTTAGGGGTAGACTGAGTGCGCAAACTGTTCGAAACCGTCTGAGAACTGCTCACCTTCAAGCACGACGGCCATACTGCGGGCCGATTCTGACTCAATTACACAGACGTCAACGTCAATTGTGGGCACAGCGACACTTACGATGGACTCAGAGGAATTGGAATCAAGTCGTCTTCAGTGATGCATCCCGATTTAATCTTCGATTTGCTGATGGTAGGGCGAGGGTGTGGAGGCGCCATCATGAACGTTATGCCCAGTGTTGTGTACAGGGAGTTGACAGATTTCGAGGCGGAAGTGTCATGGTGTGGGGTGCTTTCTGTGTCAATGCACGTTCCAGGCTTCTTGTCATCCGTGGCAACCTCAACGCTGCTGCTTACCACGACAAGGTACTGGCACCAGAACTTCTGCCTTTTATGGCAGCACATGGACATGCACATGGTTTGATCTTCATACACGACAATGCCAGACCCCACACAGCAATTTTGAAAAGGAATTTCCTTCAGAATGCGGGAGTCAACGTCATGGACTGGCCGTCATGGTCTCCCGACCTCAATCCTATCGAACACGTCTGGGATGCTCTTGGCAGAAGTCTGCGCACTCTCCAGAACCAACCACAGAATTTGCAAGATCTTGGCACCATTTTGCAGCAACAATGGCGTCGTCTTCCCAATCATGTGTTCACAAGCATCACAAGGTCCACGCGGAGGCGTTGTGTGGCAGTTGTCAATGCACATGGTGGCCATACTTGCATGCAAAGAATTGGATTGTTACTACTTTATTTTTCAACATAGTCCCCCTCCCAACTCCACACACTTGTTCCACCTAGTTTGCCAGTCACTGATGCCCGATCGGTAGAATTCAACATTCTGGTCCCCTAACCAACCCTCCACAGCAGCAGTTAGCTCATCATCATCTTCAAATCTCCGGCCCAGGAGGTGTTTTTTCCGCCTGGGAAAGAGGTGGAAGTCACTGGGGGATAGGTCTAGAGAATAGGGTGGGTGAGGGAGGAGTTTGTAGCCACATTGTTGCACAGCTGTCATTGCAACACGGCTCTATGGACTGGTGCGTTGTCCCACTACAGATTTTTCCATGGCGTTTCACCTTGATGGGTTGGCGCACCTGCTTCAATAACTTAGCGTAATACTCCCCATTCATTGTGGTGCCATGGGGCAGGTAGTCGATGTGAATCACTCCTTTGCTGTCCCAGAAGATGGTCATCATAACCTTCTTGGTGGATCTGGTGGCTTTGAACGTCTTTGTCTTTGGAGAAGTGGCGTGTTTCCATTCCATTTACTCCTGTTTTCTCTCCGGATCATAATGATAAACCCAGGTTTCATCACTGGTTACAATCCTAAAATGAAAATCATCTGGGTTGGCGTTGTACCGAGTTAGCAAGGCTCCACTGATGGTGACCCTTGATAGCTTCATGTCATCTGTAAGCATTCTCGGGACCCATCTGGCACACACTTTGGACATGTGGAGTTTGCCATGAATTATATTATGTATGGATCCATATGATAGGCCTGTTGTTTCTTCTAGCTCATGGAGAGTAATACGGCGGTTTTCCATCACTAATTTGTGTACAGTGTAAATGTTTTCAGGGCTGATACTGGTTGATGGCCGTCCGGACCGGGCATCATCTTCTAAGCTCTCTCTGCCATTCCTTCACCCACCGTTTGATAGTTGCAGACGATGGGAAAGACTCTCCATAAACTGCAGTCAATTGCTCTCCCACCTGTTTCGCAGATTGACCCTCTAGGACATGGAACTTTATCACCGCTCTGTACTCAGATTTGTCCATTTTGCCAATTCACTAGGGGTAGGTCTCTTCCACGAAGTGTTGTGACAAAATAATTGCAGCCAGCAATATGTTTCTACATAGCACCAGTAGCTAAGACAAATATGTACATCAGGTGTAGCGCATTTTACCATTCGACCAGGAATACTGTGTGAGGCTCAAAACTTTTTGATTTTCCCTTGTATCTGCTGCTTGAGCTGCTTGACAATTTTTGTGCTTTGACTTTGGTCATTGATCACATGGTTTGGCAGCCATATTGGATTCAAGGTTTTCACAGTGTTTTTTGGGGTACCTGTCTTAAAACGCAAGCAACTCCCAGTCCACTGCATGAAATGCTTCCCAACTTTCTGAGAATTGTCTCCACACACAACACAGCAAACTCTAATAACTGTTTTTGGATATCTGTTTTAGTTGCGGCAATATTGGATTTTGATTTTGATAAAAAAAATTACCAAAATTTTACTTAATGATCATATCTTGTTAGTTTGTTGACAGAAACTATTGTAAGTTTACATCAAGTTAGCGTGTCATGTGCATCTTATTTTCTGTTATTGGGTACATGGAAAAAGCAACACCACTTGTTGGTTATATTTGATTAATATTTGGGACACCCCTCGAACACCCCAATTTCGTAGCGGCAATGTCCTGCAAACGGCGACTATCTTTTGACAGAGTTGGTACAAACAAACCCTTTGAGGATTCGAACATGTTCGATGTCATAAACGGGTTTAGAACAGACTTAGCACATGCCAGTTTCGTAGCGGCGATACTCTGCAAGTTGTGCCTACATGTGACGGATTTGGTACAAGGAAACCCTTTCAGGATTCAAACATGGACGTTTGTGCAAAGTTTAACGTCATTGCTGCTTTGCAGCTATATTTATCATTATTATTATTATTATTATTATAACTGATCCTGCATTACTTCTTATTCTGTTCTTGACAGAAAGAAGAGCTGTGAGGTTTTGCTGAAGAACAAGTTGTTCCAACTGGTTGTGTGGCTAATCCCATCACACAGCTCCCACTGAAGTGATGACGTCACATATCATCCCATTACTGCTGTAACTCAGAGAGAATAGTTACCTTTTACAATCCATTACAATCTTTTACGTATTATTACAACACAATTGTTTAATGTGAATTGTATCCTTCCTTTGGTTTGTGTCTTCATACATTACATACGATTTTTACCATTGCATTAATATTAAACGTTTGATGATGAATTTCTGTTATGGAAAGTATCAAGCCTATTATTGTTCCACTTATCCATTTTGAATTCACTTCGTTGTCATGTTTTTTCATGCCATGCGTTTTGTATTCTTTGTGTTGCTTCCCTATGGTTATTAAAGTGTTTTATCAACCTTTCTTTGCGTAATCTTATCCCTTAACCTTTGTTATCTGGGATTTAGAATATTACATACACACACAATCATGGTGAGAATGCATTGTGATTGCACCTTTCGCTTCATCACAGATTTACGTGTCTGGACAGCTCCGATATATGTTTGATGACTACAAATGTAGCTTTTAAATACCCTCTCTCCCACAAGCCTTCACCAAGTACCTGTGGATCTCTTGGAAGCTAAACAGAATATGCCTTACGCCACTGGGACTGCTACATCTCCACTTCATGGCTACTCCATCATCTTTGGACTGGAAGCCCCTACCAGCGTTTACCCCTCTAAGATCCCCTGCGTCTCTTCTATCTACGTTGACATCTACTCCAGAGATGACAGTACTCCAATCACCAATGGCCACATAGCACTTGCACCAACCTTGGCCCCAATGACCCAGAAACCAGCTTATCTGCAAGCGTACCATCTGTGATCAGTGGCGGCGCCAGTGCTCCCAAGCAGCTACACAGGGCCTCCTAGATTTGGACCTTCGTTCTAGCAGCAACCCAATACTCCAGCACTCATAGGACATCCAAGAGTCAAAGACTAACATTGGCACCAACAACCTAGAGATTGGCCTTCCTGCAAGCGTACCAACTCTCATCAGCGCCGTCGCCAGTGCATCAGGTGCACTTACGGTGCCTCAAGGATTCAGACCCCCCCTTCCAGCTGGAGCCTAAAAAGCTCATCCAGGCTCCCCTATATGGATACCTCCTGGTTGCAGATGATGCAATACATGGGCGAATAATTTGCGATATTATTGCTATCACTGGCGTTCAAGACTCCTCAGTTCCATGCTTTGGAGTAGGGGCACAGCACAAACGCGGAATGACCTCGCAGACAGAAGTGAGCAGTAACACAATCTCCTTGTGGTTACATGCTCTGCTTTTACGGGCTTATGAGACCATCAGATTGGAACCCCCCAAGGGTCAACAACCCTCACAAAATCAGAGGAGTCGCTGGACTCTTGATTAGTTTTCACACAACAAAGGTCCAATGTTTTCATTAAGCCCTAGGCAGGACCTGGCCTCGTGGTGAGTCTTCTGTGAAAGTTCCAGCCAATGCTCCCTGACAAATCAACATTGGCTGAACAATTCCATGGAGAGAGCGATAGTATTCTCGAAGAATTGCCTTCCTGTGACTTCTGGTAGACATGATCTGCAGCAAAAGTTGAAGATCCCAACTTCATGCCTGATTCAACATTTGACAGAATCGCCCTATGCTTCCGGGTACCCACCTAGGGATCATCGTTCACAACACAGGACCAGATGTCACACATTCCACACAGAACTTGGAAACTCCACATGTCTGTCAAACACACAGTTCACAGGGGATTGTCTATGTGCTGAGCTTTGACTAATTGCGTGATTCCAGTTTACTGCGCAGGGTGATTTACATGTCACATTTCAAGAACTCTCTGATTGTAAACATCTCCAACTGGAATTAGGTCAACTGACCTCTTCAGTGCCGTGCAGTATATTTGTTTGCATGCTTGCACGTAATGCTGCAAACACTGGACCAGACGCCTGTTGCTGTACATTAACTACAGTGGACATCCAATCATTCAAGATACCATGCCGTCATCATCACCTTGATATAAGAAAAGGAGCGCTTATACAATGTCCAGGGGATGGAAACGATCAATTTACTTCCTACAGTGCAACATTTCAGACTAAGGAATTTTATATATCCACATTGTCAATTTTATAATTGTTTTTACGACCGCTCTGTCAACCTCGAATGACAACACAGCGGATTAGTGAGACACCTCCCTTCATCATCACCTCAATATCAAAATGAAAGTGCTCCAACTTCCATGAAATGATCACCTTACTTCATACAGTGTGATCTTTCAGACCAAAGTTTTCCATATATTCAGCCTTATCTACTGAATGCAGCTTTGACTTCCCACTAATCGTTAAAATGCATCGGTGATCGGTTGAGAAGTGGGCTTATTTCGTCTACATGGGATTTGGCATATGATGACTAACACAATTTTTCATGCATCGTCATGGCACGACATGAACAGAAACTCTCCAGAAGTGGAGAAGCTGAGATCTACTACACACATCCGATCCAACAGCTCCTGACACCTTTCACGGCTTATGTGTTGCTGTACCCCGCACCTCAGGAGCTGGTTGATGGTAGAGTCGTGTGTCTTAGAAAGCGTCTCCTAACAGAGTTATCCCTGGAGTCCCACCTGTTCGTAGATGCCTCTACAGGTTGAGATGTGCATCAAGAGCACCAGACAACCTTTGGGCTGTGCACAGTGCACTTGGCACGTCAACAACTTGGAGTTGAAGGCGCTCAGGCGACATCGCATTGGCAGGAGCTCCTCCGGTAACTCAACCCACCATCTGCACAGACAACCTCACCGTGTTCTGATGCCTGTGCCATCAGGGGACTACTCCTTCAACAGGCATTCCGGTTCATACATCTGATAAATTGGATCTACGTGTTCTGGTTCAGCACATTCCCAGATACCTGGGTAGGACTTATAGCGTTCGCTTTTCTGCCTCCAATACTCTTCCCAGGGTCCTTTAAGGATCAGGTCAACCCTTGGTAGCGTGCGAGGGGCTGTTTCGTGGATCTCAAAGAAATGTCTGCCATCGACCCCCTCCCAGATTGGCCAACTTGCAGATCCACCCTCACAGCAAACGGCCCCTACACAGACCTTCTACCAGGGCCCTTTATGATGACAAGTAGCATTCCGTCAAGAGTTTCTGTAAGGAGAAACACCAGGATCCCACCTCTGCTTCACCTCAATTCTTGGTTGAATTTCTACTGTTTTTGCTCCACAAGTGTCGTCTGAAGGGCCTTATGGCCTTATGGCCTTAACTTTGTCTCGGCAGTTTCGGAAGATCGAAAGATGACCAGGATTTCAGTCATCATCTGGAACTCCTTTCATCTGGTAGACCAGAAGGTCAAGTTCAGACCCCCAGCATGGGCCACTCCATTCGGTGTCTTACTACAACCTCACCAAGAAGATGGTCTTCCTCTTGGCTCTGAAAACAACAGCACCTGTGAGCGAATGACATCGACCGTGTTAGATTTGAGCTCAGAGCGCTGTGATGTTTCATTTGATGCTCCAACAATCTTTGAGAACATCGTTACCGCCTTTTTATCCCAGTATCAACTACAGCCACAACACAATCGCTCTATGGCTTTGCACCATCATTCTTCAGGCAGCATGACTTGACTCTTTGAGAGCCAACAACCCGCATGAGATCTGGGCTGTCGTCTCTTCCATGGCGCTTCACAACTGCTCCATTTACACCATTATGGAAGGCTGCTTCTGGTGTTTGGTCTTCACCTACCACTACCAGCAAGATGTTGCCCTAGAGGATGTGGAAGGCATCCACAGCTTTGGCCCTTTGGTGGTTGCCCAGCAGGTCATCACCACAAGACTCCACGGTGGCTTCCACATGTCTGGAGACGACCTTTCGACCTCTCCGGTGCATGTCACCCCAGACATGTGGACACATGGGAGCTGTGTGATGGGATCAGCCACACAACAAGTTGGAACAACTTCTTCAGCAAGGCCTCACACTTCTCTTCTTTCTGCCAAGGACAAGCCGTAGATGCATTAAGGAGTAATGCAGGATAAGTATTTAAATATAAAAAAATATTTTATAGTTACTAGTTACAATAGTTAACTAGTTATACAGTTATATACCGCAGGTATCCAGGTTCTAGTATCTGCTCAAAAGCAGTTTTAGTTGTTCCTCAAACAGTGAATCCATTTGCATTCCAGTAATCATTCTCAGCTCCCAGGGGAGTATACAACCCAAGCTGCCTAACATTAAGTCAAGCTTACATTTTTAATGTTTGACTTTCTACATAACCACACAGTCATTGCCAATATGAATGTTCAATGTGCAGTATGTACTTAGGGATATGTGATAAGAATCAGATGATCAACGTATACCTGGTAAGGGGGATACCAGGGTAAGGGGAATCAATGGTCTAAAAACAAGATCTTGAGAAAGATCATAAAGATAAAGAAGTCTTTTAACTGTCAACCTTTTTTTAAACTTGTGTGAATTTTAGAATAATATATAACTATTATGTAATGAAAAGTATACATTTGAGTACCATCTTAACTGTCAGCTTTGTAATAAACTCTGTTAACTGTATCAAAAATGAAAAGTCAAAAGTGATTCAAGCCTACGAAAGAATTCTCATAACCTTCTCTTGGATGCACGTGAAGATGTGACAACTGTGCCTGCTTTAGCTTGAGGAGGAGAGCCTTCAATCTGTGCAAGACTGCCACGGGGTGTTGAAATATTGATAGACTCAGCCTCAGCACTGCCACGCTTTCCAGAAACTGCAATACACACAAACCTTTATGCAAACTGTTCAAATTGATAAATATAGTGCAAATGCACTGTAGCTCACCTGGATATGTAGTCAATAGCTTAAAATGTCAACAAACACAGCCACATTCAAATATTTCACGCATAAATACTGAGGACATTAAAAACTAACACTAAATTTTATAGATTTGCTCAAGATATGATGCCCATCAAAAGAAGAAACATAATTTCAAATCAAAATATGCAATATGAAAGAATATAAAAGTTTGGTAAGGACAAAAAGGTTAAAACAAGTTAAACTTTAAAAATATCATGAAAAACGGAACATGTGTGTCATCTTCATCTTCATCTCCAAGGTCAAAATGATTATTTTCTCAACAACACAGAACATACATGTTATGTTCCACAACCAATGACACATGTACAAAATATCATTACATTTTGAACAGCCATATTGAAAATCAGATTCAAACTTTTCCAACAAATTCAATATTATAATTGATTGGAACAAAGGTTCTGCTGCACTGGTCCAGTTGGTTCTGAGATGATAACATGTAATGATGGACACTGGACAAGCAGGCAATGACATCAACTTTCAGCTAAAACAGCATAACTACTCACAACCTACTTAACAACAAGAGCTTATTAACTTATATAACCATTGCAGAAAAAAGAAAGTGTGGTTGTGTTATCTGGTCTGGTAGAATGAGTGTAACATTCTTATTCTCTTAAAAAGATTAAAAAATATCCATTCAAACAATCAACATATATGTTAAAGCAGATTCTCTCTAATTTTCACACCAATGGTCACAAATACAGCCATTTGGCAACAGACAGAATTGATATTCACAATTTTTCTACACAAAACCTAAGAACTAAATGTGAAACAAGTAATTTCACGTGGGTTTTATACTCTCGAGACCAGAAGTGATTTTTATAACAGCGAAGACCTGCAAACTATTTTTGATACTCGTACATATATTTTATACAAATACAAGTATTTGTCACAAAGTGACGAAATGTCCCCCGCCTGTATATACACCATAGTACCAAATATGAAGACAATCCTGTGATTAGTTCTTGAGATATCGCGGCAACACCGTTTTCCAACTCCAAAAGCAGATTTGCCAGCTGTGACCTTGAAAATGGGGTCAAGGTCACCAAAACCGACTGGTGTCTACAGAGTCTGTATATACACCATAGTTCCAAATATGAAAACAATCCAGTGTTTAGTTCTTGAGATATCGCGGCAATACCGTTTTCCAACTCCAAAAGCGGATTTGCCTGCTGTGACCTTGAAAATGGGGTCAAGGTCACCAAAACCGACTGGTGTCTGCGGAGTCTGTATATACACCATAGTTCCAAATATGAAGACAATCCAGTGTTTAGTTCTTGAGATATCGAGGCAACAAACAGGTGGGACGTACGGACGGACGTACGGACGTACATACGGACGGTCGTGAATACTATATCCCCCGCTTTGCGCTTTCGCGCGGCGGGGGACAATAAACCATCTAAGTTTTAGTTGGGTATATAATGTATTTTAAGACCATATGTTTTACGTTTGTGCAGTAACAACAAAACAATAGGATTCATGAAAATATTTATTTATAACATTGGCAATATATTAGGGGCTACTCTGTTGCTACATAAAAGACATACCCTGCGAGTATGAATGAAAACCCTGTTGGTATGAATGAAGATGCTAGTTACCCTGTGGGTAATGAACAAGTCCTGAGACCGTGCAGGCCCTGGACTTTAAATTGGAAGAAAGGTACTTTGGGGGCCACGAACCATTCCTATGCAGTATGCAGGGGATGGAATGACTTGTGAAGCCCAGCCCCTGGCTGCTACATGAATATATGAAACCAAATAGCCCAAAAGGTGGAGACAGGGGATGGATGGAGGGTATCGCTGCAGCTGGTATAGACAATGACAGAAATAGGTAAACGATATCGAGGCTGTTGGGGTTAATATAAGAAAACATTGTGACGTCATGTCCCTAGTACTGGGCATGAGCAGAGGATAGAATGGTGCATTGTGGGATAGCTTAAATGTAAAATGATACAGAGTATTTTTTACATGAGGGGAGTTGGAAGTGAGCTATGGTGAATAAAGTGATCTGTAAACGTAAGTGGATATGGGCAAATATATTTATGGCAGGACATGGCAGGGGACATTGTGAAGCTAGGAACATGGGGAAATGTAGAGAATATATGTTATCACTGCACAAACAAAAATATAGAATTTACATTATGTGTAAAGTAGTATAGTGTAGATCAGTGATATTTTGTATTTTACTTCTATATATACATTAAATCTGACTTTCTCAAATAACATCTCTGACCACTTCCACTGGAGCCGGATTTATTACCTATACTGCTACTACAGGGGGGATTTTTTATGCCAAAATGACTATGCGATTCAACGATAGTCATGAGATTAAGTTAAATTGGCTCTCGCTCACCAATACCTGGGTCCAATCATTGCTTTAGATGAGCCTAAATGGTAATAAAAATATTCTTCTTTATTTTTATCGATAAAGAGATATTCAACATTTTTATTAAGTTCTTCGTTCTTTTTACTAGGAGACCAGACTATATAATTACACTCTTCTTGTAAGTTGATAAGAAACAATTGATAACCGTATTTGGTTGGTTTGACATCACTGATATAATAAAAACCTTGTGGTAATTCTCTCCATTTAATAGTTTTTTCGATCTTCATTATTGTATATATTTATGTAAGCATTTGTCTAAATGTGATCCAACGATAGTAAGCAATCTATTTTTAATCTCCAACCAGTTCTTTGGTTTTGGCACGGAATAATTGACGCACTTGTTGCCTCCCCTGTTCTATGAACTTTTTTTTCTCATCTTCGCTAATACCACTGGTCTTATGAGATTTTGATCGAATCTCCTGCTTCATTTCATTGTATTTGGTGAGTTCCGACAGCACTAAACGAAACTCCTCCTCGGATATCTTACAATCGACCATTGCTGTCGAAATATGATCCTCAAATGCTGTTCAACTTTGCTTCGGCGAGTATCCGAATACTATCGTGTTTTAATGCTTTCTTTTGTAACCTACGAGAAATGAATTTTATCTCTATTCCTGCCAGTCCCGAGACTCCGGCGGCTATTTCCATGCCGAGCACGATAGGCGCGGCGATTATAGTTGATAGTAAACCGACACCAGCTACACCGAGTCCCATGCCAGCTGTTACAAGAGCGGTGTCAACTCCGTCCAGAGCATTCACGGCTCTGCGATACTTTTTATACAATCCAAGTCTCAACTCCCTATCCTTCTCTATTCGATGTTTTATGTTGCTTATTTGATGTAATCGAAATCCATCAACAGTTTCCATCTTTTCAATTGCTTCATCGAGCACTGGATATAAACTCATAGTATATATTATGAATATATAATAGTCTTCAATTGGTCTTGCTTAAATGTTTTGAGAGTATACATCAACCTTATCAATTGTATATTATACGGCAAGAATATCTTAGAAAGAGAAATACTACCACTTTTAATAATTTGTACCCCCTCGAGGGTTGCAACGGGCGATGCTCCGACATGAATAATACTGCAACGTTGACGCTTGTGTTTCTTGAGCCATTTAATCGATAGACCTGGTAATATTTCGAAGGCATCTACCGGTACATCTCCGAACAAGACTTCAATAATAAGCGTAGAAATATTAGGTATTGCACTCAAGTTAACTTTAATATCATCGAATTCAGCAACCAAATTTAAACTAACATTTTGAACTGCCGGACGACTATATAACATATGACCTGGTTTTTCTGGCAGGGGAGTGACTAACACACTTTTTCGTTTTGATGGGATATAGGCCGCGAGTACGATACCACTATTTATTATCTTAGTTAAATTATGTCCCTTACCCATCATCACATAAGGTGGGGTAATGACGATATTCAGTAGCCACTCGATGTTTGCTTCTACCATGGTCCATTTATTCTCGCCGTTGAGAATAATATTGTACGGAGTGTTTTTAAGGAGTCTACTAACGTCGACATCGCTTAAATCTTCTAGATTTTCCGGGAATGTAACTTCTTTCCGCTTGTATACATTATCGTGTGAGTGTAAAGTGGATAACTTACCATTGTTACCGGGTTTATCTAATCCTTCTGTGTCTCCGAGATCGGAAAGCGCAATTGTATTACATTGTCTGAGTGTTCCAGGGCCTGATGCATCAACCATTATTTATAATATGGAGTGTTACACTTAAGTATCCTATATGTACAGGTTGGTGTTTTACATCTAATACAGAAATTTTGAGGTCTGAAATAATACCACGCTTTTATTTTTTATATTGTAATAACGAGAAAGATTCCGTTCTACCGCTATTATATTTTTCATTTTTCACTGGAATAGATCTGAGCAGAGTTGGAGGACTTTCTAGTTGAATATTATACGTCGTACTGATTTGATCAAGATGGTTGCACAACTCTATATAGGGAACTAAATCGGGTAATTTATTTCCAACAGATGTTCCATTTAATAAATCCATAGATCTGTATCCATTAATCAGTGGTCGTACAAATCCAAGTGTAACTAATAAGTTCTTGTGAATATATATACCTTTTTTTCCATTGTCTAATTTCAGTCTCCCAGTCGCCTCATTTTGTGTGAGACTAGCTTCATTAGGCTTAAAAATTTCATCATTGAGTGAGCATACGCTGTAATACCCATCAGGTATAGTAATGGGATAATTACTATCTGCTAAAATCATCTCATTATTTCTTTTCGCAGCACTTATATTGGTCCACAGCGGGTAATACGTTACGTCACAGATAGCTACTTCGAGTTGTCCATCCGAGTTATCGATAGTATGAAGCAGTTCAATAGACTGACCATTTGTTATTCCCGGGAGTGTAACATACATATTAAATATACAATGATACTATATCATAACTTAAATATGAAATCGAGATACATTACTAATCAATCGATTATAGTAACTGCCTCTGGTGCTGAATTTTTCGTTAAATTCCCCGATATCTTTGAAAAGTACAGGGTCACGGCAACTAGCGATAAAATGGTGCACGATTGGTTTCACAATCCGATGCAATTTTGGCAGAATCAGTTAAACTCTTTTATATGGTGTGCCACAACAGGATGTGGCGTATCTCTTTATGCTCCAGGATTTGAACTGAATAAGTCTGTTATAACATTTCACGTGTACTATCAGATTAGACATATACTTAAAGAAATTAGTGCTCCATTACCGCAGGATCGAGCGTGGAATTCCACAAATAATAATTATGATAGGTCCGCGTATGAGCGTATTTGTCAGGAATTTAATGTTTCTACGAGTAAAGATTGGCGTATTAAAGGAGCAAACCATGGTCTAGGTGTTCCTTACACAGAGGAAAAAATATCCGTCAAAGAAGAAAGCGATTATGTACATAAAGTACTCAATAAACTTCATGTTAATTTTGGTAAGTTGTATAGTACCAGTAAACTTTACGCAAGAATATATGATCATTGGCATAAAACCGGTGATTGGTATAAAGGCTGGAAACTTTATAGTAACAATTGGAGAGGGGATATTATGAGTTTTAAGAGTGGTTTAATTTATATTGTTACAAAATTTATACAAATGAACGATACCGCAAACGCTTGGAATGAATTTCTTAATGATAAAACAGAAAATAATTTTACTAACCCAGGATTTGTAAGAGTTAATGAATCGATAAGAACTTACGTATGGGCAATTCTCGGAGCACAATCGCAAACACGAACGTCCATTATCGGTTCTGGGACGGCGCTCGATGCGCAAAAACAGTTTGTCTCAAACGTGGAGGATGCCATTAATTCACCAGTTGACATACCATTGTCTATAAAGCGTTTTCAAGATGCATTACAGTACGCTCAATCCAAAGTGGACTTCGTTTATAAGCCGGGACTATACATGTCTCCGAGTAATATGGAACTTAAGATCGGTCAAGTGATAGGTTATAATAATAAAATTGTTATCGCTACCGATCAACAAAAAACAGGTATAAATTCAGACATTAACGTCAAATTAATAACGCAAACGATCACTGGCGAAAGGGTATAGTCAAGCCACAAACACCTACTATCGCTCAACCATCTACTGACGCACAAGTGTCACCACATATTGCGGCTAAAAATCAACAACATATCGATGAAAAAACAGCGTTTGTAGTAGGTTGAGTGAGTGAGTGAGTGAGTGTGTATGGTTTTACGCCGCTTTTCGCAATATTCCAGCAATATCACGGCGGGGGACACCAGAAATGGGCTTCACACATTGTACCCATGTAGTAGGTGGAGTCGCGGCTGGTTTACTCATGATTTGGTTAGGTAACTGATTTGGTTAAATAGTTCTTAGCGAATACGTACAACAGCCCTGCGATTGCTACGATCAACCCCCACAAGTTTTGACTAAGCCAAGTGGTGGTCTTAGCTAATAAATTCAATAGCCAGGAAACTTTACTCCCTATCATACCGGGAAGTGCGGCCGCGGCTTTCTCAGCGAGCTTTCCCAGTGCTTTTTTATCCACTCTTTTATACCGTTTTCATCACTAGGCGGTGATACGCCACCACCTGTACCACCTGTGCCACCAGTTAACGAGAGAGTCAAAGTCGATATAATAAATCCCAACGCGGTTAAAGTACTGGCAATTGTTATTCCCTGTTCTCTGAACAATGTTTTAATTTTATTGGCCAGAGCTGCTGAAGATGCTAGCTATTCCACTGACAATATCTCGCTCGAGTACGATATGATAACGGATCCCGAATTAGCCAGACAAATTCGTAACCATTATTCAGAAAGTTTAGCCATTTTGTATGATCGCGTGCTGCGACATCGAAAAATCACGAGGGACAGAAAAGATACAACGTGGAATATTAATCTAAACGTCCCCACGAGGTCGTTGAAGGGTATTTTAATGTTGTTCGAGGACCCCTCTGATGCGTTTAAAAGAAATACAGAGAAGTTCTACAATCCCAAACCCAAGAAGTAGAATTAACTATCGAGGGCGTTCCTAATCAACTATATAGCCAAGGAATGCTAGCCTATCACCATTGGGATGAGATTAAAAAACTTCCTTCTATAAAACGTTCTCTGGAAGTTAACGCGGTCGTAAAAGATCTGTCTCTCGGGAGTGTATCGATGGGTGAATACCTCACCACGAAGTACGCGCTATGGCTCGACATGCGAACAACGGACGATGACCAACTACACGGCAGTGGGAGGAGAATAGCGAGGGTGCCACCATACAGATAACGAAGCTTCAGGAATCAGCTGGTAAATTAAACACATATTTGTACGTGATTATGGATGCGCAACTTAATATACAGAATGGGAGATTCGTGCAAGCAATCTATTAGTAATCTTTTACCTAAAGATCCGCACTGCGCTATCATATGCGGGCAAACGGGCTGTGGAAAAACAGCTTTTATTTTGGATATTTTACAAAGTCATTATTGGAACGTTTTTGATCATATTATTATTCTGTGCCCGACTATAAGCGTTAATAAAACATACTTATCGAGAGATTTGGTAATGAATGACGACGGGGTACACAGAGTCGATCCGGGCGATCGTTTACAAGACTGTCTCCGAGTATGTCACGAAAAATACAAAGGAGAATCAACCCTTTTCGTAATAGACGACTGCAGCACGAGTAAAGAATTAACAAAAAAAGAAAGATATGCTTTCGTATTTAGCATTCTCCGGACGGCATACTCAACATAGCGTTTGGGTACTTACTCAAAAATACAACTCTGTCCTGAAAGATCTCAGAGAGCAGACCAAATGGGTAGCACTCTTTCACTGCAAAGATCGAGATTCATTCGAGGAATGTTTACGGGAAAATGACGTCATTTATACCAAGCTCGAATGTGACAAAGTCAGAAAACTGTTAGTGGCAATGAAGCACTGTAAACTCCTATTAAAAACCGATCAACCAGCTGCTTATGCAATTGCTTAGCAAATATAGCAAAATTATAGCAAAATGTAGCAAATTGAACATTAGCGGTTAATATGACACAATGTGGTTCGAAATCATCATTCTTTCGCAACAGTTCATTATGACGGGATGTATTGGATATGTCATATTATATTATGTTAGACTTAAATATCTCCTTAGGTATTACATTATGGAATGCGACGAACTCATCGAACAAATGCTCAAAAAATCTGAGCCTGATCAAAATACAGATAAATCTTTAGATAAACATAGAGAAAGACTCGCGGCTTTGGTAGCCGGTGGTAAATGTTCCCAATATTTGGGAGAAAATTATACCATCGAAAAAATTGATAACATGACCGACAAAGAGATTAAAAAACTGTATGCGCGTTACGAGTCTAGACTGGGAGCTACCATGATTAAAACAATAGGGTCGGCTATGTTACAACTATACACAGTCGTAGCTAGTACGTTTCTCCCTATCCCGGCAGAACATCGTTTGTATTTATGCGAATCTCTAGAGAAAGGCCCATTCATCGAACACGCTATAAGCTCAGTGAGCTGTGAGTTTTATCATAGATTCGGAATGTTTTTAGCTCCACTCACCACAGCTTTAATAACGGCTAGGTATTGTCAATTTAAACATACGTGCCCACTTAATAATATAAAGAAGGAAGTTCAAATAAATAATGGAGACTCAACAGGTGACACCACAGATTGTGAACGAAACTGCACAGCAGAGTGCGGAAACGCAACAACATGTGAACGAAGAACAACTAGTGAATGAGGAACCACAAACACAAATACAACCCAGAGTAACAAAGAACCCCCCAAAAATAGCCGCAGGAAGAAAGGGAGGACTGGCGCGCAAAGCGAAATTAATAAATAATTCAAATATTAATCCGATTAAAACATGGGCACTAGTAGGAGTTGCTGGTATATCGGCTGTATGGTTCTTTTATAAGACCGGAGAAGAGAAAACGTCACCCCCGCCGCAACAACAAGTTCAATTAGAGGTTAGCCCTCATATAATGCTATAAGAAGCATGACTACTCCAGCTACAGACGGTAAAATGTTGGTAAACGCAACGTATCATTCAGCGGTGGTCACCGGCTTGGCCATTTGCTATGCTCGTATGGCTAAAATGATTACTAAAGCCACACCTCCCAAGCTAGTTTTAATAGTTTTGACATCGGTATGATGGTTCTGGATATTGGATTGGCTATGGCAACGAAGGATATGCTCATCAAACAAGGGATTATCCTGGAAGACGTAATGAAGTAATTAAACATTTGACTATTTTATATTATTGAAGATGGCAACAATTGCGATGATGGTCGGTGGAGCTATTGTTAATGCTCTAGCTTTTTCGGGGAGTAATTATTTATTTTCTAGTATGAGGGAATCAAATGCTAAAGAAGTTGAAGAGGAGCGTAAACGACATAACGAAGCAATGGAACAACTCCAAGCAGCTCAGTCACAATATACGCGGCAGAGAATGAAGAGATTAGACTTTATTCATGAAAAACTGCTTAAGGAAGGACATTCAATTCAAACGTTTAAGGATGTCGAATCTGCCATGCACGAATTCTTCCTCGTTTATGGGAAAAAACTCGACCCAATACCGAGACCAACAATGAGTCAGTTTTATACACCGTCAGAGGAACAAAAGAACCGCGAGGTCACATTTGTGATTATGGGATTGACTGCTGTATTGATTTTCAGCTATACAATTACGCATAAATAACCACAGCTGTGGCTATGCATAAACCGTGACCTAGTTAGCTAATCTATAAATAGCTTTGGCTGACTGCCTAATCAATAGTGTAGCTGTGATTTGCATTTAGACAAATAATATGATAGATGTAAAACCATGAATAATTGCAAATTTACACTCATGGGGAAGACGACTCTATGTAACCGACGCTGTGTTGATATTTACTGCGGCATACACAATTATTACATCAGGCGCAGAAACATAAACTATACGTGTTCTCAACGTGGTCTACGTGGATATTCTCGAATGATAAAAGCTGAATTGATTACCTTACTCGGTTTGGAATACAACAAACCCCAGACTGTTAGAGAACTCAAAGCTCGAGCGAGAAACAGTGGGCTGAGAGGTTATTCTCGAATGAGAAGAGCTGATTTGATTGCTTTACTAGATAATAATCAACCTAATGATGTTGATGATATTCAACATAATGATAATAATCAACAACAACAAGAATTAATATTTGTACCCATATCCGCTGGCGTTGGTAAATATCTAAGAGGTTGGAAGATGGATATTAATTCCAACATGGATGTTAACGATATTAAGCCCATCATATGGAGTAAAATTAACGAGGAGTTAGATGATTTACATAGTATAAAATACCAGCTGATGATTAAAATGTTATTGAGTAAAAGTAACAGACGATAGCACCGAATATACCAAACCATATTTCCGAAGCAATCAAGAAGTTATAACTGAATCCGATACTATAAACGCATCATTAGATACATCAATTCAGAGGATACAGGAAACTTTAGAATGCTGGACTAATAGAGGTTCGGGTTGGGGTGTGGATAGAATCGATAGTTTATATTTAGATATAGCAAATTATATGCCCTTCAAAGGTGGATCCTATATAGATTTACCCCCCGTATTATAAGAAGAAAAAAGCCATAATTAATGTAAAAAATAAATCCGATGACTGTTTAAGAATGATGATAAGATCTGCATTGTTCCCCGTAGACAAGCATCCGGATAGACCTTCTAGCTATCCCCAAAACGATGGACTCAACTTCGATGGTATAGACGAACCTACACCAACATCACAAATTGATAAGGTGGAAAAGCAAAATAATTTAGCTATAAATGTTTTCAGACATTCTAAAGGAATTGTTGTACACAGGATAAGCTCCGCTCTGGAACATATCCCCAGAATCAATTCATTTTTGATCGAAAAAGATGGTAAATATCATTATACGTGGATAAAGAGTTTAAACAGGCTATTATACGATCAAACAAAAAATAAGGAAAAGAAATATTTCTGCGAAAGATGCCTGCATGGGTACAGCCGACAAGATCTATTAGAAGTGCATAAAGAAGACTGTAGAGGTGTTGGACAAACCGCTATCAGGATCGATATGCCTAAAGAGGGAAAAAATATTAAAATTTGAACATTATTGTAATCAAATGCCAGTACCATACGTAATTTACGCCGACTTCAAAGCACTTATCAAGCCAATAGAAAATACCAACCAAGATAATAATCAAGGTAGTACTGTTACGTACAAAACTCAAGAACATATTCCTTGTGAGTTTGGATATATAGTTGTAAGGTATGATGGGAAAACAAAACACTCCTGTGATTTACAGAGGTCCCCGATGCAGCGGGAAAGTTCCTAGAATATCTACAAAATGAAGAGAGAATAATCAGGGAAAAATTATCGTGTAAGAAACCCATTCGTATGACGAGGGATGATTGGAGGGCCCACAAGAAGTCAACGAGTTGTCATGTTTGCAATAAACCCCTGGATGGGGATTCCGTAAGAGATCATTGCCAAGTCACGGGTAATTATCGGGGAGCCACGCATAACGAGTGTAACTTGAAACTAAAAATGAATTCTCAAACAATACCCATCCCCGTTGTGTTGCACAACCTATACGATTCACATCTCATTATGCAAGCTATCTCAAAGACCGACGGCGGTTTAACGTGCATTCCTAATAATATGGAAAAATACATATCATTCTCGTTGACTAAACCTATACATCATAGGGACAAGGATGGGAAAGTCATCGGCTTAGATTCATAGACTCCGTACAGTTTCTGTTATCTTCCCTGGACAATTTAGCTAATGCGAACAATCCCGATGACTTCGCGATAACAAATAAATATACCGGTAAGATAACTCGTCATTTGTTGCTGAGAAAAGGTGTATATCCTGACGAATATATGGATGATTGGTCTAGATTCGAAGAAACTGAATTTCCACCCCTCGAATCATTCTATAGTAACTTAACAGAATCTAAAATAACAGATGCCGATTATGAACACACTCTGACAGTCTGGGATAAATTAGGTTGTAATAATTTAGGCGATTATCACGATCTGTACTTAAAAACCGATGTACTGTTACTCGCCGACACGTACATATTATATCTCGACGCTAACAATTTGTACGGATGGGCTATGAGTCAACCTTTACCCACGGGTGGTTTTGAGTGGGTCAATGATATCGATGTGAATAATATCAATGAGAATAAAGGGTACATACTAGAAGTTGACTTGGAACATCCAAGTTCGTTACATAAAGACCATAACAGTTATCCGCTAGCTCCCGAAAGATTAAGGGTGAATAAAGATTGGATGTCGGAATATCAACGCTCCTTGATGGGTAATACAAGGTTAGCTAACGTAGAAAAACTCGTACCAAATTTGATGGATAAGACAAAATATATAGTTCACTACAGAAATCTCCAGTTGTATCTATCGTTAGGTATGAAGCTAAAGAAATTACACAGAGTTCTAAAGTTTGATCAAAGCCCTTGGATGGAGCCCTATATAAGGATGAACACAGATTTAAGAAAGACAGCCACCAGCGATTTCGAAAAGAATCTATATAAGCTCATGAATAACTCGGTATTTGGTAAAACTATGGAGAATCTAAGGAAGCATGTTGATGTTAAATTAGTCAGATCTAATGAGGAAGAAAGACTCAGGAAACTTATAGCCAGTCTGGCTTTAAACAGAAGCAAGATATTCGAAAACGACTTAGCCGCGTTGCATATGCAGAAAAGTAATATAAAATTCAACAGACCGGTGTACGTCGGTACGAGTATTCTCGACTTGTCAAAACACTTAATGTATGACTTTTATTACAACGAACTTAAGAAGCAATACGGCGATAGATGCGAGGTGTTATATACCGACACAGATTCTTTGTTGATGGAAATACAAACCAAGGATGTGTATAATGATATGGCAAAAAAAATAGATATGTACGACACGAGCGATTACCCTAAAGATAATCCACTGCACAGCCTAGTAAATAAAAAGGTGTTAGGTAAGATGAAGGATGAATGTGCTGGGACCCCTATTGCGGAGTATGTAGGATTAAGACCTAAGATGTATTCTATAAAGAAGTCCGATAATGGGGAGATAAGAAAAGCTAAGGGTGTTAAGAAGTATGTGGTAAAAAAGCATATCAAACACGAACAGTATAAAGAAGAATTATTCAACGGTAGAACGTTCAAACACGAGATGAACTCTTTAAGAAGTTACAATCATAGGATATATGGATTAAGAATGAACAAGACATCATTATCCCCCTTAGATACAAAGAGATGGATTGATAATGATGGTGTAACTACCTATGCTTATGGTTATGGTGGTAATACCGTACCGTCGGGAACTATGAACAACTCTTCTCGTACAAATGCCCTACCCGGTCCATCTTGAAGATAATAAAGAATAGGCTCTCCTTCTTTTGTAACCAATCGACTAATGTTATAAGTCTTAAGGGACCATATGGGATCGGTTGTGCGACGTAGGCCTCCCTCGAGTTCACCGGGCTGGTATAAATATCTTACCCTTACTCTATCCGGAAGTTTTCGTTCTTTGCCTCTCCGAGGTGCTGAAGATTCGGAAGTCACGGATTTCATTTTAATCGCATCGGATGGTTTCTTCCCTATTAATCGCGTTACTTCATTATTCAGCGCTGATACAACGGCTGATAATCGTGTCACCCATTCGGTTGATCTCAATCGCTCGGATTTCATTTCGATCCCATACTGATAGCAAAACAAACGTTCCGCTAATGTCCTGTTAAATCTTTCAACGATAGCTTGACTGCGGTGGGCCTCTCTTTCACCACGGACGTTCTGACATTGTGCTTTGTTAACATTTTAGTTACCAATCCCATAAACTAGCGACCGGGATCTACTTGAAATAGCTTAGGCCATTTTAGCGGTCCTCGTTTATATATGCGGCTCAGTGCATTAGCTACTTCTGTTGAATCTTTCTAGGTTAATGGCTCTGCCTCTTTGTATCGACTAGCCACATCCACTACTGTTAAAGCGTATTTATACGTTTTGCGTTTTACCTTATCGCAGCCTGATGAACTTCATTCGTTGTAAAAATATCAAACTTCTTCCTCGGTATATAATGCGGTGCCGGTAAATATATTTGCCACAACGCTTGTTTCTTTAACCAATCCTTGGCCACACCTTTAGATACCTTAGCTGCGGTGGTTAATTTTTTTATTGCTCCTATACCTTTCCAATATCCTCGTGGGCTATAGTAAATTTTATTCATTATTAATTAATATTGATGTTTCGTTTAATACAACTCATGACTATCGTTGAATCGCATAATCATTTTGGCATAAAAAATGCCATCTGTAGAAGCAGTATTAGGTAATAAATCCAGCTCCAGTGGAAGTGGTCCAGAACCCCCATTACCTATACTACTTCTCTCTGTTAAAATAACAGATTCATTTCAGCTTATAACACTTCAAACTTATTACATACACAAACATTTATACATAGCAAATCTAATGCAACAGATTCTGAGACAAATGATGCCTTGAATGCCTTAAAGGGACGGTATGTTGATGGTTCTGTGTGCTTTTAAATGAAGCATGAAATAATTTCCAAGTGTGACATCACATGTATGATTCAATTTACAATCCAAAACAATAGAGCTCTGCACAGTGAAGCTGACAATGTAAGCACTGCGCAGAGTAAACAGGCTTCAGTCTCTTTTTTTTAATAGAGGCATATTGAAGAGAAAGCTCAAGTAATTTTCTAATGGCTGAGTTACAAAATACCAATTTCCAGCTTGATTAGATTAGAAGTCAGTGTCTATCAAAGCCTAGATTACAATATAAATATGCCTCAGTCGTATGAAGCCAATCACTCCCCTACCAAGGGTTCGTTACGGCCAGGTCTTCAGCAACCAATGCTTGCCATAAAAGGTGACTATGCTTGTCGTAAGAGGTGACTAACCGGATCGGGTGGTCAGACTCGCTGATTGTTTGAATCATGTCATTGATCCCAATTGCAATCAGTGGATTGTCTGGTCCAGACTCAATTATTTACAGACCTCCGTCGTATAGCTGGAATATTACTGAGTGCAGCGTAAAACAAAAAACCAACTAAACCAACCAATCCTTGAGGCCAGCCAAGTACCGGGATCTGTCATATTACCAAGTCTTACACAGTCCATTCATGTGGTTTTCATCTGTTCCATTTTGGACAAGTCTACACATTTAGATACACATACGTCTTTAACTCTCATTTAGAAAATATCCTGATATGTGAAATCTATTTCAAATTGCGTATTTATCCTCCATGATCTGTCATTGAAGCGCTACAGAGAGTGAGCAATACGGTCAATTTGCTGACTAAAGCTATATTGTTATGCACCTCACTGTTGCAGTTGTAGTTGTATATTTACATAAATTATGCAAAAGAATACGTAAAGTTTTACTACACCAAATGAGAATCAGTCGTTCAACAAGCAGTTTTCGAAGAGAGCTTGAGTGCAGATAGAATCATCTCATTCTGGCAGCTGTGATTGGATAATTCTGTGATTTTGTATGTATTTTACACGTACCAGTACATTCATCCAGTAATTTAAACTGACCATGGTTTTCTGTATTCAGTGCTGTCATTTTTAACATGATAATTATTGCTAAATGTGATCACAGATATTTTCAAGCAAGTGACATTTGTTCCAGAAATGTGTGTGTGTGTGTGTGTGTTTAGCTTCCTGTACTCGGAACAGGAGCTGGCTAAGCTCAGACCTGTCATACTGCAGAAGACTCCCAAAATTTGATGAAATCTCCCAGTCTCCCACATGAGACTATTTCTCTCACAAAACAGCATTTTTCATTAATGTAAAAATTTGCCTCTGCTGTCCTGTTAGCAAAAAGCAAAGAACAATGTGGAGTATTAGTGATTAGGCGACACTTTTTTTATTTCTTGGTTTACGGATTTCAAACTCATTTCAAAAGTGAGGCAGGCCAATTAAAAAAGAAAAAAAGAAAAAAGCCTCTCACATTTTTTTTACCTGAATTTTGTCCTAAAAAGTTAGGTAGGTATGAAAAAAAATATCCTGTCGTAATAAAAGTAAAATAACTCAATTTTTCAAGAACATTTTATTATATCCCTTGCACTCAGCTTGTGCAGGGATGACAACATAACAATATTCATGCCATGGGTGGAAATGCATGAAAGACGCTGCTATTTTGGCAGCAAATGCATGGGCAACGTTTAACTCTTTCAACACCAGCCAACCAGAAGATTACTGCTGTGACACCAAGTTCCCAGAGACTGTTGTGTGATAAATGAAACCAACATTTATCAATGAATTATCTGCTGAAATTAACATCTTTGCTACTACATGTTTGGCCATACACTATTTGAAAGGTCTAATTAATCCTATTGTTTATAAATATGAAAGTTATGTGTATTTCATTATTTAAATAATTCATGAACAACTAAATAAAGTTCGTTTTAAATAAATAATAATGTAAGCTAAAACATTCATAACGTCCAAATTTAGCGCAAATCTAACGATTTTTTCGGCAAATATAAGAATTCATCTACCTATTTGTTTTTAATTTTCATTTGTTTACGTTGAACATTATTTTAAAAAGAATTACAAATAATATCTATCATCACCCATTTCCCGATGATGGCTGTCCGCTCACTAACATGAGGAAATACCTCGGTTTTCAAAGCTTCGTATGAATAACACATACGTCCTGCCATGTCAGTATACATTAAAAAAACTTATATTGTTTCACCGACAAAATCTGCTACAAGGTTCGCGATTAGTCAAATTTAAGCACGTGACCTAAGGCAGCTAATCAAATTACAGCAAAGATAATTTTCAGACTTTGGCGAAAGGTTTGTGTTAAATCATGTTATTCTGAACGTTTTAGCATGAAATCGCGATCTATATTAAAAATATGGAACTTTATGGATGCATAGAGCTAGGTTACAAGCTATGACAAAGATTTCTTATGCATATATTTTGGCATTAAGACATCGTGTCCGAGCCGAGAAATCCAGGCGACGAAAGCCGAGATGTCATTTGACTTTATGATATGCGATCGCACGAAAAGTTGGAAATAATAACTAAGATGTCAGTTTGGCAACTTTTATAGATACATTTTTGATGATTTTATTACTTTGTAAATAAAGACGTTTCATCCCGTGAGGACCCGTTGTCGAAGTGTGTCCGAGAATTTTATTTTCAATAACATTGCGGGAAATAGTGTCAAGTGAATATATTTTTAATCTATAGATAAAAAAATGATAAAATCAAATGGAATAGGTATTTCAGACATTGTGAAATGTGATAGATTTAATAAATGAATGATATGACAAGTAGGTTAATATAATTATAAACTATTTTGACGTGGCTTGGACGGTTTACCGTGCGGTGTGACTTGTGGCTTTGAACGGCCAACAGTGTTGAAATACTTAAACTGGTCACCACTGCGCTTTGCGTTGACAAGCTTTGATGGTATAAAGAAGGATCCCAGCAAGAAATATCAGAGTGACTTCCCTTTGCTTTACGCTCGACGAGGAAAAGAAATCTTTTTTTGTTTGAACTTTTTGTCGAAAAGATCGGCGGTAATAAAAAAAAGGGTAATTTTCAATTTTATTTTTTTTTAACATTTGGACTTTGAAAGAGCGGCGCATCCGTAAACCAACAAATAAAAAAAATGTCGCCTTAGTGCTATAGTATATAGTACCAGGTGGTTTGTGCTATGACATAGCGGATGACGTCAGAGCTGAATGCATGTACAGTTGCCATGGTAAGAATAAACCCCATGTTCGTATCCCAAGGTCTTTATTAGGGCTGGGACCAGTCCAGATTTACTACCCGGGTACCAACATCCCCATTATCCAACCCAACCCGGGTACCCGCAGTAGGTCTCAAGAGATACCGATACAAAAATCAAACAATAGTTATCATTGTTAATAATTCTAAGAATACTACCTCTATTACATCATAGCATTAAATCCTGTATTTTGGCTGCAGACACACTATAACTAAATCTTCAGATTTTCCCCAAATAGCACATGTAGCTCTTCAGCTCTTCTGTGCGAAAAGGCGGAATAAACGTCACTTCTTTCCTGTGTGCTAGAGTCAACTTGGTATAGGTAGTCACACTGTTTAAATACTTACTTCAGAAATACTATATCATTTGGTTATGATGCGTCTGGATCAGGGGTCCGGAAAATTTAAAATCCCAATCGGACATTTGCATTTAGGCCACGCCCCCTTCAAATATCGTATTTTTGTACGACTTTTCACACACATTACAAGTTGTTACGTACAGTGTTCCGTCGTTATTGCGCGCTTCGGTTATAGCGAGCGGTAAAGCATAGCTCCCAAAATTTACTAACATTTTTAATAAACTCAAGTTTTCCAATGACACAATGTTTTCCCCCATCTCAGAAAACATTATTAGCTGATCACCGCGATCTTGTAACACCGGAAATACCAGTCAACAAATCCGAACTGAAGTGTGCTAATCCTATCATTATAATATCTGGTGATAAAAAAATTGTTCATTGTTTATCTGGACCAGAGTTTGCAATATATTTTATTAATTTTATTCAATATTTCATTCAATAATTAGATATATAATGATGTTTAGAAAAATTTCGGCGAAATCGTATGCGAAGTGATTGGTAGATCGCACAACTCACCGTTATTTACAGCAACCACGATCAGATTACTGCTATTGATGCCTTGAAACAAACTTTTGTTGCAAGAGAATGGATACAAATATCCCAAATGCCGTACCACGAGTTGCTTAATGTCATATTTGAGGCAGTTTGATTATTAAATGTCAAAATAACATTTTCGCAGTCGAAATACATGTTGCAGGGGAAGTCCCTACGGTGACTGGTCAAAATCGTTAGATACGTAAAAAAATATCCTGCATACCATCTGTACCAAGTGCTACGCTTATGGTTCTTATAATTTTAAGTATATATGGTGGAAACTGCAACTAAAATAAAACGATATTGGAATATATTATTCCGAATAAAATAATAATTTCAGACACAATTTCTTCGGACCATTGCATGAAAATCCTTTGAAGTTGCATCATTGGGTACGTTTTAACTGAATCACCGGTAGATTGGGAGGAAACGTGTGCAAGCTGATTGTTATTTCCGGCTGAGTTTACGAGAAAATACACACTGTAATCTTAATCTCTGTAATCTTAAAACTATGCCTTGGAGAGCAGGAAATACATTTTAAATGGTAAATCATAATAACTAGTGATGTTTTATATTAAATTTCATACTTTTATTGACCAAGTTTGTTATACCTGTTTATTCGTCTGAAATTGCTGAAGGGATACGATAACGCTCATCAATTATTTGAACCCTGAAGGTAGCGTTGTTTGTTTTTTAAAATGTCCGGACAGAAAAATTTAAATGTCCGTGAAGCAATATTTTAAACCAGACATTTGAGATTCCCAATCAGACATGTCCGGCGCATATGTCCGTTTCCGGACCCCTGGGCTGGATACATGAGTATACTGGGGTTGTTTTTTGGTGTGTTGTCACTTATTATGGCATCCTCCACTTCCTCGCTGACATGTCAGAAGTGTGGTCAGTTTATGGTTACTGGCGATCCACACAACTTCTGCTGAGAGGCACGGTAGAGTCAAGATGTGCTCTCCAGATCCAGCTTCGGGGTTCCAGATCAGTGCTCTGGAGAAGTAATTTGCCCTACAACAGGCCTCCATGGAAGAGTTGATAAACATCCGTCATCAGCAACGCAGTCCAGCACACCTAGATCATGAGTTCCCGACGATCACCAGGGTAGTGGCAAGCACGCTTTACCCCTTCAGAGCCGATCAGTCGAGCCGCTGAAGATACCATAGGGTTGGTTTAACGCTGCTTTTAACAGTATTCCAGTTATATCATGGCATGTCAGTTTAATGTGGGAGGAAAGCCCGAAGTGATGCAGGTCTCAGACATTTACCTCTTCAGTGAAACCCACGAGCACGGGTATGGTGCTGACAAACCCAGAAACATTATCGGGGCGAACCGGGTTTTGAACCCACAATCATCTAACAATAGTTATCATTGTGCATAATTCTAAGAACACTACCTCTATTACATCATAGCGATAAGTTCGTACAAACCTGTAGAGGTTATGGATTCTCTGATGAAATCCTCCTTGGGGCACTTATTGCATTTTCCTTGCTCAAGGAAATCTACATGACATAGTTGTAACCATTTTCCTTAATAAAAAATGTTACCACACAAAAAACAGCGTTTTTGCATGATATACGACCACCCCAACAGGGCCTCACCCTCTACAGGCGACACACGCCAAGGGGAGTGACTCCCACCCAAATCACTTTTCCAATGTCTCATAGCAGACGGAATGTGGGGAGGCAGGCGGCCGTGCCCCAAGGAGGATTTCATCAGAGAATCCATAACCTCTACAGGTTTGTACCATTCTCTTTCAGATTAAATCCTCCTTGGGGCACTTATTGCATCAAGATATACTCCTAAAGATAATAAAGGAAGTGGCATCCGTCTGCAACAAGCGTAAATAAACACATCGTAGTACAAGACAAGAGAGAATTAAAAAAATGGAACCCACCTTATTGTGAGGCACCACTGTCGAGAGGCGGGGGCTTGAGACAGGGCGTGGTCTGACCATACGCAAAGAAAAAAGCCAGTGGGCTTTATCATAAAACGAGTGAAAACTCAAGAACACCCCCCACACACACTTTTTGTACAAGTGATAACGAGGACAATAATCGCTAGGGACAAGACGCCTGGTAGCTATGCAGGCTGTAGGGTCCCATTGGATCGAGCGAGTGCTGTGTGCAAAACGAGTGCATTATCGATTAGTAATGACTACCGAAGAATCGTCATTCCCGGAGAGGGGAGAGGAGACTGAGCATTACAAAGTCAAGAAAGTCGGAGGACATTCTAAAATCTCGAAGACTCAATCGGCTAGAGATGTAGAACTCTGCCCAGTGCGGAGAACTGACTGACCGAACCGAGCACGCTCCCTGGAGTGTTTATCGATTTGGTAGTGTTTGATGAACGTACTCAGCCGGCTTCAAATAGCTGTGGAGCAGATCTCCTCAATGGGCAGAACTGCCGCATACGCCTTTGACGTAGCCACTGCCCTAACCGAATGAGCCTTCAGACCCTCAGGGGGGTCCCTCCCTTTGTACGGATATGCCGAACAGATAGCAGAGACAATCCACCGTGAAATAGATTGTTTGCTCGCAGGGGAGCCAGCCTTGCCACCGCCGTAAAAGCAGAATAATTGGTTGTCCTTACGGATATCCTTAGTCTTGCTGATATAGACCTTGAGAATCTTGCGGACATCCAAGACATGAGCATGTCTTGCAGAGGTCCCCGACGAGGAAGGTTGTGAAAGAGCAGGTAGCTGAAAAGGAGCCGTCACATGGAAAGCGTGTGCGACCTTGGGACGGTAAGAGTCCGGTAGGCGAATACTGACTCTGTCCCGGTGAAAGACTGTCAGCTTGGGATCGGTGGACATCGAGTGAATGTCGCCGCCTACCGTCTACCTGACGTCACCGCCACAAGGAACGCCGCCTTCCAGCTCAACAGCTGAAGTGAGAGAGACGACAGATCCCGAGAGGAAGGACCGGACAGCCAATCAAAAACGATTGACAAGTCCCAAGGGGGACTGATCCGCTGGACAGGCGGTCGGATCCTGTCCACACCTGCCAAAAAGCGCTGCACTAAAGGGTGCGCACCTAGAAGTGCCCCGTCGATAGGGACGTGAAAGGCCGCAATAGCCGTTGAGTACCCCCTGACTGTCGAAGCGGCCAGGCTGGCATCAAGTCGTGATAGGAGGAACTAGAACCGCAGAAAAGGGATCTGCATGCCCTCTATCGACACACCAGCGCGCATAGCAGGCCAATCTATCCTCATATTGAACGTTTGTCGAATCCCTCCATGAAGCCAGTATTGTGTCTGCAACTTGTGCAGGAATACCACTCTCCTGGAGGCAATTCCTGACAGTGGCCAAGCCACCCACTGAATCCTGGGATTCGGGTGGAGTGCCCCGTTCTGGGATAGGAGGTTCCGGTAGTAAAGGTAATAGAACAGGAGCCTGAGCCAGAAACCTGAGTATTACGGGAAACCAACTCTGAGCGGACCAAAGAGGTGTCAGTAGCACAAGAAGCCGCGCAGGCTGAGCGGCCAGCTGAGAATGGACCCTGGGAATCAGAGGAACTGGTGGCCCACAGGTGTCCGTCCAATCTAGCTGGAAGGCATCCGGTGCTGCCCACCTCGGGGACTCGGGAGCAGAACACTGGTGTCTGGTGGTTCATCCCAGATGCAAACAGATCCACCTGGAACGACCCGTATAATTGGGAGATAATCCCGAATATCCCCGGGTCGAGCCTCCACTCGTGAGGAGCGAGGATCCGGCGAGACAGAGCGTCCGCATGGACGTTGTCCACCCCCGGGAGATAAACAGGTATCACCCTGATAGCGTGAACGTCACACCATAGGAGGAACTGCCACGTCTCTTGGAGAAGCGACGGAGACACTGTTCCCCCCTGCTTCCGGATGTAAGTCATCGCCGTCTGGTTGTCCATTTCTAGACGAACCACCTGGCCACGAAGCAGACCTAAGAAGCGTTCGAACACCAACCTGACCGCTCTCAGTTACAGCACATTGATGTGCAGCTCAATCTCCTGCAGGGACCACAGTCCCGAGGCAGTGTGATCGTTCAGAACAACTCCCCAGCCGGAGAGTGACGCGTCTGTCTGAACCGTGAGAGACGGAACGGGAGCC
Source organism: Haliotis cracherodii (assembly GCF_022045235.1). NCBI lineage: Eukaryota > Metazoa > Mollusca > Gastropoda > Lepetellida > Haliotidae > Haliotis > Haliotis cracherodii. The sequence continues at coordinate 42,930,891 of NW_027266264.1, forward strand.
CCCGTGACAGATTCCCGTCCTCGGTCCACCACTGAAGATGTGGAATGAGCCACCCTGGGGTCTCGAGAACATTCTCGAGATCCTCCGAGTTCGCCAACAACCGACAAAACGCCTGCTGAATGGGTCTCATTCGCAAACGTGCTCGCCGAACCACATCCACTGTCATGGCCATATTGCCCAGTAACTGGAGCCAAGTGCGAGCAGTGCGTCTCTTGGAAAGAAGGAACTGTGCAGTTACACTCCTGACCTTGACAATGCAGTCTTGTGAGAGGGAGACAAGCCCGCTCTCTGTGTTGAAATTCGCCCCTAAGAAGACCAGAGACTGAGTAGGGTTCAGATCTGACTTCGTTAGGTTGACTATCCACCCGAGAGATATCAGAATGTCTAACACCGCTTGTGTAACAATCTGACTCATATGATGAGATAGCGCTCGTAGCAGCCAGTCGTCGAGGTACGAACCGACCCTGAGACCTGGAACCGACCCTGCGACCTGGCCACTTGGGCAGAAATCAACATCAGCTTGGATAGAACCCGGAACTGATAACACCTCCCGTCGAAAAAAAACCTCAGGTATTTCTTGAACTCGGGGTGTATAGGTACATGGAGATAGGCATCCTTGAGTTCTATCGACGTCAGCCATTCCCCGGTCTCGACAGCAGAGACCACTGAGCGGATTGTCTCCATCCTGAAGGACGGTACCTCTATGAGTTTGTTCAGTTTTCTCAGATTGAGAATAGGCCTGAACCCTCCGTCTTTTTTGGTGATGAGGAAATAAGTCCAGTAGTAACCCTCGCCTTCCTGACCAATGGAACCTCGATAGCTGCTTTGTCTAGCAGTGCTACGATGTCCGCCTTCTCTCGGGTAGCAGGCACCAGAGTGCGCCTTATCCCGGAGAAGGGTAGCGGAAGAAGTTTCCACTGAGGTAAGTAGCCCTCCCTGAGTGTGGACATGACCCAGGGATTGGATGACACCTGCTCCCATTCCGTCAGGAAGAGAGAGAGAGTCGGCTGCCCACGAGAACTTCCGGCAACAGGCAATGAACCCCAACAGTCGGCAGCCCAAGGACTGTCAACGGTGGGGCCACCTGGAGCTTGGCAGGAGCTATTGGGAACCGGATGGGTTCCCAGCCCCGCGAAAAGGCTGCTGGCCCCGGCTTCCCAACGCCCTGAAGGAAGCGGCGTATCGGCGTAGGAGAAGGCAAGGGGGAGGCCTGCTTGTGCAGCTTGGTGCAAGTCCTTGATGGATGCGTATAACACAGCGGTCTCCTGAACTACCTGCTGTGCCCCAGGGAAGAGGGTAGAACCCAACTTATATGGGAGCGCAAGTAGTTCTTGGCGTGTGGATGCCGAGTACTTGGACACGGACATCCACAGCCGGCGCATGCCCATGACTGCGCTCATCAACTGGGAGGCGCAGCTACGGATAGCATCCCTCGCCAGATGACTGTGGACCTCTGTGAGTTGGCCCGCCAACTCCGAAGAGTCGGACTGCCCCTCCGCCACCAGCTCCCGCTGCACAGCAGATAGTAAGCTGAGTGGACGGCGATACGGAGCTGTTGGCCAGCATTACGGTACTGCTCCTCAAAGCAGACGTAAGCCGCCTTCAGCTCCACCCCCACATAGGGAAGGGTGGCAAACGCCGGCCCTGCTTAGCTTTGGCTAAGTGGGGGGTCAAAGACGCACTCGTCCATGACCGGCACCTCGAAGTCACGGTCCTCCGCCAACGGGTACCGCCTAGTAAGTTCGGGAAGATCAAACCTTTTACGGGCACCCGATAGCAGAGGACCATTGACCTCGTGTACCAGCGAGGTCAGAATGCGGAGCCTCACCCCGGAAGGCGGAACTCAGACGGATCCAAGACGGGCATGGGGGCAGCAACCTGAGGCAGTACTTGGACAATATTATCCCTGACATGCCTCAGTGAGGATGCGAAGGAAAAACTCTGAGTCATCCCCTCCCTCCTCCATCCACTACTCATCCCTCGACTCCGAGCCGAAGGTAGCCTTCGACTCCACGGCGAGATAGGAAGTAGATGAAACAGGAAGGGGGTGCCCGAAGGCCTGGGCCCTCGCATCCCACGACTATCCCTGGTCCGACACCAAAGCGGAGAAAGTGGACGGGCCGTCACCCGCCACCCCTCCGCCGGGGAGAGACCGCGAACCAGAGCTGAAGCCCGAAGGCGAGTCGTCCCCGAGGCCAAGTGGCCTACCACGGCCGAACCCTGGGCACTCAACGAGGCCCCGCATCCAACGCCCAGGGAACCCCCACCCGCAGCTCCTCTCAGAGCTGGGACTTGACATCCTCGAACATCGACACCATCTGCGACCGCAGAAGCGCCGAAACATCAGCAAGGTTAAAAGGTGCAGAGGAGGGGGGTACCTTGGGGCCCGAGAGCCCTCATCCCCGGACTGTGATACAGGCGCAGCGGAGGTGGAAGGGACCAGGGGGGTAGGGCAGATTTTGCCGAATGTATGTCTGCCCCCGCCTCCAATAATCCCGTAAAATGAATTAGGTCACCGTGCCTACATTTTCTGGCCCTGGGAGTGAAGGCGCCACATCACATATGGCACACGACTGGTCATCGTGGCCCTCCTCCTCTGCCAAACAGCGAATGCACTTAGGGTGGGAGTCCTGCGGTGGTATCGCCGCGTTGCACCCCAAACAACCTTTGAAAGTCTGCAACAGACCGACAACACTAAAAGAATAGGGAACGGGGGGGGGGGGGGAGAGAGAGAGAGATATGTATCATTGCGAAATTGCAGAAAGATACAAGCATAATTACAACATAACATATGCAAAGGCGTAACGAAAATGCGACACGCAAAATCGATAGCCAAGGCCGTGTAAACCTCCCCCCCCGAGCGGAAAAAAACACACAGTAACTTGCGCCTGCAGGGCAATGTATTTAAGTTACAGCCGCATTGAAAAGGAAACAACGTAGCGAAATAAAGTTAAGATAAAAAAAGCCATGTCGGTTGTACCCGAACATGGAATTTTACCAAACAGAATAAGCTACACAGCAGCCTGCATACGTGAAACGAGCATGTGGCGGCCGAGGTACAACATATAAAACCCATAAATGCGAGGAATTACGCCTTTGCAAGAAAGAAAGGGAAAAAATACCACACAAACAGATTGAGCCATGTCTTCAATATTCCACTATAAGTAGGACGAAATTTTCAATTCTCAGCGGTCTTAGAAGTACGTCTGTACAGTCAGATGACATAAGTAAAAGTGATTTGGGTGAGAGTCGCTCCCCTTGGCATGTGTCGCCTGTAGAGGATGAGGCCCCATTGGGGTGGTGGTATATCATACAAAAACATCCTCTTCACTGCTAACATATCTAATAGTGACCTCGTTTGCGATTGTATGTCTTCTATGACATCATATCAGTTCTCATGACGTAATTTCCGTTATGCCCTTTTGGAAAGTGATATTTATAACTTCCGGTGGAAGTACATCATACATCCTAGGTTATGATGTGGAAACAGTATATCACTTTGTATCCCTGCGATCAATGATTACAGTGTTGCCACTTGATTTGCCTACTATCCAATAGAAAACTAAATACAAAGGTCCACTTACCCTGAGTTCATGAGGTGTTCTGAAATATTCACCCCTCCCACAAGTTCCCAAGAGAAGGAGTGGCAGGCCTACTTGGAGTTAAAGTTTGAGAAAGTGTTATGATTGATTGATTTGGTAATCAAAATAACAATGAGTTACATGATAAAATAACAATGAGTTACACGATCAGGGTTCTTCATAGCTACGGTTTGAAAGTCAAAGTTAAACCCGCTGGATGCCAAGTTATTTAAAATATCTATCATTACAGATTTACCTGTTGCTTTGAAAAAATACAGAGGCAAGTTGACGACCAAGGCATACACTCTCCGCACAGAACATAAAGTGAAGACCAGAATCTTCGAGAAGGGCATCGATGTGACCCTGGAGTACAGGAAGAACACTAACTCTCCGTGGAAAGCCATTGGGCTTGATGAAAATATCGATCAGTGACATGGGCGTGAAATGTATGATCAGCTGACACTGACACACACAAACTAAGTAAGTCATGACAAGATAGATTGGGTCCTGCACCCTTGTGTGAACATTTATATAGATCTGTTTTCATCTTGGATGAGTTTCGTTTAATTACTTGTTTTGTAAACATATGGATGAAACATTGAATCTTCATCAGATCTCGGAATGATTTGACAAAAAGGGAGACCATGAGATAGCTTGCCGATAAGCACATGGATTTGTTGATCAACATTGACCTCTTGACATCGTGAACACTCAACAGGATGTTTTCATTTCCAAGGTGAAGGATACATTCACGTGTTTTCACACCATTTCCATGCTCGAGGGACAAATGGGTTTTATTGACTCTAGCTGCATGTAAGTAATAAGACGCATTCAAAAAAACTTTAAGATGTCAATGCTCTGTTAATATATTACTCTTTTCCATATAAGGCATTGATTTTTTGTAGTTGTTATTTTTTGTTAGTGCAACTGGTTCATTTAATTGATAATACTTGCGTTCCATACGGGAAGTGAGGCTGTCACTGATGTTCGGCGCTATTTTACGTAACTGACATTGTATTGATTTTGTTGTCTACTTATACTTGGGCGGTTTCGGTAGGAACTCGGGAGGACATCAAAGGAAGCATTTATGGTTTATACTTCACTATGTTTATGTTTATATTTCATACAGAAAAACCTTTTTTCATCCAAACCTGCAGTGTGCAAATATATAGAATCTATACAACAGACAAAACTATATCATACTTATGTATTATGGCAAAAAAGTAATTTATGACACAATACAAAAAGGGGAAATTTAAGATATTAGCACTCAATTGTAGAGGATTAAATAATACTTTTAACAGGAAACAAGTATTTAGTTTTTTGAAAAATAAAAAAGCCCAGATGTGCTGTCTGGAAGATGTACATTTCACAGTAGATCAAGAACAAATAATTAAACAACAATGGGGTTATAAAAAATGTTATATTTGTCCTTTTAAAAGCAATGCAAGGGGTACAGCTATTTTATTTAATAACAATTTTGAATTCAAGGTTATGCATTCAATTATAGATAAAGATGAAGGTAACTTTGTGGCTTTAGATGTTAGTATTGATGACAAAATATATACCATAATTAACTTATATGGACCAAATTCGGACAAACCAGAACTCATTAAAAAAATAAAGGAACTAGCAGTAGAAATAACAGGAGAAAGAATCATTTCATGTGGTGATTGGAATTTAATAATTGATCAAGATAAAGACTCTTGTAATTATAAACATATTAACCACACCAAAGCAAGAAAGGAACTTTTGGAGACAATTGATAGCTTAGATCTTAAAGACCCATGGCAAGAATTATATCCATCTGCAAGAAGATACACCTGGCGACAACCTACACCAATAAAGCAAGCTCGTTTGGATTATTTTTTAGTCTCACACAATGTGCTACATTTAGTTGAAGACAGCGATATAATACCTAGTATAAATTCTGACCATTCTTTTATATCTCTTAAACTTTCACTCTCAGATATTCAAATGGGAAAAGGCTTTTGGAAATTAAACTCATTTTTGAAAGATAAACACTTTGTTGCAATGGTTAAGAAAACAATTAATGATACTCTAGATCAATATGAAGACAAGACAGCTACAAATGAGAGAGTATTTACAATTGATGACCAACTACTTTGGGAAATGATACTTTTAAATATTAGGGGAAGTTCAATATTATTTAATATTTATACGTAAAAAAGAAAACATAGCTTTGGAATCCAGATTAGAACAAGATTTAAATCGACCTGAAAATAAGTTAGGAGAACAAAATACAGAGAGAGAGATGGGAGAATTAATGGAACAATTAAATTCAGCTAAACTAGAATTGGAAAATCTGCATAGAATAAGAGTTGAAGGCTCTTTTATGAGATCAAAACCCAAATAGATATAACAAGGTGAAATACCCTCAAAATATTTTCTGCAACTTGAACATAGAAACTTCTTAAACAAATCCATATCATTAATGAAAAAGGGAGATGGGACACAAATAAATAAACAAGATGAACTAATTCAAGAAGTTAGAGACTATTACCAGAAATTGTATAAAACTGAAGATTGCACACAGGTTGATTTAGAAACCTATTTTCTGATATCCATGTGCCAAGACTAGGTGATGATATAGCTTCTACTCTTGAGGGAGAATTGACTTATGATCAGGTACTTGAAGCATTGAAAAAAATGAAAAATAACAAAAGCCCGGTGTAAAGTCTGAAAGTATACCCCCCCCATCCCTTCAAAGTATACCCAGGTAGATTCTGGGGCCTTCCAGAATCTACCCCGTGGTAGATTTTGGGATCTCCCAGAATCTACCCCCCTTTCCCAGAATCTACCCCCAGGGGTATACTCTGGGAGTTCCCAAAATCTACCCCGCGGTATAATCTGGGAGCTCACAGAATCTACCCCCAGGTATAACCTGGGAGCTAACAGAATCTACCCCTGGCTAAAACAATAATCTAGGAGCTCCAAGAATCTACTGCAGCCCTGTCTGATTTAAACATATTTATTTCATGAATGTACTTGAAGTTTTCTTTTGGGGGATGCATCTAACTCAGTCTTGATCTCTCCTGGTCAATTGCTGTAACAACATTGTCATCTCATTAAGTTTACGTAAATACCTTTTTAGTACACATCTAATTAGTTTTAAAACATGCATATCCTGTTATTTAAATTGAGAAGACAAAGGTGGGAGCACCACTTTTTTCCAAACAATAATCATAATTAAAGAAATCCCACATGTGAGGTGAGAATTGACTCATTTGAATAGGTTATACACATGTATATATATAAATATATAAATGCAAAGGTACAGATTTCTTACAACTCAGTTAGAACTGACAGAGCAAAACCCAAAACAAGAAGAGCCGCAGGAGGACTAATCATATTTATCAGGGAAGATATAAATTACTAAGAAATAAAAATAGACACGCCAAACCTAGAAGCCAACGGCATTAAAATCACATTATATAAACTAAACATAAACATAATAAATATTTACCACTGGGCGGAATAAAAGTCCAACCTGAGGATCTAAACAAACTACTCCGAATAAGCGATAAATCTACTATATTCCAAGGAGACTTTAACGCTCACCATCCTACATGGAGCATAGATGATAAAATAGATAATCATGGCAAATTAATCTCCGAATGGATAGAAACAAACGATCTAGTACTCCTAAATAGCAACCAACCCACGAGGTACGATAAGATAAACCAAAAAATGTCGGCTATCGACTTAACCATATGCACCGCAGATCTAGCTCAAAGTACTCAATGGGAAGTGCACGACGTCCCGCTAGGTAGTGACCACTTCCCCGTAAACATAACTATAGGAAATACAAACGTACCAATCCAAACAGAAAACCAAGAACCAAAATTCCATTACAATAAAGCTAACTGGGACCAATTCCAAGATATCTGCAACGAAGCTAACTTAAACGAAATAGAAAATAATGATCCAGAAACCTATTGTAAAAACCTAACAGACTATATAATAAACGCAGCCAAAACCTCCATCCCCTTCAAAACATCTAAAACAGGCAAACCGACCGTACCATGGTGGAATGAGGAAATAGAACAGACTAGACGAAAACGTAAATCAGCCTTCAATAAAGCAAAACGCGACTACAAACATCTAAAGTTAGCCCACGAACTAAACCACCAGGTTCAAAAACTAATCCAAATAGCCAAAAGTAGAGACTGGAAAAAATTCTGCGAAGGTATAAATAACCGTACAGATGCCAAAACGGTCTGGCGCAAAATCCATGCCATTAGAGGTTTAAAACGACATAAAAAAACACCTAGCATTAACAACTCAACCAACCCCGCCCAAAAAGCAAATAATCTCGCCAACCACTTTTCAGCGTTAGCAGTAACTCCAACTTCAGCCAAAAATTCCAAGAAAAACTTAAAACAGAAAACAAACCCACAAAAGAACCAAACAATAACAATCTGGAAATAAACCAACCCTACACAATGGAGGAGCTCCTCTACGTAATCCAAAACAGGAAAAAGGGCACAGCCCCAGGATTAGACCTAACTTCTTACCAAATAATTAAAAAACTCCCCCTAAAACTACTGCAGGTACTACTCAAACTATACAATCTCATCTACCTAAACGGACAGGTTCTTACTCCCTGGAAACAGGCCCTAGTCATACCAATCCCTAAACCTAATAAACCAGCTAATCAAGCTAACTCATATAGACCAATATCCCTAACTTCAAACTTATGTAAAGTAATGGAATCAATTGCTAAAAATAGATTACAACATTACCTAACCCAAAAAAACCATCATAAACCCAGATCAAAGCAGTTTCACTCCTTGCCGCTCAACCCTAGATAACCTCGCCCGAATAGAGCAAGATATTAAGACAGGACAACTAAATAAACAATATACCACAGGCATCTTCTTAGACTTCTCTAAAGCTTTCAACATGGTATGGCATGATGGGATGATGGGCTAATACAAAAACTTCAAAATATAGTACTCAAAGGTCAGATAATAAACTACATCCAGGACTTCCTAAACAATCGTAAAATAACCGTGGGTATAGACCAAACACTATCGGACCAATGTCCCCTAGAAAATGGCACTCCCCAGGGCAGTATCCTCAGCCCCACCCTCTTCAATATAATGATAAACGATCTATTCGAGGGCCTATCCCCTAAAGTAAACACATCGAAATTTGCGGATGACGGATCCCTCTGGATCTGCACTAAAAGCATTAAAATGGCCCAAAATTTACTCCAAAAATCTCTTAATAAAATACAACAATGGGCTGACAAATGGGGCTTCTCCCTTAACTCAGAAAAAACAACAGGAATAGTATTCAAACATAAAAACCTCCCCAATCCTCCAAATAAACAATCAAATTTCAAAAACAAACCAAATTCTTAGGACTTATTTTCGATGAACATCTCACCTGGGATGCTCACATCCAAAACCTAACAACTAAATGCAGTAAAGACCTAAACACCCTAAGATGCCTAACTGGCTCTAACTGGGGAGCCTCCAAAGATACCCTCCTCTCTCTCTACATATCACTAATTAGATCAAAACTAGACTACGGCTGCGTCATATACAACACCCTACACAATTCTCTATCTAAAAAACTTGACTCAATACAATATCAGGCCCTCAAACTAATTACACACACCCAACATGGCACCTCCTACACTTCACTTCAGGCCTTAACAGGAGAAATGCCACTAAGTCAGGGAACAGCTAAGCTTAAATTTCTGGGCCGCGTCACAATCAAACCCTCTCATCCAAAACTTAATAAAACCAAAATATCAGCCCCAAAAACCAAGCTCTAGCTCGTAAACACCCCTTACTTACCCCAATATCCCAAAGAATAACAAACTACCTCAATGAACACCAAATTAAAAATCTTAAACAAAACTGCAAACAATCAAATATCTTCACCCCCAAACTTAAAATACCCAAAATAGACACAACTCTAGCTAGCCAAATAAATAAACAAACCGACCCAAACATAGCTAAAACCACCACACTAGCAAACATACACGAAAATTGGCCCAATTGGTGTCACATTTACACGGACGGATCCTCAGATCCGACCTCCAAACACACAGGTTTCGGAGTCCATACCACACAACCAACTAAAACCACACAATCCTTCCGACTCCCAAACAACCAATCAATATTCACGGCAGAACTAATGGGCATGGCCTCAGCCCTCCATAATCAAGAATCCAAAAAACACCAAAAAATCCTAATACTTACCGACTCCCTAAGTGGACTGCAAGCCCTCCAAAACAAAAATACCAAAAACCGACCTAAATTAATAAATCAAATACTTAAAAGCTCCAACGACCTAACTAAGGCAGGCAAACAAATAACTTTCTTGTGGATACCCGCCCACGTAGGAATATACGGTAATGAAAACGCCGATAAAGCAGCTAAACTATCCCTCAAAATCCCAGAAATAAGCTTAAACTTACCAATCTCAAAATCAGAAATTAAAAGCGTAAACAAGCAAAAAATCACCAAAAAATGGCATAACCTTTATCTAAACTCAAATAGCCAAATCAAAAATGTACTCAGCAAAGCACTAACCAAACCAAAAATTCTCCATCCATCAAAAAAAATCGACAGAGTAATCACTAAACTCCAAACAGGACACACCAACCTAAATAACCATCTAAAGAAATTTAAAAAACATACTACAGGTAACTGCCCACACTGCAAACAACTAGAAACCCCAGAACATGCACTCATCCACTGCACACACTACCTAACACATCGAACCGCATTACAAACCACCCTCAATCTAAACAAGGCTCTCACTCTAGAAGCAATACTAAACCCACAAAATAAACTAGAAAACTTCAAGGCCTTAGGCGTATTCTTAATGAAAACAAAACTAATAAAACGCATCTAAAAACACTATAATCTACCAAATCAAAATTACATAAACAAACAAACATCCACCATACCCAGCTCCCCTAGTTCTCCTCCCCAACCCCATCGGCATCTATTCCAAATCTCAAAATTCCCAAATTCTACATAAGCAACCCCTAAAGCCCCCTCTTGGGTTGCACACACCACTTTCGCCCCTTTCGGAAACACATTAAATGGCCTGGTCGGGCCCGTGTGCGAAATATGCATCAGTCGGAAAGCGCACGTTAAATCTCCAAAGTAAGTAAGTCACAGGTCCCGTACTGTACACAACCCTCCGCGCCTACCTTATGTCCAGAAATTACAATTGTTGAGAGTTCGCCCAACTCTCAAGAGAACCAGCCCAGGGAATCCCTTCAGTCTGGTCACCAGAAAAACTGCCAAAAAAACAGCCAACTTGACTTATAGTCAAGCCGCGCTAAATGTCCCTGACCGTTTTCAGGACAGATTCACGTTCTCAGGAACTAAAAACAAAGAAAATATCGATTATAGTGCCCTATGGGCTCAAGGCATGCTGAAACGCAAACAGCCTCAATCTAGTCCACCTAAGGCTAAAATGGTACAGAAAAGACAAAAAATGGTCTCATCAGAATCAAAGACACAACAAAATAGAAGACCACAAACTAAATGGGAAAAAGTAGTCTTTAGCGCAGACTTCTCCCAAGATCTTAATAAGATCCTAACAGCTCAAGATATTGCCAAAGAGCTGAAGCACAAAAATATTATTCGAATAAATTAAGTGTGGAAGAGGGTATGTTGTTGTCGGGGACAACCTCACAGAGTCAATTGATATGCCCAAAAGCATAAACGGGATCAAACTAAAATGGGATACCCCAAAGTGGCTTAGCAATGTCAGATGTGCGGTACATCTAGACAAAAAAATGAATGACGACGAGCTTTATCAAATTGTCTGTCAAGCCCAAAAGAAAGTCACTCAACCTACAATCCTGTCGGCATTCAGGATCAAATAAATGGGCACAAACAACACACGAGTAGTAATAGTCACATTACTTGGACAGTCAGTCCCCGGCCACCTTAATCTAGGTGGTAGGGACATAGAAACCATGCCATACAGGAAAAGGCCAACCCAATGCACAAACTGTATGCTCTATGGACATACAAAAAAACATCATGTATCCAGCCACCCAAGTGCAAAAACTGTTCCCGAGTTTCTTGCAAAGAAAACTGCAACACATGGTGTACAAACTGCAGGAAAGAGGGTCATTCATCCTTGGCGCTGAAATGTCCTAAACGCTTGCTCATCAGCAAACGTATAAATAAAATATCTACTCAGCAATCTGAATCCAAATCTATTCAACCCACTGAGGTCGTAAAAACCCAAGCGACTACTGATCACTCTACTGAGCAAACAATTGAATCTGTGAGCACTGAGCAAACAATGGAATCTGTGAGCACTGATCCGCCTGCTCACAGGCACAAAGCCACTGCAAAACGCAAAGGGAAAAAGACCCAAGCTCCCCAATCAAACCCCATGCCTTCTAATCCTCAAACTGAGGAACACAGAAAACGAATCAGTCAGGCAAAGAAAACACCAGCTCATGGTAAACAAAAGGCTCAGAACACAAACAAAGTTGTAGAGTTCATTGCCACGGCATTGATCCAAATTACAAGCAGAAAAATGAGTGTCAAAGCCAAAGCCACCTGCATCCTCAAACTGGCTTCCAAAATAATGAAATACAAAGGAACAAAGAAACAGTTCCTAAATAGGGTATGCCCTAAAACTCAATAAGCGCTCATCTATAAATTATCATGGACTTGCTTTTACACGTTTACTTCCGGCATCATGATCGGACGCCATTTTGTCACGCTTTAACATCCAATCGTCAACGCCTTCAATACCATATATCGATACTTCGAACTTTACACAAAAAGGGATCTTGAACTAGAACCCCTCCAAGGCTCCCTTGCGAACGCCAAGTACGCCCCTAGGCCAAGTCGGCCATTGGGCCTGGACTCGGACTCGGCTCTCAGCCTACAAACCCTGACCAACAGCAAAGTGCCATCTTTCTTACTGATAAGTACTCCTACCTTTCTCCCCTCCTTCTATTACTGCATGCTTATTTTCTCCCTATTATCTGTATTTTTGTGCTATTTTTGTATTACACTTCCCCAGACCACTTCCCCCACCCACCCCCCACTCCATTCCACCGGCAATATGGACTCCCCCCTCGATCATCTCCCCATTCCACCTCCCTTTTCACAACACCCATACATAGCAAACAACACTTCCCAGGTCTCACACCAACACACAACACTAACCCAGTCCCTTTTGATTTCGGCCTCGACCTGGAAGAATTAAACCTTATCCTCCCGCCCCCCTCCACGGGTTCATCCCCCCCTCCCCCAACCCCAAACCCAACCACAACACCACACCAACCCCCTTCCAACCAACACATTGAACCTATAATTATAATCCAACAACCCCAAACTCCAAGCCAAGCCATACAACCCCAAACAGAAAACAGACAAGCTTCACCTAGACAAACAAAACGCCCCTCTCACTCACCCCCCGAAATAGAACAAACAACCAAAAAAACCTGCTCACAACAAACCCCCCCACAAACAAATACACTAACAAAACACATCCTACTCGCATTCTCTACCACATCCACCCCCTTGAACGACACCTTCTCCATAAACAAATTCGCCCTCTGCCTGCACAAAGCAGATATCACCTACAAACATATAAACAAATGCGGCAGGGGCTACAAACTCACATTTCCAAATCATGAAACACTTACATATGCCAGCAGACATCCCATTATAGACGGACTAAACATTACATGGCAGGTGCCCAAATGGTTTACACAAACACAAGGGGTAATTTACATAGACTACAGGGACTCACTAGATGACATTCAAGATTACATTAACATGGCAAACAAACACCACAACCAACCTAAAATCATAAATTTCAAAAGCATCAACAATCGTACACCCATCCCGGGCAGGACAACAACCCAAACAATATTCCTCACATTTAAAACAACTGAACTCCCTACACACATCATCTTTGGCACCCTCACATATAAAGTTAACCCAGTCAGGAAAAACCCCCCTCAATGCTCCATATGCCACTCTTTCACTCACCCTACATCAACATCCAGACAGCCACCCATGTGCCAAAAGTGTGGCTCGTATAGACACGAAGCCGCAGAATGCACATGGGCCCCATACTGCATACACTGTAAAATAGAAGGTCACACAGCTACCCAAAACACCTGCCCGATCAAACAGTCACAAATACTTAAACTTAACAAACACATCACAAAAGCCCACCTACCCAAACCCGCAACAATCCCCACATACAACTCCATTCCTGACTTCATCGATCTTGATACTACATCTGACTCCCTGTCCAGTTCCATCCCAGAAACCCTGCCCCCCCCCGCCCCGCCCCCAGAGAAATAAACGTAAACAACTCTTCGGGAAAAACAATCCTGCCCAAGCTCCACCACCCCCGCCCTTACTCCCTACCCCCGTCCCCACACTCGCCTCCCTCCCCATTTCCTCCACTCCCCTCCCACTTCAACCACCCGTTCACCCCACCCACAGGCCCAATCCCCATACAGCTCCCAAATTGGCTCTGTTACCCACCCCCCAACCCCCCTTGCCCTCAGTCCCCCACCAAGCCCCCCTCCTAATTCCCCCTGGCCAGGCACCCCCCCAACCCTCCCTAATCCCCCCATCCCGGCCCTCTTCTCCATCCAAACTAACCCCCCCCCTGACCTACCCACACCCACACAGTCCCTTTCAGACCCATCCCTTCCCAACCCAGCCAGATCAGCCATCCCAATCCCATTAAATCAACCCCAACATAAAAACAAACAAATTAACTACAGGATAAATACAACAAGAAAACAATTACTTTCCCACAAACTCCAAACACTCAAAACAACCCCCCAACTAGTAGTTACCCCCAAAAAACTCCACTCAAACACCCACAAACTCATTGAATTTATTTCAGCAGCCATTCTCATCAAAAACCCCACCACCAAGAAACTCCACTCCTTAGCCCAACAAGCAAACATATACCAAAAAACCCTTCAAAATTTCCAGGCAGCCCTAAGGGCCCTCAAATGAAACCCCACCTACTCTATTCCAAATTAGCCCCGGAACACCAATCATTCAACTTCCCCCTCATTCCAAAACCAGTTAATGGTGTTCATCCAGTGGAACTGTAACGGGATCGCTACCAATGGGCATGAGCTTAAGGCCCTCATTGCCCTTCAAAAAATCTCTCCTTTACTAATAGCAGTCCAAGAAACTAAACTATCTCCCAAAAAGACCTTCAAAATTCCAGGCTATGTTTTCATTCAGAAAGATAGACCCCGACCCACTAACTGCCCCGGTCCACCACATGGTGGCCTGGTCATTTTCATCAAAAAACATCTTGATTATGACACAGTAGATATTCCCACCCCAAATCTTGAATGCCTGGCCATCAAAACAACCATAAACCAAACTAAAATCAGTTTAATTAATGTCTACCACAGTAAATTAAAACCCTTCACCGGTGAAGACCTTAACGTCTTAACCAAATTTATTGACCAAAACACCATCTTTCTAGGCGATTTCAATGCTCACCATCCACTGTGGGGCACAAAAAACTATACAGATAGATTTGGCAAACTAATCCAAGAATGGTCAGAATCAAACAATCTCATTTGCTTAAACGATAACCACCCCACTAGGTACCCCACAAGCCACCTCCAAACCCCCACAGCAATCGATCTTACCTTCACCACCCCCCATCTCCATCCTAAACTCTGCTGGGAGGCCCATTCGGACACCTGGGGCAGTGACCACACGCCCATCAAAATCTCTCTATCCCTTCCCACCCAAACCCCACCCCCAACCCCATCCCAATTCCAATCCGCCCCCCCCTCATCCCACACCCCCCAACAGTCCAATTTCAATCTAAAAAAGGCTGACTGGAAAACATTTCACACACTCTGCAATCAAATAGACCCACACAACATACACAACACCGACAACGACATTTTCAATACAAACTTCACAAATATAATACATAATATAGCCCTTAAGTGCATCCCAACAGACAAAATCTCACCTAACCTTATCACTGTCCCTTGGTGGAGCTCAGAAATAGAAAATTCTAGAAAACTTAGGAAAAAAGCACTAAATAAAGCCAAGCGGGACATAACCAAACTCCCCCTTGGCAAAAAATCTTAGAAATTCAACTAAACAACTAATAAGAGCAGCCAAAAGAAAACATTGGGAAACATTTACCAGCTCCTTGAAAATGGGGAAACAAAATACCAAAATTTTATGGAAAAAACTTAAAGCCATAAAGGGCACTTCCAAATCCTTCTCAGCCCCATCTTTTCCTAACCTAAATACAGACAAAGAAAAGGCTAATGCCATGGCTGCTCACTTCTCGGCCACTAGCAGCTCCGCCAACCACACTACTATCATGCAAGACACTATTAAACCCCCCCCCCCCCCCCCCCCCCCCTACTCTCACAGACCCCCCCTCACAGGCATGTCATTCAACAAAATAATAAACATCTATGAACTACAAACAGCCCTTAATAACAAAAATACAGCCCCAGCCACAGGCCCAGATAATATTAGTTACACTATTCTAAATCACCTTCCCCTTAAAATTCAAAAACTCCTTCTTCAACTATTCAACCAAATTTGGACTTCTGGCTCCCTCCCACACTCTTGGAAAACAGCCCTAGTGGTACCGGTTCTCAAACCAGGCAAGCCCCCCAAAGACTCGGATTCCTATCGCCCCATTTCATTAACCTCCCATATTTGCAAAATAATGGAATCCATCATAAACAACAGACTAAAATTCCAAATTACATCCCAGAAACTACTTCATGAGGATCAGAGCGGTTTTATGTCTAATCGACAAACTTTAGACCACGTTTTACATTTAGAACATGATGTTAAGACAGCACTCGCCCAAAGACAATATACTGTGGCCATTTTCATCGACTTTAGTAAAGCATTTGACATGGTTTGGCATCATGGCCTAATCCAAAAACTTAAAGCAAAAGCCATAGATGGCAGAATTTTAAACTTCATACACTCCTTCCTAACAGACAGAAATATCACAGTTAAAACCAACAACACTCTATCTGACCCACATACTTTAGACAACGGCACCCCACAGGGTAGTATAATTTCCCCAACATTATTCAACTTTATGATTGACGACATTTTCCCATCTAAAACTAAAAATATCACCACTGCAAAATTTGCTGATGACATTTCTTTCTGGACGTCGTCAACATCTCTAAATCAAATCCAAAACAGAATTCAACCTCTTCTGAAACATATAGAACTCTGGGCTACCCAGTGGGGATTCCAAATTAACACTAATAAAACCATCGGCTTACTCTTCAAAAACAGACATAAGCCAAATTATACACCCAAACTCACCCTTAATGATCAAAACATCTTATTCAAAAAGGAAGCTAAATTTCTGGGTATTACCTTTGACCAGCACCTAACATGGGCTCCCCATATTCATAACTTGGTCACATCTTGTCAAAAAGACCTAAATTTAATGAGAGCCATCAGCGGCACTGATTGGGGCGCTGACAAACAAACATTACTTAATATATACAAATCATTAATTCAATCAAAGATTGACTATGCCGCTCCTGTCCTCAACTCCATATCAGAAACATTAAATAATAAACTAAACTCCATTCAATGTAAAGCCCTTAAAATAGCCCTGGGTACCAGAACCGGTACAGCCCTAAACACCCTCCAGCTTTTATCAGGAACAACATCTATCCAACTCCGGCGTAATCAAACCATCCTTAACTACTGGGCTGGGGCCCAACAAAACCCCATCCTAAAACAAATCACTACAAAATACAACAATCTTAGACCTGCAACCCTTAAAAAATTCAAAAACAAGCATACACTAGCCCCCTATCTTACACATCTATACAAACTTATTAAAACCCATAAGCTAGAAAACATCAAACACCTAGACCCCCCAAACATATTCATAAATGACAAACCCCCCCCTGAAACAGATCTTTCACTCCATAAAACATTCACTTCACACCCTGACCCCAAAAATCTAGACAAAAAAGAAATCTCCATCAACTATATTAACCAAAACTGGCCCAACCACACCCATATCTACACCGATGCATCTCAGACAAACAACGACATAACAGGACTAGGCATACAGATCACTCAACCTACACCAATCACCACAAATTTTCATTATACTAACTAAACACATATCATCACAGCAGAACTACTGGCAATACAATGTGCACTCCATTACATTAAAATATCCACTGATTCAAACTTCCTTATTATCTCAGACTCATTAGGTGCATTAACCCAAATCTACAATAAAAATCTAAATCAAGGCAAGATATAATAAACAACATCATAGACATCCACACAAAACTCCTAGAAACCAACAAAACAATAACTCTTCTATGGGCACCTGCACACACTGGCATAACAGGCAACCAATTAGCAGACACAGCAGCAAAACTAGCCACCACCCAAACATCACCAAGTATTAACTTCACAACCAGTAAGGCCGAGATAAAATCACTAATCAAAAGAAATACTATATCTCAAAATTTCAAATCAAATATTCAAAACTGTAAGTCAATATTGACAAAATCTCTTTTCAATAAGCCAGTCACAAAGTGTCGGAACTTCACAAAGTCTATTTTAGCAGATAAAATCATAAATAGAATACTAAGCGGCCAAACTAATCTACACGAAACACTCCACAAACAAAACAGACACCCACACCCAAACTGCACCCACTGTAACACACCTGAAACCCTAGATCATATATTCAACTTCTGTCCACAATATAAACAACAACAAACACAACTATACAACTCTCTTCCCCCACAGCTCAAAAACAACATTCAACTACTCCTTGACCCCTTTAACCATACTGCTAAATTCTCCCATATAGCTACATTCCTTAAAACTACAAACCTAACAAGCAAACTTTAAAAAAATCTCAACAAATTACAGATTAACTACTATACCTATAACCCCCACTTTTACAATCTCGGATCGGGATCCAAATTCTCAGCGCGGACTGACTTCTCCGACGTCCACGCCCCAAAATTTCTATAGCGGATTGTCCTCAGTGACATCCGCGCACTGAACCCTAGCGCGGATTGTCTACTCCGACGTCCGCGCTTCAAAATCCACATTATATCACACGCAACAACTTCGCCGATATCCATACTACAACAATAATGTCCGTTAACCCAGCCACCTACCCAAGCTCAGCTTCCACGCTCACGGCCAATACTCACCCCCCCTCTCCTGACTCCCTACCCCAGCCAGTAAGCCCAAACTTTTTATAATAGGTTTCTCACCCCCCCCACCGTCTTTTTCTTTACTTTTTTAGTTCTTATTTATTACTTAGCATATCAGCTTAACTGATTATATACTATTCTAAGTCTCTACACTATTTATCTCCCTTAGACTAGGTTTCTTACAGTACTATATCTCTACTGCTACATCTTCTCACCCTTCACACCCCTTTACTATATTTCTTTCTCCTTTACCCCCCCTAATTTACATTTTTTTGGGCCAGCCGATTACTTATGTATTCCCCACTATTATTTATTATTGTTAACCCGTCTGGCCCCGACTGCGAAATAGCCAACGACTGAAGCGGTCGTAAAATCTCCATAATCATCATCATCATTTACTACAGTGGAACGCAAATGGCCTTAAGAGCCACGACAATGAACTGACTGTACTCGTCAAAAAAAAGGTGATCAAGCCTCATGTCATTCTAATACAGGAGACTAAACTCAGTGAAAAAGCCAAATTCACACTACCTGGGTACACCCAATATAGAAAAGACAGAAAAAGACTTATGCCTGGCAACAAGGGAGGAGGAATAATCACCCTTGTCCACGACAGCTGTACCTCCAAAAATATTGAAGCAAACGTAGGAAACCTTGAAACCCAAGTAATCTCCCTAAAACTGGCAAATGGCAACGAATTACGCATAGCTAACATATATCACAGGGTTACCCATGAAACGAACATGGAAGAGCTAACAAGACTAGCTCAAATAGTAGACAAAAATGGGATAATCCTTGGTGACTTTAATGCCCACAGCCCTCTTTGGGAAGGCAGGAATGATTCATGCAAATACGGCAAAATGGTAGAGAAATGGGTTGAGGACGACAATCTCATAACTGAACAACGGCAGTCACACACTTTACGACCAAGTCCACAACACGCGGAGTTCAATTGATCTCACAATTGCCACCAACAACCTCGCCTCACATTGCCAATGACAAGTCCATGACGACACTTGGGGAAGCGATCACCTTCCTATACTCACCTACATAGGTAGCCCACTACAATTAGAGGAACAGCCCAATCCTCAGCCCACATGGGACTATGCAAAGGCTGACTGGCCTAAGTTCAGGAAGGAATGTATATCATTCAAGTCCTCAGAAATTGCCTCGGATGATCCTGATCTTTTTTGCCAAAATCTCACCTCAGCAATTATTGCCGCAGCTGGATAATAAATTCCAAAAAAATACCACAGAACTGGCAAAACGCCGGTACCATGGTGGAACAGGGAAATAGCAAAAGCTAGGAGAGTGAGAAAGAAAGCCCTAAATAGGTCAAAAAGGGATAAATCAGCCTTTGCCCAAGTCCGAGCAGCAAGGACGAAAGTAAGACAACTCATAGACGATTCTAAAAAAGAGTCATGGCAGACCTTCTGCAAATCCCTTAATGAGAAAACAAATGCTAAAACAGTCTGGAGCAAAATACATGCAATCAGGGGTAAGCGTAAACCCACAAAAATTCCCAAGTTAGCCAACGCCCATACAGTCGAAGAAAAGGCCAACATTCTAGCTGAGCACTTCTCATCTGTCAGCAGAAACAGGAAAAAATGCTTATGCCTAAGATCTCAAAACGGCCGCAAAGCAAGCATCTGGTATACAATATACCATTTACTGTGACAGAGTTCGATGATGCGATACAACATAGAAAAGGCATGGCACCTGGTCTTGACACAACCAGCTACGAGATATTGAAAAACCTACCTGATCAAACCAAAGGCTTACTCACTGAGTTGTTTAACACGATATGGTCAAAAGGAGAAGTCCCAAAAGCATGGAAACATGCTGCGGTTATCCCGCTGCTAAAGCAAGGGAAAGACGAAGCCCTACCAAACTCTTATCGACCGATCTCACTCACCTCAAACATGTGCAAAGCCATGGAAGCCATGGTTACAAAAAGGCTCATGCATCATCTTGAAACTGGCAACCACATAAAACCTGACCAAAGTGGCTTCAGGAAGGGACACTTGTGTCTAGATCATATTCTAAGACTGGAAAATGAAATTAAAAAATCCAAATTAAACAGACAATACCTAGCTGCAGTATTTCTGGACTTCAGCAAAGCCTTCGACATGGTATGGCATGACGGACTCCTCTCAAAACTATCACAAAATGGAGTTGAAGGGAACATGACAAACTTCATAGACAGCTTCCTGCAAGACAGGTCGCTATCAGTTAAAATAGGGAACAATCGATCGGATCCTATGGCACTGGACAATGGCACGCCACAAGGCAGCATCATAAGCCCAACCCTGTTTAATATCATGATCAATGACCATGTCAACTCTCCTACCCAAACTTCTAAGTTCACTGATGACGGAGCAATATGGGTAAAGCACAGAGATATCTCACAAATCAGAAAAAAACTCCAGTCAGCCCTGGACGGAGTAGATCAATGGTGCAATAATTGGGAATTCACCCTTTCAAGTGAAAAAACTGTTGGAGTTCTATTCAAACGCCGGGGGAAAGATGCTATGATACCCCATGTCTCCATAAAAGGCAAACCTATCAAATTCGAAAAATCTGCAATATTTCTTGGAGTTATCCTTGATAAACACCTCACTTGGCGCAAGCATATAGAATATGTGGAAAGCTGATGTCAAAAAGACCTGAACGTATTACGGGCAATTTCAGGCACATCTTTGCACATCGACGGACACTCAGCTGGACCTCTACAAAGCTCTTATCAGATCAAAAATTGACTATGGTTGTGAGGCTTTTCACTCAGCATCAAATACTGTCTTGAGGCGCCTAGACAGAATACAATACAAAGCCCTGATGCTGACCACAGGCGCAGCGACAGGCACCTCACTAGAAGCACTACAAGTAGAAACGGGAGAACTCCCATTGAAACTAAGAAGAGAGCAGGCAATATTATCGTTCTGGGGACGAACATCAAACCCTTTGGTTAAAAAGATATGGCAAGACAAAAACGCTCAAGATGAAGCCCTAGCTCGACAAAATCCCTCACTAAAGCCATCTGGGATATTAGTACGTGAACTCATTCGAAGTCACAATTGCGATGACATTCAGCCTCCAGAAAGTCACTACAAAGGGTTACACCCTCCCTGGACTTTACAAACTCCCAAAGTTGACACTGCTTTAACATCAGAAGCCACTAAAAGAGAAAACCCAACCCTACTACGATCAGTAGCTATCACTAAAATTCAAACTACCTGGGACAGCTGGGCCCATATATACACTGATGGATCCAAGAATCCTATCAACAACAGTGCTGGTTACGGGATCCATATCCACAGCTCCAAACCCCAAGCACATTCAGTTCGCTTGCCTGATGGTCAGTCAGTATTCACGGCTGAATTGGAGGCAATTCATCATGCACTCAAACTCATACTCATGTAGCAAAGGCAGTCGTCCTATCAGACTCGCTAAGTGCACTTCAGGCCATCAGCGGGAGAAACTCAAACTCCAGGCCAAACACAGTCAACAATATTCTATACGAATATACAAAACTATCGGACCAAGGGCAACAGGTGGAGCTGTGTTGGATCCCCTCTCACATAGATATTCATGGAAATGAAAAAGCAGACTCACTGGCGAAGCTAGCTCTAGACAAAGCGGATATACAGCCTATTCCCTTTAGTAAACTAGAGATAAAAAGCAAAATCAAAGCCTCCATAGCAAAAAGATGGCAAGCCCAATGGGACGCAAGTAAGATCGGCAGATGGCTATACAAAATTCAACCCAAGGTCCAACAAAAGCCAAACACATACTCAAATGAAAGGAAAATTGAAACTGCTATCTCACGCCTCAGACTTGGTCACAAAAAGCACTATGACAAGGTTTGTTCATCTTGCAATCAGGCTGAAACCATTGACCACCTCTTACTAGAATGTCAAAACCATGCCCCAGCCCGGGCTAGGTTAAAACAAGAATTGCAGTTAGATCCGCTATCTGTCATAGATCTCCTAAAGCCAAGAGATGCAATAGCGAAGGCCAAACTAACTCTATTTCTGAGAGATGGACAGCTGCTCGAACGTATATAAACAGAGCAGCCAAGGATAAAAATGAAATCATATCAATATATGAAAATAGAAATCATATCAATGCAAAAACAGAAATTATGTGAACACCGAACTCACAATAGATATGTGAACCCTTCTCACACACAGGAGTCCCAAAGAGGGACAGGTCAGCCGAAATTGCCTAGGCAGAAGGCGACCTCTTAAACACCTAATGCAACAACAACAACAGATTTCGACATGGTATGGCACGATGGGCTAATACAAAAACTTAAAAAAATAGGACTCAAAGGTCAGATAATAAACTACATCCAGGACTTCCTAAACAATCGTAAAATAACCGTGGGTATAGACCAAACACTATTGTACCAATGTCCCCTAGAAAATGGCACTCCCCAGGGCAGTATCCTCAGCCCCACCCTCTTCAATATAATGATAAACGATCTATTCGAGGGCCCTTTCCCCTAAAGTAAACACATCGAAATTCGCGGATGACGGAGCCCTCTTGATCCGCACTAAAAGCATTAAAATGGCCCAAAATTTACTCCAAAAATCTCTTAATAAAATACAACAATGGGGCTTCTCCCTTAACTCAGAAAAAACAACAGGAATATATTCAAACATAAAAACCTCCCCAATCCTCCAAATAAACAATCAAATTTCAAAAACAAACCAAATTCTTAGGACTTATTTTCGATGAACATCTCACCTGGGATGCTCACATCCAAAACCTAACAACTAAATGCAGTAAAGACCTAAACACCCTAAGATGCCTAACTGGCTCTAACTGGGGAGCCTCCAAAGATACCCTCCTCTCTCTCTACATATCTCTAATTAGATCAAAACTAGACTACGGCTGCGTCATATACAACACCCTACACAATTCTCTATCTAAATAACTTGACTCAATACAATATCAGGCCCTCAAACTAATTACACACACCCAACATGGCACCTCCTACACTTCACTTCAGGCCTTAACAGGAGAAATGCCACTAAGTCAGGGAACAGCTAAGCTTAAATTTCTGGGCCGCGTCACAATCAAACCCTCTCATCCAAAACTTAATAAAACCAAAATATCAGCCCCAAAAACCAAGCTCTAGCTCGTAAACACCCCTTACTTACCCCAATATCCCAAAGAATAACAAACTACCTCAATGAACACCAAATTAAAAATCTTAAACAAAACTGCAAACAATCAAATATCTTCACCCCTAAACTTAAAATACCCAAAATAGACACAACACTAGCTAGCCAAATAAATAAACAAACCGACCCAAACATAGCTAAAACCACCACACCAGCATACATACACGAAAATTGGCCAAATTGGTGTCACATTTACACGGACGGATCCTCAGATCCGACCTCCAAACACACAGGTTTCGGAGTCCATACCACACAACCAACTAAAACCACACAATCCTTCCGACTCCCAAACAACCAATCAATATTCACGGCAGAACTAATGGGCATGGCCTCAGCCCTCCATAATCAAGAATCCAAAAAACACCAAAAAATCCTAATACTTACCGACTCCCTAAGTGGACTGCAAGCCCTCCAAAACAAAAATACCAAAAACCGACCTAAATTAATAAATCAAATACTTAAAAGCTCCAACGACCTAACTAAGGCAGGCAAACAAATAACTTTCTTGTGGATACCCGCCCACGTAGGAATATACGGTAATGAAAACGCCGATAAAGCAGCTAAACTATCCCTCAAAATCCCAGAAATAAGCTTAAACTTACCAATCTCAAAATCAGAAATTAAAAGCGTAAACAAGCAAAAAAATCACCAAAAAATGGCATAACCTTTATCTAAACTCAAATAGCCAAATCAAAAATGTACTCAGCAAAGCACTAACCAAACCAAAAATTCTCCATCCATCAAAAAAAATCGACAGAGTAATCACTAAACTCCAAACAGGACACACCAACCTAAATAACCATCTAAAAAAAATAAAAAAACACACTACAGGTAACTGCCCACACTGCAAACAACTAGAAACCCCAGAACATGCACTCATCCACTGCACACACTACCTAACACATCGAACCGCATTACAAACCACCCTCAATCTAAACAAGGCTCTCACTCTAGAAGCAATACTAAACCCACAAAATAAACTAGAAAACTTCAAGGCCTTAGGCGTATTCTTAATAAAAATGGAACTAATAAAACGCATCTAAAAACAAAATAACCTACCAAATCAAAATCACATAAACAAACAAACATCCACCATACCCAGCTCCCTTAGTTCTCCTCCCCAACCCCATCGGCATCTATTCCAAATCTCAAAATTCCAAAATTCTATATAAGCAACCCCTAAAGCCCCCTCTTGGGTTGCACAGACCACTTTCGCCCCTTTCGGAAACACATTAAATGGCCTGGCCGGGCCCATGTGCGAAATACGCATCAGTCGGAAAGCGCACGTTAAATCTCCAAAGTAAGTAAGTAAGTAAGGTACAGATTTCATCCACTTTGAATTATGGATGATCAAGTTTATGACGACGTCTTGAGGTACCTGACCAAATCTGACCACAGCTATCCAGAGGAGATCTACAAGCTCAAGCGTGATCTTCGTACCAATGCCAAGTCCAAGTTCAGACAAGTTGCCAAGCCTTACACTGCACAGAATGGAACCTTGTTCCACCACGCTAAGGAAGTGTTGCCACAGCAAAGACTTAAGGGAGTACTGGAGGCCTGTCATGACCACCCAACCACTGGTGGTCACTTCACAACAGAGAGGACCTATCAGAAAATTGCAGCAAAGTTTTACTGGAAAGGTAATTACTTTCAGAAATGTGTCAGACCTATTTTTCAATATTTTTAAATGCATCAGAATTCCATATATCCTAAATATGATTAAGTTAAACCCAAGTATTTTCTAGAGCTCCACCTATAATCTACCCTGAATTATGTATCAGAGGTGGTCCCATGATAAAAACAGACCTGTTCTGGTCGGCTGAAATGGAATAAATTAAATTGGATTTAGATGTTATTGTGTGCGCTTGTGAGATTGTGCATGTGACCATATACTCTTACATCATTTTAGATTTGTTGACTTTTGTCTGAGAATAAAATATGTGTCCCTTTTTCAGGAATGAAGAAAGACATCGAGTCCTATTGCAAGGCCTGTGAGACATGTGTGAAGTTCAATCCTAAAATAACAACGGATGCCCCACCACTCCACTCCATGCCTGTGCCAGAAGAAGTTTGGAGCCAGATCAGTATAGACTTGATGGGACCATTTCAGATGACACAACGAGGGAATCGCTACATTGTTGCTGTCACCGATCACTTCTCCAAGTGGACTGAAGCAGATGCGTATCCTGATAAGTCTGCAGGTTCTGTGAGAATTCATCAACACTATAATTGACAATCTTATGACCAAGCTGGGAACTGAGCACAGAGTCAGTTCACCATACCATCCTCAGACCAATGGATAACGAGAGAGAGACAACAGGACCCTTAAGAATGCCCTCTCAAAGCTTGTCAACGACCGATGAGACAACTGGGATGTTTTTATACCTGGAGTTCTGTTTGCCCACCATACATCTGTACATGCATCAACCAAGATGACACCATTTGAATGCATGTACATCAGAAAGGCAATACTAACGATGGACATTAAGGACTCTCCAACGCCAAAAGAAGATGTGATCAGTGATGATTTTCTCCAAGCCATGCAGAACCTGCGACAAAACATCACATCAAAAGTCAGCAACAATATTACAAAGGCCAAGAAGATTCAGAAGGAACAACATGACAAGCTACACAACAGTCATCATGAGCTGGAGCTAGGGACAAGCGTCTATCTGAATAATTCACGTCGAATCAACAGAATTGGCGCTGAGGTTCCTTGGACCATATGAAGTTCATCAAGTGCTTGGCAAGGGACATGTTAAGTTGAAGAGTTTGAAGTGCTTCGCAACGCATACCATGGATAAAATTTGAAAAGACACACTCCACATGACGTCTTCCCCACCAACCATACCAGTCCTGCTAGTCGCTCCAGCTACACCAGGCCTACCACCAGATCTACCAAGACTACCAGTTCAACCAGTCCTAGCTGTCGCACCAGCCACACCAGTTCAAAACGCTCTGTCAGCTCTACTGTACCACACCACACCAGGTTTATCAGTTCTACCAGCCGTACCAGTCCCATCAAGTCCAAGAAGCCCAGCACCACAACCAGCAACCCCCCCAAGAGGCCACATTGCAGCTTCCAGCCAATGACCATTCTGAGAAGAAGAGAACTTTGTAAACAGTTACATTTACCTTCATTTAAGTCTGTTTATTTTGGAAGAGAGAAAGAATTTGAGCCACCAAAAAGACAACACAAGACCAAGGGTGATGGCAACTGCTTCTTCCGTGCCATTAGTTATTTCCTAACTGGTCAGGAGACATCCCACTTATGCTTGAGAGATGCTGTTGTACAACACATGAGTGAGAAAGGTGAGGTGATGTGAAACTGGGTTTAACGTCGCATCCAAGATTATTGCACTTATATAGCGATGTACGTGTGTGTGTTTGTGTGGCTGCTTGTACAAGTCCGGACTGATGGCGTTTTATAGTGCTAGCCCATTGAGATACCATGCCGCAGTTTAACATGAATACCCCACTCAGACACAGTATACTGACTCCGAGCCGACCAGTCCTTGTTTTAGCCCCTTAATGCCGAGCGCCAGACAGGGTAACAACAAGTACCATCTTTTAACGTCTTTTGCTAGACGCGGACGGGGATCGAACCCCGAACCTTCCGCTCTCCGGGCGGATGCTCTACCACTAGACCATGGAGGCGGTCTGAGTAAGAAAGGGGAAAAGCTGGTAAACTACCTTAAGCAGAATGTGACGAAATAATTAAATTTGTCAAGAATGGCTGAAAATGGTGTCTGAGCAACGGATGCAGAGATTATTGCCACTGCTTCTCTTCTGCAAACTGACATTGTTGTCTATACGCATTATGGAAAGGAGCTGAAATGGCTATGCTACCCAGCATCATTCACGCTTGAGAAGCTGTCCATTGGTGCAGTGTATCTGACCAACCTCCATGAACACTTTGACGCTGTAATAAATGTCCAGTGACACTGAAATAATTCAAGGAATCAATGGATAAATCAATGAATAAATTGCTCTCATATTTTATGTTAGTTTTCTCTATTTGTTATTGATGACAATATAAAAACTCTGACTAAAACAATGACAATTGCTTCGTGAAATTTATTACACCCATCCCACTATATTTAGAAGAATTAGAATGTAAATGGACAAATAATTAGATGGTTTTGATGATGTGATGTCTTCTATAGTCAGAATATATTCTTGATACTGTTATACATGCCTCCCCAAACAAAGGTACTTGCAGACACAAGTGAATACTTATAATTGGTTTCAAAATGATTTTATATGCAATCCAAAGTAGTTAGGTCTATTCACAAAGCATGTTCAAGCTTATTCAATAACATAAGTGTAAGACATTTCCTCACACAATTCTCAACACCAACTTTCAAACTTACAAATTGATGATGACTACAATAAGTTTAAGACAATGTGATTTGTAAGATATTTTTTTATTAGTTTAAACAATATTTATTTCTTCTTTGCATGTATAAAACAACATTTTGAATATTTGGATTCGATAACAATTTATTATCGGTATTATCTACACCATTTTAGGGACCCCCAGATTATATCCCCTGGTGGTAGATTCTGGGATATGAATGTTTTAAAACTAATTAGATGTGTACTGAATAGGCATTTATGTAAACTTAATGAGATGACAATGTTGTTACAGCAATTGACCAGGAGAGATCAAGACTGAGTTAGATGCATCCCCCAAAAGAAAACTTCAAGTACATTCATGAAATAATGTTTAAATGTTTAAATCAAACAGGGCTGCAGTAGATTCTTGGAGCTCCTAGATTATGGCTATAACCCGGGGTAGATTCTGGGAGGAGCTCCCAGATTATACCCAGGGGTAGATTCTGGGAATTCCCAGATTATACCCCCTGGGGGTAGATTCTGGCAAAGGGGGGTAGATTCTTGGAAGTCACCAAAATCTACCCCGGTGTAGATTCTGGGAGCTCCCACAATCTACCCGGGTATACTCTGAAGGGGGGTAGATTTTGGCACCTTACACCGGGCCCAGCAGACGGGTTTTCAGCAGAATTTATAAAATTCTTTTGGGTGGATCTTCATAGTTATTTGATAAATGCTCTCAATTATGCATATAAAACTGGATCTCTATCAGTTTCCCCAAAACAAGGATTGATAACATGTATTCCAAAAGAAAACAAGAGTTTGCCACTAACGTGGCTATATCCCCCGCCCCTGTTGCAGAATTTATGACATAATTAAATCTAAACAAACCCTAATGTTTTTTAACTGAGGTGGAACTTGTCATGGAAATTGTAAAGAAAAGAAGAGTTTGGAACCTAAGTTCATCTTGTTGCCATGGAAACGTAAAAAATAAACATTTCTAAAACTTCCAAATAGCAAAAGGCACTAGTTCAGCATGTACCTGACAGACCTGCAAAGTTTGATGAAATAATATTGAACGGTTTATGAGTTTTGCTCCGGAAACAAACCCTACCCTCACAGAACCTAAGTCCATCTTGTTGCCATGGAAACGTAAGAAATAAACATTTCTAAAATTTCTAAATAGCAAAAGGCACCAGTTCAGCATGTACCTGACAGACCTGCAAAGTTTGATGAAAAAATATTCAATGGTTTATGAGTTATGCTCCGGAAACGAATCCTACCCTCACAGAACCTAAGTCCATCTTGTTGTCATGGAAAAGTAAAAAATAAAAATGTCCAAAATAAACAGCAAAAGGCACTAGCTCAGCATGTACCTGACAGACCATCTCCATCTTGTTGTCATGGAAAAGTAAAAAATAAAAATTCCAAAATAAACAGCAAAAGGCACTAGCTCAGCATGTACCTGACAGACCTGCAAAGTTTGATGAAAAAATATTGAACGGTTTATGAGTTATGCTCCAGAAACGAAATGTGATGGACGGACAAACGGAGCCTGTTTCTATATAATAAATAATAATAAACCAAAACTATTTTTAAAGAACTTGTGCCCCATCTCCCTCCTTTACACATCTTATAAGTTAGCTGCAGTGTCAATTGCAAACAGAATAAAACATGTTTTGCCTTTAAATATGCATGAGGATCAAAAAGGTTTTGTTGGTGGTAGATATATAGGTGAGGTTACAAGAATGATTTATGATGTGATGGAATATACTGAATCTTACCAAATGCCAGGTTTATTGTTATTAATTGATTTTGAAGAAGCATTTTACTCTGTGGAAAGAACATTTATGCATAATGTACTAACTCTTTTTTAATTTTGGACCAAGTATTCAACATTGGGTAAAAGTCTTTTGCGAAAATAATGAATCAAGTGTTTTGGTAAATGGATATGCTAGTCCTTTTTTTAAGGTTTCAAGGGGTTGTTGCCAGGAGGATCCCATATCACCATATATCTTTATTCTTTGTGCCGAAATCTTAGCAATAATGATAAGAAATAATAACAAAATAAAAGGTATACAGATGGGTAATATTAAATCTCTGCTTGCACAATTTGCAGATGATACATTAAGTTTAGATGGATCTGAAAAGAGCTGCTATACCACAATGAGTATGCTAAAAACATTTGCCCGGTTTTCGGGATTAAAAGTAAATGCTGAAAAAAACAAGTTGAAAAAAAAGATCAAGATATAAGTTAGGTGAGGATTGGAATTTTGACTGGTCACAAACTCAGTTCAAGTTATTGTGCATAGATTTTGATGTTGATTTGGAAAATATGGTCAATTTAAACTATACAAACAAGTTTGATAAGATAGAAAAGGAAATGAAAATGTGGGAAAAGAGAACCCTGACACATATGGGTAGAAATGTTGTACTAAAATCATTGTTGTTACCCAAATCACCTGTTTTGCAGTATACCAAGCCCACCCATAATTGTAATAGAAAAGTTTTAGTCAAAATGCTTTCACTTCATCTGGAGATCGAAACCTGACAAAGTTAAAAGAAAAATTATGTCATTACATCCCAAATATGGCAGCATCAGAGTACCAGTGGTGGAAATGGTTATCGCCACACAAAAATTTAACTGGATTAAGAGACTGGTTCATGGTAATTCCGCGAGGACAGCTTTCTTTTTTGAAAATGTTGCTAGCGCAAATGTTATTTACCTGGCTGACGCTGCCCATATTAACGAAAAGATTATTCCAAACATCAACAATAACATTTTGGAAGGAAGTTTTGTTATGGTGGTCAGTATACTGAATTGTTGTGATAATGTTTAACAATCTGGTGAGGGTATGATGAGCAAATCTGTATGGTATAATAATAAAATCAAAATTGATGGTAAGTCTATTTATTTTCCACAATGGCATCGAAAGGGTATAGCATATATTAATGACTTCATTCATGAGTTAGGGAAATTATATGATTTTGATGAATTTGTACAAAAATACAGTTTGAATACAGACCCATCAAGGAGTAAAACTATCAACGATCTGGTATTTACAGAATAACAATATAAAACATTGTGCTAAAGTTTGCCAAAGACCTGTACTGCCATATATTGTATCAAAAATAAACAATAAAACGGGAAGCAAGGTATTTTATGAGGCCCTTTTAATCCCTAAATTTATAAAACATAAGTGTTACAGTAAATGGAAAGATTTTTTTTAAAAACAGTATACCGATACAGAGCGGACAAACTTTAACCTTATGGCAAAAAGATGTACACAAAGTTCTGAATTAAGATGGTTTCAGTTTAAAGTTATACACAATATTTTAAGTACTAAATGTTATTTATTTAAAATTGGATAAGTTGAATCGCCAGTTTGATCATTATGTAATGAACCATCTGAAACAATTACTCATGTAATATGTAATTGTCACTATGCTGTTCATGTATGGACGAAACTTTCAGATTGGCTTGGAATCTACACAGAAGGCAGAGTTAATTATAGTAATGAACACATAACCACCAAACTCCAGAGAGACCACAAGGCCCTGCTGAGAGAACTGCTAGACAAGAATCAAATTGGTCTAACTATCATG
Source organism: Haliotis cracherodii (assembly GCF_022045235.1). Classification (NCBI taxonomy): domain Eukaryota; kingdom Metazoa; phylum Mollusca; class Gastropoda; order Lepetellida; family Haliotidae; genus Haliotis; species Haliotis cracherodii. Next base: position 42,962,837 of record NW_027266264.1, read on the forward strand.
GTACAACATTTATACTAAGTTATCTTATAATAATTAGATCTACATCAAGTGCTTTTATGAGTTATCATGGTGTAATATTTATACACCATTTCATTTAATTATAGTTTAGCAAGTAATAATTATCATCAGGTAAAATGCATATATAAAATATCAGTAGTTTCAGTTATAGCTTTTTAGATGGTTGCTAGCCTAAGGTATCAAGATCCCATCTCCCAGACAAAGGATATTTATTTAAGTATATCTGTCGTCACCTACCGGGGTATATTAGAATAACATTACTTCAATTAAGACTCATTAAGGATTAGCCCCCATACAAGCTCGTCTATAGTGCATTAAGGATTAGCCCCCATACAAGCTCGTCTATAGGGCATTAAGGATTAGCTCCCACACAAGCTCATCTATAGTGACACCCTAATCTCTTTCAAAGCATCCAGTAAATATGTCAACAAGATTAGTGCCAGTCCAACAGGATTAACAGGATTTAGTATTCCCCTCTGTCTAGCCATCCATTTAGCTTAGGACATACCCAATCGTGTATCAACCAATCACATTCCTTTCTATTGTTCAAACTTTCATTAAATACATACTGTAGCCAAGTTCTTTCAGAGAAGGGGTTTGACTCTCTTACCAAGCAGACCTCTCTCCCACAGCCCAGAGTGTGTACCGACTCTCTGTGGCACCCTCAGTTATTATCTAAGTATAAATTGTAAATTGTTAATTGTTCTTGTAAATAAAATTGTGATTAGTCTCCTGTGACTCTGGCTCTTTGCTGACTAATTCCCCAAGAACACCAGCACGTCATTTGGAAGGTATTGTTCACCCAGAACAGTTCCATGATATAACTCTCCACAAGAAGCTGTCCACGCCCCATCCCAAACCTCGATATGCTCGAGCCACCATTAAGGTCCACAAAAATCCCATCAAAGTCCGCCTTCTAGTATGTTCCAGAGGAACTGTCCACTACAATACTGCCCAGTACCTAGCCCGCCTTCTTGCACCCCTTTGAAAGACAGCCAATTCCTTCATTGCAGACTCATTCTGCACAGAATTTTGCAGGAAATCAACACCATTTCCAACCCTGGCACCCTAGTTAGCTATGATGTTGTTGACCTGTTCACCAACGTCCCTAGAGATGATGCCCTGACTATCATCAAAAGAAGAATAGATGACATCCATGATACTCTAGACACCAACCTCTCTACTGACAGCATCACCAGACTTTTAGAATCCTGCATCAGCTCTACCTACTTCACTTGGCAAGACAAGATTCTCAAGACAAGTCTCCCCATGGGTTCCTCATCACCACAGAGATCTACATGACAGACCTAGAAGAAAAAGCCCTCCAGACATCACCCATCACCCCTCTCTGCTGGTTCCGGAAAGTAAATGACACCTTTGCCATTCTGCAACAAGACGATGACCCCATAGCCCTCCTCAATCATCTGAACGCCAAACACCCAAGAATGCAATTCACCATGGAATCCGAGTCTAAAAACCAGTTACCTTTCCTTGTCGTCCGAGTCCAGAAAGATCACCAAAACAAGCTCCAGACCAACACATACTGACCAATACCTACATCATAGCTCTAACCACCCACCACAAGTCAAGAGAGGCATCATCTCCTCCTAACCAGACGAGCCAAAAACATCTCCTCCACGCCCCAACTCCTAGAAGCCGAACTCAACCATCTCCGCACTGTCTTCACCAGTTACAACAATTACCCTGTCAAGTTAGTCAACCAAACCATAAATAGCACCCTCAACACCAGTGATAAACCTCCCCGCCAACAAACAGCCCCTTTCGTCATCAGCCTGCCCTATATAGGAACTACCAGCGATCAGATCTGCAGACTACTTAAACATGAAGCCAATATAGATGTTGTGTTCTAGAGAGGCCAGACAATTCAGAACCTCCTCAATGCCACAGGTAAACCACCAAGCACACACAAACAAGATCAAGCTGGTGTTGTGTACCACATAGTGTGTGAATGTGACGACTCATATGTAGGTGAAACTTCAAGACCTCTCAACCAACGCTTAAAAGAACATCATGCCTCTGATCTAAAAAAGACTCTAAATCTGCTATCTCTGACCACAACCAAATCCACCCCAGCCACAATATTAAGTGGGTCAACGTCAACATTTTAACAACAAACCAGAAAGACTTCAAGCTCAGAAAATTTAGAGAAGCCATTTGCATCAAAAGAATTCAGCCAGCCAATTCAGAGACCAAGGATACTACATCCCTCCAGCTTACCATGATCTCATCAGTTTGCCAAAACAACACTGAACTATTATCTCCCCGCTGGCTTCCCATACATTCCTTCTTAGTAATCCTTGTGTTAATCCCATACCCATCAATTACTGTACATCAACCCCATCTCTTGTATAAACTTGTCTTATCATAACTACCTAATCAATCAGTGTACATCAACCTTATCTGTTATATAAACATATATCTATTATTATCCTTGTGTTAATCCCATACCCATCAATTACTGTACATCAACCCCATCTCTTGTATAAACTTGTCTTATCATAACTACCTAATCAATCAGTGTACATCAACCTTATCTGTTATATAAACATATATCTATTGTTATGTATATATATCATGCTCATACCTAGTTTGTAAATCTAGCACCCATTGTTGTATGCCTTGTTCATTCTATCAACGCGTGTCAGTCCAACGTTGATTAATGCATACACTCATATATGCAAGGCGCCTGCGTATGGTTCTCAGTAGGAAGTGACAACTTGGAGACGATGGCTTGTGGTATATACAGTTCTACTTTATACATGTTGATATATACATACAAAAAACACTATGTGCCAAGTCAGCACATAGTGGTAGTGGTTGTTGTCTAGGTGCCCCGGAGCACCCAGCCTAACCCGAGCAAGGCTAAGGGTAAGACCTTTCTTTTTCCTTTTCTCCTCTCTCAATCTCTCTGGACCAAGGCTTATATAGCCAAGGTCACCTGACATTTAGTAAGTAATAAATATAAATGTAAACAGTAAATCATCAGTGACATACTTGCACAAAAATGGGGATTAACAAATAGGATTAGCATCTAATAAATAACAGCAATTAAGTGTTTCAAGGCATATAGATGTCATGGCTCCAGGGTAATGAGCCTTTGCAATCAAATGTTCTTCAGACAATGGATGTCGTAAATCAGTCGCTATGACAATTCCTACCATCATGGGCACAAAACTCAATATGACATGCACAACCCCCTCCCCCCCACCATCCCAAACTGATTCACTATTTACCACACCCATCCACTCAGACACCCACTTCCCAGGTCTCACACCAACACATAGCCACAACCCAATTCCCTTTGACTTTGGAATAGACCTGGAAGAATTCTCCTTTCATCAACCCCACAGCAATATCTCCTCCTCACCCAAACCACCCTCCCAACACCCTCCTCACACCTCCCCCCACCCAACAAAACAAAACAATCAATCATACAAACCTCCCTCTCCCAAACCCACCAAGCGCCCACACCAATCTCCTTTAGACCACTCACAAACAACCAAAAAGACTTGTTCACAACAAACCCCACCCACAACAACCACAACACAAGCAACAGCACCCCCCAAAACAAAACATATCTTACTCGCCTTCTCTACTACATCCACTCCACTCAACGACACATTCTCAAACAACAAATTCGCCAACTGCCTCCAAAAACACAAATAGACTATAAATACATAAACAGATGTGGCAGAGGATTTAAGGTTACATTCCCCTCACAAGACTCACTCAACATAGCACGCAGAAAACCAATCATTGACGGCATCAATTTTCCTCACATTTAAAGCTACTACCCTCCCCTCACATATCATATTTAGAGCCCTAAAATACAAAGTTAATTCCATCAGAAAAAAACCACAACAGTGCACTATATGCCACTCATACAACCACACCACAGCCACCTGTACCCAACTGCCCATGTGCCAGAGATGTGGCTCCTATCGCCCCGAAGCTACAGAGTGCACATAGGCGGCATACTGCATACATTGCGACACCGTAGGCCACACAGCAACCCAAAACACATGCCCATAGAGACAAAAACACATCCTTCGGCTAAACAAACACATCAAACAGGAACATTTACCAAAACTGGCCAGAAACATGCAAACTCACATCAACAAACCAGAATATGAAGACTCCTCAGATTCCTCCTCCTTTTCACTGCCTGACCCTACCCCATCACCCAAAAATACCCCACCACCCCTATCCAACCCCCCAACACACACATACCCCAACCCCACCCCATCCCCCCCAAACCCTCACTCAATACCATTATGGCACCACTAACCCATCCTGACCCCCCCGTAAACAGCAACACTCTTCCCCCGCCCACCAAGCTCCAAACCCAACCCAAACAGTTACAGGCCCTGCTCCCCACCCCCCAAACCCCCTCCCTCTCAGCCTCCCCAATTCCCTCCATACCTCCCCTGCCGGCCCCCACACTGACCCCTCCCCCACCATCCCGCCCCCCAAACAACCTCTCGACCCCTCCGTCTTCAGGTCAGCCATCCCCATTCCCTCAGCCCAACCCCAACCCCGACAGCCCCCTCACAAACTGAACACATCCAAAAAACAGCTCATCTCCCAGAAAATCCAATCACTCCGCAAGCCCCCACCCCTCAAAAAAAAAAAAATCACCCCCAAGAAACTCCACACTAACACCAACAAAATCATTGAATTCCTGTAAATCCCCAACCCATCTTCCAAATTCGCCCCAAAAACACCATATACTTTCTTAAATCTGTCCATCAAATTACCGTATTTTCTTGAGTATAGTGCGCACTTTTTTTCGAAAAAACACAGCTGTGTAGAAGGGGGTGCGCATTATACACGAATTATGAGTTTGGATGTTTTTTCCTCCCATGGAAAGACATTACCGTGAGCACGAAACACCGGAAATACCATGTCAACAAATCCATACTGAAGTACGCAAAATAATTATTGTAATTACACTGTCTGTCTATAAAAAGTGTTCTTTGTATTTCTGGACTTATGTTTGTAACTTACTTCATTAATTTTATTCAAAATTCCTTATAATATTGTTTTTATTAATTTCGGCGAAATCGTGTGTGAAGCGATCGGAAGATCGCACAACTCACCGTTATTAACAGCAACCACGGTCAGAATACCGCTATTGACGCCTTGAAACGAACTTTAGTTGACAGAGAATGGATACATATATCATAAATGACATACTTTGACTCGTTAAAAATCATATTTGTTTTTGTTTGACGATTCTATGTCAACATGAAATTCTCGCGCTCACGTGCTCACGTGCGCGTGAGCCTTGACGGTGACTGGTCAGACATGTTCCATGTAAAAAATAAGACCCGGGAATAGCTATCAGCTGCTTCGCTTAGGGTTATTATTATTTTAAATATGTTTAGTAAAGGCTGCATATAATTAAGAAAATAATGGAATATATTATTCCTGATAAATAAAATAGTTTCAGATACAATTGTTGCCGATCCTTGCATTAAAAATCCTATAAAGTTATATCATTGGGTGTGTCTTGACTGAATCACCGGTCGATTCCAAGAAAACGTGTGTACAGCTGATTGCTGTTTCCGGCTTAGTTTACAAGAAAATGCATAATATTCAAATTTCTTTTTTTCCAAAATATTGAACCCGCTAGAGGGGGGTGCGCATTATACATGGGTGCGCACTATACTCAAGAAAATACGGTACTAGCTCTGATCATGGTGTTTCTACAGTGGAACTGCAACGGTCTCACCTCCAACGGGCATGAGCTCAAGGCCCTCATTGCCCTAAACAAAATTGTCCCCTATGTTATTGCTGTTCAAGAAACTAAAATGTCTCCCCAAAAAGCCTTCAAATTGCCAGGCTACACTTTCCTTCGGCAAGATAGAGCTAGACCTCCCAATAAACCAGGACCCCCTCATGGAGGCCTGGGCCTTTTCATCAAAAACAGCATCCATTATGAAGAAATTTCCAACCTACACCTAACCTAGAAGTCCTGGCAGCCAACATCATTATAAATGAGACAAAAATCACTGTTATAAATTGTTACCATACTAAGACCAAACCCTTCACCCCCGAGGATTTAGAAATTCTATCAAAATTTATAGGCCCAAACACCCTCATTTTAGGTGATTTCAATGCTCACCACCCACTGTGGGGCACAAAAAACTATATGGACAAATTTGGAAAATTGATACTGGAATACATGCCTTAACGATAACAGCGACACTAGATTCCCCACTAGCCACATCCAATCCTCCACAGCAGTAGACCTCTCCATCTCCACCCCACATCTCTTCCAAAAACTGACCTGGCAACCTCACTGTGATACCTGGGGTAGCGACCACTACCCCATAAAAATATCTCTTACCATATCACCCCCCCACCCCATCCCTGACCAAAATCCACCCCCAACAAACCAAACTAAACTTCGTTAAAGCCGACTGGCAGGAATTCACCACACTCTGCAACAAAATAGACATACAGAACATACATAATACTGACATCGACACATTCAACACAAACCTCAGCAATACACTCTTTAACATAGCTATGAAATGCATACCCACCTCCAAAACAAACATTACACACAACACAGTACCATGGTGGAGCACAGAAATCATTGAATCCAGAAAACTTAGAAAAAAAGCACTAAATAAGGCTAAACGAGATATTACTAAACTTCATTTGGCTCACACACAAAGAAATCAAACTAAGGAATTAATAAAGGCAACCAAAAGAAAACACTGGCAAACTTTCACATCAACCTTGAGGCTGGACAAACAAAACACATCAAAACTATGGAAAAAATTTAAAGCAATTAAAGGTAATGCTAAGACTTTTAATATGCCCAAATTCCCCACGTTAACAACAGATAAAGAAAAGGCTGCCCACTTCTCAGCCTCCAGTAGCTCCACCAACCACTCAAAACACATACAAGACACCATAAAAACTCAACCTACATACCAAAACAGAACCCCTCACTCACATCTCCCCATCAACAAACTCATTACTATACTTGAACTCCAAACAGCAATAAAAAACAAAAACACATCCCCAGCCACCGGACTAGATAACATTAGCTACAAAATCCTCAACCACATCCCTATCAAAATTCAAAAATTACTACAACAACTTTACAACCTAATTTGGACCTCTGGCTACCTCCCCAAAACATGGAAAAATGCATTGGTGGTTCCAGTTCTGAAACCAGGGAAAATCCCAAATGACCCTGATTCATACCGCCCCATCTCTCCCACATCACATATACCGTATGAAAATAATGGAATCAAAAATCACTAACAGACTAAAGTACAAAATTAAAAACAATAGCCTTATCAAGGAGGACCAGAGTGGCTTTACAGCAAATAGACAGATTTTAGACCATAATTTAAATTTGGAACACAACGTAAAGACCGCCAAAGCACAAAAACACTACACTGTGGCCATATTTATTGACTTTTCTAAAGCATTTGACATGGTTTGGCAAAAAGGCCTAATTCAAAAATTACTAGACAAAGCTATAGATGGAAGAATTCAAAATTTCATCCACTCATTCCTAAGCAACAGAAACATAACAGTAAAATCAAACAACACAATATCTGACCCCCACCCGCTTGAAAATGGCACCCCCCAGGGAAGCATCCTGTCCCCCACGTTATTTAAGCTCATGATTGATGACATTTTTCCCAAACTCCCCAATAATATAACTACAGCAAAATTCGCAGACGATATCTCATTCTGGACGTCATCAACATCATTAAAACAAATTGAAAAAAGAATCAAACCCATCCTTTTGGACCTTGAACACTGGGCTTCCCAATGGGTGTTCAAAATCAATACCAAAAAAAAACATCGGCTTATTATTCAAAAATCTCTTCATGGTCACATTTGACCAACATCTCACATGGGCTCCCCACATTCATAATTTGGTCAATTCTTGTCAAAAAGACATAAACCTTATGAGAGCCATCAGCGGCTCTCACTGGGGAGCTGACAAACACTCAAAAACCCGACCCGACCTAATTAAACAAATAGTAAACACCCACTCAAAACTAAACACAGCAAACAAAACAATAACATTAGTATGGATACCCAGTCACACAGGCATACCAGGAAATGAATTCACAGACCAAACAGAAAAGCAGCAACAAATGAACAGTCACCCCAAATACAATTCCATACAAGCAAAGCCGAAACAAAAACATTAATAAAACACATTATAAAACAGAATAATATACAAAAATGCAAATCACAATGGACAAAAACACTGTTTACCACCCCAATCACAAAATGCAAAAACTATACAAACTCCATTCTAGCAGATAAAATCTTACACAGAATACAAAGCGACCAAACCAACTTAAACGAAACACTTCACAAACAAAACAGACATCCAAACCCAAACTGCACCCACTGTAACATCACTGAAGAAGTAGTACAGGTAATGGGGGTTCTGCCGCAACTCCACTGGAGCCAGATTTATATACCTATACCACCACTACAGGGGGAATTTTTTATGCAAAGATGACGATGCGATTCAACGACAGTCATGAGATTAAGCTAAATTGACTCTAGCTCACCACCACCTGGAGTCAATCAATGCTTCTATGATATAAATTTTTATAGGTAATGGGGGTTCTGCCGCAACTCCACTGGAGCCAGATTTATATACCTATACCGCTACTACAGATGGAATTTTTTATGTGTAAATGATGATGCGATTCAACGATAGTCATAAGATTAAACTAAATTGACTCTAGCTCACCACCACCTGGAGTCAATCAATGCTTCTATGATATAATTTTTTATAGGTAATGGGGGTTCTGCCGCAACTCCACTGGAGCCAGATTTATACACCTATACTGCAACTACAGATGGAATTTTTTATGTGTAAATGATGATGCGATTCAACGATAGTCATAAGATTAAACTAAATTGACTCTAGCTCACCACCACCTGGAGTCAATCAATGCTTCTATGATATAAATTTTTATAGGTAATGGGGGTTCTGCCGCAACTCCACTGGAGCCAGATTTATATACCTATACTGCTACTACAGATGGAATTTTTTATGTGTAAATGATGATGCGATTCAACGATAGTCATGAGATTAAACTAAATTGTAATGAAAATATTCTCTATAATTTTTACTAATACATATACCATTATTTTTAACGAAGTGATATTCAACATTTTTACTAAGTTCTTCGTTCATTTTACTAGGGGACCAGACTATATATTCTTCTTGGTAATTGGTAAGAAACAATTGATGACCGTATTTGGTTGGTTTGACATCACTGATATAATATATACCTTGTGGTAATTCTCTCCATTTGATAATTCTGTCCCTGAGCATAAATTCCATTATTATATACTTATGTAAGCATTCTTCTAAATGTGATCTAATGATAGGAAGCAATCTAATTTTAATCTCCAACCAGTTCATTGGTTTGGGCACGGAATAATTGACTCGCTTGTTGTCTCCCCTGTTCTATAAACTTTTTTTTCTCGTCTTCGCTAATACCACTGGTCTTACGAGAATTGGATCGAATCTCCTGCTTCATTACGTTGTATTTGGTGAGTTCTAGCACTAAACGAAACTCCTCCTCGGATATCTTACAATCAGCCTTTGCTGTTGAAATATGATCCTCAATGCTGTTCAACTTTGCTTCGGCGAGTATCCGAATATTATCGTGTTTTAATGCTTTCTTTTGTAACCTACAAGAAATGAATTTTATCGCTATTCCTGCCAGTCCTGAGACTCCGGACGTTATTTCCATGCCAAGTACGATAGGCGCGGCGATTATAGTTGATAATAAACCAACATCAGCTACACCGAGTCCCATGCCAGCCGTTACAAGCGTTGTGTCAACTCCGTCGAGAGCATTCACAGCTCTGCGATACTTTTTATACAATCCAAGTCTCATCTCCCTCTCATTCTCTATTCGATGTTTTATGTCGCTTATTTGATGTAATCAAAATCCATCAACAGTATCCATTTTTTCAAGTGCCTCATCGAGCGCCGGATATAAACCCATAGTGTATATTACTGTCATATAATAGTCTTTAATTGGTCTTGCTTAAATATTTTGAGAGTATACATCAACCTTATCAAAAGTATATCATACGGCAAGAATATCTTAGTAAGAGAAATGCTGTCACTTTTAATAATTTGGACCCCCTCAATGGTTGCAACGGGTGATGCTCCAATATGAATAATACTGCAACGTCGATGCTCGTGTTTCTTGAGCCATTTAATCGATAGACCTGGTAATATTTCAAAGGCATCTTCCGGTGCATCTCCGAACAAGACTTCAATAATAAGCGTAGAAAGATTAGGTATTGCACTCAAGTTCTGTTTAATATCATTGAATTCAGTAACCAGGCAGGTGGATGACTAACACACTTTTTCGTTTTGATGGGTTATAAGCCCCGAGTACGATCCCACTATTTATTATCTTAGTTAAATTATGTACCTTACCCATCATCACACACGGTGGGGTAATGACGATATTCAGTAGCCACTCGATGTTTGCTTCGACCACAGTCCATTTATTATCACCATTGAGAATAAGATTGTACGAAGTGTTTTTACGGAGTCTACTAACGTCGACATCGCTTAAATCTTCTAGATTACCTGTGAATGTAACTTCTTTCCGCTTGTATACATTATCGTGTAAGTGTAAAGCGTATAACTTACCATCGGTACCGGGTTTACCGAATCCTTCTGTCTCCGAGATCGGAAAGCGCAATTGTATTACATTGTCTGAGTGTTCCCGGGCCTGATGAATCAACCATTATTTATAATATGGAGTGTTACACTTAAGTATCCTATATGTACAGGTTGGTGTTTTACATCTAATACAGAAATTTTGAGGTCTCAAATAATACCACGCTTTAATTTTTTATATTGTAATGACGAGAAAGATTCTGTTCTACCGCTATTGTATTTTTCATCTTTCACTGGAATAGCTCTGAGTAGAGTTGAAGGACTTTCGAGTTGAATATTATCAGTCGTGCTTATTTGATCAAGATGGATGCACAACTCTTTATAGGGAACTAAATCAGGTAATTTAACTCCATGCACTGTTTTGTTGGGTGGTATTATTCTTTTTAAACTAAATCCAAGTGTTTCTGCTAATTAATCATAGAGAATATAATTCTTTTCTCCAGAGTTCAAAATCAGTATCCCATTAGACTCATTTTGTGTGAGACTAATTCCATTAGGCTTAAAAATGTCATCGTTGAGTGAGCATACACTGTAATACCCATCAGGTATAACAATACCACTGCTTTCACCTGTCATCCTTACCCAATTATTTCTTCTTGCAGCATTTATATTCGTCCACTGTGGGTAATATGTTACATCTCATAGGGCGACTTCAAGTTGACCATCCGAGTTATCGATAGTTTGAAGCAGTTCAATAGAGTGACCATTTGTTATTCCCGGGAGTGTGACATACAGATTAAATATACAATGATACTATATCATAACTTAAATATGAAATCAACCTATATTACTTATCAGTCGATTTTAGTAAGTGCCTCTGGTGCTATTTTTTTGGTTAAATTCCCTGATATCTTTGAAAAATACAGGGTCACGGCAACTAGTGATAGATGGTGCACGATTGGTTTCACAATCCATGGCAATTTTGGCAGAACCAGTTAAACTTTGCCATATGGTGTGCCACAACAGGATGTGGTGTATCTCTTTATGTCCCAGGATTTGAACTGAATAAGTCTGTTTTATCATTTCACATGTACTATCAGATTAGATGTATACTTAAAGAAATTAGTGCCCCATTACCGCAGGATTGACAATTGGAATGCATCAAATAATCTGTACAATAGGTGGGCATTCGAACGTATTTGCCAGGAATTTAATATTTCTACAAGTAAAGATTGGCGTCTGAGTGGAGTTAACCATGGTCTAGGTATTCCATACGCTGGTGCACACTCTGTTAAAGAAGTCAGCGATGATTTACTGAAAAGAGGTTGCTTCTTCCGAGCTTTGCTCTCTCGAATAACGAGTGGAGAGATGATCGTATGATCTTTAAGGGTGGTGTTGCTTTCACTGTCCAAAAGGTTGAGCAGCCACCTGAAAACGCTTGGAATGAATTTCTTAATGATAAAACAGAAAATAATTTTACTAACCCAGGAGTTGTAAGAGTTAATGAATCAATAGGAACTTATGTATGGGCAATTCTTGGTGCACAATCGCAAACATGAACGGGAATAATCGGTTCTGGGACGGCACTCGATGCACAAAAACAGTTTGTTGCAAATGTGGAGGATGCTATTAATTCACCAGTTGACATACCATCTTCTATAAAACGTTCTCAAGATGTATTACAAGACGCGCAATCCAAAGTGGACTACGTTTATAAGCCGGGACTATACATGTCTCCGAGTAATATAGAACTTAAGATCGGTCAAGTGATAGGCTATAATAATAAAATTGTTATTGCTACCGATCAACAAAACCAGGTATAAATTCAGATATTAACACTGAATTAATAACGCAAACAAACACAGGCGAAACGGGAATAGTCAAGCCACAGATATCTACTAACACATCTACTAACGCACAACCACAAGTGCCACCACATATTGCAGCTAAAAATCAACAACATATCGATGAAAAAACAGCGCTTGTAGTGGGTGGAGTAGCGGCTGGTTTACTCATGATTTGGTTAAATAGTTCTTAGCGAACTGATTTGGTTAAATAGTCTTTAGCGGATACGTACAACAGCCCTGCAATTGCTACGATCAGTGCCCACAAGTTTTGACTAAGCCAAGTGGTGGTCTTAGCTAATAATTTCAAGAGCCAAGAAACTATACTCCCTATTATACCGGGAACTGCAGACGCGGCATTCCCAGCGAGCTTTCCCAGTGCTGAACATAATGGTTTTAAATGCTTTTTATCCACTCTTTTATACAACCCCGATCACTAGGGGGTGTGGGTGGTCCACTGCCACCGGTTAACACGTGAGTCAAAGTCAATATAATAAATCCTAATGCGGTTAAAATACTGGCAATGGTTATCCCCTGTTCTCTGAACAATGGTTTAATTTTATTGGCAGTGTAGTATCATCGTCGATAGTTTCTCGAATTCAACTGATTTTTATTACTTGAAGCAGCTTCGAGGCGAGCCGATCTTTCGTCTTCTAAGTTACGCAGACTTTCAGCAACGCGGCATCTACTGAATTCATCACCCGCCTGTTCAAGTTTTGTTTTCTCATAAGCTATATGCTTGTTGATTTTGGATAGCTTGGCTATATTATTGATGAGTTCTCCCCACATTGTTTGCATTTCCTTGTCAAGGCCTCGTAATTCCCTAATACTGAACTCTGAGTATGGTGATACCTGTAACGTGGAATTATTTAGTAGGTATCCAAGATTTCTCCGAGTCTGTCTGAGGCCAGCTTCGAGCTTTCTTCCAAATTACCTGTATCTATGTTACCTAGTTCAGTATGCACAGTCTGAAGAACCTTAGTAGTCTTCGCAGAAACTTTTTCTCGTGAGTAGTCTACAAAACCTAATTCATTACGAACAGTGTTGATGCCATGTTTACTGGCTATCGTAGACAAGGCTAGGGGCTTACGAGTACGAGAATTCATTAGATCAATATCCAGAGAGCAACCCAGTTGCAATAGTCCTTTACTATCTATTGTCAACTTTGAATAGTCACGACCAATAGGAGTTTCTTTTAAGACATCGTAATAATCATTAACGGCTGGTTTCAAAAGTTCATCGTTAAGATTCATCCATTTTTATATTAAACATAAGGTTACATAATTTCAATATAACAATGTCTTCGCAATACGGGCGCAAGTTAAACCCACAACATAGACTTTGGGATCCATTTGGGGTCAAAGCAATTCACCAGTCTGTTACTATAACTAACAAGCATGAAATACTCACATGCCCCGCCAATATGACATGTCGGGTGTGTGCAATGCATTAGCTCCTGTGAACTATGTTCACTAGGCCTTTTGTAAAGAAATATAGTATGTTTTTCAAGATCTGCTCCGGAAACGAGGACTATCGCCATATTCAGTCTAAATCAAAGTCGTTGCCATGGAAACTCAAAAAAATATTGTTTTTAAAAATGCCAAACTATCAAAAGGCACCAGTTAACTACTAGACCTATCTATGTGCCAAGTATGACGAAGAAATATGGTACAGTTTTCAAGATCTGCTCCGGAAACGAGGACTACTGCCATTTTCAGTCTAAATCAAAGTCGGTGCCATGGAAACTCGAAAAATAACTTTTAAAAAAATCCCAAACTATCAAAAGGCACCAGTTCACCATTAGATCTATCTATGTGCCAAGTTTGGTGAAGAAATATGGTACGGTTTTCAAGATCTGCTCCGGAAACGAGGACTACCGCCATTTTCAGTCTAAATCAAAGTCGGTGCCATGGAAACTCAAAAAATAACTTTTTAAAAAATCCCAAACTATCAAAAGGCACCAGTTCACCACTAGATCTATCTATGTGCCAAGTTTGGTGAAGAAATATGGTACGGTGTTCAAGATCTGCTCCGGAAACGAAATGTGATGGACGGATATGATAACAGATCCTGAATTAGCCAGACAAATTCATAACCAGTATACCGGAAGTTTAGCCATTTTGTACGATCGTGTGCTTCGTCATCGAAAGATCACCATGAACAAAAGAGATACAACGTGGAATATCAATCTAAACGTCCCCGCTAGATCATTGAAGGGTATTTTAATGTTGTTCGAGGACCCCTCTGAAGCATCTGCAAGAGATACCGAGAAGTTCTACAATCCCAAGATTACAAAAGTAGAATTGACTATCGAGGGTGTGCCTAATCAACTACATAGTCAAGGCATGCGAGCATATCAACAGTGGGATGAGATGAAAAAACTCCCTTCTATAAAATGAAGTCCAGAAGTTAATGCTGTCGTGAAAGATCTGTCTCTCGGGGTTGTTTGATGGCTGAATTCCTTACCACTAAGTATGCGGTATGGCTAGACATGAAAAACAGACGATGACCAACTACACAGCAGTGGGCGGAGAATAGCAAATGCTATCGAGGGTGTTACTGTACAGATAACAAAGCACCAGGAAGCGGCTGGTAAAGTAAACATATATTTGTACGTGATTATGGATGCGCAACTTAATATACAGAACCGCACTGCACTATCATCTGAGGGCAAATGGGTTGCGGTAAAACAGCTTTTATCCTAGATATTTTACAAAGTCAGGATGTTTTCATCCACATTATTATTCTGTGCCCGACTATAAGCGTTAATAAAACATACCTATCGAGAGATTGTGTACCCCGGGATCATTCATTACCCAGAGTTGATCCGGGCGATTGTTTACAAGACTGTTCAGAGTATGTCATGAAAAATACAAAAGAGAATCAACCCTTTTTATAATAGACGACTGATATGCTTTTATATTTAGCATTCTCCGGTCAGCATACTCAGGATAGCGTTTGGATACTTACTCAAAAATACAACTCTGTCCTGAAAGATCTGAGAGAGCAGACCAAATGGGTAGCCCTGTTTCATGGCAAAAGCCGAGATTCATTTGAGGAATGTCTACGCAAAAATTATGTTATTTATACTAAGCTCGAATGAGATAAAGTCAGAAAAATGTTAGCGGAAACGAAGCACTGTAAAATCGTATTAAAAACCGATCAACCAGCTGCTTATGTAATTGCTTAGCAAATGTAGCAACTGCTAAGGAAAATTATAGCAAAAATATAGCAAAAAATATAGGAAAAATAGCAAAAATATAGTAAATATAGCAAAAATAGCAAAAATACGATAAATTGAACATTAGCGGTTTTTATGTAATAATGTGGTTTATAATCCTCATTCTTTCGCAACAATTTATTATTTCAGGCTGTATTGGATATGTCATATTCCATTATGTTAGACTTAAATATCTCCTTAGGTATTACATTATGGAATGCAATGAACTCATCGAACAAATGCTCAAAGAACCTGATCAACATACAGATAAATCTTTAGATAAACATAGAGAAAGACTCGCGGCTTTGGTAGCCGGTAGAAAATGTTCCCAATATTTTGGGGAAAATCATACCATCGAAAAAATTGATAACATGACCGATAAAGAAATTAAAAAACTGTATGCGCGTTGCAAGTCTAGACTGGGCGCTACCATGACTAAAACAATAGGTTTGGCTATGTTGCAACTATACACAGTCGTAGCTAGTACGTTTCTTCCTATCCCAGCAGAACATTGCCTGTATGAATGTTCTTAGCTCCGGTAACCACCGCTTTAATAATGGCTAGGTATTGGCAATTTAAACATAAGTGCCCACTTACTAATAATGGAGACTCAAGTGACACCACAGATTGTGGAAACACAATCACAAAAAGTGAATGAGGAAATACCAGCGATTGCGAAATCACAAGCCAGAGTGACTAAGAATCCTTTAAAAATCGCAGCTGGGAGTAAGAGTGCGCTAGCGAGGAAGGCAAAACTAATACATAATTCAAATATTGAACATAGTCGTCCGATTAAAACTTGGGCTCCCTATGCACTAGGAGTTTGTTGCTATAGTGGTGGTATGGTTGTTTTTATAGGACCAGAGAAGAGAAAACGTCACCCCCGATTACACAACAAGAAGTTCAATTTGAGGTAAGCCCTCATATAATGTCACAATGACTACTCTAGTTACAGACGGTAAAATGTTGGTAAACGTAACATATCATTCAGCGGTGTTCAGCGGCTTGGCCATTGGCTATACCCGTATAGCTAAAATGATTACTAAAGCCACACCACCCATGCTAGATTTTAATGGTTAAGATATCGGTATGATGGTTCTTGATATAGGATTGGCAATGGCAACAAAAGATACGCTCATCAAACAAGGGCTTATCCAAGAAGACATATTGAAGTAATTAAACATCTGAATTTTTAATAAACATAGTATGGCATCAATTGCGATGATGGTCGGTGGAGCTATTGTTAATGCTCTAGGTTTTTTGGGGAGTAATTTTTTATTTTCTAGTATGTGAGGAGAGAAGCAGAAAAGACATAATAAAGCATTAGAAAAAACTCGAAGCAGCCCAGGCACAATGGGCCAGAAATAGGATGTTAAGATTAGATTAATGATCTAGATTATTAATGATGAACTGCACAAAGAGGGACATTCAATTCAAACGTTTAAGGATGTTGAATTCTCAAACAATACCCATCCCCGTTGTGTTTCATAAACTTAGAGGATATGATTCACATCTCATTATGCAAGCTATCTCAAAGACCGACGGTGGCTTAACGTGCATTCCTAATAATATGGAAAAATACATATCATTCTCGTTGACTAAAACTATACATTATACGGGCAAGGATGGGAAAGTCAGAATAAAGCAAAGTAATGGGCTTAGATTCATAGACTCCGTACAGTTCCGGTTATCTTCCCTGGACAATATAGCTAAAGCAAACAATCCCAATGACTTTGCAATAACAAATTAATATACCGATCGGTTAACACGTCATTTGTTGTGGTGTATATCCTTACGAATATATGGATGATTGGTCTAGATTCGACAAAAATAAATTACCACCCCTTGAATCATTGAATTTATAGTGCTAGCTCACTGAGATACGAGGGGATATCAAAAAGTTTTGAGCCTTACACAGAAAATGCAAAAGAATTGGATTGTTACTACTTTATTTTTCAACATAGTCCTCTCCCAACTCCACATACTTGTTCCACCTAGTTTGCCAGTCACTGATGGCCGATTGGTAGAATTCAACATTCTGGTCCCCTAACTAACCCTCCACAGCAGCAGTTAGCTCATCATCATCTTCAAATCTCCGGTCACGGAGGTGTTTTTTCAGCCTGGGAAAGAGGTGGAAGTCACTGGGGGATAGGTCTGGAGAATAGGGTGGGTGAGGGAGGAGTTCGTAGCCACATTGTTGCACAGCTGTCATTGCAATACGGCTCGTGTGGACTGGTGCGTTGTCCTGGTGATGCAGAATCCCAAGACAGATTTTTCAACGGCGTTTCACCTTGATGAATTGGCTCACCTGCTTCAATAACTTGGCGTAATACTCCCCCATTCATTGTGGTGTCATGGGGCAGGTAGTCGATGTGAATCACTCCTTTGCTGTCCCAGAAGATGGTCATCATAACCTTCTTGGTGGATCTGGTGGCTTTAAACTTCTTTGTCTATGGAGAAGTGGCGTGTTTCCATTTCATCGAGTCTTGTTTGCTCTCCGGATCATAATGATAAACCCAGGTTTCATCACTGGTTACAATCCTAAAATGAAAATCATCTGGGTTGGCGTTGTACCGAGTTAGCAAGGCTCCACTGATGGTGACCCTTGATAGCTTCATGTCATCTGTAAGCATTCTCGGGACCCATCTGGCACACACTTTGGACATGTGGAGTTTGCCATGAATTATATTATGTATGGATCCATATGATAGGCCTGTTGTTTCTTCTAGCTCATGGAGAGTAATACAGCGGTTTTCCATCACTAGTTTGTGTACAGTGTAAATGTTTTCAGGGCTGATACTGGTTGATGGCTGTCCGGACAAGGGCATCATCATCTTCTAAGCTCTCTCTGCCATGCTGAAATTCCTTCACCCACCGTTTGATAGTTGCAGACGATGGGGAAGACTCTCCATAAACTGCAGTCAATCGCTCTTCCACCTGTTTGGCAGATTGACCCTTTAGGACAAGGAACTTTATCACCGCTCTGTACTCAGATTTGTCCATTTTGCCAATTCACTGGGGGTATGTCTCTTCCACGAAGTGTGACAAAATAATTGCAGCCAGCAATATGTTTCTACATAGCATCAGTAGCTAAGATATTCATGTACATCGGATGTAGCACATTGTACCATTCGACCAGGAATACTGTGTGAGGCTCAAGACTTTTTTATATCCCCTCGTACCATACCACAATTTAACATGAATACCCCACTCAGACACAGTATACTGACTCCGAGCCGACCAGTTCTTGTTTTAGCCCTTTAATGCCGAGCGCCAGACAGAGTAACAGCCTGCATCTTTTAACTTTTTTTGGTATGACGCGGTCCCCGAACCCCGGACCTTCCGCTCTCCGGGCGGACGCTCTACCACTAGACCACGGGGGCGGTCCAGGATATATGGATTAAGAATGAACAAGACATCATTATCACCCTTAGATACAAAGAGATGGACTGATAAGGATGGTGTAACTACCTACGCTTATGGTGGTTATACTGTATCGTTGGGAACTATGAGCAACTCTTCTCGTACAAATGCCCTGCCCGGTCCAGCTTTCAGATAATAAAGAATAGGTTCTCCTTCTTTCATAACCAATCCACTAAAGTTATATATCTTAAGTGACCAAATCGGATCGATTGCACGACGTAGGCCTCCTTTGAGTTCACCAGGCTGGTATAAATATCTTACGCTTACCCTATCCGGAAGTTTTTGTTCTTTGCCTCTCCGAGGTGCTGAAGATTCGGAAGTAACGGATTTCATTTTAATCGCATCGGATGGTTTCTTCCCTATTAATCTCGTTACTTCATTATTCAGCGCTGATACAACAGTTGATAATCGTGTCACCCATTCGATTGATCTCAATCGTTCGGATTTCATTCCGATCCCACACTGATAGCCAAACAAACGTTCAGTTAATGTCCGGTTAAATCTTTCAACGATAGCTTGACTACGGTGGGCCTCTTTTTCACCACGCCTGATTTTTGACATTGTGCTTTGTTAACAGTTTAGTTACCGATCCCATAAACCAGCAACCAGGATCTACTTGAAATAGCTTAGGCCATTTTAGTGGTCCGCGTTTATATATACAACTTTGTGCATTAGCTACTTCTGTTGAATCTTTCAAGGTTAATGGCTCAGCCTCTTTGTATCGACTAGCCACATCCACTACGGTTAAAGCGTATTTATATATTTTGCGTCTTACCTTATATTGGTGAAGAAACAAGAGGTCAGCCTGATGAACTTCATTTGTTGTAAAAATATCAAACTTCTTCCTCGGTATATAATGTGGTGCTGGTAAGTATATTTGCCACATCGCTTGTTTCTTTAACCAATCCTTGGCCACATCTTTAGAAACCTTAGCCGCAGTGGCTAATTTTTGTATTGCTCTTATACCTTTCCAATATCCTCGTGTATAGTATATTTACTCGCTATAGTAAATTTTATCCATTATTAATTAATATTGATGTTTCTTTTAATAGGACTCATGAATCGCATCATCATTTTTGCATAAAAATTTCCCTCTGAAGTAGTGGTATAGGTATATAAATCTGACTCCATTGGAAGTGAGCCAGAATCCCCATTACCTATACTACAGTCAGTAAACAGTAGCAGTAAATGTGTGTTACATGGTTCAAAACATGACTTGAACAACTGTAAGGCATTTAGGAAGCTTACCTTGGCTGAGCGTAAGAAGTTACTTCGTGATTACCAATTCTGCTTCAAGTGCTGCCAGTCAACACTGTACCCTATCAGTACAATGTGGTGTATGTGGTAATCCCAACCATCCTACTGCCATGCATATGGAGGGTTACAATAAGACGGAGAATACACCTTAAACAAGGAGACAGCACAAGGCCATGGCGGGGAGCAACCTCATGAAGTGACAGCTAAATGCACTGAAATCTGCGGTAACAACTTCAGTGGCCATTCGTGTGCAAAAAACATTTTGGTAAGAGTGTATTCACCCGACAGACCGGAACAGAATGTCATTCCCTACGTGCTCTTAGATGACCAGAGCAATGCTACGCTGGGTCCGAGTTTTTTGACATTATGGAGGTACCAATGTCTGTTACAAAGACTTACTCATTAACTTCATGCGCTGGGCGAAAAGTAATGAGTGGACGCAAAGTGGGAGGGTATATCATGGAGGCAATTGATGGTTCATCATGTCTAGAGCTACCACTAATCATGGAACGTGATCAGATACCAACTGAGAGAAGTGAAATTCCCACTCCAGAAATAGTTGAAAACCACCCACATCTTAGAGATGTAACAATTCTGCCATGGGATCCACAGGCTCATGTGCTTTTGCTGATTGGTCGTGATCTCCCGGAGGTGCACCATGTACAAGACCAGCGAACAAGTCCTAGAGGGTCTCCGTTTGCACACAAGACACCACTTGGATGAGTACTAGTAGGAAATGTGTGTTTGAGAAATCGCCATCTGCCTGATGACAACAGAGTCATGAAAACCTTTGTCAATCCGGAGGGAAGTTGCAATGTTTTTGAAGACTGTGAATATAATCTGTCACTTCAAGATGATGATACCCACCTGTTTAAAAGAGAACGTCATGACAACAGTGTAGGACCTTCTATTGAGGATGTTCGGTTCTTGCAAATAATGGACAGCGAATTCACACAGAATCCCTCTGGAAGTTGGGTTACTGCCTTTTAGGAATCCAAGACCGCTGTTGCCAAACAACTGTGCAATGGCCTTGAAAAGAGCTGTCGCTTTACAAGCTAGTCTTCGTAGGAACCAGACAAAGCGTGCTGTGGAGCATCAGGCCATGCGGAACCTGCCCCTCCGCTAGGACCGGATGATGAGTGCTGGTATGTTCCAATATTTGGAGTTTTTTCTGGCACCATGACAACAATCCTGATAATGAGCTCTTAGATTACAGGATGTGTGTTCATGTCTTTGGCAACTGCCCCTCCCCGGCAGTTGCCACATACGGCCTAAGAAAATGCATTGCTAGTGACACAAATCCTGGTGATTCAGATATCAACAAGATCAAGGATTTCATAGTCAGAAATTTCTACGTGGATGATGGATTGGCATCCTTTCCCACAATGGGGCAAGCAGTCTCAGTAATTAAAGGAACACAGAAAGCACTCCTGGAGGGAGACAACTTAAGGTTGCACAAAATTGCATCAAACAGTGACAAGGTCATGGCTCAATTTCCAGCTGAAGACTTGGCTAAGGGCATCGAGATTTTCAATCTCAACAATGAGGACTTGCCATTACATCATAGTTTAGGGCTAGGATGGGAACTTGCTACGGATACCTTCACTTACCAAGCATCTCAAGATGACAGATCATTCACAAAAAGGGGTTTACTGAAGAAGCTTGTTCGATCCCTTAGGCTTTATATCGCCAATAGTAATACAGGGCAAGATTATCATGAGGGATACAATTGTGAATGTTGACAGCTGGGATGAACCATTACCGCCACACCTGATGAGGATTTGGACCACTTGGAAAGAGCAGCTAGAGAAGCTGAGTCAGATTCATATTCCGCGATGTGCACTCCCCCCTGTCGTACCGTGGACTTTCTTTTGCATCATTGCACATCTTTTCTGATGCTTCAGAAAGAGCAATATCTGAGTGTGCATACCTCAGAGGTGTCGCTCCAGATCAGAAAGTGCAAGTCGACTTCATTTTCGGGAAGAGCAAGGTTGCACCAAAGAGCGGGCACACTATACCTTGCTTAGAACTGTGTGCATCTGTACTAGCAGTGGAAGTTGGTGAGATACTATCCAAGGAGCTGGATCTGTCCCTATGGGAAATTCATTATTATACTGACAGTAAAGTGCTATTAGGATACCTGTCAAACGAATGTTGCAGGTTTTATATCTATGTAAGTAATAGAGTTGCAGGGATAAGTAAAAGCTCATCTCCAAATCAATGGTCTTTCATTCCAACAGAGGAAAAGCCTGCAGATATAGGTACTCGAGGGATACAGCCAGAACGGCTCTGTGATAGCCCTTGGCTCCTGTTGCAACCCGAGATGACAGCATCACTCAGGAGACGTATCTGCTAGTCACACCAGAAGCTGATGTAGAAATCAGACCAGACATTGAAGTCTTCAAGACTGGTGTATCGAAATTATCATTAGGATCATCACACTTCAAACGCTTTGGAATGTGGGACAGTCTAGTCCGTGCTCTGAGAGCTCTGATTCACTTTTTGCGCAGAAGATACAGTGAAGTCAAAGGAGCCACTTCACAGTATTCTGCGGCTAATAATCAAGGAGACACAGTATGGTTTCTACTGTATGGAAATTCAAGTACTACAGAGCTCAAAGGCCATACCCAAGGAGAGCTCCATCATCAGTTTGTCTCCTTATTTGGATGAAGGAATCCTGCATGTAGGAGGTTGTGCAAATGCTGCAGCTTTACCTAAGGAGACAAAGACTCCTATTCTCATTCCAGGCAAGAGTCATATTGCGCAACTCCTTGTTCACCATTTTCATGTGAAAGTCTGTATTCAGGGCCGTCACCTCATGTAAGGTTCAATTCGTAATGCGGGATACTGGATCACAGGTGGAAAGCGGTTGATCTCATCTTTGATATTCCATTCGCAGCCATTCACATTTGTAGGAGTTGATGTGTTCGGTCCCTGAAACATCACCACAAGACACACCAGAGGAGGAAGTCCTAACTCGAAAAGGTGGGCTGTGCTCTTCACATGTTTATACTGTAGAGCAGTGCACATAGAGGTTATAGACGAGATGTCATCCTTTGCCTTTGTAAATGCATTGCGCAGATTTAATGCCATTAGATGGCGAGTTACAGAATTTCGATCTGATCGCGGGACAAATTTTGTGGGTGCTGTATCAGAGTTGCATATCAATGCCATCAATGTGGAAGATGACAGTGTAAGAACCTACCTAGAGACGGCTGACACAGTTTGGCATTTCAACCCACCTCATTCCTCGCACTTTGGCGGAGTATGGGAGCGCCTGATAGGCATAGCATGTTGAATCCTTGACTCCATGCTACTTGACCAAAAACACAGCAAACTCACACATGAAGTCCTCACTACCTTGATTGCAGAGGTAACCGCTATAATGAATTCCAGGCCCTTAGTTCCAGTATCGATAGATTCCAAAATGCCATTGATTCTATCTCCAAATATGCTTTTGACACAGAAGTCGGATGATATGTCGGCATCCTTCTAGAATATAGGCGTGAAAGATATGTACCGTTCACAATGGATAATGGTCCAACATCTGGCTGACTCTCTCTGGAAAAGATGAAGGGAGGAATATCTTGCAGTCATACAACCTCGCCAGAAGTGGAAATCGGAAACTACAAACTTGAAGGAAGGGGATGTTATTTTATTGCAGTACAAACAGTGTGTGCGCACCGAGTGGCCCACTGGTATTGTAACCTGTGTGTTTCCAAGCGGGGACGGTCTCGTGAGAAAGCTGGAGGTTCGCATCGTGAAAGATGACAAACCAATTGCCGAAGTTGTGCCACTTCTTTCCGTTTAACTGTTTTACAATGTTGCATGAAATTCTGAATATTTTTGTGAGAGTCTGTATTTCTTTGTATACTGAGTCAAATTAATAACTTCACATTTTTAAAAGTAATCCCATATGTGATATACAACGGACAAATGTATCACAGAAGGTAATTTTTAATCATTAATGTCCAAAGAATGATTTTAATTAACAGTGGTAACCATAATTTATTCCAAGCACCTACGGTATTTGGTAATAACATCAACAGTTTAAGTCCCAAGCACGAGAATCTGATGGCACACAAGTTCAGTAGCGTGTATGGCCACCGTGTCCATTGACAATAAAAAACAGAAGTTCTGGTGCCAGTACCTGGTCGCGGTAAGCAGCAGCATTGAGGTTGCCACGGATGACAAGAAGCCTGGAACATGCATTGCCACAGAAAGCACCCCAAACCATGACACTGAAATCTGTCAACTTCCTGTACACAACACTGGGCGTAACGTTCATGACGGCGCCTCCACACCCTCGACCTACCATCAGCAAACGAAGATTAAATCGGGATTCATCACTGAAGACGACTTGATTCCAATTCCTCTGAGTCCATCGTAAGTGTCGCTGTGCCCACAATTGACGTTGACGTCTGTGTAATTGAGTCAGAATCGGCCCGCAGTATGGCCGTCGTGCTTGAAGGTGAGCAGTTCTCAAACAGTTTCGAACAGTTTGCGCACTGTCTACCCCTAAACAGTTCTTTCCTGGTTGATGTAGCCGTCAAAAATCGGTTACAGAGGTGACGTAAGACAATATGACGATCCTCTGCATGTGACGTCACACGTGGTCGACCTGGCGGAGGGCGATCAGCGGTGGTACCCGTTTGCTGTAGATGCGTCTGTAAATCATAAACAGTCCGTCGACTACAACCAATCGTCCTTGCGACTTCAGCTACGGACGTTCCTGTCTGCAACATGCCGATGGCATGTTCACGTTGCACATTTGAAAGGCGTGGCATGACAAATGTCCGTAAAGACTTTATGTGTTTTTCTTATTTTGTTAATGACTGCTAAAAAGCATGGCTGAAAACACGTGCGGTATTATGGCCACATGACCAGCTGCACGTGAAAAAACACTTTTGCCACTATAGTGCTGTGCACATGATTTTGATCGATTCACCTGCACAAAAAGGGGTGTTATCTGAAGACAATACGTGGCCATTACTGTTTAAATACACAATAAGGGCCCACAATGATAACTGGTCAAAATGTTAAAATTTTAGGATTGTGAAGTTTTTAATTTGGTTCAGTATATTTTGAATGTATTGTACTGAAAGGAAGGTACAAGTTCTTATTTGATGATTTTGTAAATCAAACTGAATTTGAGAGATTATAATCAGGCGGGGCGTGTATTGGTACATATTTTACGTAAGAGTTATCTCTCTTGCACTGTCTATTGATCAGCCCTATTTTTAGACTGAGCTCATTTCCGGTTAAGTTCTCGCTGCAAGGCAGCGAATGTGTTTGTCACTTTGCGTCCCTTTGGCTCCCCATAGAGTAAGGGTCATAAATTGTTGCATGTAATACCATAAAGAAAGATTGCTTTTCCAACACATCGCATGTTTGATGAATGCACTTTTATTTACAATTATATGTTGTGTATTGAGACAATGTCAAGGTCATATATAGAGTCACGTAGGCCATTGATTTGCATGTATTTTTAGAAATCTGGTTCTGTGCACAAAGCAAATAACATGACGTAGAATTGTTTATTTATAAATCAAATTTAATGTGAATCAAACGTGGTCAAATTGTTTATAAATTAAATGGATTGGTAATCAAACTTGGTAAAATCTCAGTCTCTCAGATCTCAGTGTAAACATAACTGTGCACAAATGTTTTATGAAGCAATAATGTATCAGTACATGTATGCTGAGTATGCTTTTGTTTATTTTCAGCTTCTTACTGTGTACATATATGGCAACATACAGAAATAAAGCTTTACAGTTGCATTATTGGGTTCAGATCCGGAGGTTTAAAAGGCAATGGCAGGACATTTACGTTTGAATTATGAAGGAAGTCAATAGTGACACGAAGCGTTTAGGGTGTAGCATTGTCATGTTAAAACAACTCCCTCTGTTGGTTGATAATCGGAAGAAGGTGAATTTGGTTAATAGATCAAACACAGTTTGGTGCAAAACATTCATTTCGACAACGGTAGACACGCAGTCTTCCAACTCATCATTGGAGAAGAAATCATGATTCATCACTGAACCAGACCAGCCACCAGACCCTCTGCCCCCCCCCCCCCGTTCCAAACATTTATAGGCCTATAGTAATTATTTTGTTTTAAATGAAAATCGTCCGTGAACCGCGGTTTCTGGATATTTGAAGTCCGTATAAGCAGGGCATGACTGTATTTGTGACTTTGAATATTATACGCAGAAAAAAATTACACCGTACCCCTTCAGCGAAGTCCGGCAAACGAACGGGTGATGAGAAACTTCATCAGTACAACATTCGAAATTTGAGATAAAAAAAATCACCAGACATGTTGATTTACCGTTTAAATTGTATTTTTTGTTCAGCTAGGCATTGTTTTATAGCCAGGGATTAAGATTACCTTGTGCATCTTCTCGAAAACTAAGCCGGACACAGCAATCAGCTGTACACACGTTTTCTTGGAATCTATCGGTGATTCGGTCAAGACACACCAATGATATAACTTTACATGATTTTAAATGCAAGGATCGGCAAAAGTTGTACCTGAAACTATTTTTTTATCAGGAATAATATATTCCAATATCTTGTTAATTTAGATGCAGCTTTTACTAAACATATTTCAAATAATAGTAACCCCAAGAGAAGCAGCTGATCGCTATTGCCGGGTATTATTTTTTTACATGGAACCAGTCTGACCAGTCACCGTCAAGGCTCCTGTGCACGTGATCGCGAGAATTACGTGTTGACAAAGAATCGTCCAACAACAAAAAATATGACTTTTAACGAATCAAAGTATGGCATTTATGTTATATGTATCCATTCTCTGTCAACTAAAGTTCGTTTCAAGGCGTCAATAGCGGTAATCTGACCGTGGTTGCTGTTAATAACGATGCAGGGGTGGTGACTCTTGGTATAACACTTCTTGGACGATCTTGGGTTGAAATGAGGCAGGTATACCAATCCTATAAATGAGATATGGTGCCCTGGTGTATGTTGAAATGACGTGCAATTGCAAACTGGGACTGTCCACCTTCAAGATGTCATATGGTGATGTTGCGATTGGTAGCATTAATTCTCGGCATTTTCTCACTTC
Source organism: Haliotis cracherodii (assembly GCF_022045235.1). Lineage (NCBI taxonomy): Eukaryota > Metazoa > Mollusca > Gastropoda > Lepetellida > Haliotidae > Haliotis > Haliotis cracherodii. Next base: position 42,990,358 of record NW_027266264.1, read on the forward strand.
CAATGTCAACAAATGTATGACAAAATGTTGACTGACGTTTGACTTTTTATAGTCATTGTCACTACACATGATTGTCACAACTTGCATGTGCATGCTGCTATTAATTCCTTTCCATGACATATTCATGCAGTCTTATAAAAATTGCTGTATAAAGCTACCAGAGTTCAAGATGGTAGCGTTTGTGCACTACGCCAGTTTACGAACATGTGCTAAACATCGTTCAATCAAAAGTATTGCATTTGTATTGAATGTTTCATGAATAAACAAAATCAACATTATCATTATCTCCTATGAGTTTCCTTTTTTGAACAGTGTACATATGTTTGTGGGACCTAATGTTGTCTGTTCGTAGCAGTGTAAGTACAACTACTAGTAGACAGATTAACATTATCCAAATACTTTGATTGTACTGTGGTATAACCAGGGTATTTTGGAAAAAGAGTTTTTAATATTAACTTAAAATGTGGTTTATGAAATTTGATTAGGCTCTAGGTTAAAATACGAAATGGACATGTGAGAGGTGATGGTACTGGGTGAGGCTTGAACCAAGAAGTCAAAAGGTTATTGATTCTATTTCTCTTAGTGACAACCTTTCATCGGTAAAAGGGAATTAGCAGGATCTGGTCTTGTAATATAAGTAGAAGAGAGCAAATGAAAAGATGGAATAGACAATCAGTCTTGAAGTGACCAAATATTGTATGAATATTGCTTGATTGGAATCTGATTAAGGATCTCTTGGCAAATACCATTTCGACATAGTATCTGGCTTTCATCCTAGGTTCATGAACTATGTTCAATTGACTGATGAATTTAGGTAATTAACTGAGTCGGTTTAGTCAGAAGAGTACAACTGATTGCAATGGAAATTGGGGTTCATATGGAGGTGAGCTTAGGACTCATTTCACATGATGTCAAATATTATTTCAGGGGGAGAAGTTAAAATTATCAGGGATTGTATTTTGTTAGTTGTCCGGGAGCGGTGCGGGGATTTGGAAACTCACAGCTGAACAGAGAGGTTCTCTCTGTAGATTGGAATTCCGGGTCAGAAAAGTATTAGAGTTAACAGTGGATCAGAAATGCTATCAGGCTCTTCAATGCATCCTTTAGGTATGTGTTGTATTTAAGTTATACAGGCTACAAGAAAATATCTGAGGACTATGTGTGTATATTTATAATTAATTTCATCATAAATAAAAAGGACTTGCGCAAACAAGCTGACTTGTGATTTTGAGAGCTACATCATCCCAGGAACCAAGAAGTGGTTGATAAGTACAAGTGACCAAAAGGGAGAAGGGTATACTATTCGACTCCTAAGGTTACATATGGCGGAGTTGCTTTAAGCTCACCGCACCATGCTCATCTCATGAAGACCAGGAGCGAGACAACTTGCAGTGAAGTGAGACTGTGCATGGTTCCTGACAGGAGGAGAGTATAACAAGGGTATTTTAGAAAAAGTTTTTTTTGGTATTTACTTAAAATGTAGTTTACTAAACTAAGCTTTTGGGCAACATATAGACGCATATGAGAGAAGTGATTGAACAGGGTGAGGGCATAACCCCCAGGGCAAGTGATTATGGATTTTGCTTTTATTAGTCACTAGTGTGAGGTTAGTAGAATTCGGTCTTGCAATGAAAATGTCAGAAGGGAGATAGATGGATGGAACAAAATCGTTAGATTGGTGGTGATCAAATATTTCTGAATACTACTGCTTGATTGGAATGTCAAAATAACATGATTAAGTATCTTTTCGGCACCTTCCAGTCTAGCAGAGTACTTGAGGGTATTTGATTATATGAGTATGTCCGAGTTGACCAATGACCCTAGAAGAGGTAATCAGATTGGTTAGACCGAAGGGCTTGATGATAAAAACTAATTACTATGGAAATTGGGGAATGACCATTATGACTCATTTCTCATGATGTCAAAGGTGATTTTGGAGGGAGGAGCTAAAATTATCATCGATAGTATTTTGTTAGTTGTCCGAGAGTGGTGCGGGGAGTCGGAAGCATACAGCTGAACAGAACGGTTCTCTGTAGGTTTTGGGATCCCGAGTCAGAAAAGAAGTAGAGTTAACGTTCATCAGAAAAACCATCAGGCTCTTCAACCATCATCTAGGTATGTGTTGTATCTATATCAGGCAACAACAAGAATATATCTGAGGACCATGTGTGTGTATTTATGATTAACTCTATCATAAATAAAAAGGACTGGAGCAAACCATCTGACTTGTGATTTTGAAAGAGAGCTACATCATCCCTAGAACCAAGGAGTAGTTGATAAGTAGAAGTGACCATAGGTAGACGGGTAAAGTACCCGGAACCTAAGGTTACATATGGTGGAGATGCGGAGTAATGTTATTAATGTTGATGTTATATTGTATTCAAAAATGTTGATTATACTTACCTGTATGCATAAATATATTGTATACAAATGTGTGTACTTATAAATTGATGACAAAATGTTTTGAATTTAGGAGAGAAAATATATCTGTTATATGTTACAGGTATATTGAATAAGGTGCATTGTATTGCATCGCAGGTTTTTTTTGATTGTTTAAAAATGTATGCTGTATTGGTAGATGCAGATCTATGTTACATACAGAAATATTTGTGAGCAATTTTACTGATAGAAATATGTATGTTGTGGCATGTTTGATGTCTTCAATACTTGTTGATGGATCGTAACCGTCAAAGGGAACATTTGGTAATACCCTATATGAATGCATGTTCAGAAATGTAACATTAAGTTGATGTTGTGTGAAAAAAAAAAATGGTAATCTGTTGTATACAGTTTCCAATTGATGTGTTGCTAATGAAGCACGATACAGATACTGTAGCTATTTGCTTTGAAATAGTTAAAGTGATACCTAAACAAAAATGAATGTTCTCAACGTATATAATGTTCCGTAGTCTACATACTGGCAAGTTATGCAAAAACCTAATCAGTCTGATTGCAAATGTAAATAGAACTGCTTGGCCGCAATCAGACTATACGCTTTAACGTGCCATGCTAGTTCACGGGGGTTTGGTGTGGCTAGCTCGTACCCCGAAGTATAGTGCAATTTGTGATATCGTTTGCGATTCCAATTATCTCTATAGAGTATACTGCATACAATAACGCATATTTTGCTTATCGCTTATCACGCACTTGCTTGGCTAGTCACCGGTCGTTGACCACAGGGGTACACCGCCAATAGTTAGACGTCTGTGTAAGACATTGTTGTGTCTTACTATATATCTCAGTAGTGTGAGTAATTATATTGTATTTAGTTATCATCAATTACCTATAGACTGAAAATGAACAGGAATAGGGTTAAGGGTGCTTTCAAAAATTCTATCAATCATGGTGAAACTGTCACCATTACGCAGGAGCAGGTGAGGACATGGGCTGGATGGTCCTTGTCCTTTGCACAACTGTTGATTTTATACTGTGAAGTTGACATGCCTGAAGTTCTTTATTTAGAGGTACCAGAACTGATAACTCCATATATTCATAAGGAGATTTTGGCAATCTTCGCTTATGATTTGAAGGAGCCTATTTTCGACAACCGGTTGCCAATCGCCACCACTATGAAAAATAGAAGGTACCGAAAATTTCAAATTCGACCCATAACCATGGTTATATATGGGATGTATTTCGGCTTCTTTGACATAGTTAAGTTGGGATTAGTCGGCATGTTGACACCATCTAATGTAGGAGATTCTCTTATGATTTGTTATACTTCACCCTATCGAAAAAATTTGATGCCCTTTTTCTATGCTTACTTGCGAGGAGCTGGGTATACTACCGATCAAGTAAATAAATTTTGTGTATTTGGGGATGAAGGTAATTTAAACATTCAACTTAGGTTGCGGTGGACACCACTTGCCCACACTGATCATTTCCCTTTCCACAATACCTGGAAAAGGTGTGGATATTGCCTGGAGGACTTGCTTGATGTGGACCGTTATGCAAGTAAGGGCTACGAAGTGCAGCATTGTGCGTGGTGTAAACGCATGTACCATGCAACATGTGCCATGCATGTGTTGATTATTTCGAAAAAGGTTAAGTTTGAGCTAAGGGATAGTATTGCTGGCACATTAGGCAGGATGACAGAACAGGACAATGGACATTTGTTCGTTGATAGCTATAATACACTTCGGTGTGAAGTATGTCAGGTCAGGATGGATGCTAACATAGAGGGGATATATCAGATTCTCTGGTACTACCCTATTTTGAGGCCCAAAGAAGGTCTGGGACTACCACCAGCTATGCTTGTGAGGTGGTCCGCAGTATATTTCCAGATGGCATGGCATTTGGAATGATAGGGAATGAGTTTCAATTCCTCATTCCAGAACTCCAGATGGACGATCCTTTCGAACATCTGGACTTTTATGCAACCATATCCGAATATGAGTTAGAATTTCTTGACGCTTCGGAAAGTCAAACTTTTCACTATCGGACTTGTAGGGATGAGCAGCCTCATTCTACAAGATGATGGAGAGCCGCTTTCCTCGTCAATTTTTCTCATTTAATGGTACATCACTGGCCTTTTTCAGACCAGTTTATTCGAGGGGGATTTTTTCCAATAAGACCAAGTCCACCTCCTGTTATAGTCCCTAATGTAATAGACAGTGTCAGTGACAGCGAAAGTGACGCTTCATCAGACTCAGGTCTACATTTTAGAGCTAACCCTGACGACTTGGACTGGTTAATTTAGGGAGGAATAAGGATATTGATGATAAGTTGTTAGTTGGTGTTGTAAAATTATTGTGATTTTTCTGTGCCTGAAGGAAAATGCTCATATGTCTTTACATATAAGATCGAAATGTTAAGAAAATGTTTTTATTACCAATCTGCATCTACTGAAAAAGCGTAAATTTTACAAAGAAGAATTGTTTGATTATGCCTTTATAGGTCTTGGCATGTTATTATTCTCAGATAGGTACAACCCAAGACAGATCCTATCTGAGACATTACCCTGTGAAAAAGAAATTTCATTGTATTGATTTTTCTGGTCCTCAGATGCATACACACACAAGTTGTTACATCTTGATATTGTACTATTGTATTTACATCTTATATTCTGTTATCATTGGTCAATCGCATGGGACATGCTCTACAACGGGAAGGGCATGTATAACCAGGGTATTTTAGAAAAAGGTTTTTTTGGTATTTACTTAAAATGTAGTTTACTAAACTAAGCTTTTGGGTAACATATAGACGCATATGAGAGAAGTGATTGAACAGGGTGAGGGCATAACCCCCAGGGCAAGTGATTATGGATTTTGCTTTTATTAGTCACTAGTGTGAGGTTAGTAGAATTCGGTCTTGCAATGAAAGGGAGATAGATGGATGGAACAAAATCGTTAGATTGGTGGTGATCAGAAGCATACAGCTGAACAGAACGGTTCTCTGTAGGTTTTGGGATCCCGAGTCAGAAAAGAAGTAGAGTTAACGTTCATCAGAAAAACCATCAGGCTCTTCAACCATCATCTAGGTATGTGTTGTATCTATATCAGGCAACAACAAGAATATATCTGAGGACCATGTGTGTGTATTTATGATTAACTCTATCATAAATAAAAAGGACTGAAGCAAACCATCTGACTTGTGATTTTGAAAGAGAGCTACATCATCCCTAGAACCAAGGAGTAGTTGATTAGTAGAAGTGACCATAGGTAGAAGGGTAAAGTACCCGGAACCTAAGGTTACATAAGTCTGCAGAGGCAGTGTGCTTTTAAGACTTTTGTGCCAATGCTCAAGAAATTTGTTTCATGAAGACTCACCATAGGTAGAAATCAAGACTTAAAGAACTTATGGACGAACCATATCTTACGTTTATCTGACTGTGGAAGTGTGAATGCAACAAGAAGGCAGTTCTACTTAAGCCATGCATCCGTGTTTATTATACAGGCTTCATTAAGAAGGGTTGAGCAAACAAGCTGACTTGTGATTTTGAGAGCTACATTATCCCAGGAACCAAGAAGTGGTTGATAAGTACAAGTGACCAAAAGGGAGAAGGGTTTACTACTCGACACCTAAGGTTACAGTACTTGGCACACCCTTACGATTAGCCCCATACTGTTTACTTTGTTTCTTAATCATCTTGTTCAACTAATACAATCAGAAAACTGCAAAGGAATATTTGTAAATGAGTCAGTTCATAATATTAGCACATTGATGATGATGATGTTTGCTGATGATATTGTGAATGAAAGTGACGCTGTTGGTAGATTGTAGAAACAGACTGATTGTGAAGTAAGCTTTTGTGACAAACATGATATGAAATTAAACATAGACAAAACAATGATTATTGTATTTTGCAGGAGTAGTTGTCAAACAAACTGAAAAATTATGGTACAAAGGTCAAAAGCTTGAAATTGTATAAGCATACAACTACTTGGGATTATTATTCACCCCAAAGTTATCATGTTTAGCTAGAAATACTTCAGCACGACAAGCTGAAAAAGCCATGAATACTTTGCTCAAATTTGTATTTACTATGGAAATGAATGTGCCAGTCCTTTGTTATGGATCAGGTGCGAGGGGTTATGAACAAATTCAATCAGTTGAAACTTGAAAGTGTATACATTAAGTTGGATAGTTATTGTCTGTTAAAGTTATTGTGGTGAAAGGTAAATAATTTTGTGAGTTCCATTGTTTGACATTTGAAGACAATTCGTAGATTTAGAACAATATTGAGAGATTTCAACTAAATGTTGATTTGACAAGTCATATGTAAACAATAACAGATCCATAGCTTGTGAATCTGTCAATATTGACTGGGTCAAATGTCATAAGATCTTCGACTAAACTGACCTGAGATTGGTTTATGAACAAATAAAAAAATGTAATAGTTATACATAAAAAAGTTTTATATTAAGTCTCAAATATTGTCACAGAGGTTTCTGAAAAATATCTTTGACTTATATTGAATTTGAAAATCTTCAGACAGGATTTGTGAAAACATAATCAATTAAATATACATATACTACTCAAAAGAAGTTAAGGAACACACTTCTTACATGTGACTATCAAGTTAATCTGTCCTGGCATGAGAGATTAGCTGTAGCCATTTGAAAGAATTGGATGTTCCTTAACGTCTTTTGAGTAGTATATAATCAAATCTGTCAGAATTAAGATAATCAGATCTCACACGTCTTAGTCTTCAAGTGCATGCTACACTTGAGTGCAAAACATACTAAAAAGAACTGCAATGAGACATTATAAGTTGTAGCAGGATCACAAGGGGTGCATGACATTTGATGTGTCGCGTGTTAGTTTTTATACCATGAGCTGGAGGCAAATAGTATTAAACCTAATGAGGTCTCATAAAACCTCATGTACCCTGAGTGATCCTGCTACAATGAATTAATCTTACCGACACATTTCAATGTGACATTGTAAAAGAATGAACAGAAATTAAAAATTGATAGAAAACAGCTGTTCGATTGAGCTGAGGTTAACTTGTGCTATGTCACGTGACTTCCATTGACTCGGCAAAAGCGTGCGGCTTTTTGCTTTGAAGTGGGGTATATGGGATTTATTCAGTTTTTCCGAAATTCCTGTTCAACCTGTATTGCTCTTGGCGGGGTACAAGAGAAATTTGTTACCCTCCAGGGCGGGTTACTGAGTATTTTATCAAGATCATGTGGACCAATCAAATCTCATCATTCTGACATGGATGTATGATAATGTTGTTTGTCATGACAATATCTAACCCAAATTATCAGGTGAGGTGAGCATATAATAAGTGTAACTTATAAGTTACAAGTTACATCATATAACTTCAAAACTTAACATTACTCACATGGTCGAATCTTAATTTGAGGTGCGATATTTGGTGATGAGTTACTGTAGCTAATTGGTGATGGTGCCCTTCTCAACTTTGGACTCGCCGATGGTGACAGGCAAGGTGAAGGACCTTGAGAGTGACTTTTTCCATGTTTGATACAATCTAATGGTGAAGGTATACGGACAGGCGAGGAGGAAGCTGGGCGTCGCACTGGGCTACTGCATGGGGACAGTGTAAGAGCATCAAGATTGAATGATGAGTCAGTCACCTTGCATGGACTTGACACCACCCTCTGTGGGCTACTCTGTCTGTCATTGATACTATATACAAGTGTAGCCTTCTTAGGACTCCCAAACAAAGATGGTATTGGACTGACTCTAGGTGTTCCTGGGGTCAAAGTGTCTGAACTGGCTGCAGAGCTGACTGTGTTAGGGCTGGTAATAGGGGCAGCAATCAAATTGTCTGTAAGCACCATTCCACAAACTTTGGTTGGTGGAGCCAGTTTGCCCTCACTGTCACTGCTATCACAAGTATCTGGGGTGGATTCTCCAATGTCAAAGTCAGATAACAAAATACCTGAGGAAGATGAGTCATCTGTAGTTATTGCAGGCACATCCACTACATCCGAATCACAAAGTGTTTCACATGATGCAATTGGTGCCAGTTTACATTTTGGTGGACTCAAATAGTTGGCAAGTTCTGATCTACTGTCATCACTTTCCAGGGATTCACTTCTATCATCTGAAACAAAGAACAAAGATTGTTTTTCCACATTTCTAAGTATTGTGCAGCCAAAAGAAATGAAAAGTTAAATAATATTAAATGCTTGTTTATTTTCTACAAAGGTAATCTCATACAAACTGCAGATAAAAAAGATGTATAAATCGGACAACACTGACAGAATGTTTAGCTACATGATGTTTTAGGTTTAGATCAATGTTTATCTATGTTTGATGTGTTGGATGTGACAGTATAAAAATTATAAAGAATGAATTGAGAGCACGATTTGAAATTTTGTTACTATAATAATACAAGATAACTTTGATCCTGAGGATCAACATGATTTGCAGCATACTAGTATATACCTACCTATCATAAAGCTGACCTGTATAACCCAGAAGGTAAAACAAATTGTAATTTGTATGAGTAGTATAGGTAATAGGGGTTCTGCCGCAACCCCCACTGGAACCAGATTTATATACCTATACTGCTTCTACAGGGGGAATTTCTTATGCATAAACGCTGATGCAATTCAATGATCGTCATGAGATTAAGTTAAATTGGCTCTAGCTCACCACTACCTGGAGCCAATCAATGATACCATAGAGGGACTTTTTAGTACAAAAACGATGATGAGACTAAACTAAATTGTAATGAAAATATTCTCTTATTATTTTTACTCATACGCATACCATTATTTTTAACAAAGTGATATTCAACATTTTTAGTAAGTTCTTCGTTCATTTTACTAGGAGACCAGACTATATACTCTTCTTGGTAATTGGAAAGAAACAATTGATGACCGTATTTGGTTGGTTTGACATCTCTTAAAGAAGTCTGTGATGATTTACTGAAAAGAGGTCGGCTTCATCCGAGCTTTGCTCTCTCAAATAACAAGTGGAGAGACGATCATATGAATGTTAAGGCTGGTGTTGCTTTCACCGTCCAAAAGGTTGAGCAACCACCTGAAAACGCTTGGAATGAATTTCTTAATGATAAAACAGAAAATAATTTTACTAACCCAGGCGTTGTAAGAGTTAATGAATCAATAAGAACTTATGTATGGGCAATTCTTGGTGCACAATCGCAAACACGAATGGGAATAATTGGTTCTGGGAAGGCGCTCGATGTGCAAAAACAGTTTGTCGCAAACGTGGAGGATGCTATTGATTCACCAGTTGACACACCATCTTCTATAAAGTGTTATCAAGATGTATTCAGTACGCTCAATACAAAGTAGACTACGTTTATGCGCCAGGGCTATACATGTCTACTAGTAATATGGAACTTAAGATCGGTCAAGTGATAGATTATAATAATAAAATAGCTTGGCTATATAATTGATGAGTTTTCCCCGTACTGTTTTCATTGCCTTGTCAAGGCCTCGTAATTCCCTTATATTGTACTCAAAGGATGGCAGTACCTGTAACGGGGAATTATCGTAGTAGGTATCCAAGATTTCTCCGAGTCCGTCCGAGACCCGCTTCGAACTTTCTTCCAAATTATCTATGGTACCAAGGTCAGCACACACAGTCTGAAGAAAATTAGTAGTCTTCGCAGAAAGTTTTTCTCATGAGTAGTCTACAAAACCTAGTTCATTACAAACAGTGTTGATGCCGTGTTTACTGGCTATCGTAGACAAGGCTAGGGGCTTACGAGTACAAGAAATCGTAAGATCAATATTCGGAGAGCCACGCAGTCGCAATATTCCTTTAATATCTATCGTAAACTTTGAATAGTCCCGACCAATAGGACTTTCTTTTAAGGCATCGTAATAATCATTAACGGCTGGTTTCAAAAGTACATCGTTAAGATTCATAAAGCTGGTTTCATCAGTACCCTCTCCGATTGTACTAGTATCAATTAAGTTATCTAGATAAGAATCATCCATTTTTATATTAAACATAAGGTTACATAATTTCAATATAATAATGTCTTTGCAATACAGACGCAAGTTAAACCCATAACGTAGACTTCGGGATCCATTAGGGGTCAAGCAATTCGCCAGTCTGTAACTATAACTAATAACCCGAGTACCATTGATCAGAATCAAACACTTCTGGTTCGATGTGTTAGTTCTGGGAACTGCATGACTATCATATACAATTAGTTTGAATTCTATCGACGCCAGCAGAGAGCTCGTTCAGAACATAGGTCGTGCGATTGTTACGAAAATTGCGATTAAAATTAGTGGTAATGAAGTTTTCAGTATTGACGACAGCGATGTATATTTCTGTTACATGGATCTCTGGAGAACGGCTAAAGAACGGGAAAACTTACATTACTGAGGTGTTTGTAATCAGAACACATTTAGACTGCGTGTGGGTGCTGATAGTGGTGATAATACCGTCACAGGAGATAAGGCCGTTGCTGATGCATTAGGTAACCAATTCTATAATCCGCTAGACTTTGAATTACTAGATAGTCACATGCCCTTCTATCAAGCATCCCTAGGCGATAGGTTAGAATACGAACTCACTTTTAATGACTACAGCAGAGTAATCAAAGCTACTGAAGATCCTAGTAGCTATTCTATTGAAAATATCTCACTGGATTATGATATGATAACAGATCCTGAATTAGCCAGACAAAACGTAACCAGTATACCGGAAGTTTAGCCATTTTGTACGATAGCATGCTTCGACATCAAAAGATCACCAGGGACAAAAAAGATATGATGTGGAATATTAATCTAAACGTCCCCGCTAGATCATTGAAGGGTATTTTAATGTTGTTCGAGGACCCCTCTGATGCATTTGCAAGAGATACCGAGAAGTTCTTCAACCCCAAGATTACAAAAGTAGAATTGACCATCGAGGGAGTGCCTAATCAACTATATAGTCAAGGCATGCGAGCATATCAACAGTGGGATGAGATTAAAAAACTCCCTTCTATAAAACGAAGTCCAGAAGTTAACGCTGTCGTGATCTGTCTCTCAGTGATGTATCGATGGCTGATTTCCTTACCACAAAGTATGCGCTATGGCTCGACATGCGAAAAACAGACAATGACCAACTACACGGCAGTGGGCGGAAAATAGAAAATGCCAGCTAGGGTGTTACTATACAGATAACGAAGCACCAGGAAGCAGCTGGTAAATTAAACATATATTTGTATGTGATTATGTACGTGAATATACAGAATGGACAATTCATGAAAGCGATCTATTAATAATCTTTTACCTAAAGAACCACACTGCGCTATCATCTCCGGGCAATCGGGTTGCGGAAAAACAGCTTTACAAAGATATTTTACAAAGTCATTATCGGAACGTTTTCGACCATATTATTATTTTGTGTCCGACTATAAGCGTTAATATAACATACCTATCGAGAGATTGGGTAATGAATGATCCCGAGGTGTACAAAGTTGATCTGGGCGATCGTTTACAAGACTGTTTACGAGTATGTCATGAAAAATAGAAAGGAGAATCAACCCTTTTCATAATAGACGACTGCAGTGGGAGTAAAGGTAAGGTGAGGTGAAATTGGGTTCAACGTTTCATCCAAGATTATTGCACTTATATGGCGACGTGCATGCAAGTGTGCGTGTGTGGACTAATGCCGATTTATAGTGCTAGCTCACTGAGATACCATGCTGCAGTTTAACATGAATACCCCACTGAGACACAGTATACTGACTCCGAGCCAACCAGTCCTTGTTTTAGCCCCGTTATGCCGAGCGCCAGACAGGGTAACAACAAGTACCAGCTTTTATCGTCTTTGGGTATGACTCGGCCGGGGACCGGACACTCTACCACTAGACCACGGAGGCGGTCTCGAGTAAAGAACTTACCAAAAAGAAAGATATGCTTACATATTTAGCATTCTCCGGACGGCACACTCAGCATAGCGTTTGGGTACTTACTCAAAAATGCAACTCTGTTCTGAAAGATCTGAGAGAGGAATGTCTACGCGAAAATGATGTTATTTATACCGAGCTCGAACGAGATTAAGTCAGAAAGCTGTTAGCGGAAACAAACCATTGTAAACTTGTATTAAAAACCAATCAACCAGCTGCTTATGCAATTGCTTAGTAAAAATAGCAACTGCTTAGCAAAAATATAACAACTGCTAAGCAAAAATAGCAAAAATATAGCATACGATAAATTGAACATTAGCGGTTATTACGTAATAATGTAGTTTGAAATCCTCATTCTTTCGCACCAGTTTATCATTTCAGGCTGTATTGGATATGCCATATTATATTATGTTAGACTTAAATATCTCCTTAGGTATTACATTATGGAATGCGATGAACTCATCGAACAAATGCTCAAAGAACCTAATCAACATGCAGAATTAGCTACAGATAAATCTTCAGATAAACATAGAGAAAGACGTGCGGCTTTGGTAGCCGGTGGAAAAGTTCCAAATATTTTGGGGAAAATTATACAACTGAAAAAATTGATAACATGACCGATGAAGAAATTAAAAAACTGTATGCGCGTTGCAAGTCTAGACTGGGAGCTACCATGACTAAAACAATAGGTTCGGCTATGTTACAACTATACACAGTCGTAGCTAGTACGTTTCTTCCTATCCCGGCAGAACATCGCCTGTATTTATGCGAATCTCTCGAGAAAGACCCATTCATCGAACACGCTATAAGCGCAGTAAGCTGTGAGTTTTATCATAGATACGGAATGTTCTTATCTCCGATGACCACCGCTTTAATAACGGCTAGGTATTGTCAATTTAAACATAAGTGCCCAATTACTAATAATTGAGACTCGAGTGACACCACAACAGACTGTGGAAATGCAATCACAACAAGTGAATGAGGAAATAACCCCGATTGCGAAATCACAACATATGAATGAGGAAATACCAGCGATTGCGAAATCACAAGCCGGAGTGACTAAGAATCCTCTTCAAATCGCAACTGGTAGGAAGGGTGAGCTAGTGAGGAAGGCAAAACTAATACACAATTCAAATATTGAACATAGTCGTCCGGTTAAAACTTGGGCTCCCTATGTACTAGGGGTTGTTGCTATAGCGGTGGCTAAAATTATTACTAAAGCCACACCACCCAAGCTAGATTTTAATGGTTATGATATCGGTATGATGGTTCTTGATATCGGATTGGCAATGGGTACAAAAGATATGCTCATCAAACAACGACTTATCCCAGAAGACATAATGAAGTAATTAAACATTTGAATATTTTAATTATTGAACATTTGAATATTTTATATTCATATAATATGGCAACAATTGCGATGATGGCCGGTGGAGCTATTGTTAATGCTGTAGCTTTTTCGGGGAGTTATTATTTATTTTCTACTCAGAGGGAATCAAACGCTAAAGAAGTTGAAGAGGAGCATAAACGACATAATAAAGCATTAGAACAACTTGAAGCAGCCCAGTCACAATGGGCCAGAAATAGGATGTTGAGATTAGATTTTATTAATGATGAGTGAGTGAGTGAGTATGGTTTTACGCCGCTTTTAGCAATATTCCAGCAATATCACGGCGGGGGACACCAGAAATGGGCTTCACACATTGTACCCATGTGGGGAATCGAACCCGGGTCTTCGGCGTAACGAACGAACGCTTTAACCACTAGGCTACCCGACCGCCCCTATTAATGATGAACTGCATGAACAAGCACATTCAATTCAAATGTTTAAGGATGTTGAATCTGCCATGCACGAATACTTCCTTGTTTATGGAAAGAAACTTGACCCAATACAGAGACCAACAATAAGTCAGTTTTATACACCGTCAGAGGCTCAGAAAGACCGCGAGATAGCGTTTATAATGTTTGGGTTATCAGTCATTGTCATTTTCAGTTATACAATAATTACACATAAACCATGATCTATTGCATATCAGCCATTAATAACCCTGACTGCTAATCTATAAATAGTGCTGACTGGCTGTTCAGCTATGTCGGGCTGACTGTTGTCTATTTTTTTTGGCTACACATAAGCTATGATCTATTACGTATCAACTAATCTATAAATAGCTATGACAACTATGACTCACCAGTGGAGATGTGATTTGCATTTAGACAAATGATATGATAGATGTATAACCATGAATCTGTGCAGATTTGGGGCGGTCGGGTAGCCATGTGGTTAAATCATTCGCTCGTTATGACGAAGACCCGGGTTCGATTCCCGACATGGGTACAATGTGTGAAGACCATTTCTGGTGTCCCCCACCGTGATATTGCAGGAATATTGCTAAAAGCAGCGTAAAACCAAACTCACTCACTGTGCAGATTTACACTCATGGGGAAGCCGATTCAATGCAACCGACGTTGTGTGGGTGTTTAATGTGGGATCCACTCTTATTACATCAGACAGGGAAATATGAATTACGTTTGTTCTGTATGTGGGATAGGGGTCAAAGGTCGTTATTGTTTATGTAAGAAACACGGTGCTGATAGGGTCAGGAACCAGATTATTTACGCTAGGAAGAGAGATTACATCAACAAGAGGAAAAGGTGGGGGAGAATACGTAATTAGATATATGAAAAACAACCATTTAGAGATTTGACACATTTTGCATATACTGTTAAACCACAATGGTTTTTGTGAGAGAGTTGAAGGCTTTGGCAAAACAATGTGGTCTACATGGATATTCTCGAATGAGAAAAGCTGAATTGATTACCTCACTTGGTTTGGAATACAAACCCCAGACTGTTAGAGAACTCAAGCGACAAACCGTGGGCTGAGAGGTTATTCTCTAGATAATAATCAACAAGTTGTTGATAATAATCAACCTGCTGTTGAGTTAAGATTGTCAAATATTTAAGAGGCGTTGTTAAATATCTAAGAGGTTGGAAGATGGATATTAATTCCAACATGGATGTTAATGATGATAAGCACATCATATCAAGCAAAATTAACGAGGAGTTAGATGATTTACAAAGTATAAAATACTAGCTAACGGTTAAAATGTCATTAAGTAAAAGTAACGCAGATGATAGAACTGAATATACTGAACCTTATTTCCGGAGCAATCAAGAAGTTATAACCGAATCTGAGTCTATAAGCTCATCATTAGATACATCAATTCAACAGATACAGGAAACTTTAGAACGGTGGACTAATAGAGGTTCGGGTTGGGGTGTTGATAAAATCGATAGTTTATATTTAGATATAGCAAATTATATGCCTTTCAAAGGTGGATCTTTTATAGATTTACCCTCATATTATAAAAAGAAAAAAGCCATAGTTAATATAAAAAATAAAGGTGATGACTGTTTAATGTTTGTGATATTATCTTTCCCCGTAGATTCTAAAATTGCAAATAGGCCTTCGAGCTATCCCCCAAACCATGGACTTTAACTGGGATGGAATAGACGAACCTACACCAATCTTGCAAATTGATAAGTATTTTTTAGCAAAATAACTTAGCTATAAATGTTTTCGGACATTATTCTAAAGGAATTGTTGTACACAGGATAAGCTCCGCCCCAGAACATATTCCCAGAATCAATTCATTTCTGATCGAAAAAGATGGAAAATATCATTATAAGCTTAAGCAGACTATTATACGATCGAACAAAATATAAGGGAAAGAAATATTTCTGCGAAAGATGCTTGCATGGGTACAGCAGACAAGATCTATCAGAAGCTCATAAAGAAGACTGCAGAGGTGTTGGGCAAACTGCTATCAGGATAGATATGCCTAAAGAGGAAAAAAGTATATTAAAATTTGAACATTATTGTAATCAAATGCCAGTACCGTATGTAATTTACGCTGACTTTGAAGCACTTATCAAACCTATAGAAAATACAGAACACAATACTGATTGTAGTTTTACGTACAAAACTCAAGAGCATTTTCCTTGTGGGTTTGGATATATAGTTGTAAGGTATGATGGGAAAACAAACCCGCCCGTGACTTACAGAAGTCCCGATGCAGCAGGAAAGTTCCTAGAATATCTACAAAACGAAGAGAGAATAATCAGGGTAAATTTATCGTGTAAGAAACCCATGTGTATGACGAGGGATGATTGGAGGGCCTATAAGAAGTCAACAAGTTGTCATATTTGTAATACACTCCTGAATGGGGATTCCGAAAGAGATCATTGTCACGTCACGGGTAATTATCAGGGAGCAGCGCATAACGAGTGCAACTTGAAACTAAAAATCAAAAATGAATTCTCAACCAATACCCATCCCCGTTGTGTTGCATAAACTTAGAGGATATGATTCTTATCTCATTATGCAATCTCAAAGACCGACGGCGGCTTAACGTGCATTCCTAATATTATGGAAAAATACATATCATTCTCGTTGACTAAAACTATACATTATACGGGCAAGGATGGGAAAGCCAGAATAAAGCAAAGTAATGGGCTTAGATTCATAGACTCCGTACAGTTTCTGTTATCTTCCCTGGACAATTTAGCTAAAGCAAACAATCCCGATGACTTTGCAACAACAAATCAATATACCGATCGGTTAACACGTCATTTGTTGTTGAGAAAAGGTGTATATCCTTACGAATATATGGATGATTGGTCTAGATTTGATGAAACTAAATTACCACCCCTTGAATCATTCTATAGTAACTTAACAGAATCTAGAATAACCGATGCCGATTATGAACACGCTCTGACGGTCTGGGATAAATTAGGTTGTAAGAATTTAGGTGATTATCACGATCTGTACTTAAAAACCGATGTACTGTTACTCGCCGATATATTTGAGATATTTAGAAAGACGTGTTTAAAACAATACGGCTTGGACCCGGTATGGTACTTTTCAAGTCTCGGACTATCGTGAGATGCATTGTTGAAGAAGACCGGTGTAGAACTAAAACTACTCACCGATTACGATATGCACTTGTTTGTTGAGAAAGGATTAAGAGGTGGTATATCAATGGCGGCGAAAAGGTATTCTAAGGCTTATAATAAATTAGTGGAAGGATATGATCCGAGTAAACCTGACACGCACATATTATATCTTGACGCCAACAATTTGTATGGATGGGCTATGAGTCAACCTTTACCCATGGGTGGTTTTGAGTGGGTCGATGTGAATGATATCGAAGTGAATGACATCCCCTCAGATTTCGATCAAGGGTACATACTAGAAGATATCCAAATTCGTTGCACAAAGACCATAACAGTTATCTGCTAGCTCCCGAAAGATTAATGGTTAATAAAGATTGGATGTCGGAATATCAACACTCCTTGATGGGTAATACTAGGTTAGCTAATGTAGAAAAACTCGTACCAAATTTGATGGATAAGACAAAATATATAGTTCACTACAGAAATCTCCAGTTATATCTATCGTTAGGTATGAAACTAAAGAAAATACACAGTTCTAAAGTTTGATCAAAGCCCTTGGATGGAGCCCTATATAAGGTTGAACACAGAATTAAGAAAGATAGCTAACAGCGATTTTGAAAAGAATCTATATAAGCTCATGAATAACTCAGTATTTGGTAAAACTATGGAGAATCTAAGGAAGAATGTTGATGTTAAATTGGTCAGATCTAATGAAGAAGAAAGACTCAGGAAACTTATAGCCAGTCTGGCTTTTAACAGAAGCAAGATATTTGATAACGACTTAGCCGCGTTGCATATGCAGGAGAGTAATTTAAAATTCAACAGACCGATGTACGTTGGTATGAGTATTCTCGACTTGTCAAAACACTTAATGTATGACTTTTATTACAACGAACTTAAGAAGCAATACGGTGATAGATGCGAGGTGTTATATACCGATACAGATTCTTTGTTGATGGAAATACAAACCGAGGATGTGTATAAAGATATGGCAGAAAAAATAGATATGTACGACATGAGCGATTACCCAAAATATAATCCACTGCACAGCGTAGTAAATAAAAAGGTATTAGGTAAGATGAAGGATGAATGTGCTGGGACCCCTATAGCTGAGTATGTCGGATTAAGACCTAAGATGTATTCTATAAAGAAGTCCGATAATGGGGAGATAAGAAAAGCTAAGGGTGTTAAGAAGTATGTGGTAAAAAAGCATATCAAACACGAACAGTATAAAGAATCATTATTCAGTGGCAGAACACTCAAACACGAGATAAACTCTTTAAGAAATGTCAATCACAGTATATATGGATTAAGAATGAACAAGACATCATTAACCCCTTAGATACAAAGAGATGGATTGATAAGGATGGTGTAACTACCTATGCTTATGGTTATGGTGGTAATACTGTATCGTTAGGAATTATGAGCAACTCTTCTCGTACAAATACATCTTTAAGATAATAAAGTATAGGCTCTCCTTCTTTCATAACCAACCGACTAATGTTATATATCTTAAGTGACCAAATCGGATCGGTTGCACAACGTTGGCCCCCTTCGAGTTCACCGGGCTGGTATAAATATCTTACGTTTACTCTATCTCGTTACTTCATTATTCAGCGCTGATACAACAGCTGATAATCGTGTCACCCATTCGGTTGATCTTAATTGCTCTGATTTCATTCCAATCCCATACTGACAGCCAAACAAACGTTCCGCTAATGGTTAAATCTTTCAACTATAGCTGGACTACGGTGGGCCTCTTTTTCACCACGCCTGATTTCGACATCATGCTTTGTTAACAGTTTAGTTACCGATCCCATAAACTTGCGACCGGGATCTACTTGAAATAGCTTAGGCCATTTTAATGGTCCGCGTTTATATATGCGGCTCCGTGGATTAGCTATTTCTGTTGAATCTTTTAAGGTTAATGGCTCAGCCTCCTTGTAGCGACTAGCCACATCCACTACATGCCATAACACTGATCAAAATGGGGGGAATAGTAAAATAGTAAAGTTTGCTAACTATAGACATGGCAGTTTTTTTGCATGAACAAAATTGATGACCCCACCTGTTACATGTGTACAAAATATCTGACCTCCCATCTCCCATTGACAAAATTGACTGGAACCATTACAAGCGTATAATTGACAAAGTCATCTATTTCCCCCACCCATTTTACCATGTTATGGTCCCAAACCAGGTAACTGACCCAACATTTCTCTTAGCCCATGTCAAAATAGCTGCAATGGGAATTCTAAAATAAACATTTCTAAAACTCCTTAATATCAAATGGCACTAGTTCAGTATGCGCCTTATATATAGACATGCAATGTTTGGCAAGGAAATATTTAACAGTTTATTTGTTATACTCCTTAAGTAAACCAATCCTATATTAAAACTTAAATCCAACTTGTTGTCATGGAAACAAAAACAATAAAAAATTCTAAAAGTGATATATATCAAAAGGCACCAGTTCAGTATGTGCCTTGTAGACATGCCAAGTTTTGTAAGAAAGTATTAAACGGTTTTTGAGTTACACTCTGGAAACAAACACCACCCCTGTAGAACCTAAGTCCAACTTATTGCCATGGAAACGTGAAAAATAAAAATTACAAAATTCCTAAATAGCAAGAGGCACCAGTCCACTATGTGTCTGGTAAACATGCACAGTTTTTGTTGGAAAGTATTGAATGGGTTTTGAGTTATGCTCCGGAAACATATGTACACACAATATAACCTCAACATATATATATATATATATATATATATATATATATATATACTGTAATTCCTTTGAATACCCTACCTCCATTACATCAGCGCTAATATTCATGCAATTTTGCTAACATCATACTCATACATGTGATAAATAGTCAGAGGGTCAGGGACATTGAGCCTTTAGTATCAGGGAAATATTTGCATTTACATGTGATAATTTTAAAATAGCAACCATTAAACATCACAATCTGTCAATTTACAATGGCTTAGTAGTATCACAAAGGTCAGTACTGATATAACATGCTTTCTGGGCCTTCATTTATGGAACAAACAATTTCAGAGAAGAGTCATTTAAATTTGTCCCAGTTTAATGTCTCTCTTCTAAAGTAATTACTGAGTCTAGATGTAACATGAAATTTGTATCCATTTACAATTTAATTTTAAAATCATGATTGATCAATCATATTGTCAGTTAATAATGTTAGTTGATTAAAGATTAACTTCATAAACCCACAGGAATACAAAGCTGTACACACACAAAAGTATTTTTTATTGACCCACTTATCTTTCTACCTCGTAGAATACAAAGAGCAATAATAATAAAAAGACTCACAATCTACCCATATCACTTTCAGGCAAAGATCATTTCAGATAAACACAAAGAGATATTGACAACGAATGATCAGTAGCTTGACCATTTAGCAAAATGTTCAATCAGACCAATCTTATATGGTTGGCTCAGTCTTAGCATCATTTTGGTTTTAAAATGTCAAAAAAAATATAAAATGCGTTTATCGTGACGCAACATCATTGCCCTTAAATTCATGAAAATAAAGTGTTTTTCTGTTTGCTGTATTCTGTTAATAGTCTCACTACTTAGTTTCATAAATATCCAAGAAATCTTCGGACCATTTCATTTCTAAGAAATGTGTACCATATTTGGAAGTGCTACATTACGTTTTTACCCCGATTTATGAATGAAAGTTCCTCGTTGTTGTTCTGACCAAGACATGTATTAATTCATTGGCTGCACACTAAAAAATGCTTAGATATTCAACAGACATCCTCTTTACTATCAGTCATCCCAACCAGTTGTTAGGCAAACCGTACTTCGTGCACACGGCGGGAAGCGTCACTTCCTTCCTGTGTGTACAAGCTACAACAATGGTTTGTTTTCAATCTAAACTTGCACAGTACTAAAGTTAATCCTAAAAGAGTTCCATAAGACACTTATCTATATGTCTTGCAAAATCAGGGTGTATACACATAGGTAGATTTTTATAGCGTATTTTGGGAGCATTGACCCAACCCATCCAGATGTTCCCATCACCCTCAACATTTTTAAGACTCTAATGTCATCCGCGGTTGAGTCCATGCAAGCCTACATCGCGCAGGTGACTAAATCTGTCATGACTTTGATTGACTATCACTTTGATGTGATAATGGAACCTATAGCCGAAATATGACAACAATGACGTGCCAACCACTCCCCCTTCCGTCATGTCATGATAACCTAGTATGGTACTCCTAACCATATGATTGACAAGTACCTCTTGCCAATTTAATGTATGCAGCAAGAACACGTGCGTCCGAGGCTAAGAAACATCCACCAGCAGCTAGTGTTGCTCACGAGGACAGTGCTGGCTCTGTTATTTCAGGCACAGCACAGGGCACTCAGAACTATAACATTCAGCAGGGATGAAGTGCCATCTAGAAGATTGTCAACAACACATGACTAGCAGGGAGTGCACAGATCAAGTGGCTTGGGAGATGTTGAGACTGCAGGATTATTTCATCTGGACATCTCCGTCCTGGAGCTCATAGAGCCACTTTATCATCTGCTACCAAATCTTAGGAGTCCTGTCTCCCCTCCAAACTGCACAACCAGCATTCGACACCATTCTTCAATACCTTGCCATGGGCGTCTTGCACATCCAAAGTCATTCGCCGGGCAAATGACAATCTCCTCCTCACCAAAATGGATGATAAGTTGATGCTGCAGTCTATCAAGTGGTCAACATATACAACACATGGATCTCCTTATTTGGCAACTACTATCCATCAACAGCGACTTTTATAGTCTCCTCAGATTGCCTTCAACTGGGATGAGTGTTCCTATTGGTGAGTGAGTGAGTTAAAGCTTAACGGATTAATGAGCTCCATGTCATCGACTTCTCCTTGCTCATGCCAAAAATGATGGCAAGAGGCCCATTAGGTCATTCACAATACTCAATCCCCACTCCAGGCGGAAGTGTGGAACATCCAAACAGACTTTTATGGCCAGTGTGAGCTCAAAAGTATTACCACGCAGCGACACAAGCTCCTTGTCGTCACAGAAAATATCTGTTTATCTCCTGTGAGCCCTCTGTGGATAAACACATCTCCAAAGCTACTGTATAATAACATTCACATAAATGTTAATCCCTTATATGGTTCATCAACACAACTAAGCTTGTTGGGATTGGTCAACTTACCCAAGCCAATGGTGTAAAACATATACTTGTTGTTTAGAATACCGGAAGAATTGTCTACAGACTTGCTAATGGTTTTCTTGGAACGTACTCTGTCCCTGGGAAGTGTCCTTTCTGGAGTGGCTGCAATACTCCTGAGATTAGAGTATTATCAAACTCGCTAGCTTCTTGGGGATCATTTTCAGTAGAACAATCGAATTAGTGCGGGTATATCGATCCCATTGTCGAGATATGGTGCTTTGGTGAACGTTGGTGTGTCTTGCAATGGCAGACTGGGACTCCCCTGCTTCCAAACGTCCAATGTCAGCTGCAGTTAATCTTGGCATTTTCAATCTCTGTTCACGTCAGAAAATTGTAATGAACTGATGAATTTTGTACGGTCTTTTATAGTCAGTGTCTCTACTCTTGTTTCCAACACTTTGCACGTGCATTGTGCGGAAAAATTTTCTGAAAGCAATTTCCGTGCCTCCTTTGCATTTTTGCTGATCAACGTTAACAAAAAACATTTTGAGATGTGTTTGCGCGCAATGCACAACAAACATGACATGATTAAAGGGAATCAAACATAGGCATTGTCTTTGTGACGATTGCTTGGAAAAAAATCGAATTGGAATTCTCAAAACACCTATACGTTTCTTTGTTTGAAGAGAGTAGAAACTGAAGAGGTGTCATCACAACCAGAAGTAATATCAAACGAACCACAGGTGACGTCATGAAGATGCTAAATATCACAGCATTTACAGTGAATGTATGAAGTTATTATGCATTTTCACGTACATATGTGTCTTATAATCTTTATCATTGTCAGCTATCCTGTATTGCTATATGCTAGATCCCACCAATCCCTCTAGAGGTAGGGCATTCAAAGGAGTTATCAAACAATAGTTATCATTGTGTATAATTTTATGAATACTACCTCTATTACACGAGGATATAATCCCCCCCCCTCCCCTCCCCACCTCTCCACATCTGGTGGATGTAGGGATTGGAAAGCAGTGATGTTTGCCGCTGTGTGCAGAGTTTTTTGCACGAGGTAAGGGACCAACCTTTTGATATTCTGGGGACTTTATCCAAAATAGTTTTAAATTGAAAAATATCTGGTCTTGTAGCTGCAGCAGCTGACAGTAAAATGGCATGCTTACCAATATGGTTGCACTATAGGATACTGTACAACATCGGTTGCAACTGAGGTGACCTGGCGTGAAATGGCGTCGAAGATAAAAGACTCGGACAACTTATTTTTCATGATTCACCCCCACCCCCATCCCCCTCCACCACCATAATAAATGACTCGTACCAACATAACGTTCAAATTCATAACCTTTGTATTTGAAAATAATTTCATTTTATCTTGTCCCCCAAACCCCTGTAGTTGTGGTGACAACAAACTTGCTCAATTTGAAATTTGAGATAAACCATCACTTAACATGATGATTTACTGTTAACAGTCACCCAAATGTTTTCTCACAATCTACCCGTGATTCGGTTAATAATTACCCAATAAATTAACTCTAAAGAATTTTTAATGCAACAATCGGAAGAATTGTACCTGTAACTATTGTTTTATGAAGAATAATACATATCAATATTGTGTTATTTTAGTTGCAGCTTTACTATATTTATTTAAAAAAATAATAACCATAAGCTTAGCACTAACTATGGTTCAGCTGATTGCTATCGCCGGATATTTTTTACCTGTGGAACAATATATCAAGTCACTGTCGAAGATCCTGCACTGGGGCTCGCGCTCATTAAAACTCTATGCTGTCATATAACAGTCAAGCTACAACAAATATGACTTTTGATTAGTCAAAGTATGGCATTTATGATATGTTTATCCATTCTCTGTCAATTAAAGTTTTTTTCAAGGCATCATTCTAGCCGTGGTTGCTGTAAATCAAGGCGAGTTGTGCAATCTACCTATAACATCACACACAATTTTGCCAAAACTAATGTAAACAATATTGAATAGAACTTAGAATGAAATAGGGTACAAATATAAGTCCAGATATACAATGAACAGTTTTTGTAACATGAGTGTAATTACATGATTAATGTGCATGCTTCAATACAGTTTTGTTGACAAGGTATTTCCAGTTTTACGCGTGCACAGTGTTGTTGTTTTTTTTATAAAAAAAACAACATCAAAATTCATTATGGCATGTATGATACGCATCCACTAAGACTGGTAACTCAGGTACCCAGGTCTGCCACATTTAACTTTTTAATTGTTTTTCATCTTGCAGTCCTCATACTTTAGTTTTGCCTATATTATTCACATAATATCAGATAACACATCTAAATGTGCTTCAAGTGAATGGAATCTTCAGATTCAGGTTGTACAATGTCTTTCCACTGTTAATATAAGTGACAATACCCTTTCATAATCATAAGAAATCTGTGCTAAAAGCAGAGTCGGAAAGATTTGCAATGGCTTATTGGTTATTTATATACTGTATGACAAGAGGGATAGTCAACTTTCTCTTTATGTAGAGCAACATTGCAGCAGCTCCAGTCTTTGGTGTCACATTTTACAACTTGAAGAAAAATTGATCATGCTCTTTCAGCAAAGATTTCAAAGGGCATCATATGAAGGCCCAAAATTTGTTTGATCAAGGTTACAACATTCAAGGCCTTAGTAAAGCTTTCAAAAGGTTATATGGTAGACATGTGGAGGACATTTCCAAACTTGACATATCAGTGACAAGAATGATGCCTGATACGATTTACCTACTTTTGACTAGTGACATATGTTCCAGGGTTTTTTTCAGGTGAAAAGTTTACTTGGTTTTGCATGTGTTTGTGATGGGTGCCACCAGTGGGGCAGGATACACTCCTTTTTCGTTAACACATAGAATCATCACTATTTGAAAGTGATTCCTAAACAAAATACAAAATACAATATACAATACAATATACAACATACTTATACAATAGTTTTATTTTAAATCGTGAATTTATGTTATAACTGTTTCCTTACACCTGAAACTGATTGCTGCTGGTGATATTCTGTCAACATCAGCATGTGCCATATAGCCAGCTATATCTCTTGCTGGGTCTTTCATCTGGAGAGCAGCAGGCAACACTTCAGTCATACATCCTGTACTGATCCTGTGAAGCTTCTCTGCATGTGGTTTGATCACAAGTTTGGTATCAGGAGGCTCATTGGTGAACTCTGTATGAGGGGGACTTCCACTCTCTATATCATTCAGACACCTTCAACATAAAAAGTCAAGACTGATTGGAAAATTTGTTAACTAGAATCAAGATCCGTAGACTGATACTCATCTGTAGGAGATTGACATAAAATATAAAATGTGATCAATGTGTAAATGTTTGGTTAATTCATTTTAATCAGATAATGTGAGTGCATTCACTGTTTATGAAATTATATGTAAACCAATATCAACTATATCTATCAATTGTAACAATTAACGAATAATCGATTCAGGTTTACTGCTGTGTAATGTGCACAGGACATGCTATCCCAAATATGAAATGTCATGTTTTGATCCTCTTTCAGGAAAATTACCCAATCTGAAAAAAACAACTCAATTATGTCTTCTATTAGCACAAGTTGCATTGGTCAGTATATGCTCTGATAATATAAAGGTAACCAACTAAACATTTTCAGATCAAGATCAAAGGTTTAACTATCTATTGAATTTGAAGGTGTGCTAACTAATGAACACACATAAAAAAAGGAATGCTATTGTAATCCCCTTTTACTATCATAATATACTTTTTACTTTACACTTTGGTTTTATGGTGCCTTCATTTCTTAGAATAACCTCTCAGCAGTGAGTTTCTTCAGAATATATATATTCTATTGATATTCTACAGATTGTCCCTTGCTGAATACAAAATGTCTTCTACATCTTTGCCTAAATACTGTAATTCTTGCAAATCCCCTACCTCTATTACATCTTTACCATAAATCCTGTATTTTGGCTTCAGTCACACAAACTAAATTTTCAGATTTTCAACAGACATCCTCTTCACTGTCAATTATACACACAATTAGTTGTTCCCAATAATGTTCATGTACACAAGATACCTCTCACTATGGAACATGTATTTTATCTCAGAGATGTGCATTGCCATCAACAAATAGATGTCCCCTAATGTCTTGGGCAAGCTAAACAGAGCTTTTGTGCAAACACAACAAGCGCAGAGATGAAAGTACAAAATATTTAATACACATGATAAAACATATACATCATAATGGTTTTGGCATGAACTGAGAGATTCTATCACAGATCAGGAACGACCAAGAGCTAGGTGCTGCGAGGCACAGACAGTGGTCTGTGGACCGGGACTGCGACCTGAGCTCTGGTGATACCTTATGACAAGGAGAGGGAACGACCAATAGCTAGTTGAGGGTCTGCAAACCAGGGCTGCGACCTGAGCTCTGGTGTAGACTTGGGGGAGAAAAGGACACTTATGGGTAAATAGGCTCTTGTGAGCGTGTGTAAATGCACGACATGTGCAATGCGCAGAGGGGGGATTTTTAAACAATACCTTACGAGGGATAATTGTAGGTGTAAAATGAACACATTCATGTGAATATATTTCAATACACTGAACATGCATGTAGTAAGTAGAAACAAATACATTGAATTTGCACAAACCACAATATACAATTATCAAGTTGTGCAAACACAACAAGCAATGAGATGAAAGTACAAAATATTTAATACACATGACAAAACACATACATCATAATGGTTTTGGCATGAACTTTGGAGCTGTTACAGACAAGTAGCGACCAAGAGCTTGGTGCTGGTCCTGGAGCCACTGAGAAACTCGGACAGTGGTCTGCAGACCGGGGCTGCGACCTGAACTCTGGTGATACCTTATCACATGGAGAAGGAATGGCCAGAGGCAAGGTGAGGCTCCTGGGGTCGTTGCAGCGGCTTGGACGCTGGTCTGCGGACCGGGGCTGTGACCTGAGCTCTGGTGTAGACTTGGGCGAGAAAAGGACACTCTAAGACGAGTGGGCAAAGCCAAAAGCAAGTGATTAGATGGGTACGCCCTTACAAAGGCGAGTCCAATAATGTAGCCCCGATCTAATTCTTGACTGACCAGGTTGGTTAACGGTATCAGGTTCATTCTGGGCGCTCAGATTGTTTTTGCACTCCCAGGTTAAGTTTGGCACTGATGCAATAAGAGGATGAAAACCATGAGTAAGACCACTACACAAGTATGTTACAAAGGTCTGGTCGGGGTGACGCTTTAGTTGCTCTTGTATGATCATAACATTTAGTGGTGTCAAATTATCAGCCAGTTGTCACTTGTTGTTGATGCCATGTCTCTTATACAAAGTAGGGTTAGATTTCTTGCTAACAAATTTATTGTGTTTTTTCCTGAAGCATGTAGAGCACACATGCCCAAAGTTGCACCGAATGCGCATGCAGCCACTGTCATTGAAATTGTTGCAGACCTCCTGTCCCTGGTACCTTTTTTGAGTCAACCATGAGAATCAGTGGTGCTGTTGGTAGTACTATTATAAGTAGCATTCTTTTTCCCCAAGGTATATCGTAGGCCGACTTGTTCACAGGTGTTCGTCAACACGGATGGACATGCATGTGGCTGTGTTGTGGCTGATTCTGCTGCAAAGGTCACATGACCTACAGCGAAGACCAGAAATACCAGTAGTATATATTCTGGTGTCTGTAGCACCTCAGTTGATGTGTGTACCTCTCCAGAGCTGCAACACGAGCCACAAATCTCTTATGGTTCTCATATTTGGCAAAGCTTCCCAGAAAATATCCTTGAATATCTTGAAAGCTTTGGTGAATTCAGCAATGTTCAAATTCCTGGTGGTATGTTGGTCAAGTTTTACAACATTTTTGCATGAACCTGTCTCTTCAGTGAGTCTATGATCACCTGATTCTTGACATGGTAAAAGGAGAGAAGCCAAATTGCTAGTATATCTTGGTATATCTTACGCCTGGTACTTTCATCAACAAAGCTGACATGGGGCATGGAATCTCACAAGACACATTATGCTGGACTAGTCTGTGATATAGGCAAGGCTATGTTCTCTCCACTGGGTATTCCGGAGGATAGACACTGGGTAAGGGATGTAATCATATCTCTCATGACTCCGATCAATTCCACATTTGCTGCCGATGACTGGTTTCCTGCAGTTGTCACAGTTGCTATAATGCTTGTTGAACTGTCAGAGTTCCTCCTGTTATATTACTGCACTGTGGAGTAGTGTCACAGGAAGGAACAACAATGAGGAATCGGGGGAGGCATATGGCACAGCGCTGTCTTCTCTACTTGCCGTTTGGTTATCGTTAAAATTCTCCTTGTACAGTTGTAAGATCGTCTTCCTTCCCAATGATACAGGCACTGTGATGCCTAAGGAGCGCAGCCTCTTTCTCAGGTCAACTGTTGTCTGGTAAGGAATGGCTCTGCCTGTCACACTCGCTCTGACCTGTGACCCAACATGGGAACTGTTGTCAGGGGTTTCATGTGTTGCGGATGAAACATTTTCTTCAGGAACAGCTGTCCTGGTTCTCCTTGTAGTCCGTCTGGGTTTTAATAGGTGTTTTAGGAATATTGCTGATATATAAAATTATCATTTAAGAACTGACCTTCGCTTTGTGTTAGTTCATTGGAGTATGAACCTTCATAGAGTGAGGGCCAAAATGTATGAACATCGGAGCTTGCGACGACGTTCATACAATGTTTGGCACTCACTGTATGAAGGTTCATACTCCAATGAACTCACACAAAGTGAAAGTCAATTCTTATAATTTTTTATCACAGTTTCTTACCTCAAAGGATGTAGGCCAAGATCTAAGCACAATTGTAATTAGTACGTGTGACTTCATGTTTACACTGACAGCCATACAACAACCAGCTATATTGCGGAATATAATAGTTCCTCAAAAAGCGAGGTGACATGAGCGTGTGGATGCATAACTTGCTCCTGAGAAACATCTTACACAACACATGTGTTCAGTTAATATTACTATTTGATGAGAAAGGTCTATAGAGAACTACCTCAGTAAGTCAGTCACAATGACAGAGCGTCGTAAAACATTAACATCAAGTACAAGACGTCAAAATGGCTGACACGATAAACGTGACGGGAGAGATTTCCAAAATTGTTAATGAACCTGTGGCGGTTATATGTGTTAGTCATCATTGATCAACTGGCCGATCATTGAAAGGTTATTAAAGATGCGTCAAACAGACACTAAGGTAAATTCATAGATTGCTGGAGACGGTCACTGTCAGCCTAGACATGGATCGAGTCGATACTACGATAGTTTGGATGTGTATTTCTTCGTTTGCTCATTAGGATGGGCCGTAGGGAGGATAGTCATGCAGTCAGGATCTCTGACTTTTCTCAATGCATACTGAAATGCTGGGACCAAGATTAAAGGTTCTAAAAGATCAGAAAGAATGCTTATGTATGTTTTCGTGCTAGGGAATTCCCAAGGGTTTCCCCAGGAATGTGGAAGTAGTCCGCCAGTGTTAACGTCATTTCAAGAACATAGTCTCGTGAAAAACGTCAAATTGTGTCGTTAATACACTTATGAACATCAATTTCGTGGTCATGTGACCGACCTCTCGTCCAATGGAAAAGCTGTATATCGTGTAAACTTCAAATTAAAAAATTATATAGAATAAAACAAAGCTTTTCAGGTAATGCGGATAATACAAATGCTCTCCCACAAGTACTGTAGCCAACATCGAAAGAGCTCCAACAAGGAGTGTCACTCATTCCATCGATGCTAACTATATCTAGCCAACTAGTGAAGACGCAGGCAAGCCGGGAGTTTCCTGTGACGTCATAGGGTCAGACGCAAGGTCAACCAATCAATCAGGGAACAGGGGATTCCCTGAACTTCCGTCGAGTGCTCACGTCCGTCGAGTTGAACAAAAGAAAGCACAGAGAGATAAGTTCGATGATTAGGCTTTATTGTTTCCAAGCGCACAGTGGCATGACGATTATGATGCATTTAAGATAGAAATTAATTTGTTGGGTAATCTGCAATTCTCGCCAGCTAAGCAGACTTACATTGACGTCAGCTTTTCACATATGGGTATTTATACTGAACCAAATTAAAAACTTCACAATCCTAAAATTTTAACATTTTGACCAGTTATCATTGTGGGCCCTTATTGTGTATTTAAACAGTTATGGCCATGTATTGTCTTCTGATAACACCCCTTTTTGTGCAGGTGAATCGATCAAAATCATGTGCACAGCACTATAGTGGCAAAAGTGTTTTTTAACGTGCAACTGATCACGTGGCACGTGTTTTCAGCCATACTTGTTAGCAGTCATTAACAAAAAAAGAAAAACACAAGAAAACAAAAGTCTTTAGGGCCATTTGTCATGCCACGCCTTTCAAATGTGCAACGTGAACTTGCCATCGGCATGTTGCAGACGGGAACTTCTGTAGCTGAAGTCGCAAGGACGATGGGTTGTAGTCGACAGACTGTTTATGATTTACAGACGCGTCTACAGCAAACGGGTACCACCGCTGATCGCCCTCCGCCAGGTCGACCACATGTGACGTCACATGCAGAGGATCATCAGATTGTCTTACGTCACCTCTGTAACCGATTTTTGACAGCTACATCAACCAGAAATGAACTGTTTAGGGGTAGACTGAGTGCGCAAACTGTTCGAAACAGTCTGAGAACTGCTCACCTTCAAGCATGAAGGGCCGATTCTGACTCAATTACAGACGTCAACGTCAATTGTGGGCACAGCAACACTTACGATGGACTTTGAATCAAGTCGTCTTCAGTGATGAATCCCGATTTAAACCTCGATTTGCTGATGGTAAGGCGAGGGTGTGGAGGCCCCCTCATGAACGTTACGCCCAGTGTTGTGTACAGGAAGTTGACAGATTTCGAGACGGAAGTGTCATGGTGTGGGGTGCTTTCTGTGGCAATGCACGTTCCAGGCTTCTTGTTATCATGGTTAACATTTATACTAAGTTATCCTATAATAATTAGATCCACATCAAGTGCTTTTATGAGTTACCATGGTGTAATATTTATACATCATGTCATATAATAGTTTAGCAAGTAATACTTATCATCAGGTAAAATGCATATATAAAATATCAGTAGTTTCAGTCTATAGCTTTTTAGACAGATGCTAGCCTAAGGTAATGGGAGCGCATCTCCTAAACATACTATTCAATAAAACAAGTGTTACGTCTACATAGTTTAATTGATTTGAAGCTTTTAGATAAATGCTAGCCTAAGGTATCAAGATCCCATCTCCCAGACAAAGGATATGTCTACATAGCCTTATAGATTACCTTGAACTATTTTATTTAAGTATATCTGTCATCACCTACCGGGGTATATTAGAATAACATTCAGCAATTACTTCAATTAAGACTCATTAAGGATTAGCCCCCATACAAGCTCGTCTATAGGGCATTAAGGATTAGCCCCCATACAAGCTTGTCTATAGTGCATTAAGGATTAGCCCCAACACAAGCCCGTCTATAGTGACACTATAATCTCTTTCAAAGCATCCAGTAAATATGTCAACAAGATTAGTGCCAGTCCAACAGGATTAACAGGATTAAGTATTCCCCTCTGTCTAGTCATTCAGTTAGCATAGGGCACAACCCAATCTTGTATCAACCAATCATATTCCATTTTATGTTCTAATTTTTGTTAAATACATACAGGAACCTTGTTAGGACAGAGAAGGGGTTTGACTCTCTTACCAAGCAGACCTCTCTCCCACAGCCCAGAGTATTGTACCGACTCTCTGTGGCACCCTCAGTTATGTTCTAAGTATTAATTGTAAATTGTTCATTGTTAATCGTTCTTGTAAATAAAATTGTGATTAGTCTCCTGTGACTCCGGCTCTTTGCTGACTAATTCCCCAAGAAAACCAGCACGCCATTTGGAAGGTATTGTTCACCCAGAACAGTTCCATGATAATTTGGCCGAGAATCATCGTTTTCGGAACCACAGAGCCCAGGAACTAACTACAACCAGCTACAAGAACCCATTGGAGGACATGTCCAACCATGATCATCTGATGGAATAACAAGCAAGCTGCATCTACCTCTGACCTCAACACTGGATTAAAGACAACCAACTCCTCCAAAGACACCAACAAAGGAAGAAAAAGTCTTCAAATATTGTAAGTACTACATTGTTGATTACTTGTCTTTCTTTAATTTAGTATGGTACATACTAATAGGTGTCATGGCAAATATGGAGTCTGGTATGGAAAGTAACTTTGAAAGTGAAATTCGTACAGTGTCTTTAGTTACGCCCCTTGCCAAAAGTGTAATTCAGGCAAAATTTGGTACAAAAACAACCAATTGTTTAGTAGATACAGGGGCATCCATTTGTTGTATTTCGTCTGCTTTTCTGAGCACAGCTTTTGAAAACCTTACTCTTGGAAACTCACCCTTTCCACAGGTAAAAGGTGTTGGCGGCGAATTGCATAAAGTGTTAGGTTCAGTTGTGTTAGATTTTGTCATTGAGGATCAGGAATTTTCTCAAAGATTCTATGTTCTGCCTACACTACCAGAAGCAGTGATACTAGGTGAAAACTTCCTTGATGACAATGATGCAGTCTTAGATTATAGCTGTCATTCCTTGATACTTAACAACAGCACCTCAGATAGGCAATATATCAATTTCATAGCCAGTTCAGTGCAAGAGATTTGTGGATTAGCAAAAACAATAGATCAGATTTACATCCCCCCTCAGAGTGATTCCCTCATCCTCATTGAACCCATTGCTTCCCTCACTGCTCATTCTGAAGTAGCAGGTGGTAGAACTCTTTCCAAAGTGAAAAGCAAAACGGCTACATTTAGGCTTATGAATCCCTCCCAAGAAGAAAAGGTTCTTGACAAGGGTACAGTTGTAGGCAAATTTAGTTACATTGACAAAGACTCTGTTTTTGAAATCGACTATGACCAACCATTCATCAGTACCGTTAACACCAACAATGAGAAGAGGGACAATGACACCAGGGATTAAGTTAAAATTGCACAAGAGTTAGGATTTGATGTGACCAATACACAACTGACTCTAGATCAACGACACAGGCTACTTAGATTTTTGGGACAAAATAGAAACATGTTTTCAACGTGTCTTGCAGATTTAGGAAAGACTGACATACACCAACATATCATTGACAATGGCGACCACCCACCCGTTAAGAGTAGAATATATTGCCAATCTCCTTCGTCACCGAAGAACTTATAGATGATTTTCTGAAGTATGATTTGATCGAGGAGTCTACTTCTATGTATTCAGCTCTCATTATCCTAGTTAAGAAACGTGATGGTTCATATAGATTTGTTTGTGACTACAGAAAGTTGAATTCTGTCACTTTACCAATGTCATGGCCTCTTCCTGTTTTTGATGATGTTGTTGATCACATTGCCAATGCACAAGCTAAGATCTTCTCAACTTTAAACCTTGCTAATGGCTTCTTCCAAGTGCCATTACATGAAGATTCAGAGTATAAAACTGCTTTTGTCACCCATCAAGGCCCATCAGTTCAAATGTTTACCCCAAGGTTTGACAAATTCTCCACTTTGTTTTTCAACAGCTCATGAGCAAAGTGCTAAGAAAATTGCTTTTTAAGGTTGCGCTGATTTACATTGATGATTTGATAATTTACAGCAAAAACTTTGAAGAGCATCTCCAACATTTGGAGCAAGTATTTTTCTATCTCAAACAGGCAAAATTAACACTAAAGCCATCCAAATGCAACTTTGCAACAGACAAAGTTTCTTTTCTGAGTCATGTTTTATCATGTGGAGGTGTTCAAGTTGATGACAAAAAGATTGAAGCAATTAGAACCTTTCCAATGCCCAAATCACAAAAGCAGATTCACTCCTTCTTAGGCCTCACAAACTTCTACAGGAAGTATGTGAAAATTACGCTCACATAGCGCTTCCACTGAATGCCTTGCTAAAGCATTCAAAGTCAGAAGAAGGAAAGAAACCAAAGTTCCAATGGTCACTTGAGTGTGATCAGGCATTCAACACACTCAAACATGCTATGAGTAATACACCTGTTCTGGCTTATCCAAATTTTGAAAAAGAATTCCTTCTCGCAACTGATGCCAGTGATATGAGCATAGGTTTTGTTTTGAGTAAAAAAGATGAGAAAAATAATAACATCCAATAGCCTTTGGTGGTAGAGCTCTTCATGGCAGCGAAAAGAACTGGAGCATTACAGAAAAAGAAGGCTTAGCTCTAGTTGAAGCCATTAGATCCTTTCATCCATACCTTGCAAATTCTAAATTCACAGTCTACACTGATCATATAACATTGAAATGGCTTAAATTCATCAAGGATGCCACAGGTAGGTTAGTGCGATGGTTTTTGGAACTTTCTACCTACACTTTTGACATTGTTCACCACAGTGGCAAAGCAAATGGGAATGCCGATGCTCTCTCACGTAGGGAAAATGAGGAAAATATTAATTGTAATGATCAGACAGAAGAAGATGCTGAGAAAACAGTCTACTTAGTAACTTCAACTCAGCAAAGCAAATCAACTAGCAGTACTACAATCTTGCCAAACACCCATTCATCCACACAGAACAGAACAGAACAGAAGTTTATTGCTCGTAAGAAAATCACACAGAGTGATTACAGAGCATACATGAGGTTGAATATATACACAACCACACCAACAATAATATCTAATAATATATACATACATGAATACATACATGCACCCAATCACGCATAATGCATTGCTATAATATATGTATCATCTGCATAACTACACACGTGAACACATAAAATATAGACATATATTTTATTGTAGAGTGAAATTCACAAATTTTAACGTAGCAAGGGCAATTTTCCAGCCATAGATCGACAATCCTATGATATTTAATTATGTAAATAATGTTAAACCTTTTTTACAGAACTGAGCCAGTTTTATTAGAATGGGTTTGTATGAACATTTCATTAATTGATTGTATTTTAGAGTGGAGGGATATTTAGTATAGTATGCCGGAAGGTATTGTTTTCGAATGTCATTTAGTCTTGGACATACTAATAGAAAGTGAAATTCATCTCCTATTTGGTCGTTACATAAAGTGCAAGTTCTCTCAGTACTCTGTGTGTTAAACCATCTGCCTTTCTTAATTGGTAGTCTATGATTTGATGTTCTCAGTTTAAGAATCCAGATTGCTTGTTTCAATGGGAGAGATAATAGATACTCATCAAACTGTGGTTTGTCTTTTAGCATTGTATAATATTTGCCTTTAGATGAAGAACAAGCCTTGACATTCCAGCTTTGATAGAAGTTGTCCATTAAGGTTTGTTTAACGTTTGTTTTAAGCCAAGAAAGATTTGGAAAAGAGTTAGTATCAAAGACAAAATTCAAACCAGTTTCATATAAAATATTTTTAATTGAGGTGAGCCATGGAAATGCAGTATTGTTAGTCATTGTGATTTTATGAATTAGCTGATAGATGCGGCTAGATAGTTTATTAGGCGATACAATTAGTTTGCTCCATTCTTATGATATCATTCTTATTTTTATCTGAATCGTTAAAGAATGTCTACCTAATTCACCATATACTAGAAAATCGGGTGTTGACTGTTTTAATCTGAGGATAGATTTACAGAACTTTAGGTGAATTCTTTCAATTGTCCTTACATTTTCATACCCCCATACTTCTGAAGAATATAGAAGTATCGGTTGAACCAAATTGTCGAACAGTTTAAGTTGGCAATCTAAAGGAATGTCTAGTGTTCTTATTCTTCTAAATATGCTGTACATTGCTTTTGATGCTTGCTCACTTAACTTTTTGATAGCTTTGTGGAAACGACCAGTGCTTGTAAATAAGATTCCTAAATATGAAAACTCTTTAACAATTTCCAAGGGGGTGTTACGAAATATAAAGTTTAGATTTTTAGAGCGGGAGCGTTTCTCAAATATGAGAAATTTAGTTTTGCTGATGTTAACCTCCAATTTCCATTTATGGCAGTATTTTTCAAAAATATTCAGAGCTTTTTGTAAGTCATCTGGTGATTCAGCTAATAATACTGTCTCATCAGCATATAGTAAGATTAGTAGTTTCACGTATGTATTCAAATGATTGCTGAAGTCGTTACTTACTAGCTGCAGTCCTTGGAATGTATTTTCTGCTAGAAATGCTTCTAAGTCATTTAGGTAAATAGAGAATAAGAATGGAGATAAATTTTCACCCTGTCTGACTCCTATCATGCTTGGGAAAAACGAGGAAATTTTTCCATCAAGAGAAACACACGACTTAATTCCTTTATACATATTATGAATTACACGAAAACATTTTCCTCCAAGATTAGATTTTAACATTTTAAGCCACAAGCTACATCTGTCTATAGTATCAAACGCCTTACTGAAGTCTACAAATGCACAGAACAGTTTTTTGTTTTCAGCTAAATATATGTCTATTAGCGATTTTAAAATAAATATGTTATCCATTGTTGAATGATTGTTTCTGAAGCCTGACTGGTTGTCATTAAGCAGATTAATGGAATCAGCGAACGTTTCTAAGCGACACGAAATAATTGAGGTGAAAAGCTTGCCAAGACAGCTTACAAGACTAATACCCCTATAGTTTGAAGGTTCGCTTGGGTCGCCTTTGTTTTTGAACAGGGGTTTTATAATACCAACAAGCCAGCTTTCTGGTACAAGACCCGTGTCGAGAATTACATTGAACAGCTTGGTGTATAATTGTAACATTTTGCACGCAGATGCTTTTATATACTCATTGAAGATACAATCAATTCCGCTCGATTTATTATTTCTTAAATTATTAATTGCCTTTGTAACTTCAGCTTCGGTTATTGGGTTATCTATTTGCTCGTGTACAAAGTTGGAATCAATGTTGAGCTCAAATTCATTGTGTGGGTTTTCATTTTAAAATGCTTGAACAAACAGTCTAGTTGAATGTAATTGTTGCGCTCGTTTCTCTTATCAAATGATTTTAATAGTGACCAAAAAGTTTTAGGATCATTAGTTTTTGTTTCACGATGTTTGTTTTTACATTGAACCTTGAACCGTTTATATGACAATTTGAGGGTTTTGTTATATCTTTTACTTGCACATCTAAGATTGTTTTTACTATCCGCAGTTTTTTTCTTCCTGTGTAAACGTTTACTTCTGTGATACGCTTTCCGGTCCATTTTACAGTCTTTATTAAACCAAGATTTATTTCTAAAGTTAACATTATGATTTACACGAGTTGTGCCAAAGGTGACTTCTGCTGCCTTTATAAGATTTTGTGCAATACTATCTACAATATCGTTTATGTCACTATCTGAATAGTGTTGAGAGTTTACGTTCAAACTTTGGTGTAGACTATCTATACCTTTGATATCGATATTATCTATAAAGTTTTGTTTCTTTTCGTCCAGCCATTTATTTACTTTTGTTTGATTAGTGGTCTCAGTAGGTTTTGTGGAGTCACTAGATGTGACAACGTTATTGCAATTATAACAGGACATAATTCCACAATGTATATCTGACATAATACCATCAAAATCTAATACTTCGAAGTCAGACATTATGGAGAATGTTTCAGGTGATACAATACAATAGTCAACAACGCTTGACTCCTTGCATGTGAATTTACCAACATCTTTATCATCACCGAATCGTCCATTTACAATAAAGACATTCTGATTTCTACACAAGTTTAAAAGTTTGTAACCATTTGAATTAACTGATAGATCCATTGAGGTTCTGTGCCATGAAGCGTTGTTGTTTTGTAATGTTTCACACTGTGTCGTAATACTGTCGTCTGCTAGATGGTTATGCAATAGGAAGTCATCTATTACGACATAATCACAAAGCGTCTTCGTTCGCGCGTTAAAATCACCTGTAATGCAAACATGTTTGTAGTTGCTAGAAATATCAAGATAATCTTGTTCCAAGGTATCAAATATTTCATTATAGAAATACTTACTATTGTCTGGGGGAATATATGCACAACATATTATGAGGTCATCAGTATCAGGCATAAGAGTTTTTGATACTTTACACCATAATGCGAAATCAAGGGATTTGTGAAGTAAGGAGATATGTTTAGCGAGTTCAGTTCTCACCGCAATCATTACTCCACCAGAAGCTCTAGCTAATACATTTTTGTGACGGTTATTTGTAAAAACATGAAAACCAGGTAGATCATTATCATCTATATCTGTAAGCTTTGTCTCCGTGAGGCAAAGAACATCATAGTGACTTAAATTCTGAATAAAATCAGGATTTAACAATCGAGATCTTATGGGGGAGAGTACTTGAGGGAGAGTACTTTAAGTTTACCACAGTCCACAACATGTTCATGCCTGTCCTATGTCGAGTCCATGGACCCCTGTGCTGGTCTCATAGCGTCGCGTCGGAACTCTTCTAGACTGTGATTTCTGGCGATAATTCTAGACTTAGAACCTGGTATGGCCTTGCCTGGAATGTACAGGGTGTTATTGATAAAGAGTTTGTCTACACTCAGAGCCGCCCGGTCTCCTGCTTGCAATGCAGCACGTCTAATTGGGTAGAGAACCTTGCGTCTCTCTTCAATCTCTTTAGGGAATTGTTCATTAACAAAGAACTGTCTGTTACCCTTCAGATGATCGAAAGCTGCTTGCCTGACACTTTGTCTGTCTTTATAATCGTTAAACTTAGCGACAATAGGCCTAGGTCTGTTGTTTCGTCTTTGCCCTACCCTGTGCACTCTTGCAAACGGAATCTCACGCTCAATTTTCAAATGTTGACGAATGAAGATTTTTATGAGATTCTCAGTATCTTCATCACGTGCTTCGTCTATGCCAATGAAAACAGATTGTCTCTCATTGACCATGCCTGTAGATCCAGTACAGTTTCTTTCAAAGTGTCAATCTCTATCTTACTTGTTTCCTTTGTGTTCCTCCTGAGTTTGTCCATCTCTTCCTTGTTGTTCTCGAGTGTGTTCTTCATATCTGTGAGCTCCTCCGACTGAAACTTTACACATTCCTCAAGATCACCTGTTAAACTCCTTAATGAATTAACATCCTCTTCTATTCTGGTCATCCGAGTATCCATTAGGGACAGCTTTGTTTCAATCTTGTCGAGTGTAGCAAGTTTCCCATCAATATTCTCAATATTACTCTCCATTTTCCCAATTCTTTTAAGTAATTCTTCCACCCACGTCGGTTGTTCATATACTTGATTTGGGGGGGGTAACAGGGGTGATATTCTGCACCGGGGTTGGTATGTTTGGGGGTGGCTGATTGTACGGTGATCCCCGGTACTGATTTAGTCCATGGCCGGGCATAGCGACGCCATATCCATGTACATACGCCATATTTCTGATCTCCTCCAAACTTGCTACTCTGGTAGTATCTTCACATCGTCACAGGTCACACAGACAACTCAGACTGAGGATATTTGCACACCTATTGTCAATCACTTAGAATCAGACACACAGACAACACATTCGTCAGTCACCTTTGAATATGAAGAGGATTATCAGTCAGTACCAGTTAATGTTGTCGCAGCATTACATGCTACAAATACTGATGTTACTCAAGACACATTGGTTGAAGTAAGTATAAAAGAACATCCAAATTTACGTCACCTACAAAGGATTTGTCCGGATTTCATCCAAATCTTTGACTACAAAATGAAAAGGATCGTCAAAAGATTCTTATCGAAGCAAATACTTTTGAAATTGATGAAGGCATCCTATACAGATTCGTTCCACAAAGACAGAAAGGCCATGCAGACAAGTTCATTAAACAGCTGGCAGTCCCAAGAATCCTCAGGAATCAAGTCTTGCAATCCTACCATGACTCAGAGTTTGGCGGTTGCCACCACGGGAAAGAAAGGATGCACAACACCACGAGATTTAAGTACTACTGGCCCAAAATGTACAGCGATATTGCTACTTATGTCCAGACATGTGAGGTATGTCAACAGACCAAGAGGCACTACCATGGCAAGAAGGCGCCACTTCGTCCACTACCTGTAGAAGAGGTCTTCATCCGATGGCACGTTGACATTCTCGGTCCCCTGCCAACAACACCAGACAAGTACAAGTACATTTTGGTCATCACAGATGCATCATCCAGATGGTGTGAAGCCTTTCCACTTCGGACCCAAGAAGCCAAAGAAGTAGCAGATGTTCTTGTCAGAGAAATATTTTGTCGGTATGGCGCTCCTAGGACCTTAATTTCAGACAGAGGTCAGAACTTCATGTCCAAACGTATCAAAGCAATTTGTGAACTTTTGGCAATTAAATTTACCCATACTAGCCCATACCATCCTCAAACTAACAGCTGTGTAGAAAGGCTCAATTCTTACATCAATCAATCACTAAGAGCCTTTTGTAACAAGTCTCAAAATGATTGGCCCCGTTTTATTCCTGGCATCATGATGGTCTATTGGATGGCCCCAAATTCATCAACACAAAAATCCCCATACGTTATGCTTTTTGGCCGAGAAATGAGAGCTCCACAAGATGTAGCATTAATTCCAAAAGAAAATTTAGGCCACAAGAACAAAAGTTATCTTTCAAATTTGCTTGAGGAGCTGGAAATCACTAGAACAATAGCAGCTGAAAACACTGCTCGGGATAAGGAGGTGTATTCAGGACAATATAATCGAAAGGCTAAAGAACCAGAATTCGTCCCAGGTCAAAGAGTTTGGCTTTACTGTCAAAAAGTTGAAAAAGGCCTTTCCAACAAATTAACCAAAAAGTGGTATGGTAGCTATTATATCATCCATACGGGTCCAAATTATACCTACAAACTACGCCGAAGTTCTGACGACAAAATACACAAACCACTGGTCCATGCCAACCGTCTGAAGCCATATTTTGATCCTGCTGATCGTCCACAGTATCCTCCAGAACCATACCTCAATGACACCAGTAACATAGATTCAGGAGTAATGGATGACAATGAGGAACCAGTCAGTGATTCACAGCCTGACAGCAACAATTCCCCATCAACAAGTTCAACTTACCAAACTGCTGATCAATCACCTCTACAACAGAAAGGTAAGAAGGTCAATTCCAAAACAAAGGCAGGCACTTCCAGCAACAAGAGTTTGAAGCAAAAGACGCCAACAAAGAAGAAAAACCCTGCTCCAAATACAACAGCAAAACCTGCAGGTTCCAGAACGACAACAATGGAGGAAAATCATGCCACACCAGGTCCTAGTGCTCCAACCAAGGTAAATGAAAAGGTAAACAAACGGAAAAGAGGAGTGAATAGTAAGCATCACCAGCCAAAATCCAGAAAACAACTTGACAACGGCCAGGCACAACCTCCAACATCAGGTAATCAAACCAAGGATATCCCTCATATTTTCAATCCAGAGGACATCCACTCAATTGTAAGTTCTAAGAGAGCAAATGGCAAAATCTACTACAGAGTGAAATGGAAGGATCCAGAAAGAGGAAACACATGGGAGTATGGCAGCAGCATTCCAGACTCCACTCGGAGAGAATTTCACCTCAAAAGAAGTATGTCAGGAAAACGATGAAAACGTCCACTGAAGAATCATAAGTTTTTCGACCAAAAGGAATCAGCACAAGACAATAAATCAGTCAATGTTCTGTCAGGGAATACAATGTCAGGGAATGTCGAGCAAGACAACACCAAACCATGCATAGAATTAGATGTCAAACCATATCCGTTTTTTCCAAAACACCCACGAACTGTAGATCATAAAATAAAGAGTGTTATGGCCATTGAAATTATTCAAGGAGACTGCTATGTTAAGGTCTCATATACCAATAACTAAGATGATCATATGCTACTTTGAAA
Source organism: Haliotis cracherodii (assembly GCF_022045235.1). Classification (NCBI taxonomy): domain Eukaryota; kingdom Metazoa; phylum Mollusca; class Gastropoda; order Lepetellida; family Haliotidae; genus Haliotis; species Haliotis cracherodii. The sequence goes on from NW_027266264.1 coordinate 43,032,584, forward strand.
GTGTTCCTCTCCACCTCTTACAGCGCTACCTTGAAGATAGCTGGAAGGATCTCCGTAAGTGGTCCTGTGGAGAAGATAATCCTCCATATGATCCAGATGAACTACCAATTTATAAATCCACAAGGGTTATTTTTCCACAGATAGACTTTGGAAACATCAACACCTTTTTCTACCGTGTTTCACTCACAGACTGTAGTCCCCATCGACCATACCAGGATCAACTCGCCATATATACCGATAGCTGCCAATTGAACATATTCTTGACCAAAATACAAAATCTCCTGAATAAACGGAGATTTTGATAACTTTTGTAATTGTGTCCAGTCTTTTCACTATGGGTCGCCAGTTGAGAACAAATAGCATCAGCCTGATCATCTGAGTTATTTGTATCACAACAAATTTTCAGCATTGACCTGATCAACCAATCTCAAAAGCGAACCGAAACCGTACCGAAGCGAAGCAAACCATACTGCGAATCGAACAGAAACCGTACCAAAGCAAATGAAACCGTATAGCGAACCAAATGAAACTGAACCGTACCGCATTGAACCGAATTGAACGAACGAAAATCGAAGCGAAACAAACCAAATTGAAATAAAGCAAACCTAACAACCGAAATGAACCAAAACAAAGAAAAGGCAAACCAAATAGTTACGAAAACTTACAAATAATTCTAAAAAGGATATACATAAGTTCTAACACTTTTTGTATACCTTATTAGTGTAGTAAATCAATGCACTTGTTATATGCACATGCACATATATGTATATATAATGCGTCTAATGATTGTATCCAAAAATAGAAGGATATTTTATTTTTATTTTTTCATGATATACTTTTGTAATTTGTCGCCAATACATTCTTCCTGGTCATGACACCATTTAGTAATAATTATGTACTGATCTTTTACATCATAATTATCATATTTGTTTTATTTTCTAGTTATTACAGACAAACTGAGGAAGTATTTAAATATGACATATTATTTGAACATGCTAACTCTCTTTTCTTTGTTTCCATGTAAAACCTCCATGGACACAGCCAACTATCCTAAACCTCAAACCAGGATGTGGAACTCAAGGCCTCCTCCTACATCACCCATAAACCACCAGTACAGAGTGCCAAGACAAGCCAGCTCCACATCCAGATTCCCTGATGACAGCAGAAAAAACTTTTTCATTATGTTTCCTTATACCAAAGAGACTCTATGATAATTGTTATTTACTATACTACCAGTTTAACTTAAAACATCTAAGCCATCTAAGCCATAATTATTTTATACGTTTGGGGTCCAAACTTTTTCAGACAGAGGGGAAGTTATCATGGTTAACATTTATACTAAGTTATCCTATAATAATTAGATCCACATCAAGTGCTTTTATGAGTTACCATGGTGTAATATTTATACATCATTTCATATAATAGTTTAGCAAGTAATACTTATCATCAGGTAAAATGCATATATAAAATATCAGTAGTTTCAGTCTATAGCTTTTTAGACAGATGCTAGCCTAAGGTAATGGGAGCGCATCTCCTAAACATACTATTCAATAAAACAAGTGTTACGTCTACATAGTTTAATTGATTTGAAGCTTTTAGATAAATGCTAGCCTAAGGTATCAAGATCCCATCTCCCAGACAAAGGATATGTCTACATAGCCTTATAGATTACCTTGAACTATTTTATTTAAGTATATCTGTCATCACCTACCGGGGTATATTAGAATTACATTCAGCAATTACTTCAATTACCGTATATCGCTGTGTATAAGGCGACCCCACGTATAAGACGACCCCCCCTGTACACGCCTTAAAAATCAACCCCAAATCCTATACTTCCGACCGGGAATCAAACACATCACAACTCTGACTGATATAGAAGATTTAACGTGCGCTTTCCGACTGATGCGTATTTCGCACACATCACAAGTGCGCACACAAACCTTATATATGCAATAAAAATATGTTTATCTTGCGTTGTTTTTTTTCTAGAATGATAGGTCGCGTTTGTAACTCCAGCACACGTCGCCATTTTGTGTTTACACGGTACGACACCAAATTGGTGCCCGTAAAATAAAATTCATTTATGAAGTAATAACATATAAGAGACAATGGTGAGTAATTTAATTGCCAATTAACTATGTTGTAACTAACTAGGCTTATGTTTGCTTCACATTCAGCGTGTTTATTCCACAATCACTTGTACACACCGTCTCCAACTCTTGTTAATACAACTGTAAAAACAGCGGGAATTGATTTCAGCTTCACCGGTTATCACATGTTAGGTCACATGTGCAATATGCAAATGCTTACCGGTACTTCCGGCTCTCTGCTCACGGATGTTGATTGTTTTACCGTGTCAAGTAGATTAAACTTTATTCAAGGAAAAGAGATACAAATCATGTTTATGTATGGAAATAGTTATTGGAACAGTTATTTAGGACGAAATGCGAAGTTTTACTGTCAAATGCTTGGCTGGCTATCGGACGCCGGTTGACATCGCCAGTGGAAAAAAATGTGAGCTCTTCGACTCCGTGTATAAGACGACCCCCCTTCTTAGCCCCCTCATTTTAGGTATGAAAAACTCGCCTTATACACAGCGATATACAGTAAGACTCATTAAGGTTTAGCCCCAACACAAGCCCGTCTATAGTGACACCATAATCTCTTTCAAAGTATCCAGTATCTTTGCTGACTAATTCCCCAAGAAAACCAGCACGCCATTTGGAAGGTATTGTTCACCCAGAACAGTTCCATGATATTGTCATTCGTGACAACCTCAACGTTGCTGCTTACCGTGACCAGGTACTGGCACCAGAACTTCTGCCTTTCATGGCAGCACAATGACCCGGTTTGATCTTCCAACACGACAATGCCAGACCCCACACAGCAATTTTGACAAGGAATTTCCTTCAGAATGCGGGAGTCAACGTCATGGACTGGCCGTCAAAGTCTCCCGACCTCAATCCCATGGAACACGTCTGGGATTCTCTTGGCAGAAGTTTGTGCACTCTCCAGAACCAACCACAGAATTTGCAAGATCTTGGCACCATTTTGCAGCAACAATTGCATCGTCTTCACAATCATGTGTTCACAAGCATCACCAGGTCCATGCGGCGGCGTTGTGTGGCAGTTGTCAACGCACATGGTGGCCATACACGCTACTGAACTTGTGTGCCATCAGATTCTCATGCTTGGGACTTATGATTTAAACTGTTGATGTTATTACTGAATACCGTAGGTGCTTGGAACAAATTATGGTTACCACCGTTAATTAAAATCCTTCTTTGGACATTGATGATTAAAAATAACCTTCTCTGATACATTTGTCTGTTGTATATCATATATGGGATTACTTTTAAAAATGTGAAGTTTTTAATTTGACTCAGTATATGTGGTTAAACATTCTTCTCCGTCTACCATACAGGGCATATTGGCATATATGGAAACAATTCATAATGCTGCAGTCTGCCCGGTGGGTTTTGGCAGGTCAAACTATGACCAGCAATTCCAATACCGGGTGGCATATAAGACCCAATTTGGGATTGGGGTAAGATCAACAGTTATCTGTGGTTGAAGCACATGACACCGACTCTACTCCATGTCCAAGAGGAAAAGACTGGACTCTTTACAGTGCCTTTCAGCAGGGGACTTGACTTCACAGTCAATGCATGCTGGGGCTACAAGATGCTCCAGGTCAGGGTGCAAGTTTAATCATAATGCTTCAATTGTGGCAAATAACATCCTGCCTATTATTTCTTTTGTGCAAAGGTGGGGTCATAGATCCTCAAAACAACTTAACTCCTCACAGGCAACCCATGCTAAAGGCACTGGCCCCAACTCCACTAATGTTCACTAGATTAAAGCCACATTTGCAACTGTACAAGCATTCTAACCATGCCCATCCCATTTATTTATTACAAGGTTTGGAATCAGGTTCTCTTGGGCTGACAATCTGTGTTCAGCCAGGGACCCAATTTTACAAGAGATAATAGCTGCCAAGTTGAAAAAGGAAGTAGAGACGCAGGTCCTTCTGATGCACTGCTTCTCCTCGGGATTAACCAATCAGTGTCGTCCCAAAAAAAGCAGACGGGTAAGTCAGTCACAATTTGCAAAATTTGATGGGAAATCGGCTTTCAGGATTATGCCAGTACACCCTCAGAACTTTTGAGTTGGTAGGCTTGTGCTTTCAAGTTAAATACTACTTTGATAAATGTTTGCTATTTGGCTGCTCCATATGTTGCTCAGTGTTCAGCAGCTTTTTGCCTAACGGGCAGCTTATGCATTACCTCAATGATTTTCTCACAGATGGAATTGCAGGGACGAAAGTGTGTGGTGACAACCTTGATAAATACCTCAGTACTTTACACGTCCTGCATTTTACTCAACATTCCTAGGTCTTGAAATCAACACAGTCAGGATGTAGGTCAGAATACCACAAGAGAAGATTGTAAATATCACCACAATCATACAGGATCTGAGCGTTCAAGGTAAGCACAAAGTCACCTGAAAAACTTTGCAGTCTCTGGTGGGTAAGCTAATTTTCATGTGCCAGGCAATACCCATGGGTAGACCATTTTACCGCAGACAGATTGATGCCTATGCATAGGCAAGTTATAAATCACCTGTGTTCACATCACGCATGGAGTTCGGGAGGACCTAGAGGTTTGGCTTGGGTTCTTGGGGGGGGATTTAACAGTTTTTCAGAATCAAAAGTGGGCGGACAAAACGTATCTGCAGCTGTTCACAGACGCAGCCAGCACTATGGGGTTCTGGGCATACTTTAACAGGAACTGGGCAAACAGTCTTGCCCAGGGAGTGGGTGAAGAATGGCTCAACTCGTGACATGACATTGCTGGAGGTGTTTCTTATCGTGCTGTCGGTTTGTCTGTGGCGCACATCCTTTGGAAAGTACTTTTCTTTTGTGATAACCAAGCTGTAGTGTCAATTATCAATAAACAGTCTTCCAGAAACAGGCACCAAGAAGCATGTCACTGATTAGGCAGCTGGTTCAAGGCGAAACATATATGACACATGACAATATTATCGTAGATGCTCTGTCGAGATTTCAGCGGGAACATTTCCACAATGCAGCTCCAGCAGACAATCTGCATCCCATGCTGTTTCCAGACAATCTCTGGAAGAGCTAACAATCAAGTCAGAGAGGCTTCTTCTTCTTGGTGGGGTCCAGCTACCTGACCCAGACAAGGCTGCACCCAGGGGGATGTCTCTGGTTGGCAATTGGTGACATCAGGTGGGAGAAGCTGACCAAGCTGGTAGATGCCAAGGTCAAGTCGATGAGGACACCATCGAAGGCTGTGGTGATTCTCCTTGGTTCCAATGACCGTGGCAATGTAACCACATGAAAAGAATACGGGCATTCAACTACTTTCCTTCTTGGTAAGATAAACTAAATGTTAAAAAAGAGAAACAACTCAGGATTTCAAATCTTTAGTGTGCAAACAGTACAATTTAATGGAAATTGAGATTAATGACATATTGGCGAGGCAACACCAGTAATTATTGTAAGGATTCTCCGCGTTCTTCACATCTTGTTTGTCCGACATCGGATGTAGGTGGGTCATGCAGAGGCATCATTAAATATCACGCATTCCAAGTGCTATCATACAGTTGACTAGCGGATGTTGTCCTGTGGTCAGACATGCTTGCCAAGGAGATACTGGCATGCAAGCCAGCTGATCCCGCCACCTGGAAGGGGCCAGGCAGAAACTGAACAAAGGGGTTCCCGAGAGCTTGGGAGATACAGGTTCCCCACGCTGCCTTCAACCGACAAGACCAGCAACTCTACATGCATGGTTCACTTTCACCAACCAGACTTAACATATTTGTGCTAAACATTCGCAGTTCCCTGGCTGCAGTATGCTTGTAGGAAACATTTTCTCTATAGGATAGCACAGTGGGTGTACATGACCATGAATGGTCGTGGGTGTGGGGAAGCACCTTGGTGCTTGTGGCTGGGTGCTGGTGGACTGCATTACAAGTTACATTTGGCATCTTGGTATACATACCAAATTATACATTATATAGGATATGGTTGCCCGCTTTACAGCAGGAACCAATTTATCCATTCTGCTTTACAGCAGATGGCTTAGTGTCTGCATGAGAGCAGATATCTGACAATGGTACATGCCTGGCAGTGCGAGCTGCATAGCAATATGGGCTGCTTGGCAACAGTAGTTGTAGGGCAGCAATCGCTGCATTGGTAAGCAACATGGCTACCTGGCATTGGTTCTGGCAGGGCAGCAGTTGCTGCATTGGGGTTTCTCTGGCCTAATGGGGTCACATCCCTATATAATGCAATTTTAGACAGTTTTATTTCAGTGTTGGAGGTCCCATGCCCCGAGTACAATTATACACACATTGCCAATGGTGTGCCGTATAGATGGACTAAAGGGAGTTTGTGTGTTTTTATAGGTTTAGAACTTTAGGGTTTATTGTCAGCTTGTTTTTTGTACTTTTATTTTTTTATATTAAATGCGGCCAAGTAGGCTTGTTAAGATTAGATATATGCCTAGTGCTTTAAATGTTTGTAAGTCATTTAGGGGATTTAGTACCATTGCTAGTGTCATTTGATTGTTGCAATTTAGTATGTATTGGAGTGTTCTGTGTTGCTGGTGTGCAATATAGTATTACGTGTTCAGGCATTTCTTTTAAGTTGCAGTGGGGGCATTTACCGGTTTAGTGTTTAATTATTTGGTGTAGGTGGGAGTTTAACTTAGTGTCGCCTGTTTGTAGTTTAGTTATTACTCTGTCAATTGTTTTGGTTTTATGATGGATTGTTTTTTGGAGTGACTTTTGTATCATGTGTTTTAGTTAGCAATCAGATTTCTGATAGTTATTTTGCCACTTTTGGAAGATTTTCTCCTTTGTGATACTTTTAATTTCGTTTTTTGATATTGGTAGGTTGATGCTTACTTCTTCTAATTTTAGTGGTGATTTGGTTGCTTTGTCTGCGTGTTCATTGCCAAACACTCAAACGTGGGCAGGGATCCAAACTATTTCTATGTTTTTACCTAGTTTACGTAGATTGTTGGTGCTTTTAATTATCTGTTGTTTTAGTTTTAGGCTCTTTTTTGCGTTTTTGTTTTTTATGGCCTGGAGCCCTCTTAATGAGTCTGAAAGGATAAATTTCTTTTGGTGTCTATTTATTTGATCGCTGTGCAGGGCTGTTACTATCCCCATTAATTCAGCTGTGAAAATTGATTGATTATTTTGGAGCTATATGATAGTGTTTCTTTTGGGGGTTCGTTGATATGTATTCCGAATCCTGAGCCCGTGTCAAAGGACCCGTCTGTGTAAATGTGACACCAATTTGGCCATTTTTCGTGAATGTATGCTAATGTGATGGATTATAGCGGTATTCGGATCAATTTCTTTATTTAGTCTGGTGGAGAGAGATATGTTGATTTTGGGGGTTTGGAGTTTGGGTGTGAAGGTGTTATTTGGTGCTGGTTTAACTGTAAATTATTTAGCTTGTGCATATTTAGGTAATTTATTATGCGTTGAGAGGTTGGTGTTAATTTAGGGTTTTTGCAAGGTAGAGCTTGGAGTCTGGGGCTTATGTTAGCTTTAAGGATCTGTTGGATTCGTTGGTTTTGTTGGGTTGAGGCCAAGTAGTTTATTATCAGATGTTCTCGGCGTAGGTCCAGGGGTATTTCGCCTGTTAGTGCCTGTAGCGATTTGCGAGGTGTGCTGAGTGCGGGTGATTATCTTGAGTGCTTGATATTGAATTGAGTTTAGTTTATCGCTTAATGAGGAGTTCCAAGGTGTTGTATATTTGGCATCCATTGTCTATTTTTGATGTAATTAGTGATTTGTAAAGTGATAGTAGGGTCTCCTTGGAGGCCCCCCAGTTGGAACCTGTCAGGCAGCATAGTGTGTTTAGGTCTTTAGTGCATCTTTTTGTTAGACACTTCTGTAGACACTTCTTCCGGACCAATATTTATACTAACTTATATGTGGAATACCTGTCTAGACTTATTAAATACAGAGGTAATTAAGTGGTGGAAACAATGTTATTTTAGGGTTATGTTTATATAGTTGGATTATGGGGATTAAGGTTTGTTTACATTGATACTTATACACCCAAATTAAGTCATAGCTTACATGGCATTTAGATTAACATTATTTCAATAGAGATAATTATTTAATGTTTTGGTTTACGTGACAGGATATTCATGGTTTAGTATTTAGGTGATTTAGAACATTGCAATGATATTATATTTTGATATTTTATGTATTAATATATATATATTTTAGGAATAACTACCATTAAAGGTTTTCTAACAGTTGTTTTTTTTTATATAGCATTATTACAAAACTTATGTACATATTTAATGACCATGATAGCCCATGATATCACACCCATGCTATATATACTCACACGCAAAAGAAACGCAAATCGAGTATGCAGTATACATGTTATTTATTTTCAACAGTAAAGACAATTAAGAAATACTAATAGGGCAAGATTGACAAAAATTTGACTGAAGACAGTTTAATGGATTAAAAGGCAGATGACATAATTGTGTTTTTCAAATGTAAAGGACTTACACATTTCGGGTCAATACCCAAAATGTCAGTCAATACCTGGTGTGACCACCATTAGCATTGATCACCGCCACACATCTCCTGTACATTGAGTGGATCAGACGATTTGTGAAGGCCCTATAGGGGATCCTCCTGCACACATCCAGAGCAGCTGTGCATAGTTCATCGGCAGTTGTAGGGACTGGGCGCACATTGTGCAGACGCCTTTGAACCTCATCCCACAAGTGTTTGATGGGGTTCAGATCAGGGCTGAAGACTGGCCACGGTAGAACACAGATGTTGTGTTGTTGCAGAAAGGCCATGGTAGCTCTGGCAACATGGGGACAAGCATTGTCCTGCGGGAAAATGTGTTGTTGATGTTGTGCAAAAAATGGAACAACGTGGGGTCTGATCACTTGGTTGATATACCGCTGAGCAGTGACGCCATGTCCCCGACCTTGACCAACATTCAGAAAGCACATGGGTCCAAGTCTTGCATAAAGTCCAATCCCTGCCCATATCATGACGCTAGGTCCACGCCATGGATCCCGGATCACAGTGTCTCGGCTAATGTTTCGATTATGTGTTCCTATGGTCTGTCAAGCACTTTCACTTGCAGTTAGGAACGGATGTCGCTGGTGTTGACGGGTAATCTGCCGATCTTGTCGAGGTGTGGATACCCACATATTCATTGAAATGGTGCGTTTACATATCTGCTTAAAACCACTTGCGTTTCTTTTGCGTGTGAGTATATAATTTAGGCTTGAGTAATGTTTTATACGATCCATAATGCAGGGAATAGAAAATTATTTATCTCTTGACACCAAGTTTGAATTTGAATATCAATGCATCAGCAATAGAACATACCGTATTCGACCCAATAAGCGCCCAGGGCAATTAAAATAAAGACAGGAGGTGTGGGTGCTTGTTGGGAGTCAAATTGGCGTAAATTCATCAATGAGCCTATCGATATTCTTCTGTTGCTGGGGGGCTAGAGATTAAATGTTACTTACGTTTTACTGATGAACATTTCCTCATTAACCAACTACAAAAGATTCTTGACCATATGTAAAAAAAAGGTGAGTAAATCTTACTTGGGCATCTGGGAAAAGGGGGGACGCTTATTGGGACATGGACATTTTCTTAGATGGTCTAAATTGACAATACATGACAGACACAGCAACATATGTACCAAAATTATGAGTCTTATTTCTCTTTTGATTGTGATATCATCTTATCATACACAGTATATTAATAATATTATACATACGAAGCTGAGACATGAGCTTAGTCAGTTAAATTAGGATTTAACTAGGAATCAAAGACACAGCAGATTGTTTATGTGGTAGTAAATGTGTAAATGCATATCATATTTTCTTTGAATGTGATTTTTTTAATGAGGAAAGATTCATTTTACTTAGAAACATAAGCAGTACAGCCGAAAATACACCAACTGATCTCAATTTGATATTCAGTGGAAATGGGGTTTTACAATATTATGAAAACATAAAAAAATCAATTGTGTACATATATATATATATATATATATATATATATATAATACACAGATTTATGTAAACTATATTTCTTTCTTTCATTTTCTTTTTTTTCCTTCTGTTCCGTTGATGTTTAGTACAAGCTGTAAATCAGTTGTGTAAATATCAGATGTCAGATGGAAAACTTGTACACAATTCCATTTACTTATTGTCGATCAAATATGTTTAAATATAAATCAATAACTTTGCTTTCATCATTATTAACTTATCTTGTGTATTTTGGAATCCAAAATATGTGCTATCAAACAAAAGGAATCCTGCGCATAGCAGGATAAATAACTCAAGAATACCGAAGTGAGCACACCTCTGCTTATCAGCACTAAGAAATTCAACAATATCATCAACAAAAAAATCAAAATAACAAGGAGTAGTATAGGTAATGGGGGTTCTAGCTCACTTCAACTGGAGCCAGATTTATATACCTATACCACCACTACAGGGGGAATTTTTTATGTGTAAATGATGATGCGATTCAACAATTGTCATGAGTCGTTTTAAAAGAAACATCAATATTAATTAATAATGAATAAAATTTACTATAGCCCACAAGGAAATTGGAAAGGTATAGGAGCAATAAAAAAATTAGCCACTGCGGCTAAGGTTTCAAAAGATGTGGCCAAGGATTGGTTAAAGAAACAAGCGATGTGGCAAATATACTTACCAGCACCGCGTTATATACCGAGGAAGAAGTTTGACATTTTTACAACGAATGAAGTTCATCAGGCTGACCTCTTGTTTCTTCCCCACGATAAGGTAAGACGCAAAACGTATAAATATGCTTTAACCGTAGTGGATGTGGCTAGTCGATACAAAGAGGCAGAGCCATTAACTTCGAAAGATTCAACAGAAGTAGCTAATGCATTGAGTCGCATATATAAATGCGGACCACTAAAATGGCCTAAGCTATTTCAAGTAGATCCTGGTCGTGAGTTTATGGGATCGGTAACTAAACTGTTAACAAAGCACGATGTCGAAATCAGGCGTGGTGAAAAAGAGGCCCACCATAGTCAAGCTATCGTTGAAAGATTTAACCGGACATTAGCGAACGTTTGTTTGGCTATCAGTATGGGATCGAAATGAAATCCGAACGATTGAGATCAACCGAATGGGTGACACGATTATCAGCTGTTGTATCAGCGCTGAATAATGAAGTAACGAGATTAATCGGGAAGAAACCATCTGATGCGATTAAAATGAAATCTGTGACTTCCGAATCTTCAGCACCGAGGAGAGGCAAAGAACGAAAACTTCCGGATAGAGTAAGTGTAAGATATTTATACAAGCCCAGTGAACTCGAAGGAGGCCTACGTCACGCAACCGATCTGATATGGTCCCTTAAGACGTATAACATTAGTCGATTGGTTATGAAAGAAGGAGAGCCTATTCTTTATTATCTGAAAGATGGACTGGGCAGGGCATTTGTACGAGAAGAGTTGCTCATAGTTCCTGATGATACAGTATTAATTACCACCATAACCATAAGCGTAGGTAGTCACACCATCCTTATCAATCCATCTCTTTGTATCTAAGGGGGATAATGATGTCTTGTTCATTCTTAATCCATATATCCTATGATTGTAACTTCTTAAAGAGTTCATCTCGTGTTTGAACGTTCTACTGTTGAATAATGATTCTTTATACTGTTCGTGTTTAATATGCTTTTTTACCACATACTTCTTAACACCCTTAGCTTTTCTTATCTCTCCATTATCGGACTTCTTTATAGAATACATCTTAGGTCTTAATCCGACATACTCCACTATAGGGGTCCCAGCACATTCATCCTTCATCTTACGTAACACCTTTTTATTTACTACGCTGTGCAGTGGATTATCTTTTGGAGTAATCACTCGTGTTGTACATATCTATTTTTTCTGCCATCTCTTTTTACACATCCTCGGTTTGTATTTCCATCAACAAAGAATCTGTGTCGGTATATAACACCTCGCATCTATCGCTGTATTGCTTCTTAAGTTCGTTGTAATAAAAGTCATACATTAAGTGTTTTGACAAGTCGAGAATACTCATACAGACGTACACCAGTCTGTTGAATTTTATATTACTCTTCTGCATATGCAACGCTAAGGCTAAGTCGTTATCGAATATCTTGCTTCTGTTAAAAGCCAGACTGGCTATAAGTTTCCTGAGTCTTTCTTCCTCATTAGATCTGACTAATTTAACATTAACACGCTTCCTTAGATTCTCCATAGTTTTACCAAATACTGAGTTATTCATGAGCTTATATAGATTCTTTTCAAAATAGCTGGTGGCTATCTTTCTTAAATCTGTGTTCATCCTTATATAGGGTTCCATCCAAGGGCTTTGATCAAACTATAGAACTCTATGTATTTTCTTTAGTTTCATACCTAATGATAGATATAACTGGAGATTTCTGTAGTGAACTATATATTTTGTCTTATCCATCAAATTTGGTACAAGTTTTTTTACGTTAGCTAACCTAGTATTACCCATCAAGGAGTGTTGACATCCAATCTTTACTAACCATTAATTTTTCGGGAGCTAGCGGATAACTGTTATGGTCTTTATGTAACCAATGTGGATGTTCCAGGTCAACTTCTAGCATGTATCCTTTATTCGCATTGATATTATGGACATCATTCACTTTGACCCACTCAAAACCACCCGTGGGTAAAGGTTGACTCATAGCCCATCCGTACAAATTGTTGGCGTCGAGATATAATATGTGCGTGTCGGGTTTACTCAGATCATATCCTTCCACTAATTTATTATTAGCCTTAGAATACCATTTCGCTACCATCGATATACCACCTCTTAATCCTTTCTCAATAAACAAGTGCATATCGTAATCAGTGAGTAGTTTTAGTTCTACACCGGTCTTCTTCAACAATGCATCCCACGATAGTCAGGGACTTGAATAGTACCATGTTGGGTCCAAGCCAATCATCCCTCGTCAAACACATGGGTTTCTTACGCGATAAATTTTCCCTGATTATTCTCTTTTCATTTTGTAGATATTCTAGGAACTTTCCCGCTGCATCAGGACCTCTGTAAATCACGGGCGGGTTTGTTTTCCCATCATACCTTACAACTATCCAAACCCACAAGGAATATGTTCTTGAGTTTTGTATGTAAAACTACTATCTTGATTATTGCGTTCAGTATTTTCTATAGGTATTATAAGCGCTTCGAAGTCGACGTAAATTACATACAGTACTGGCATTTGATTACAGTAATGTTCAAATTTTAATATATTTTTCCCCTCTTTAGGCATATCGATCCTGATAGCATTCTGTCCAACCCCTCTGCAGTCTTCTTTATGCGCTTTTAATAGATCTTGTCTGCTGTACCCATGTAGGCATCTTTCACAGAAATATTTCTTTTCCTTATGTTTCGTTTGATTGTATAATAGCCTGTTTAAACTCTTTATCCATGTATAATGATATTTTCCATCTTTTTCGATCAGAAATGAATTGATTCTGGGAATATGTTCTGGAGCAGAGCTTATCCTGTGTACAACAATTCCTTTAGAATGTCTGAAAACATTCAAAGCTAAATTATTTTGCTTTTCCACCTTATCAATTTGTGATATTGGTGTAGGTTCGTCTATACCATCAAAGTTGAGTCCATCGTTTTGAGGATAGCTAGAAGGTCTATTTGCAATTTTAGAATCTATGGGGAACAATGCAGATCTTATCATCATTCTTAAACAGTCATCGGATTTATTTTTTACATTAATTATGGCTTTTTTCTTTTTATAATATGGGGATAAATCTATATAAGATCCACCTTTGAAGGGCATATAATTTGCTATATCTAAATATAAACTATCGATTTTATCCACACCCCAACCCGAACCTCTATTAGTCCAGTGTTCTAAAGTTTCCTGTATCCTCTGAATTGATGTATCTGATGATGTGTTTATAGTATTGGATTCGGTTATAACTTCTTGATTGCTTCGGAAATATGGTTTGGTATATTCAGTGCCATTGTCTGCGCTACTTTTACTCAATGACATTTTAATCGTCAGCTGGTATTTTATACTATGTAAATCATCTAATTCCTCGTTAATTTTGCTCGATACGATGGGCTTAACATCATTAACATCCATGTTGAAATTAATATCCATCTTCCAACCTCTTAGATATTTACCAATGCCGGCGGATGTGGGTACAAATTTTAACTCATTATTTTTTTCAACATCGTCAACTGATTTTTTATCAGTATCATCGAATTGATTATTATCTAGTAGAGCAATCAATTCAGCTTTTCTCATTCGAGAATAACCTCTCAGCCCACTGTTATTTGCTTGAGCTTTGAGTTCTCTAACAGTCTGGGGTTTGTTGTATTCCATACCGAGTAGAGCAATCAATTCAGCTTTTCTCATTCGAGAATATCCACGTAGACCACGTCTCTGACAACATAAGTCATTGTGATATATAAATACATGTGAACTAATGTCTAATTGGTTTGAATTCTACCCAATCTATTTATCTCATTTCTGTAAGCCTTTTTCCTCTCATAAATAATTTGAAACTGTTTCTTGTCAGAACCGTGACTCTTACATAAACAGTCACTACCTTTGACCCCAATCCCACATACAGAACACGAATAATTAATGTGCCCTTTTCTAATTGCAATGGAATGGATTCCACAAAAATTCGACATATAGCTCTTTCCACAAATTTGTGATCAGCCCAAGCGTATGAATTTACATCTTGATGTGATAAATATACACTTCTAGTATCATTTGTCTAAATGCATGCCCAGCCGTACATAAGCAGACAGCCAGTCATCGCTATTTATAGATAAGCAGTCAGGGTGACATGGCTGATAAGACTCGCCCGCCCGCCCTAACTAGGTCATGGTTTATGCATAGTTATTGTGTAGCTATAAATAGCGATGACTGATAACCCAAACATTATGAATACTATCTCGCGTTTTTTTTGTTCCTCTGACGGTGTATAAAACTGACTTATTGTTGGTCTCGGCATTGGGTCAAGTTTTTTTCCATAAACGAGGAAGTATTCATGCATGGCAGATTCAACATCCTTAAGCGTTTTAATTGAATGTCCCTGCTTACGCAGTTCTTCATTGATAAAATCTAATCTTAATATCCTCTGTCTGGTCCATTGTGACTGGGCTGCTTCTAGTTGTTCTAATGCTTTATTATGTCGTTTACGCTCCTCTTCAACTTCTTTAGCGTTTGATTCTCTCATACTAGAAATTAAAAAATTACTCCCCGAAAAAGCTAGAGCATTAACAACAGCTCCACCAACCATCATCGCAATTGATGCCATGTTTATATGAATATAAAATATTCAAATGTTTAATTACTTCATTATGTCTTCTGGGATAAGCCCTTGTTTGATGAGCATATCTCCTACTAGTGCGTAAGTTTTAATTAGACGACTATGTTAAATATTTGAATTATGCATTATTTTCGCTTTCCTCGCCAGCCCACCCTTCCTACCGATGGCGATTTTTGGGGGGTTCTTCGTCACTCTGGCTTGTGATATTTCCTCATTCAGATGTTCCACAGTCTGTGGTGTCACTTGTTGTGATTGTGGTTTCACAATCTGTTGTTCAGTCTGTAGTGGTGTCACTTGAGTCTCCATTATTATTAAGTGGTCACATATGTTTAAATTGACAATACCTAGCGGTTATTAAAGTGGTGGTGAGTTGAGCTAAGAACATTCCGTATCTATGATAAAACTCACAGCTCACTAAGCTTATAGCGTGTTCGATGAATGGGTCTTTCTAGAGAGATTCACATAAATACGGGCGATGTTCTGCTGGGATAGGGAGAAACGTACTAGCTACGACTGTGTATAGTTGTAACATAGCTAACACTATTGTTTTAGTCATGGTAGCTCCCAGTCTAGACTCGTAACGCGAGTACAGTCTTTTAATTTCTTCATCGGTCATGTTATCAATTTTTTCAATGGTATAATTTTCCCCCAAATATCCGGAACATTTTCCACCGGCTGCCAAAGCGGCGAGTCTTTCTCTATGTTTATCTGAAGATTTATCTACATCTTGATCTGGTTCTTTGAGCATTTGTTCGATGAGTTTGTCGCATTCCATAATGTAATACCTAAGGAGATATTTAAGTCTAACATAATATAATATGGCATATCCAATACAGCCCGTAATAATAAACTGTTGCGAAAGAATGAGGATTTCAAGCCACATTATGTCATAATAACCGCTAATGTTCAATTTACTTGTGCTATCTTTTTGCTATATTTCCTATATTTCCTATATTTTTGCTATTTTTGCTATAATTTGCTAAGCAATTGAATAAGCAGCTGGTTGATCGGTTTTTAATACGAGTTTACAGTGCTTCGGTGAAGCTAACAGTTTTCTGACTTTATCTCGTTCGAGCTTGGTATAAACAACATCATTTTCCCGTAGACATTCCTCGAATGAATCTCGGTCTTTGCAATGAAACAGGGCTACCCATTTGGTCTGCTCTCTAAGATCTTTCAGGACAGAGTTGTATTTTTGAGTAAGTACCCAAAAGCTATGCTGAGTATGCCGTCCGGAGAATGCTTAATATGAAAGCATATCTTTCTTTTTAGTTAGTTCTTTACTCGCACTGCAGTCGTCTATTACGAAAAGGGTTGATTCTCCTTTGTATTTTTCGTGACATACTCGTAAACAGTCTTGTAAACGATCGCCTGGTCATTCATTACCCAATCTCTCGATAGGTATGTTTTATTAACGCTTATAGTCGGGCACAAAATAATAATATGGTCAAAAACAACCCGATAATGACTTTCTAAAATATCTAGAATAAAAGCTGTTTTTCCACAACCCATATGCCCGCATATAATAGCGCAGTGCGGTTCTTTAGGTAAAAGATTATTAATAGATTGCTTGCACAAATTGTCCATTCTGTATATTAAGTTACGCATCCATAATCACGTACAAATATATGTTTAATTTACCAGCCGATTCCTGAACCTTCGTTATCTGTATAGTGACACCCTCGCTAGCATTTTCTATTTTCCGCCTACTGCCATGTAGTTGGTCATCGTCCGTGGTTCGCATGTCGAGCCATAGCGTATACTTTGTGGTGAGGTATCCACCCATTGATACACCCCCGAGAGACATATCTTTCACGACCGCATTAACTTCTGGGCTTCGTTTTATAGAAGGAGGTTTTTTAATCTCATCCCATTGTTGATACGCTAGCATTCCTTGGCTGTATAGTTGAGTAGGCACGCCCTCGATAGTCAATTCTACTTTTGTAATCTTGGGATTGTAGAACTTCTCGGTATTTCTTTTAAATGCATCGGAGGGGTCCTCGAACAACATTAAAATACCCTTCAACGATCTAGCGGGGATGTTTAGATTGATATTCCACGTCGTATCTTTTTTGTTCCTTGTGATCTTTCGATGTCGAAGCACGCAAAAGGTACAAAATGGCTAAACTTCTGATATACTGGTTACAAATTTGTCTGGCTAATTCGGGATCTGTATGATCATATCATACTCCAGTGAGATATTTTCAATAGAATAGCTACTACCATCTTCAATAGCTTTGATTACTCTGCTGTAGTCATTAAAAGTGAGTTTGTATTCTAACCTATCGCCTAGGGATGCCTGATAAAAGGGCATGTGGGAATCTAGTAATTTAAAGTCAAGCAGAATATAGATTTGGTTACCTAATGCGCTGGCAACAGCGAGATCTTTTACGACGGTATTATCACCATTTTCAGCACCCACAAGCAGTTTCAATGTGTTCCGATTACAAATACCTTGGTACTGTAAGTTTTCCCGCTCTTTATCCGTTCTCCAGAGATCCATGTAACAATAGTATACATCGCTATCGTCGATACTCAAAACCTCATTACCGCTAATTTTAATCGAGATTTTCTTAACGATAGCACGACCTATGTTCTGAACAGGCTCCCTGTTAACGTCGGTAGAAGTCAAACTAATCGTAAATGCTAGTCGGACAGTTCCCGGAACTAATACATCGTGTACGCCGAGATTAGGAAAGCGAACCAGAAGCCTTTGATTCTGATTCTGATTCTGATAGTTACAGACTGGCGAATTGCTTTGACCCCTGATGGATCTCGAAGTCTACGTTGTGGGTTTAACTTGCGTCCGTATTGCGAAGACATTTTATATTGAAATTATGTAACCTTACGTTTAATATAAAAATGGATGATTTTAATCTAGATGACTTTGATAACCCTAGTACAATCTAAGAGGGTACGAATCTTAACGATGAACTTTTACAATCAACCATTAATGATTATTAGATACCTTTAAAGATGTTAGCACAATTGGTCGTGACTATTCAGAGTTTACGATAGATAGTAAAGGAATATTGCGAATACGCGGTGAACCTGATATTGACCTTCTGCATTATCGTACTCGTATGCCCCTAGCCTTTTCTACGATAGCCGCTAAACATGGCATCAACTTTGTTCATAATGAATTAGGTTTTGTAGACTACTCACGATAATTTGGAAGAAAGTTCGAAGCTGGCCTCGGACGGACTCGGAGAAATCTTGGATACCTACTACAATATTCCACGGTCAGTGTTTCACCATATTCAGAGTTCAGTATTAGGGAATTACGAGGTCTTGACAAGGCAATGCAAACAAGGCGTGGAGAACTCATCAATATTATAGCCAAGCTATCCAAACATGACAAGCATATAGCTTATGAGAAAACAAAACTTGAACAGGTGGGTGATGAGTTCAGTAGACACTGCATTGCAGAAAGATTGCGTAACTTAGAAGATGAAAGATCGGCCTGCCTCAAAGCGGCTTCCAGTAATAGAAAGGCACTTTCGTTCACAAATCAGTCAAATTTGAGAAACTATCGATCAAGTCCTCAATGAAGACACTACACTGGCCGATAACATTAAAACATTGTTCAGAGAACAGGGGATAACCATTGCCAGTATTTAAACCGCATTTGGATTTATTATATCGACTTTGATTCTCGCGATAACCGGTGGTACAGGTGGTGGTGCACCCCCTAGTGATAGGGGTGGTATAAAAGAGTGGATAAAAAAGCATTTAAAAGCATTAGGTTCAGCACTGGGAAAGCTCGCTGGGAAAGCCGCGTCTGCACTTCCAGGTATAATAGGGAGTATAGTTTCCTGGCTCTTGAATTTATTAGCTAAGACCACCACTTGGCTTAGTCAAAACTTATCCGCTAAAGACTATTTATCCAAATCATGAGTAAACCAGCCGCGACTCCACCTACTATAAGTGCTGTTTTTTCATCGAAATGTTGTTGATTTTTAACTGCAATATGGGGTGGCACTTGTGGTTGTGCGTTTGTAGATGGTTGTGCGTTAGTAGATGTGTTAGTAGATATCTGTGGCTTGACTATTCCCGTTTCGCCTGTGTTTGTTTGCGTTATTAATTCGGTGTTAATATCTGAATTAATACCCGTTTTTTGTTGATCGGTAGCAATAACAATTTTATTATTATAACCGATCACTTGACTGATCTTAAGTTCCATATTACTCGGAGACATGTATAGTCCCAGCGCATAAACGTAGTCTACTTTGGATTGAGCGTACTGTAATACATCTTGATAACGTTTTATAGAAGATGGTATGTCAACTGGTGAATTAATAGCATCCTCCACGTTTGCAACAAACTGTTTATGTGCATCGAGCGCCGTCCCAGAACCGATTATTCCCATTCATGTTTGCGATTGTGCACCAAGAATTGCCCATAAAAAAGTTCTTATTGATTCATTAACTCTTACAACTCCTGGGTTAGTAAAATTATTTTCTGTTTTATCATTAAGAAATTCATTCCAAGCATTTCCAGGTGGTTGCTGAACCTTTTGGATGGTGAAAGCAACACCACCCAAAGTTCATATGATCATCTCTCCACTCGTTACTCGAGAAAGCAAAGCTCGGAAGAAGCCGACCTCTTTTCAGTAAATCATCGCTGACTTCTTTAACAGACTGTGCACCAGCGTACGGAATACCTAGACCATGGTTAACTCCACTCAGACGCCAATCGTTACTCGTAGAAACATTAAATTCCTGACAAATACGTTCAAATGCCCACCTATTGTATGGATTATTTGATGCATTCCATGCTCGATCCTGTGGTAATGGGGCACTAATTTCTGTAAGTATACATCTAATCTGATAGTACACGTGAAATGATAAAACAGACTTATTTAGTTCAAATCTTGGGGCATAAAGAGATACACCACATCCTGTTGTTGCACACTATGTGGCAAAGTATAACTTATTCTGCCAAAATTGCATGGGATTGTGGAACCAATCGTGCACCATTTTATCGCTAGTTGCCGTGACCCTGTATTTTTCAAAGATATCTGGAATTTAACCAAAAAAATAGCACCAGAGACACTTACTAAAATCGACTGATTAGTGATGTAAGTTGATTTCATATTTAAGTTTGATATAGTTTCATTGTATATTTAATATTTATGTTACACTCCCGAGAATAACAAATGGTCAGTCTGATGAACTGCTTCATACTATCGATAACTCAGCTAGTCAACTTGAAGTCGCTATCTGCAAAGTAACATATTACCCGCGGTGGACTAATATAAATGCTGTGAAAAGAAATAATGAGATATATATATTAGGTGAAAACAGTGCTATTGAAAAATACATTATTATACCTGATGGGTATTACAGTGTATGCTCACTCAATGATGAAATTTTTAAGCCTAATGGAATTAGTCTCACACAAAATGAGTTCAATGGGATGCTGATTTTAAGCATTGCAGAAAAGTTTGTAATTCTAAGTACAAGCTTAGCAGTTACACTTGGAATTTTTTTATCGAAAAGCAGAAATAAACCCCAATGAAACAGTGCATGGAGTTAAATTACCAGATTTAGTTCCCTATAAAGAGTTGTGCATCCATCTTGATCAGATCAGTACGACGGATAATATTCAACTCGAAAGTCCTTCAACCCTACTCAGAGCTGTTCCAGTCAAAGATGAAAAATACAATATCGGTAGAACGGAATCTTTCTCATAATTACAATATAAAAAATTAAAGCGTGGTATTATTTCAGACCTCAAAATGTCTGTATTAGATGTAAAACATCAACCTGTACATATAGGATACTTGAGTGTAACACTCCATGTTATAAATAATGGTTGATTCATCAGGCCCTGGAACGCTCAGACAATGTAATACAATAGCGCTTTCCGATCTCGGAGACACAGAAGGATTCGATAAACCCAGTACTGATGGTAAGTCATACGCTTTACACTTACAAGATAATGTATACAAGCGGAAAGAAGTTGCATTCAAAGGTAATCTAGGAGATTTAACCGATGTTGACGTTAGTAGACTCCATAAAAACACTTCGTATAATCTTACTCTCAACGATGATAATACATGGACTATGGTCGAAGCAAACATCGAGTGGCTACTGAATATCGTCATTACCCCACCGTATGTGATGACGGGTAAGGCACATAATTTAACTAAGATAATAAATAGTGGGATCGTACTCGGGGCTTATATCCCATCAAAACGAAAAAGTGTCTTAGTCACCCCCCTGCCAGAAAACCCAGGTTATATGTTATATAGTCGTCCGGCATAAAAAAATGGTTACTGAATTCAATGATATTAAACAGAACTTGAGTGCAATACCTATTCTTTCTACGCTTATTATTGAAGTCTTGTTCGGAGATGCACTGGAAGATGCCTTCGAAATATTACCAGGTCTATCGATTAAATGGCTAAAGAAACACCAACATCAATGTTGCAATATTATTCATATTGGAGCATCACCCGTTGCAACCCTTGAGGGGGTCCAAATTATTAAAAGTGACAGCATTTCTCTTACTAAGATATTCTTGCCGTATAATATACATTTGATAAGGTTGATGTATACTCTCAAAACATTTAAGCAAGACCAATTAAAGACTATTATATGATATAATGATAATATGGATTTATATCCAGCACTCGATGAAGTTGATGAATTTTGATTACATCAAATAAGCGACATAAAACATCGAATAGTGAAGGAGAGGGAGTTGAGACTTGGATTTTATAAAAAGTATCGCAGAGCCGTGAATGCTCTCGACGGAGTTGACACCGCGCTTGTAACAACTAGCATGGAACTCGGTGTAGCCGGTGTTGGTTTATTATCAACTATAATCGCCGCGCCTCTCATACTTGGTATGGAAATAGCCGCCGGAGTCTCAGGACTGGCAGGAATAGCGATAAAATTCATTTCTCGTAAGTTGCAAACGAAAGCATTAAAACACGATAATATTCGGATACTCGCCGAAGCAAAGTTGAACAGCATTGAGGATCATATTTCAACAGCAATGGCTGATTGTAAGATATCCGAAGAGGAGTTTCGTTTAGTGTTGTCAGAACTCACCAAATAAAACACAATGAAGCAGGAGATTCTATCGAAGACCAGTGGTATAAGTAGCGAAGACGAGGAAAAAAAGTTCATAGAACAGGGGAGACAATTATTCCGTGCCAAAACCAACATTTAGAAGAATGCTTACATAAATATATAATAATGGAATTTATGCTCAGGGACAAAATTATCAAATGGAGAGAATTACCACAACGTATATATTATATCAGCGATATCAAACCAACCACATACGGTCATCAATTGTTTCTTTCCAATTACCAAGAAGAGTAAAATTCCATCTGTAGCAGCAGTATAGGTATATAAATCTGACTCCAGTTGAAGTGAGCTAGAACCCCCATTACCTATAAAAATGTATATCATAGAAGCATTGATAGGTTTGAAAATGGCTCGAAGTGGTGGTGAGCTAGAGCCATTTTCATTACAATTTAGTTTGATCTCATGACGATCGTTGAATCGCATCAGCGTTTACACATAAAAAATTCCATCTGTACTAGCAGTCTAGGTATATAAATCTGGCTCCAGTTGAAGTGAGCCAGAACCCCCATTAGCTATACTACTCAAGGGAAATAATAGGCGTCCCTGGCGCACACCAAACTGGCAGTCAAAGAAAGGAATATTGCCACCTTCCTCAGACAAACAAGACATTCTCATATATTGCCTTAAGAATCCTAAAGGTCAATCGTTGTACAGCGGCAATTGTTCCATAGTGTATTGCTGATGTCCTTGCCGCAAATTATTCTTGGCAATAAACTCTGGTAGTGATCCCAGAGTTCTACTCCAATCCAGTGTGTGAGTGAAGAAGTCAATGACATACAGCTCTGACACTCAACCTGTGGTTGCAATGGCAAAGCAGAAAGGCAGCCTTCTTCGATGCATGTAGTAGAGTCGCCTATGTACAAGCTCCTACGATGTGGCCATTAATGCTGAGAATAAGATTGACAAATTCCACTTCGGGAATGTATGTGGCGTTTTAGCGATTGTATAGGTCCCAGACAATAGATCCCTTGCAAATCAGGTTGTTCATCACACAAGTAAAAGCTAGTGAACGTGAGGTGAGACCCAACCAGCAGCTAGAGGTTCTACTACACCAAATCAGAACCAGTTGGGACAGTGTATTTTTTGTAGGGAGCCTTCAGTGCAGATCGAGTGATATCTACAGGCTGTGATTGGAGAAAATTGTGTGAGATTTTTATGTCTTTTAAATGTACATCTATCCAGTTATTTAAACTCACCATGTTTTTCTATATTTAGTTCTGTCTTTTTCAATATGATAACTTATGCTGAATGTGACCACAGATATTTTCAAGTAGGTGACATTTTGTGCGAAACTGGGGGTGGTGTGTTTCGCTTCCTGTACTCGGAAAAGGAGCTGGCTAAGCTTGTCATTTTTATTTCTTTTTATTGCTGCTCTAAGGCCAAACTGTGCACACACTTACAGGTAATAGCTGTTGAATGCTTAGTTAATTTAAAAAAACCTATAACGTTACTATAGAAGTCTATGGGAAAACATTTGGTTGTGGGTAACCTGTACACTACATGATCCACACAGAGGTCAATCGGGCAAGGCTTATAGCTAATGCTCTAATTCCATGAGCTTAAACCTGATGATCACTAATGGCAATGGGTGGATTTAAGCTAACCTAAAACCACAGTTTGGTGATATCCTTGTCAGAATGAGTGTTTTCCTGTGTCTCCTGTGCAGGTCTGTAGCTGCTAGGTAACATTTGAGAACCTGAATTGGACAGAGGAGGTGATCCAGATGATCTACACTTGGAGCTAAAGCAGGAATGGTATAATGTCTATAGAATAATAGAATGATTCCCAATAGAAAGTCCATATGTTGTACAATTGAGTGTAAGGCCAATCTACAGCCCATGGTGCCAAGATGAAACGTGTTGTCTTGATGGAGATGTATGAGGAACTCCGGCACCATAGGGATCATTACGACATCATGAATCAAACCTCATCGTCATCTCAAACTGGTTGAACTTGTCACATTACAGAGAGGAGGGAGGATGATGGACGCCAAGATCATGCCTCAGCTGCTGAGGCAGACTCAGAAAAAATGGAAGCACGAATCTTGTTCGTGATACCTTCCAGGTGATTAGAAATAGATCAGGAAGATTGTTGAATATGGATTGACGATGAAGATCCATTGACAATGCATCTATTCAGAGACACAGAAAATCCGTCACTGGGCTGACAGAGCAGGATGCTAGTTGTTCAAATGTGCAAAAGGATCCAGATGTGGGGTCATCCATAATGATGTTATTAAGGCAAGCACCTCCTGGTGAAGTGACAAGCTGCGGTCAATACCGTATTTGACCCAATAAGCGCCCAGGGCGCTTAAAATAAAGACATGAGGGGTGGGCGCTTAATGTGACCAATTCAGAGTCAAACTGGCGTACATTCATCAGTAAGCCTTAAGTCACAAATATCTACAAAAAACAGAATACAGTCATGCCCCGGAACCGGAGGGGGGGGTGGGGGGGGTTGTTATTGGGAATTGGGACAAAAAGGCTGTCAACGAGGTTATGGTTTCCTGGGAATATACTACCACCCAACAGTTGATTGATTCTGAAAAAGCAAACAATAGTGTAGTGTCAATCATCATGCAACTTGTTTCTCTCTGTATTTGAATGTATGCTACTACCAATGCATTGTCTTTGGCAATAATAACTGAGCAGCAGAACAGCAGAGATTACCTCATGTTGGTACCAGTTTTGGATGATAGATAAGAATCTCACCCTCATGTCTTTGGATATAAAATATAGAGGATTATGTACATTTACATTATAGAATCATGTGTTGCATTAAGTTATGTTTCCTGTTCTGTGTTCCAGATCTCCATCATTTGTGATGTCGAATAAAGATATCTCAAAACAGTATAACACCTACTCATTTATGATGGAGATCAATTAACTCAACAAGATGCCAACAGTACAGTGTCCGGTCCCATCATGTGACTGATTGCCGCACTCCTGAATGCACATGCAACGGTCCACATTATGACCACACATGCTAGTAGCTCAGCCAAAGTCGAGAAAGTAAAGTGACCAACTATATCCTCGAGGACTGGTCATACTTCATCTCTAGGTGGAAAGACTATGTGAAGGCTACCAAGGTCACAGGGAAGGATCTCGTTGTGCAGCTACTGGAATGCTGTGATGAGACATTACGCAGAGATCTAACACGTTCTGCAGGTGGGTCCCTGACAGACAAACCTGAAGCAGCAGTATTGGAAGCCATTCGAGTCCTTGCGTTAAGAGAGGAGAACACCATGGTGGCGCGTGTTACTCTTCACAGTATGACCCAGGACCGTGATGAGACTGTTCGTTCCTTTGGTGCTAGGCTTCGGGGTCAAGCTGGAGTGTGCAAGTTTGTCATTCCATGCCCAGGCTGTCACGATGAGGTAAACTACACTGAGGCTATTTTGCAGGATGTGCTTACACGTGGCCTGAATGACCCAGAAATCCAGTTAGACCTCCTTGGTGACAAAAACCAAGACATGACTCGATATATCAACACAAGTTAATAAAAGTGGAAAAACTCTGAGTGTTGATATATTTGATATCAAAAGACACGAGGGTGAGATTTTATTTATCATCCAACATCATTCTTCCAACTGTTTCAGTTTGCAGACAGTAATAAGAAGTGTCTTAAGTGTAAAAAGTACTGCTAACAGCTTCAGTATCAGAGCCATTAGTAATGTCATTTGCATTGTAATGTCATGGTAACCAATGACATCACAATGGTCTGCAAAGCATTGTGATGCAATTTCATTGCAGCGATATCTACAGTGTAGATATCGCTTGATCTCACCAAGCCATATGTCCTGTGGGAACCAGTTTTGGATGATAAATTGCCTTCATCTCTATCTCTGGTTTTGGAGTGGATGTAATCTCAATCTCGATCTCCCTCTGTACTTCATGTCCCTCCCTAGAAGACCAAGTGGGACGAACTACTACAGCATTGATCATCATCAATGTCTTGAGAAAACAGAGACATTTGATTAGTAGTAACAATCAGGTCCCAATTTAAACAATGTCCTTCACTGGTACTATCTCTGACTTGGTTGGGTGGACAAGGAAACCAAGATGAGCCATTAGCTGAATCAAAAAGAATATGTTTTGATGGATCTGAGATCTGTCTTCATATTGCAAGGAAATTGTCCAAGTAACTATCTGTAGGTGGGTGAAGCTGATGATGGGGGTGGTGATCCTGTTAAACAGCCAAGGTGCTATTGATATTTCAAACTAAAGAACCTTGTACTCATAGCTTCTCCAGTTGACTGCAAAGAGTTGATACTTTTGACAATCCTGATGATTGAGTACATGAAAATATGCATCCTGCAGGTCGAGGCTGATAAACCAATTCCCTATTCTGAATGACGAGCATAACTTCTGTACTACCTCCAACTGGAACTTAGGAGGAGAAACTAGAAACAATTTGTCAAGAACTTTGAAGTTGATTTTTTTTCTTCATAACTGAGAAAACTTGAGAGTAGAAACCATTGCTATATTGCACGTTTGTCTGGTAACATCCTTATGGCCAAGTCAGCTGCCTTTAACTTGGTCCATTCCAGACAGAATGGTAAGCCTACGGGCCAGGATATAAGGAGAGAGTGGTGTTGAAAGTGTAACTTGTACCCCTCTATAGTCTAAAATCCTGCAGTCAGATGTGATCTGCATGTCGTTTTTTTGCATACCTCAGAAATTTCTGGGTTTCAGAAGTGGGCTCTTGTTGAGCGATTTCATGTCAGAATCTGTAAATGTGTTTTGGGCGAATGTTATAGATGAACAAATGTTGCTGTTCTGGTAGAATGTGGTAATAAAGAGGCAACTGTGAATTTTGACAACACAAGTATTTAGAAGGTATATAAATAAGATAATATTAATGTTAAAAATATAATAGATGAATATCACCACTAAATCATGGTTGGTGAATGATTGAAGGAAGATTGAATGTATGATTGGTGGCTGTTTGTTGCAAATTACCATGATTACTAAACAACTTGGTCATTTTCTGTAAAAGATAGATATTACTGTTTCAAATTTGCATTTTCAATATTTGTCAAAAAAGAATTCAGACGTTTTAAATACAGACTTTAACAACTCTTTTTAATCTTATAAAGTCAAACATAAAAGTCCTACTAATTTTCAATCTCTACTACGATGATGTGTCAACAGTGTCGTAAACTTCAAATGATTTACATATCACAGACCACAGTGACTACACCATGAAATTGTTCAGATGACAATAGACAAAGCGCATTTTGACTTTCATAAAACCTTAGCCATTTTACTTCAACAGATATTTGCATTATATACTGAACTGCAAAAGAAACATCACCATGGATAGATATATGAGAAAGCTGATTTTTCCAAACACTGTAAACATACTTTGAGACATATTAAAAAGATGAAACTTGGCAAAAATGATCATCATGGTTGAAATTAAAGTGTCAAATGTTCTTAAAGTGAAACACAACACAAGTCCCTGAGAAAATAGCGTCACAAGTCAGTATCTCGTGTGTCCGCCATGTGCATTGATGACTGCCGTGCAACGTCGATACATGGAAAGGATGAAGCGGTTGATGAAGGCCAAAGGCATTTGAGCCCACACTCTGAGGAACGCCTGTCGCAGTCCAGCTGCAGTTGTTGGCCTTGGCGATGTGCCAAATGAGGTATGGTGTGTGGTCTCAAGACTTTAATGTACCGAGCTACTGTGACACCATTGCCTCTCCCTGGACCGATGTTCTGGAAGACCACAGGGCCAACCCTCTGTGCAAGACCAATTCCCCCCCACACCATGATGCTCGGACCACCCCACGAGTCTCTCTCAACAACACAAGCATCTGAATAATGTTCCCCAGACTCTCTCTCTGCCATCTGCTGTAGAGATACAGTAACAGCTCTTGTCTGAGAATAGGACTCTTCTCCACTGCTGGTGGCACTAATGCTGTAGCTGTGTTGCCCACTGAAGACGGTCCTGGAGATGACGTCGTGTCAGGATGGGTCCTGGGTGTGGCCTGTGACAGTGGAGGTCTCTGCTCATCAATTGTCGACGCATGGTGTCCTCACTAATGTCTCGCTGGTGTGTCCCCATGGTCTGTCGAGCAGTTTCCGCAGCAGTAACAAAGCAATCTTGAAGATGCTGTCGCACAATCTGACGATCCTGACGTCGGGTGGTGACCCTTAGTCTTTCACTACGTGGTCGGTCATCTGTAGTGTTGGTGGTCTGGTACCATTGCTGGAGCCTGTATATGGTTCTTGCATAGACTTGAAATGCATTGGCTACTTGCAATCGTCCAAGGGCTTGGTGTTGCTGATTTCTTGTCAATCTAGGCATGTGGTAGCAATTCAATAACGAATGATTGTTATCCGATCTGGGTGGATTTATATAGGGCAAGAAATGGGAGAACACATGTGCATTTCAATTTGCACGGAACTCACATTCATCGGGTTACCATGGCCATTGCCATGATGCATTTGGGTGATCGGTTTTATTGTCATCTGCTTTGTTTTTTTATCATCAAATTTCATTTTTCTGGACAAGGTAATGTTAAATTTTATAAACTTTGACAAAAATTACCCAGATATTTAAATGACAACTTTTCATGCAATGTTACTTGGGGTGATGTTTCTTTTGCAGTTCAGTATATTTTGCCCCATGTAAAGCATCAAGTGTCCTTATCCTTGGTGGAGCATAGGAATCTTGAACTGTCTAACTGTTTAGTTTTCGATAATCGATACAGAAGCGCAAACTCTCTTAATACATAGAGGGTGGAATACGCTTATGTCTTTCTTCTCTCATCTGTGAGTACTATTCAATGGGTGACCAAGTCAGCATATCTCATGTCCATATCAGATTTGCGAAACACAGTGTCAAACTCATTCAGTAGAGAGCACATTTGAGTTATTTCATCCAGGGAGTGATTATCACCCAGAGGGTCCGGATCAAATAACTCTTTTGGTCGTTTGGTAGGTGGACAGCCAGTGTTGCTGACATCCTCTGGGGATAAGCTGTCCAATACAAAAGCTTGCTCCAAATGATAAAGCAAAGTACTGTCTTGGCTGGAATCGTAACGTCCTTGGTGGACAGGTTAGTGACCTCTACCTTGACCCATGTTAATGAGTGGCTTGACTGAAACCCAACCACACCTGTGAAGTGAAGTGAAATTGTGTTTAACGTCGCGTCCAAGATTATTGCACTTATATAGCGACGTCAACCACACCAGTAACGAGGGTATGTGAACCAGGAAGAATGGACTGTGTGGCACAAAACTCCATACCAATCTGTGGAGCACTGGCCCTGCAAATGCCAGTAATAATCTGGTTGCAAGAAGGGGTATGATGATAGATTTAGTTGTCCGCACCTTCTCAGTTTAGTTTAGGTCATTCCAACGCCTACTGAGCCACTGAATAGCCATGGTCCAAGGAGAAGAACTCCCAGATACCCTGTCACCAGGGTTGCTTTCACAAGCTGTTCTCAGGACATTCGTCCCCTGGATAAGAGGTACCTTAGAGGGGAAGTCGGAAGTGGGAACCACAAGAATGATTGCACATATCCTCAAGCTACTTGACCCATGAAGTCAGGGGGTATATAGCAACAGTAGCCTCATTATACCCCAAATACTGTAGCATGGCTTCCCCTGCTCAATGCACCTCTAGTATCGAACCGATTAGGTGGAGTGTAAAGTGAGGGAGGTAGGCTCTGTAGAAGTTTTCAGAGATAGTGGTGACCATTGAACCAGTATTTTATCAAAAGTTCACAGGCATGCTCCTCAACATTCACAGGAGCAATGTTTGGGTACATACAGTAACCAATTATCACAGTAGAACTTACATGTGTGGGGAAACAGCTGTACATCACAGCTGTACTGTAACTTGAGATAATGTAACAAACTTTGTCAATGAAAATGTTAATTTGCAATGAAACATCACTAGTGGATACCCAAGCTTGACTAATATTCCCTGATCTAACAGTTCACCTTACACCTATCAATGTGCAGGCAGATATAGCTTTACATCCCCATCCTCAGTTTACAACGTACCTCATCAACGGATCGCAACATGGCTTTTATCCCTTTATGTCGGATATTCCACATTAAATAACAGAATGTAAGAACAATTGTAGTGCAACATTGGATCCAGTTGTAGTGACAGAGCCACTGAGGCTGAAGTCCCCAAAGGTTATGTTATAGGACCATATAAACAAGAGTCATCAGAAAGATGACATATCCCCCCGGCAGCTGTCTGTAAATTAACCACAAGTAAATGTGCAATTCTGTATGTAATGAGTCAAGAGTTGAATGTTCTTGAAGAAGCATACATTGTTTACCCACAAAAGATCCACCATGGTCGCATCCATATGAAATGGAAAGTAAAACAAGTGTGTTTCTGTGGGCTTTTTTTATGCAAACAAATGACAAATTACAAGAAACAATAACTAAACAAGCATATAGTCAACAAAGTCATCGATATCTGCCGCCCATTTTAACTCGTTATGGTCCGAAACCAAGAAACTGACCCAACATTGCTCTTAGCCCATGTCAAAATAGCTGCAATGGAAATTCGAAATATACATTTCTAAAACTCCTTAATATCAAATGGCACCAGTTCAGTATGTGCTTGATATATAGACATGCAATATTTGGCAAGGAAATATTTAACAGTTTATTTGTTACACTCCATAAGTGAACCCACCCTATATTAAAACCTAAATCCAATTTGTTGCCATGGAAGCGTAAAAAAAAAAAAAAAAAAAAAAATCCTAAATGGCAAAAGTCACCAGTTCAGTATGTGCCTGGTAGACATGCAATTTTTGTAAGAAAGTATTTAGCGTTTTTTGAGTTACGCTCTGGAAATGAACACCACACTTATAGAACCTAAATTCAACTTGTTACCATGGAAACGTAAAAAATAAAAATTTCTAAAATTCCTAAATAGCAAAAGGCACAACTTCAGTATGTGATTTGCCAAGTTTTGATCAAATACACTGAATTGTTTTCGAGTTCTGCCCCGGAAAAGGAAATGATTACGGACGGATGGATGGACGGACGGACAGACAAGACTGGCTGATCGCTATATCCCTCCCGGATTATATGCTGAGGGGATAAAAAAAGTAGATAAAAATGTATGCACATTATGGCGATGATGCAGACCCTTACATGGCAAGCAGCTGCACATAACTTTATTGTGATAGCTGAACATGTTCCAAGTGTGCAAAATAACATTGAGGATGAGTTGAAGAAATTCTGAGCCTTGGTACCATATGCTGCACTCCATCCAGCTCAGAAGTGATGTGGACCTGAACAGACATTTGGATACTCTGTGGACAGTAGCAGTCGGTCAACACACATGAACAGCCTACGCTACAGGTTTCCAGTGTTACCTAAAGTTAATCATAAAGTTCAGTTTGTTTACCACACTGGGTGCTAGCAGTGTTAGATGTCTCAGCTTACGGTACAACACCATAGATTATTCCATCAAGGCTCTCATATTCATATTTGTATTGTATGTTTCAGCTGTTAGGTCTATTATTCATGTTGTTACTTATATTCCAAACTGTACTTTGGGGGGGGGGGGGGGGGGGGGTGGGGGGGGGTGGCTCTCGGTTGATGCACAACCTCGTTTACTCCATATTCAGAGCATGGAAGGGCTTGTGGTAAAAGATCGTAACTTAAGCAAGGTAGCGTCCAGTCAGCATGAACCCAGGACCAGCATATCCCTAGGGATCGTCTGGGTCATTGGACCCCAGGACCGGGATATCCCTCTCATTTTACTTTAACACAAAAGACCCCAGGACATTCATTCTTTCTACCCGGGTCACCACAAACCCAGGGTTTCACAGTATAGACAACCGAGGCAGCTGCCATATTACGCCAAACATTGTAAATAAAAGATTGAACAATAGTTATCATTTTTAATAATTCTAAGAATACTACCTCTATTTACATCTTTGCCATAAATCCTGTATTTGGGCTTCAATCACACTAAATAAAATTTTCAGATTTTCAACAGACGTCCTCTTCACTGTCAATCACAGACAACTAGTTGTTCCCAAATAGCATCATAACCAATCAAGCTATGCCATATGCAATGGCGGGAATCTCACTCCCATATCTAACACTGGAGGTAGATGAATTGGGGAGGTGGACAGGAGTACTTCTGATGTCATAGAGGTAGTATTCTTAGAATTATTAACAATGATAACTATTGTTCGATAATTCTTACGAAACTGCCACCTCTATTACATATTTGCCAGAATATACCAGAGGAACCCGGTGGGATCTGCCTCTAGTAACTCCCTGTGTAATTGACAGTATTCCCTTCTGGAAACCATTATTCTCTGATTCTAATCCTAACCCGAGAAAATTTCCCTTCAAAATTACCCCTGAGGACTTGAAAATCAGAATGTCTCTAGAATTGGTCAAATATGTGATACTTTTACTGGAATTACCATTATATTTGCTGATCTTATTGGTAAAAATGAAGTCATATTTGTTCTATTTCTATCCAATTGGTGACACTTAATACCAGTGCTGACATCACTTCAGGCTGCGCCTTCACTTCCGGTTTGCCACTTCCTTTTATTGGATAATGACGTCTCTTATGGTCTATTTCTACCAAAAGAGGTCATTTCCTGATTAGATGGACCTTGCACTGTTATTGCTAGTGCTGACGTCACTTCCTGTTATGATATCACTTCTGGTGATGACATCACTTCCGGTCACTCAAGGAGGCACTGAAGGTGCTTCTAACCCATCCTACAACTAATACACAGGATAAACAAGAGTGTACTTACCCTCTGATGTTCCACTTGGAAAAACTATTGGTGGACAATATTTTGAGATGCCACAACGGGCCAAAGGGGATATATGCCCTGTATGTCTGGCTGTACATCACGTAAGTAAAAACTGGTGAATGTGTTCTCTGTGCGTCCCACTAACAACTAGAAACCAATTGTTCTACTCAGACTGATGTCCATGAAGCTAGACTTGTGTCTAGGGCTCTTATCTCATTAGTTGTGCAGGATCAAAGATGTGGTGTGGAATTCTGTGCTTGTGTATAACTCTCTGCAACAGAAGTTTTAAGCCAGCCCGCTATTGTAGCCTTGGTGATGTCTTTGTTGGACTGAGTCTTGCAAGATATAAAAAGTCTCCTTTGATGGCATCTATGTTGGTCAGCAGCTGAGAGATAGAACTTGAGAGCTCTGATGGGACATAAAAGTCTGTCTGGGTGATTCACTGTTGGTCCCGATGCAGGAATGGTATAATGTCTATGACCCAACAGTCCCATTGTGGTAGATTGATTCTTGGCTACGAAGTCTTTGAGTGATTGAGGTCCAATGTTGATCATGAGTGAGACTAAAATAGTCCATGGCATGGAGTTCTGAAACTCTTGCTGCTGTTACCAAGGCTAGGAGGAAGGGAGGTTTCCTGGACATTTGGAGTGAGGTGGCCTTAGCCATGGGCTTGTAAGGTTCCGTTAAAAGTGTCGATAGTACTACGGATAGATTCCACTTTGGGAAGATAAGAAGCGTGCGAACATCTTCTAGTATAAGGATCTCATTAGTCTGTTAAGAATGAGACGGTTTCCGATTGAGAGTCCTTCATGTTGTAGTACAGAGCGAAGAGCCCAAACACACATTGGAATTTATTGTCCTGACATAGATGTATTAAAAAATCCGCTACCATAAGGATGGATATAGCATTAGTTATAATCCCTTGTCGTCTTCTCCACTGGACGAACTTGTCCCATCTGTGGTCATATAAAAGGGAGGATGAAGGTCTCAATGATCTTGCCACAGCTTCAGAGGCAAGTTCAGAGTAATTGGATGTCTGCATCTTCTGCGTGATAACTTCCAGGCAGTTCGATGTACCGGTAGGCTGGACAGATTGTCATGGAAAATGTTGGGACTTGGGTTGTCGTAACTGATCTTGACAGAGAGGTAACTGGAAAGGTTCTTCCATAAGTAGTTTTAGAAGTCTGGGGAACAACACCCTGCTGGGCCAGATCAGGATTATCATGCAATCCGTCTCCTCCACCATGTGGATGACCTTGTCCAGGAGAGACCATGGTGGGAATGCGTATGCAATTAGACCCATCCAGTCCATCGATAGTGCGTTGATTTGATGAGAACTTGGGTCGGGACATAAACCGCAACTTGCAAATAGATCTAGGTGAAGTGTGTCCCATAACATGGTTATCCAAGTAAAGATCTAGGGATGTAAGGTCCATTCTGTTGCCATTATTCTCCCCTGGCGAAAAAGGCTGTCAGCAAGGATGTTCAATTTCCAATGTGTATGTCAAACCAGCAATTGATGAAGTCTGCCAAGGCAAATAATCGTCTTTTCTCCGTTATCATGGAGCTGGAGCTGGTTCCTCCTTGTTTCTGGATGTAAGCCACTACTGTAGGTCTGTGAGAGAAGTATCTTCCATGCCAGAGAGGTGCCGTTCATCACATGTTCTCTGTGGGTCCACCAATGCAGGTCTCGTACAAAGTTGGTAGGTAACTGAGTCTTGCATTCTTGGGTCTGGGATCATAGTGAATTGATCCATATCTGTAGAGGACATAGCATCAACCTTCCTCTGAAGGTCATATCCTGTAGAGACGTTAAGTTGCCCAGAAGAAACATCCAACACCTCAGTGACTTGCTGGGTTGACTTGATAGTGATTGAATCATTGTAATAGTCTTGATGAATCGATCCTCTGGTGGGCATAGATATCCCTTGTTTAGTTGGAATCTTTCTCCGATGTATATGATGTCTTGAACAAATGTGGTCTCGGACTTGGAGGGATTGACTAGGAAGCCTAGGTAGGTGGTAAGTTGGACCAAGAATATCATGTTCTGGTATAACTGAGCTTCCACTTGGTCTGCAGCCAGGAAATTGTCCAGGTATCCACTGTAATCCTGGTGAATAGCAAGGGCTTTTGATATCCCAAATGGTAAGACCTGGAACTCGTAACATCGACCATTTATCGCGAAGCGTAAATATTTCCATGACGATGGGTGAATCAGGACGTGAAGATAGGCATCTTGTAGATTGAGGCTTATAAGCCAGTTGACCGTAACTTCCGTACGGATTCCATCCGGAATTTTGGCGGAGGTACCTGGAATTTCTTGTTGAGGATCTTTAGGTCGATTATGATCCTCATGTCGGTTGTATTCTTCTTTGGGACTAGGAATACCGGAGAATAAAAGGCTTTGGTGTTGTTGGTCCCCACTTGTCTCCAAATGGCTCGCTTCTTGAGTTGCTTCCTGGCAGCCAGATCTGCTGCCGCTAGCTTAGCTCCGACTAGACGAAATCTGTGTCCGACTGTTTGAGTCTTCAAGATAGGATGTTTCTTGAAGTGCAGTTTGTATCAGTGAGCCATGACATCAAGAATCCAGCAGTCGGGCATAACTTTTCAGCTTATAACACTCGGCATAATGTTGAAAGACGGTAGGCATAAATCGCAGTCCAAAGGGTCAAAAGGGTCTATAACATAACGCCGGAGTGGGTGGCAGGGAAGTCAGAACCTGCGTTCGCCTTTGCCTCCAGATCTTCCATGGCGGTGGGACCATCATTTCTTGTAATCTGACTGACAAACTTCTTCTTAGGAGGCTGTTTAAATGAGTCTTTCTGGTCCCAGGAACGCTTCTGGGGGTGGGGAAGATCCATGAGCCTTGGCAGCTTGGCTGATAGTTGATGCTTTGAATCATTCCGTTGTATCTTGTCTTACCTAGTCTATTACATGTCCCAATTTCCCGTTGAATGTCGGGCGAGCAGATATCGGTTGTGACATTATCAACCTCTTGGTTTGGTTACAAACAGCTTTAGAAGAAATCTGAGCTAGAAGTTGTTGACGGTGCAGCCATAGTAGCTGTGAAGACATCCAGACTTGAGTGGAGAGTAAGTCTTGCTGCATTCTTACTATTGTGTCTAGTAGGCTGTGGATGAGTCCGACTTGATCTGTCCTAATAGTCATAGGCATGTTGCCGGTTATTCCTTCATAAGATATCTGTAATGGTGGGTAAGATGACTGTAATGGTGGAATGATGTATTTAATTCCAACGACAAACCAGTTTATATAAGCGCCAATGTCCATTGAATATCTGGAAACCTGATGACAGATCCTTAATTAATGTGCAAAGAAGATGATGTGACATTTGTAGTAGCTACTAGCTACTAGCTTCATAAAATCCTCATCCAAACTTGGATAATCTGGAAGTGGAGCATAGTGTGTCTTGTATAACTTCCATTTCAATGGAGGTAAGGGTAGTCGTTCTTCATGTCTAAACTTGAGTAGATTTTCAGACATCTGGTCTACTGCCTTGCCTGCAAGCCAATATTCCCGCATCTCAAGTGGCAAATTTTCTGTCACAGGATGTTGGAGTACAGGCATGAGGTGATATAATTCCTCGAAGAGTTCTACAAACTTATATCCCTTGGGATTGTCCAGGTCATTGGACCGGTATATCCCTCTCACGTTACTTTAACACAAGTCAACACAACTGATCAGACAGAAGCACAATCTCGTAAATCTAATCTTATTTTTCATGGGTTACCAGATAAACGGGGAGAGACTTGGCAGGAGAGTGAGCAATGTGTCAGAGCTTTTATGGAAACTTCACTCACTATAGATAATGCCTCTTCAATGAACATCGAGTGTGCTCATAGGTTACATTCCAAATCAAAGTCTAGGCCTCTCATTGTAAGGTTTGCCTTTTTCAAAGACAAATGTGATGTTTTTGATGCTGCCAAAAAATACCTTAAAGGACAAACACATCTGCTACCAAAAATGTCACCCTGGAGAATCCTAACCGCAGTACTGGTATTTGCATAAAGAAATATCTGTCGTCACAGTATAAACAAGTTTATTGCCAGTGGGATAATGCCCTTTTTTTAGATTGACAAACCCAACCTCTTCTCTGCAATTATTCCTGATATTCAATCTATATTCACCCTGAACATTCTCCTGTCTATGATAATGAAGATGGAACTGGAATTGACAAGTTGGAAGAGCAGCTCTGTCAAATAATCCATGACTATGGGGAAGGGACTACATTCATCTTATGTGGTGATTTCAATGCTAGAACAGGAAGTGAAGAGGACTTTATCATGAATGATGAGACTGACTATTTACCCATTAATAAAGACTAAATCTGATAATTTCTCTTTACCTCGTGCGTCATGTGATACACAAATCAATAATTTTGGTAGATCATTGCTAGACCTATGTAAAATATTAGGTATCCATATTGTAAATGGAAGATCTACATCCGATAGAAATGGAGATTTTACCGGTACTTCTGTCTCCCATGCTGGGTGTAGTACTGTTGACTACTTTATTGTATCATCTAAGGTTTTCTCTAGGGTTATTGATTTGGTGGTTCTTAACAGAACCGAGTCTGACCACTTGCCGGTTCTATGTAGTATGGAACATGTCTTCACGTCAGAGTTACAAAGTAAGCAAGCTACAGAGAACACTGTTGGTATTACCCTCACTCCTGTTCCTAAATATAGGCTTCCTCTTGACAGAATACCAGCATATCAAGAATATGTTTTTAGCAGAGAAAGCAGCTGAATGTTTGACGATTTTATTTCTGTTTTGCAAACTGACATAAACGCTGCAGTTAGGAAATTAGCTGACATACTTATCTACTGTGGGGAAAAGGCGGGGGCAGTCTGTAGATGGTCTAGAAATAAAACCTCTGAAGAGCAACCGTTATGGTTTGATGCAGAGTGCTGTCAACTTAAATCTAAGAAATACATGCTACTAAATTGTTTCAGATCATTCAAAAGTGACTCAAACTTAAAAGATTATTTATGTGCAAAAACTGAATTCAGAAAGATAAGTATAAAATACATGAGTCAGAAATTGACCACGGCTGCAAATATGAGTGATTGTAAAGAATTCTGGAAGACTATAAGGCACTATTTGAGAAGTAACGCACAACAAGGTGATATAACCCCTGACACTTGGTTTAGATATTTTAAGGATCTATTAAATCCAGCCTTTATCAAAGATGTGAATGAATTTGATAAATCAGTTCAGGAATTTTTAGATTCCCATTCATGTCAACATTGTAATGATATGCCTTTTACTGACCAGCTCTTATCAGGTGAAATTACTGAAAATGAAATTAAACAAGCTTTAAATGATTTAAAAGTGGGTAAAGCAGCCGATGAGGATGGTATACCCCCTGAATATCTGAAAAGTATAACAAGTTTCATAAACCCTTATCTTAAGCAGCTTTTTAATAAAATTCTAGATACTGGTGTTTTTCCAGATTCCTGAAATATAGGAATGATTATTTCTCTACATAAATCTGGAAACATATCTGATCCAAACAACTATCGAGGTATTTCTCTCTTAAATGTGACTGGCAAATTGTTTTCTGTTGTGATTGAAAAACGTATTAGAACATGGTTAGATGTGAATGACCTGTTATCAGAATCCCAAGCTGGATTTAGACCCAACTATTCTCCATCAGACAATATATTTATTCTTCAATCTTTGTGTACAAAATATCTTAGTAAAGCCAAGGGCCATTTTTATTGTGCCTTTATCGATTTCAAAAAGGCTTTTATTAATTGGCAAATTGTCAAACGTTCTACAGAGCATGTACTCATCAGTTAAGGCATGTATCAAGACTGATAAAGGAATCACTGAATGTTTCAGAACTTCAGCTGGTGTAAGACAGGGCTGTGTACTCAGCCCTGTTCTATTTATATTTTTCATAAATGAACTTGTAACTGAAATGTATCATGAATGTGATTACGGAGTCTTTGTGTCACAAGATATAATTGATATAATGCTGTTACTATTTGCTGAAGATGTTGCTTTATTATCATTTTCAGTTAGTGGCCTCCAGAAACAGTTAAATGTTCTCCAGCTATATTGTGAGAAATGGGGCTTTGAAGTAAATTTGAAAAAGACAAATGTTATTGCATTCAGAAAAGGTGGTATTTTAAATATATTTGAAAAATGGACGAATTGTAATAAGACAGTCAATATTGTTTCATATTATAAATATCTAGGATTGACTGTATCTTCTCTATTATCATGGTCAACAGCATGTAAGCAGTTGGGTCTGCAAGCATCTGTAGCCTTGATTCCTGTCTATAGTGTTTTTAAAGAAAACAAGTTTATATCTTTCCGAGTTGTTTCGGACATTTTTGACAGAAAAATAGCACCAATTCTTCTGTATGGTTCAGAAATATGGGGATGTCAATATAATGATTCCATAGAAAAAATTCATGGCATGTACTTTAAACGTTTTTTAGGTGTCGGTAAATATGCCTCTAACAAAGCCATTCTAGGAGAAACTGGTCGTACCAGTCTTTTTGTTTCATCCCAGCTACCGGCAGTTAAATATTGGATAAAGCTACTTTGTATGAATTCAAATAGATTTTCTCTTCATTGTTATAATATGGTTAAAAGTCTTGGATGAAAAGGGTAAATATTGTTTATGGGTGTCTAATATCAGGAATATTCTTTGTGTGTCTGGTTTTTCTCTTGCATGGATGTTGGAAATGATAAATTATTTATCTTCTTGCTCAAGCAAAGATTACTTGATATAAACTGACGTCCAAAAGAAACTTTACCAGAGTTCACTCTTGCTCAAAAACAACAAAACATACATGCATGAAGTAAAGTGTATTGAGAAGATCAATATATCAACATAATCAACACTGAAAATGACAATCATACCGCGACCGAGAATGACGTCAGAGCCCCCCAAAGTTGGGTGTGGTACAAAACTCGAGCTTTCAGAATCATGGACAATAGGCGGAGTACATAAACAATCACTCACGTTCAATAACAAGTCATTAGTAGTGCGTGTGACCACCAAATGCCTCAATACACGCAAAAACTCTTCGACACACAGAAAAAGTCAGTCGTCTGATGAGGTCACGTTGGATTTGACGCCATTCTTCTTGGAGGGCCAAGATCAGTTCTTGCCGGTTGGCTGGAGAGTGTGGTCGTTGTCGAACACGACGATCCATGAAGTCCCGGAGGTGTTCTATGTGGGACATGTCGGGTGAGCGTGCCGGCCACGGCAGGGCGTTGACGTTGTTGGCTGCGAGGAAGTAAGTGACAATTCTGGCTGTATGGACTCTAGAGATGTCATGCTGATAAATGACACCACGTGGCTGCTGTTGGAGAAATGGTAGGACAACTGGACGAAGAATGTTATCCATATAACGTTGAGCTGTCAAGTTTCCATCAGCGATGACCAGCGGTGTCCTCTGCTGCCCACAGATCACACCCCACACCATGACACTCCCTCCACCATATGGTACGACCTCCTGCACACAACATGCCGCCATTCGTTCACCCCTTCGGCGGTAAACACGTTGTCTTCCATCAGCACTAAACATACAGAATCGACTTTCGTCAGTGAAGACAACCCTCTGCCAGTCACGTTGCCTGCCAACGTCGTACAGTCCGGTCCCATCTCAATCGCAGACTATGATGTTGCGCTGTCTATAGCTGTCCTCTGTATGGTCTAAAAGCCCTGATTCCATGAGCCCTGAGTCTCCTGGCCACTGTCTGTCGACTAACCCTGTGACCTAAGGCATTTGTCCCCGATGACGTCACTGTCAGGAAGCAATTTATGAGGTGCAAGGTACACAAGTACCGGTCATCATGGGGCGTGGTCACCCTGGGTCTGCCTGTTCTTGGCCTGTCAATGGGCCGCCCTGTCTGTCTCTAATGTTGCATCAAGTTGGTAACGACAACATGGGAGCAACCGAAGGTTCATGCAATATGGGCGTGGGTGGCTCCCATCTGTACCATACCCAAGGCTTGTTCACGTTGTTCGACTGTAAGTCGTGGCATTTCTTTTGTGTTTTTTTATCACTGTGGATGTCTGATTTGCCGTTGCAATCGTTTTATACCCTTACCCGCACGTGCATTTGCAGTTGTCCGTGGTGCACGTGTTTACACTTTTTCGCGTGTTATCTCGCAAACATGTAACAGACGATTTCTGCATACACTATTGTTTTATTTAGGTTATTTGTTTTAGATAGACTTCATCGGAAAAAAAATTATACTTTGTCTGAAATTTATATTTTCAGTTGGTAAAGTTTCTTTTGGACGTCAGTTTATTTTCACAAGATTGGCACTGTCAAATATCATCCTCAAGGTTTTTATGCCATTATACGAATATAAAATCATTACTTGTTCCTGAAAAATATGTATCTGAACTTCAGGATAGAACTTTGAGAAGATCTTTGTGTAAATTACTTATATCATTTACAATTTTAATGTTAATAATCTCAGAAAGAAAAATGTACAGGATAAAGAAAGTAGTTTATGCCGTTATTGTAATGAAGGCTATGTTGAGGATGAGTTTCATGTACTTCTCATTTGTAAATATTATCAGTTTCTTAGAAATAGATACCTCCCTATGATTTCAACTATGTACAAAGATGAACAACTGATGAAAAATTTGTTGAACTCCCACAATGCTAATACAATACCATCTCTGTCAATATTCCTGAAGAAGATTTTTGAAATTAGACGTTAATATTATATGTAAACTTATTATTACCTACACGTGACTGTACAATGTTGATAAAACAAACAACCACTTCTGTACCATAGGTCATATGGCCTAAAATATTGAATAAACTTCCGTCTGTCGGTCTTAAAACAAGTCCAGATTGAAAAACATTTGTATGTTTTCACCGAAATTAATGTTAACATTACTGAATGAAAGTTTGAATGAAATTAATAAAATAGATTACAAACAAAAGTCCACATAAACAATGAACACTTCTTATTACCAGAGAGTGTAACAATTGGATTAACTTGCATAATTCGATACAGATTGTTGATATTCTATTTCCGATGATGGCTCATGACAAAAAGACTTTAGGTTGGTGGTCCGGGTTATATACTGCACAGAGCATTTTGATACAGATTTCAAGGACCAAGTTAATACCACTGCTTAACTACGAGTTCAGCTTATGTACGGTAATATAGGCCTTAGGGTACTGAATTGTTTCTCACCTGGAAACAGAGTACCTCCCTCCGTAAGAGTTCATGCAGAATGCATGAGGAGGGCAGGTGAGAAAGGAAGTTTAGAGAAGTGGACCAAAGGGACATGTTGCATCTGACAGGTGTCAAAGGAAGTCAAGATGCTAAACAGTAATGTGAAGTGGTGGACATATCTGAAAACAGATAGGGAAAGTCCATGTGAAACTTGAGAAATCACAGACACAGCAAAAGGGATCAAGGTTGAAGTTGTTAGTTGGTTGACATACAAACACAGACAACATGTAATGAACACAACATGAAATGATGATTATAATGTCACTTATATATAAGTAAAGACTATTGGCTTAGCTCAACCATCCGGGCACATACATAAGTCACATCCATTGCCAGAGCTATCAACTTTCGCCAGCTGTGACATCATAGGGGTAAGCCAGTGGTTGTCTTCCTGTTGACTGTATAAGTCCAGTTTCCATCCTTGCCAAACTAAATTGGAATTATGGAGTTATATTTTGGCTGGACTAATGAATCTATGCATAGTCCCATCAAAATCGCGTAACCATATCGACATCCGTGCAGATTTGCGACCGATTACAGGATTTGCAAAGCATGTGTACGGCCAACTCAATGTTCATGTTTTTAATCAGGGTGCTCACATCATTTGATGCACTTCACAAAGTAAGACCTGTTTTATCACAATATAGATTTTGATTATCGATCGGATCGTCATGACTGGGCACTGCCATTTTGTTTGGACCAAATGCAAATGATTTGAGAGGTGGAATCTGATTGATCAGGGGGGATATAAAAGGGACATAACTTGTAATAGCCATCAGTGGGGCTACAATCAGGGAAAGAAATTCCTAGTTTTGCAAGGGTGGAAACTGGACTTTTATAGTCAATTAACTCCCTTGCCTCAGGAAGTTGGACAAAACCATGACAATACACAATTGTTTCCAGGCATATTTTCCATTACCTTCCATGAGTCTTTGTTGCAGAATGAACAATTGTTGCTTTTCAAACTAACAATCACCACTAATCAAATATTCAGGTGCAACTGTTTTAGCTTGGCTACGTCTCTACATGTGAGGAAGTGACTGGATGGACTGTTACATATATCATTTTAATTTGCGAGTTATCAATAATTTTGCTGGTTAAAACAAATCTGAATAGCCTTGTGTCACTTCACATC
This sequence comes from Haliotis cracherodii, assembly GCF_022045235.1. NCBI lineage: Eukaryota > Metazoa > Mollusca > Gastropoda > Lepetellida > Haliotidae > Haliotis > Haliotis cracherodii. The sequence continues at coordinate 43,076,238 of NW_027266264.1, forward strand.
ATTTCATTGTTTCAGATTCCTATACTTTGTAAGTTTCTTAGCAGAAAAGTCCTTAGTACTTTGCATAATTTGATGTTTCTAAGCATACTAAAATTGTTATTCTAACGCTATGAAACAAATCTTAGTCTCATCCCTTTGTTTGGAGAAAAAGTCAAAAGATATGGTATTGAGTGTTGATGGATGGATGACGGAGAGACAAAGGACTGATAAAAGTTAGTTTTCTGATGACCTATTCTGAATCTTTTCCACAAATGAAACTGCTAAACAGATTCAATAGGAATAAAACAAACTTTACTTTTACTTCCAATTTGTGAGATTTTAGGATGTAAGAAGTAAATGCCTAGATTCTGACTAGTATACGTACATTGCTCCTGTCTCTTGATTACCCGTGTCAGGATTCTTGTAGACCTTCTTCAAAGATTCCAACAGTGTGTGCCCTGTTGTAAACACACGGTACGTCAGGAGAAAGGTGTTCAGAAAATCAATACTCAAAAATCGGAGATCAGTGAGTCGCTCAAGTAACCGCTCTACACTTGCATGTCGTATCTGAAGATATATCATCAAAACAATGAAACATAGTCAGACAAGGCAGAAAATTACAGAAAATTACTATCAAGACAAAACGAATAAATTTTCTAAAAAACATATACTGTAAATAATGAAATAAATGTGAGCAGGAAATCAATGCGAGTGTTCTTTGCTCACATTAATAAAGTGACACATTTCTATCTTGATATTTTCATGAAAAGCAGTTGAAGTTAAGTTTGTGTAGAAAGCAAGTGATATTCAATGCTGTTAACACCTCATACTGTATCAGTCTACAGTCTTGGTATTATTGTTTGCTGATAAGCTTTTATAGTAAAAGGCAGAGCTACAACGAGTGCATTAATTTCATGCTGCATTTTAGGCTAGGGATCAACACTCATCAATCAATTGATTTCATGATACATGTACAGTATATATATATATTTATAAGGGACAGAATAGAGGGACAGATGTACAAGCTGAGTAGTATAGGTAATGATGGTTCTGGACCACTTCCACTGGAGCCGGATTCATATACCTATACCACCACTACAGGAGGAATGTTTTATGCCAAAATGACTATGCGATTCAATGATAGTCATGAGATTAAGTTAAATTGACTCCAGCTCACCACCACCTGGAGTCTATGATATAAATTTTTATAGGTAATGATGGTTCTGGACCACTTCCACTGGAGCAGGATTCATATACCTATACTGCTACTACAGGGGGGATTTTTTATGTGTAAATGACTATGCGATTCAACGATAGTCATGATTTGTATTAAACGAAACATCAATATTAATTAATAATGAATAAAATTTACTATAGCCCACGAGGATATTGGAAAGGTGTAGGAGCAATAACAAAATTAGCCACCGCGGCTAAGGTATCTAAAGATGTGGCCAAGGATTGGTTAAAGAAACAAGCGTTGTGGCAAATATATTTACCGGCACCGCGTTATATACCGAGGAAGAAGTTTGATATATTTACAACAAATGAAGTTCATCAGGCTGACCTCTTGTTTCTTCCCCACGATAAGGTAAAACGCAAAACGTATAAATACGCTTTAACATTAGTGGATGTGGCTAGTCGATACAAAGAGGCTGAGCCATTAACTTCGAAGGATTCAACAGAAGTAGCTAATGCACTGAGTCGCATATATAAACGCGGACCACTAAAATGGCCTAAGCTATTTCAAGTAGATCCCGGTCGAGAGTTTATGGGATTGGTAACTAAACTGTTAACAAAGCACGACGTCAAAATCGTCCGTGGTGAAAGAGAGGCCCACCGTAGTCAAGCTATCGTCGAAAGATTTAACAGGACATTAGCGGAACGTTTGTTTGGCTATCAGTATGGGATCGAAATGAAATCCGAGTGATTGAGATCAACCGAAAAGGTGACATGATTATCAGCCGTTGTATCAGCGCTGAATAATGAAGTAACGAGATTAATAGGGAAGAAACCATCCGATGCGATTAAAATGAAATCCGTGACTTCCGAATCTTCAGCACCGAGGAGAGGCAAAGAACAAAAACTTCCGGGTAGAGTAAGGGTAAGATATCTATACCAGGCAGGTGAACTCGAGGGAGGCCTACGTCGCGCAACCGATCCGATATGGTCCCTTAAGACGTATAACATTAGTCGATTGGTTACGAAAGAAGGAGAGCCTATTCTTTATTATCTTCAAGATGGACCGGGTAGGGCATTTGTACGAGAAGAATTGTTCATAGTTCCCGACGGTACGGTATTACCACCATAACCATAAGCATAGGTAGTTACACCATCATTATCAATCCATCTCTTTGTATCTAAGGGGGATAATGATGTCTTGTTCATTCTTAATCCATATATCCTATGATCATAACTTCTTAAAGAGTTCATCTCGTGTTTGAACGTTCTACCATTGAATAATGATTCTTTATACTGTTCATGTTTGATATGCTTTTTTACCACATACTTCTTAACACCCTTGGCTTTTCTTATCTCTCCATTATCGGACTTCTTTATAGAATACATCTTAGGTCTTAATCCCACATACTCCGCTATAGGAGTCCCAGCACATTCATCCTTCATCTTACCTAACACCTTTTTATTTACAACGCTGTGCAGTGGATTATCTTTTGGGTAATCGCTCGTGTCATACATATCTATTTTTTCTGCCATATCTTTATACACATCCTCGGTTTGTATTTCCATCAACAAAGAATCTGTGTCGGTATATAATACCTCGCATCTATCGCTGTATTGCTTCTTAAGTTCGTTGTAATAAAAGTCATACATTAAGTGTTTTGACAAGTCGAGAATACTCATACCGACGTACACCGGTCTGTTGAATTTTATATTACTCTTCTGCATATGCAACGCGGCTAAGTCGTTATCGAATATCTTGCTTCTGTTAAAAGCCGGACTGGCTATGAGTTTCCTGAGTCTTTCTTCCTCATTAGATCTGACTAATTTAACATCAACACGCTTCCTTAGATTCTCCATAGTTTTACCGAATACCGAGTTATTCATGAGCTTATACAGATTCTTTTCGAAATCGCTGGTAGCCATCTTTCTTAAATCTGTGTTCAGCCTTATATAGGGCTCCATCCAAGGGCTTTGATCGAACTTAAGAACTCTGTGTATTTTCTTAAGTTTCATACCTAACGATAGATACAACTGGAGATTTCTGTAGTGAACTATATATTTTGTCTTATCCATCAAATTTGGTACGAGTTTTTCTACGTTAGCTAACCTACTATTACCCATCAAGGAGCGTTGATATTCTGACATCCAATCTTTATTAACCATTAATCTTTCGGGAGCTAGCGGATAACTGTTATGGTCTTTATGTAAGGAACTCGGATATTCCAAGTCAACTTCTAGTATGTACCCTTTATTCTCATCATTCACATTGATATTATGGATATCATTCACTTCGATATCATTCATATTCACAGATATAATATATGCGTGTCGGGTTTACTCAGATCGTATCCTTCCACTAATTTATTATTAGCCTTAGAATACCTTTTCTCTGCCATCGATATACCCCCTCTTAATCCTTTCTCAATAAACAAGTGCATATCGTAATCTGTGAGTAGTTTTAGTTCTACGCCGGTCTTCTTCAACAATGCATCCCACGATAGTCCGGGACTGGAATAGTACCATGCCGGGTCCAAGCCGTATTGTTTTAAACACGTCTTTCTAAATATCTCGAATATATCGGCGAGTAACAGTACATCGGTTTTTAAGTACAGATCGTGATAATCGCCTAAATTCTTACAACCTAATTTATCCCAGACCGTCAGAGCGTGTTCATAATCGGCATCTGTTATTCTAGATTCTGTTAAGTTACTATAGAATGATTCGAGGGGTGGTAATTCAGTTTCTTCGAATCTAAACCAATCATCCATATATTCGTAAGGATATACACCTTTTCTCAGCAGCAAATGACGAGTTATCTGATCGGTATATTTATTTGTTATAGCGAAGTCATCGGGATTGTTCGCTTTAGCTACATTGTCCAGGGAAGATAACAGAAACTGTACAGAGTCTATGAATCTAAGCCCATTACTTTACTTTATTCTAGATTTCCCATCCTTGTCCCTATAATGAATAGGTTTAGTCAACGAGAACGATATGTATTTTTCCATGTTGTTAGGAATGCACGTTAAACCGCCGTCGGTCTTTGAGATAGCTTGCATAATGAGATGTGAATCGTATCCTCTAAGGTTATGAAACACAAGGGGGATGGGTATTGTTTGAGCATTCATTTTTAGTTTCAAGTTACACTCATTATGAGCAGCTCCCCGATAATTACCCGTGACGTGACAATGATCTCTTACGGAATCCCCATCCAGGGGTTTATTACAAACGTGACAACTCGTTGACTTCTTGTGGGCCCTCCAATCATCTATCGTCATACGCATGGGTTTCTTACACGATAATTCTTCCCTGATTATTCTCTCTTCATTTTGTAGATATTCTAGGAACTTTCCCGCTGCATCGGGACCTCTGTAAATCACGGGAGTGTTTGTTTTCCCATCATACCTTACAACTATATATCCAAACCCACAAGGAATATGTTCTTGAGTTTTGTACGTACCTTGATTATTATCTTGGTTGGTATTTTCTATGGGCTTGATAAGCGCTTCGAAGTCGGCGTAAATTACGTATGGTACTGGCATTTGATTACAATAATGTTCAAATTTTAATATATTTTTCCCCTCTTTAGGCATATCGATCCTGATAGCGGTCTGTCCAACACCTCTACAGTCTTCTTTATGCGCTTCTAATAGATCTTGTCTGCTGTACCCATGCAGGCATCTTTCGCAGAAATATTTCTTTCTAGCACGTTTTGTTTGATCGTATAATAGCCTGTTTAAACTCTTTATCCACGTATAATGATATTTTCCATCTTTTTCGATCAGAAATGAATTGATTCTGGGAATATGTTCCGGAGCGGAGCTTATCCTGTGTACAACAATTCCTTTAGAATGTCCGAAAACATTTATAGCTAAATTATTTTGCTTTTCCACCTTATCAATTTGTGATATTGGTGTAGGTTCGTCTATACCATCGAAGTTGAGTCCATCGTTTTGGGGATAGCTAGAAGGTCTATCCGGATGCTTGTCTACGGGGAACAATGCAGATCTTATCATCATTCTTAAACAATCATCAGATTTATTTTTTACGTTAATTATGGCTTTTTTCTTCTTATAATACGGGGGTAAATCTATATAAGATCCACCTTTGAAAGGCATATAATTCGCTATATCTAAATATAAACTATCGATTCTATCCACACCCCAACCCGAACCTCTATTAGTCCAGCGTTCTAAAGTTTCCTGTATCCTCTGAATTGATGTATCTAATGATGCGTCTATAGTATCGGATTCGGTTATAACTTCTTGATTGCTACGGAAATATGGTTCGGTATATTCGACGCTATCGTCTGCATTACTTTTACTCAATGTCATTTTAATCGTCAGCTGGTATTTTATACTTTGTAAATCATCTAATTCCTCGTTAATTTTACTCGATATGATGGGCTTAATATCGTTAACATCCATGTTGGAATTAATATCCATCTTCCAACCTCTTAGATATTTACCAACGCCGGCGGATGTGGGTACAAATATTAATTCTTGTTGTTGTTGATTATCATTATCATTATGTTGAATATCATCCTCGTCTTGTTCTTGTTGATTATTATCTAGTAAAGCAATCAATTCAGCTCTTCTCATTCGAGAATAACCTCTCAGCCCACTGTTTCTCGCTCGAACTCTGAGTTCTCTAACAGTCTGGGGTGGTTCCAAACCGAGTAAGGTAATCAATTCAGCTTTTCTCATTCGAGAATATCCACGTAGACCACGTTGCTTTGCCATAGCTTTTAACTCTCTGACAAAAACCATTGTGGTTGAATGGTATATGCAAAATGATTCATTTGTCTAATTGGTTGTTTTCATATATCTAAATACGTATCCTCCCCAACCTATTCCTCTCATTGATGTAATCTCTCTTCCTAGCATAAATAATCTGATTCCTGACCCTATCAGCACCGTGTTTCTTACATAAACAATAATGACCTTTGACCCCTATCCCGCATTCAGAACACTTATAGTTTATGTGTCCACGCTTGATGTAATAATTGTGTATACCGCAGTAAACATCAACACAGCGGCGGTTACATAGAGTCGTCTTCCCCATGAGTGTAAACTTGCAGTTATTCATGGTATATACATCTATCATATCATTTGTCTAAATGCAAATTACATCTACACTATTGTATAGCTGAAAATCAATAGAGCGGATAACCCAATAATAACAAATGCGACCTCTCGGTCTTTCTGAGCCTCTGATGGTGTATAAAACTGACTCATTGTTGGTCTAGGTATTGGGTCGAGTTTTTTCCCATAAACGAGGTAGTATTCGTGCATGGCAGATTCGACATCCTTAAACGTTTGAATTGAATGTCCTTCCTTAATCAGTTTTTCATGAATAAAGTCTAATATCTGCTGCGTATATTGTAACTGAGCTGCTTGGTATTGTTCTAATGCTTTATTATGTCGTTTACGCTCCTCTTCAATTTTTTTAGCGTTTGATTCCCTCATACTGGAAAATAAATAATTACTCCCCGAAAAAGCTAGAGCATTAACAACAGCTCCACCGACCATCATCGCAATTGATGCCATATGAATATAAATATTCAAATGTTTAATTACTTCATTATGTCTTCCGGGATAAGTCCTTGTTTGATGAGCTAATCCAATATCCAGAACCATCATACCTATATCAAATCCATTAAAATCTAGCTTCGGAGGTGTGGCTTTAGTAATCATTTTAGCCATACGGGCATAGCCAATGGCCAAGCCGGTGACCACCGCTGAATGATACGTCGCGTTTACCAACATTTTACCGTCTGTAACTGGAGTAGTCATGCTTCTTATAGCATTATATGAGGACTAACCTCTAATTGAACTTGTTGTTGCGGCGGGGGTGACGTTTTCTCTTCTCCGGTCTTATAAAAGAACCATACAGCCGCTATACCAGCAACTCCTACTAGTGCCCATGTTTTAATCGGATTTGAATTATTTATTAATTTTGCTTTGCGCGCCAGCCCTCCCTTTCTTCCTGCAGCTATTTTTTTGGGGTTCTTAGTAACTCTGGGTTGTTTTTTTGTATTCACTTGTGGTGGTTCCTCATTCACTTGTGGTGGTTCCTCATTCTGTTCCGCAATCTGTTGTGGTTCCGCAATCTGTTGTGGTGTCACCTGTTGTGATTGTGTTTCCGCAATCTGTTGTGTCTCCATTTATATTATTAAGTGGGCACGTATGTTAAAATTGACAATACCTAGCCGTTATTAAAGCTGTGGTGAACGGAGCTAAGAACATTCCGAATCTATGATAAAACTCACAGCTCACTGAGCTTATAGCGTGTTCGATGAATGGGTCTTTCTCTAGAGATTCGCATAAATACATGCGATGTTCTGCCGGGATGGGGAGAAACGTACTAGCTACGACTGTGTATAGTTGTAATATAGACGACCCTATTGTTTTAGTCATGGTAGCTCCCAGTCTAGACTCGTAACGCGCGTACAGTTTTTTAATCTCTTCGTCGGTCATGTTATAAATTTTTTCGATGGTATAATTTTCTCCCAAATATTGGGAACATTTTCCACCGGCTACCAAAGCTGCGAGTCTTTCTCTATGTTTATCTGCATGTTCTTCTGTATGTTGATCTACATCAGATTCTTTGAGCATTTGTTCGATGAGTTCGTCGCATTCCATAATGTAATACCTAAGGAGATATTTAAGTCTAACATAATATAATATGACATATCCAATACATCCCGTAATAATGAACTGTTGCGAAAGAATGATGATTTCGAACCACATTTTATGTAATATTAACCGCTAATGTTCAATTTGCTATATTTTTGCTACATTTCGCTACATTTTTGCTAATATTTTGCTATAATTTTGCTACATTTTGCTAAGCAATTGCATAAGCAGCTGGTTGATCGGTTTTTAATACGAGTTTACAGTGCTTCGTTGCCGCTAACATTTTTCTGACTTTGTCACGTTCATTCTTGGTATAAATGACGTCATTTTCGCGTAAACATTCCTCGAATGAATCTCGATCTTTGCAATGAAACAGTGCTACCCATTTGGTCTGCTCTCTGAGATCTTTCAGGACAGAGTTGTATTTTTGAGTAAGTACCCAAACGCTATGTTGAGTATGCCAACCGGAGAATGCTAAATATGAAAGCATATCTTTCTTTTTTGTGAGTTCTTTACTCGCGCTGCAGTCGTCTATTACGAAAAGGGTTGATTCTCCTTTGTATTTTTCGTGACATACTCGGAGACAGTCTTGTAAACGATCGCCCGGATCGACTCTGTGTATTCCGTCGTCATTCATTACCCAATCTCTCGATAAGTATGTTTTATTAACGCTTATAGTCGGGCACAGAATAATAATATGATCGAAAACGTCCCGATAATGACTTTCTAAAATATCTAGAATAAAAGCTGTTTTTTCGCAGCCCGTTTGCCCGCATATGATAGCGCAGTGCGGATCTTTAGGTAAAAAATTATCAATAGATTGCTTGCACGAATCTCCCATTTTGTATATTAAGTTGCGCATCCATAATCACGTACAAATATATGTTTAATTTACCAGCCGATTCCTGGAGCTTCGTTATCTGTATGGTGCCACCCTCGCTAGCATTTTCTATTCTCCTCCCACTGCCGTGTAATTGGTCATCGTCCGTTGTTCGCATGTCGAGCCATAGCGCGTACTTCGAGGTGAGGTATTCACCCATCGATACACTCCCGAGAGACAGATCTTTCACGACCGCGTTAACTTCCGGAGAACGTTTTATAGAAGGAAGTTTTTTAATCTCATCCCACTGGTGATACGCTAGCATTCCTTGGCTATATAGTTGATTAGGAACGCCCTCGATAGTCAATTCTACTTTCGTAATCTTGGGATTGTAGAACTTCTCGGTATTTTTTTTAAACGCATCGGAGGGGTCCTCGAACAACATTAAAATACCCTTCAACGACCTCGTGGGGACGATTAGATTGATATTCCACATCGTATCTTTTTTGTCCCTCGTGATCTTTCGGTGTCGCAGCACGCGATCGTACAAAATGGCTAAACTTCCCGAATACTGGTTACGAATTTGTCTGGCTAATTCGGGATCCGTTATCATATCGTACTCGAGCGAGATATTGTCAATGGAATAGCTAGCATCTTCAGCAGATCTGATTACTCTACCGTAGTCGTTAAAAGTGAGTTCGTATTCTAACCTATCGCCTAGGGATGCTTGATAAAAGGGCATGTGGGAATCTAGTAATTCAAAGTCTAGGGGAATATAGAATCTGTTACCTAATGCGTCGGCAACGGCCTGATCTTTTTCGTTGGTACCATCACCACTAGAAGCATCTACACGCAGTCTCAATGTGTTCTTATTACAAATACCTTGGTACTGTAAGTTTTCCCGCTCTTTATCCGTTCTCCAGAGATCCATGTAACAATAGTATACATCGCTATCGTCGATACTCAAAACCTCATTACCGCTAATTTTAATGGCGATTTTCTTAACAATAGCACGACTTAAGTTCTGAACCGGCTCCCTGTTAACGTCGGCAGAATTCAAAACAATCGTAAATGCTAGTCGGACAGTTCCTGGAACTAACACATCGTGTGCGCCGAGATTAGGAAAGCGAACCAGAAGCGTTTGATTCTGATCGATGGTACTAGGGCTATTAGTTATAGTTACAGACTGACGAATTGCTTTGACCCCTAATGGATCTCGAAGTTTGCGTTGTGGGTTTAACTTGCGTCCGTATTGCGAAGACATTGTTATATTGAAAACATGTACCGTATGTTTAATATAAAAATGACTGATTTTGAACATAATGACTTTGATCTAGATAACATAACTGATACTAGTACCATCGAAGAGGGTACTGATGAAACCAGCTTTATGATCCCAACCGTAAATGATGAACTTTTACAATCAGCCGTTGATGATTATTACGATACATTAAAAGATGATAAAAATTATGTTACTCCAATAGGTCGTGACTATTCAAAGTTTATGCTAGATAGTAAAGGAATATTGCGACTGCGTGGCGCTCCGGATATTGATCTTATGCATTCTCGTACTCGTAAGCCCCTAGCCTTGTCTACGATAGCCGCTAAAAAAGGCATCGGCTTTGTTCGTGATGAATTAGGTTTTGTAGACTACCGACGACTTTCCGCGAAGACTACTAAGGCTCTTCAGACTATGAGGAAAGAACTCGTTAATACAGATGATTTGGAAGCAGCCTCGATGGTGGCCTCGGACGGACTCGGAGAAATCTTAGATACCTATTACGATAATTCTACGTTACAGGTACCACATTCGGAGTTCAGTATTAGGGAATTACGAGGTCTTGACAAGGCAATGCAAACTATGCGGGGAGAACTCATCAATAATATAGCCAAGATATCCGAAATCGACAAACATATAGCTCAAGAGAAAACAAAACTCGAACAGGCGGGCGATGAATTCAGTAGACGCCGCGTTGCTGAAAGATTGCGTAACCTAGAAGAGGAAAGATTGGCCCGCCTCGAAGCGGCTTCCAGTAATAGAAAGGCACTTCGTTCGCAAATCAGTCGTATTCGAGAAACTATCGATCAAGTCCTCAACGATGACACTACACTGGCCGATAAAATTAAAACATTGTTCAGAGAACAGGGAATAACAATTGCCAGTATTTTAACCGCGTTGGGATTTATTATATCGACTTTGACTCTCTCGTTAACAGGTGGTACAGGTGGAGGCGGATCACCGCCTAACGATAAAAACGGTATAAGAGAGTGGATAAAAAAGCATTTAAAAGCTTTAGGTTCAGCACTGGGAAAGCTAGCTGAGAAAGCCGCGGCCGCACTTCCCGGTATAATAGGGAGTGTTGTTTCCTGGCTATTGAATTTATTAGCTAAGACCACCACTTGGCTTAGTCAAAACTTGTGGGGGTTGATCGTAGCAATTGCAGGGTTGTTGTACGTGTTCGCTAAAGACTATTTAACCAAATCATGAGTAAACCAAGCGAGACTCCACCCACTACAAGCGCTGTTTTTTCATCTATATGTTGTTGATTTTTAGCCGCAATATGTGGTGACACTTGCGCATCAGTAGATGGTTGAGCGATAAAAGATGTTTGCGGCTTGACTATTCCCTTTTCGCCCGTGATCGTTTGCGTTATTAATTCGACATTCAGATATGAATTTATACCTGGTTTTTGTTGATCGGTAGCGATAACAATTTTATTATTATAACCGATCACTTGACCGATCTTAAGTTCCATATTACTCGGAGACATGTATAGTCCCGGTGCATAAACAAAGTCCACTTTGGATTGAGCGTACTGTAATGCACCTTGAAAACGCTTTATAGACGATGGTATGTCAACTTGTGAATTAATGGCGTCCTCCACGTTTGAGACAAACTGTTTTTGCGCATCGAGCGCCGTCCCAGAACCGATAATGGACGTTCGTGTTTGAGATTGCGCTCCGAGAATTGCCCATACATAAGTTCTTATCGATTCATTAACTCTTACAAATCCTGGGTTAGTAAAATTATTTTCCGTTTTATAATTAAGAAATTCATTCCAAGCGTTTGCGGTATCGTTCATTTGTATAAATTTTGTAACAATGTAAATTAAACCACTCTTAAAACTCATAATATCCCCTCTCCAATCGTTACTATAAAGTTCCCAGCCTTTATACCAATCACCGGTTTTATGCCAATGATCATATATTCTTGCGAAAAGTTTGCTGGTACTATACAACTTACCAAAATTAACTGGAGGTTTATTAAGTTCTCTATATACATAATCGCTTTCTTCTTTGACGGATTTATTTTCCTCTGTGTAAGGAACACCTAGACCATGGTTTGCTCCTTTAATACGCCAATCTTTATCCGTAGAAACATTAAATTCCACTAATGGAGCACTAATTTCTTTAAGTATACGTCTAATCTGATAGTACACGTGAAATGACATAACAGACTTATTCAGTTCAAATCCTGGAGCGTAAAGAGATACGCCACATCCCGTTGTGGCACACCATATGGCAAAGTTTAACTGATTCTGCCAAAATTGCATCGGATTGTGAAACCAATCGTGCACCATTTTATCGCTAGTTGCCGTGACTCTGTATTTTTCAAAGATATCGGGGAATTTAACTAAAAATTCAGCACCAGAGGCAGTTACTATAATCGATTTATTAGTAATGTAAGTTGATTTCATATTTAAGTTATGATATAGTATCATTGTATATTTAATATGTATGTTACACTCCCGGGAATAACAAATGGCCAGTCTATTGAACTGCTTCAAACTATCGATAACTCGGATGGACAACTCGAAGTAGCTCTATGCGATGTAACGTATTACCCACGGTGGACCAATATAAATGCTACGAGAGGTTATAATAATGAGACAGAAATAAATGGTCAAAAATACATTATACCTGATGGGTATTACAGCGTATGCTCACTCAATGATGAATTTTTTAAGCCTAATGGAATTAGTCTAACACAAAAAGAGTCAAATGGGTTACTGATTTTAAACTCTGGAAAAAAGGATGTAAAGCTTTACAGTAACTTAGCATACACACTTGGATGGGGAGGAGAAATAACAGTAATCAAGACATCAGTTCAGGGACTCTATTTACCCGATTTAGTTCCCTATAAAGAGCTGTGCATCCATCTTGATCAAATCAGTACAACGGATAATATTCAACAAGAAAGTCCTTCAACTCTACTCAGAAGTGTTCCAGTGAAAGATGAAAAATACAATAGCGGTAGAACGGAATCTTTATCAACATTACAATATAAAAAATTAAAGCGGGGCATTATTTCAGACCTCAAAATTTCTGTATTAGATGTAAAACACCAACCTGTACATATAGGATACTTAAGTGTAACACTCCATATTATAAATAATGGTTGATTCCATATTTAAGTTATGATATAGTATCATTGTATATTTGATATGTATGTTACACTCCTGGGAATAACAAATGGTCAGTCTATTGAACTGCTTCGTACTATCGACAACTCGGATGGACAACTCGAAGTCGCTCTATGCGATGTAACATATTACCCGAGGTGGACCAATATAAGTGCTGCGAGAGGTAATAATAAGACATGGATATTAGGTAAAAACTTTAGTATTGTCGAACCCAAATTTATACCTGATGGGTATTACAGCGTAAGCTCACTCAACGATGAATTTTTTAAACCTTATGGAGTTAGTCTAACAGAAAATGAGGCAAATGGGAAAGTGAAAATATCCACTGGAGAAAAGCAAGTAAGGCTTTACGAGAACTTAGCATACACACTTGGATGGAATAGAGATATGATAATATTATCCCGTTTAATAAATCTGCATGGAGATACATTGCCCGATTTAGTTCCCTATAAAGAGTTGTTCATCCATCTTGATGAAATAAGCACGACAGATAATATTCAACTCGAAAGTCCTTCAACTCTACTCAGAAGTGTTCCAGTGAAAGATGAAAAATACAATAGCGGTAGAACGGAATCTTTATCAACATTACAATATAAAAAATTGAAGCGTGGTATTATTTCAGACCTCAAAATTTCTGTATTAGATGTAAAACACCAACCTGTACATATAGGATACTTAAGTGTAACACTCCATATTATAAATAATGGTTGATGCATCAGGCCCTGGAACGATAAGACAATGTAATACAATTGCGCTTTCCGATCTCGGAGACACAGAAGGATTCGGTAAACCCGGTACCAATGGTAAGTTATACGCTTTACACTTACACGATAATGTATACAAGCGGAAAGAAGTCACATTCACGGGTAATCTGGAAGATTTAAGCGATGTTGACGTTAGTAGACTCCTTAAAACCACTCCGTACAATATTATTTACAACAGTGAGAATAAATGGACTGTGGTTGAAGCAAACATCAAGTGGCTACTGAATATCGTCATTACCCCACCTTATGCGATGATGGGTAAGGGACATAATTTAACTAAGATAATAAATAGTGGTATCGTACTCGCGGCTTATATCCCGTCAAAACGAAAAAGTGTGTTAGTCACTCCCCTACCAGAAAAACCAGGTCATATGTTATATAGTCGTCCGGCAATCCAAAATGTTAGTTTAAATTTGGTTACAGAATTCGATAATATTAAAGTTAACTTGAGTGCAATACCTAATATTTCTACGCTTATTATTGAAGTCTTGTTCGGAGATGCACCTGTAGATGCCTTCGAAATATTACCAGGTCTATCGATTAAATGGCTCAAGAAACACGAGCGTCAACGTTGCAGTATTATTCATGTCGGTGCATCACCCGTTACATCCCTCGAGGGGGTTCAAATTATTAAAAGTGGTAGTATTTCTCTTTCTAAGATATTCTTGCCGTATAATATACATTTGATAAGGTTGATGTATACTCTCAAAACATTTAAGCAAGACCAATTAAAGACTATTATATATTCGTAATATACACTATGAGTTTATATCCAGCGCTTGATGAAATGAAGGAAACTGTTGATGGATTTCGATTACATCAAATAAGCGACATAAAACATCGAATAGAAAAGGATAGGGAGTTGAGACTTGGATTGTATAAAAAGTATCGCAGAGCCGTGAATGCTCTGGACGGAGTTGACACCGCTCTTGTAGTAGCTGGCATGGGACTCGGTGTAGCCGGTGTCGGTTTACTATCAACTATAATCGCCGCGCCTATCGTGCTCGGCATGGAAATAACCGCCGGAGTCTCAGGACTGGCAGGAATAGCGATAAAATTCATTTTACGTAGGTTGCAAAAGAAAGCATTAAAACACGATAGTATTCGGATACTCGCCGATGCAAAGTTGAACAGCATTGAGGATCATATTTCGACAGCAGTGGTCGATTGTAAGATATCCGAGGATGAGTTTCGTTTAGTGCTGTCGGAACTCACCAAATACAATGAAATGAAGCAGGAGATTCGATCAAAATCTCGTAAGACCAATGGTATTAGCGAAGACGATAAAAAAAAGTTCATAGAACAGGGGAGGCAACAAGCGCGTCAATTATTCCGTGCCAAAACCAAAGAACTGGTTGGAGATTAAAAATGAATTGCTTACTATCGTGTGATTACATTTAGACAAATGCTTACATAAATATATATAATAATGGAAAAACTATTAAATGGAGAGAATTACCACAAGGGTTTTATTATATCAGTGATGTCAAACCAACCAAATACGGTAATCAATTGTTTCTTATCAATTTACAAAAAGAGTGTAGTTATATAGTCTGGTCTCCTAGTAAAATGAACGAAGAACTTAATAAAAATGTTGAATATCGCTTTATCGATAAAAATAATAAAGAATATTTTTATTACCATTTAGACTCATCTAAAGCAATGATTGGACCCAGGTATTGGTGAGCTAGAGCTTAATCTCATGACTATCGTTAAATCGCATAGTCATTTACACATAAAAAATCCCCCCTGTAGTAGCAGTATAGGTATATGAATCCTGCTCCAGTGGAAGTGGTCCAGAACCATCATTACCTATAAAAATTTGTATCATTGGCCCCAGGTATTGGTGAGCTAGAGCCAATTTAACTTAATCTCATGACTATCATTAAATCGCATAATCATTTTGGCATAAAAAATTCCATCTGTAGTAGCAGTATAGGTATATGAATCTGGCTCCAGTGGAAGTGGTCCAGAACCATCATTACCTATACTACTAGCTGACTATCTAAGCAACAGTATAACAGCTATTACAAAAGATAGCGAAACAATCTGACAAGAGTGAGTGAGTGAGTCTGGTTTAACGCCGCTTTTAACAGTATTCCAGTCATATCATGGCGTGTCAGCTTAATGTGGGAGGAAAGCCCGAAGTGATGCAGGTCTCAGACATTTATCACTTCGGTGAAAGCCACGAGCATGGGTATGGTGCTGACAAACCTAGAAACATAATCGGGACGAACCGGGATTCGAACCCACAATCATAGGTTTCTGGCGTGCCAAAGGGACGCAACTCTGCACAGCGAATCGCGGCGCCTTAGACGACTGGGCCACCCATGCCCCCCCAATCTGACAAGACAATCAACAAGATGCTTAAACAGCCAATTAAGCTGGCTTAATTAACACCTGGGAGTTAATTGAATAAAAATATAGCCTTGTAGACTAAAGTCGCTCGGAATGAGCAAGGAAATATTGGACTTCCAGAAAGTATGGGTACTTGACCTACAGAGTATCAAGACGCATAACAATAAACAGATACTTGACCTAAAGAGTAACTCGACCTTACTTGACAATCCCAGGGAAATTGGTAATTCATGGATGACAAGAAAAAGGGGTATATATATATATATAGCCTTCGACGAGGCAAATAACGATTAACGGGATGACATTGATATTTCCCATATTAAAAATCAAATGTTTGCTTCCCTTTTAAGGAATAAATGCATTAACATTAACATCAGCAACTTGTCAAAATTTTACGTATAGTTTGTGCGTAGCGATACAGGATTCCATAGCCGTGTGAAATTAGTGTGAACCAAGATATACAACCTCTTAACTCCTTTATGGCATATTCCTTTTGCTGAGAAAAAAAGTTCCTCAGATTATTTTAAACAAAATACTTGAACAGACTTTTGTAGAATAACTGAAACCTCAATGACGGTAACAACAATGATTCTGTGTAATCTGATAATTTCTCTGGTGTAACTTCACTTATATATAGTTTCAAATCAAACAGCTCTCTCACTTGAATGTCTCATGGACGACAGGTCAGAGTAGATGCATTAGTCAGTGTCACTATCACTTTCAATGACAATCCGGCGTATTTTGCCTGGGACCAGGCTTGGAGGTTTAACATGATTCATGGTTATGTTTCCACCAGTCATGCTGCCAGCAAACATAGTGTTAACACCACCAGAAACAATTCTTATTTGAGCCTGCTGACTGTGTTGTCTACTGTAGATTTGGACATTACGCGAGGATCCACTCTGCATGACGGGAGTTTCATCAACTAGCTAGAATCTCATAGTGTGGGATGGAGTGTTTCGTGAAATTTTGTTGGATATTTGCTTGTGCTGGTCAGGATTAATATGGCAGTAATTGTTCACAGAATGGATGTTTTTGTGGCCTGTTATCTGCATTATTTAATTTGGCAGAACGCTGTTGTCATTCAACTTTTGCAAAAGGTGTTTGCGCGCAGAGTGATTTGTGAGTCGTTTCGATGTTTGGAGACTGGCAGCATCGCAAATGTTTTTCATGAGAGAGGAAAGTTTGTTTTTCCCAATTTGATAGCGGATAAACTACTGATAGCCAGGTTTAGGCATGCCTAATGTGTGTGTGTGTCAATGTGAAAAGAATTGTCATCTCGACAGAAGTCGAGTGGATGCGTGGAGGGATACAACTTATACACCTGCACTGGGCACTGAGAGGGATCAGCAACATTAGACCACATTTTGGGCCTTACATCGCGACAATCATGAGGATTCTCACCGGACCTATTCTTTTCTTAGTCTGATGAACAGTTCAAGATATTCGTGATCGTCTCCATCAACATGCAAAGTGATGTCCCCCCCCAACACATGTTGTAGTGATCAGTGACAGCTCTTAACCCAAAATGGATTGTGTTGTAGAGCCATAGACAGTTTATTATGCTCATTGGATTACTGATTCCAATGGATCCAAACTGGGACAGGGACTCTCTTCATCACCAATCAGGTCGGCTCTCCTTGGTAAGTACAATTTTTCTCCCCTTTAATACTTCCTGTGATCGCGAAAATTCTAATGATGACGTGAGTGAAAAGCCATACCCCCTTAGTTTCAGTGATCTGTCGATGCTGCTCTGAAAACCTGTGAGACTGTTTGGTTCACAATTTTCCCTTTTGTTTTTCGAACACTAAATGAAAAACTTGCAGTGAAGTGTGTCCAGTTCGTTTTGGGGGGGGGGGGGATTTCATGCAATTGGCGGATTTCATTTTGGACTTTTAGAAAGTTATCAAACAGTTTCAAATCTTACAAAGTTTTCTTGGCTGTTTTTGTTTTGATTGTCTAGGATCACACCATCGATCATGCCGTCTTCAACAGCCACAAATCTACCATAGGCATCTTTCGGCTATGTGTTCATCGTCTACTTCGCCATGCTCGATGATGGCATTTCGATGATGAAACGTTGGCCACAAGGAAGTTTTGATAATCTGCCTTCATCACAGTCAAATTCAAATTCCGTACCATCAACCTGTTATATCCATTTGTCAACACGGATATCACTGGAGCACTTCCCCTTCGATGTATTAAAACATTGTCTCCAACATCAAAGGTATCCATTTTGTTTGTAAACACCTACTCACTTGCACCGGTGGAAAAAGTCCCACTTCCAGTTATCTAATTTGCATACTTATGTCATTGGGGTATGACATACATGTTTTTATTTCATATGTCATCGATAAATGCTTTAGTTAAATGATAAGATAATATACCCTAGCCAGTAAGTTTAACTCATTAACACCAGAAGAAAGTCAGTACAAGATCGATAGATACACTTGATAGCACCAAGGCTGTTAAATGAGATGCATGGACAACCTCCCCTTGCTAGCCAGGAGAATGGTATGGCCTGGTGAGCTAACAGAATTGTGCTTTCTGATATAAGGAAAACAAGTATTGCAAACGAAGTCATCTATATCCCCCGCCATTTTAACACATTATGGTCCCAAACCAGGTAACTGACCTAACACACACATGCACACACACACACACACACGCACACACGCACACACGCACGCACGCAGGCACGCACGCACGCACGCACACACACACATGCACTCACACACACACACACACACACACACGGTTGGAACCCATTTCTATATCCCCCGCCAACTTTGTCGGGGCAGGGGATAATAAATAAGGAGGTGCAACAACAGTCATTAGACCATGTAGAGGTTTACGACCAGGTGACAACTGGTATGTAAATTGACAGAATGCCTTGTTGTTTTCTGACATTGAAAATGCCACTGCTACACAAACTTGTCCATGGAAGATCGATTAGAAGAAAAAGTTCCGTTATATCAGTTTTAATGGGTAAAATACACTCAGTCACAACTATGCAAGAAGGGAATTGTTTTACACATTGCACAACTAAAGTTAGCCATCATGTGCCAATATGCCTGTTATGCCACCCAAGAGTGAGTGAGTTTGGTTTTACGCCGCTTTTAGCAATATTCCAGCAATATCACGGCGGGGGACACCAGAAATGGGCTGCCACCCAAGAAGATGTGAACCTCAATCCTTTATAACTCTGCAACAGTGAAGTCTGCAAAGCAGAGGATACATACACTCCATCTCCTTCATATAAATTTTGTTTTTTTTATCAGATAGATCAGAATATGCTAATGGAAACTAATGAGTAGTAATTTGAGAGAAAAACCTACTGTGTTTTGTAATTTGAGGTCATCACACTGTAGATTGATATCTCTTACTTCAATTTGGAACTGAGCACTTTAGCACAAGGTTTCAAATGTATAAACGACCTGATTGAATTAATGCTAGTTACCCTGCGGGTAATGAACAAGTCCTAAGACCGTGCAGGCCCTGGACTGTAAATTTGGAAGAAAGGTACTTTGGGGGCCACAAGCCATTCCTATACAGTATGCAGGGCATGGAATGACTTATGAAAGCTATATGAGGTTGTGTGCAACCGAGAGACCCCAAAGGATGGAATAAGAGAAGATTAAAATCTACACATGGAATGGACAAAAAGTAAGTAGGAAGAACACATGTTCAAAGACAAATATAGGAAGAATTTAGGGAGTCCGATGAATGTAATCCACAGTTATACGCTGATGATTGAGAGAAAAATTGAGTCTAACACAGTCCAAGGTGTGATGAAAGGTCTCAACGTACACAGTCTTGTAAACACTGCGCGAGGGATATGGGACTAAGCCCGCACATATCATCACAGAGTTATAAACATAATGTCCAGCATAGAATAGACTACAGTCAAAGTATAAACACAAGAAAGTCACCATGGTACACAAACATAAAGGCATGACACATAGTCCTTAAAAGTTTTGGAACGCTGACTCCTACACTTAAAGGGACAGTAGGCTATCAACAGATTGCATAATGTAACACAGTAACACAAGAGTCCGTAGAAACGACAAGTCTACTTTCTCCACAAAGATTCCTGGGCTTGGCTCTGAGTGGCTTCTGGAGTCCGTATATATCGAGTAAAACAATCTGAACTCCAACGGTCCATCGTCTTGATGAGGTGGTCTTCGATGCAGGCACTGGCAGCCATAGTAGCTGCACTAATTCTGAAAGAATGTCCGGAGTACTCTTTGGAATCAAGACCTGTCCTAGCTAAGGCTATGTTCAGCCAGTACAGGAAAGAAGCTCTGCTGATGGGTGCAAGGTTGCATTTGACCAACAATGGATCTGAAGGCTTGGTTTGCCACTGTGTGCGAATGTGATGAAGTCTCTTCAAGCAAGTATAAGGACAAATACCAGTACTGTTGCCAAACAGGGAAATGGGTCCTTCATTTCGGAAGGGATTGGTCTTAGAAGCTTTCAGCATTAGGACACATTTTCTCTTATAATGATCAAAATCAATGTCGCTCATACTAATATGAACTCGGTGATCGAACTTAGTTGGCATGTGAATACTCCACATCGAAGAAAGCTGAAGAAGGCTGTCACACACATGCATTCCATCACAAAGTCATCTTACTTCCAGGGGAAATGGTTTGCTGCTTCATGGCCGGTTGACTTATGTCCATTGCCTCACTCAAACTTTACCCATTGTCATAGTGACTGCAATCTGTGGGAGGCTATGGGCTAACAAAATTAAGAGTATTAGATTTCATTGTGACAATATGGCTACCGTTGACATACTTTGCAAATGTCATTCTAAATCTCCATTCATCATGTGTCTGATAAGGAAATTTGTATAAACAGCTGCCAAATATAACTTGTATTCAGTGCACGACCTATACCTGGCAGAGTTAACCATATTGGTGATGCCTTATCTCATTTTGAAGATGACCAAGTTCTGGCAACTAGCTCCCATGACGAACCTACACCAGAAACATGCCTCTGTCTATGTCAGCTCACCTTACCGCCTCTAAAACTATGAGGGCTGTCTTCATATCAGGGGTTCAAGCATTTTTAACCTTCATGGCTATGTGCTGGTATGTTTGGCAGCCCTGTGTGTTACCTCCGTTGTTACTTGTTACTGTTATCCGCACCCCCCCCCCCCCCCCCCCTAACCTTAAGTTACTTTGTTCACAAAAGTACAAATAAATAATCTTTGATAAACAACATAGTCCAGGGGTCCTTGTACAGTAAAAGTAACTGAACAATGTACACTGATACTTGTAGAGTACAAATAACACATGCTTTCGTGGGAGCTGACTGATCCGCAAGTGGTTCTTTTTCACCTTTTACATCAGGGATAATGACCCTCGAACCTCTCAATAAGCATCCGTCCATCACACTGTGTTCAGAACAAACTCTATTGTACGGCTCATAGTGGTCATCCAACTTGTCATGTTGTGGCCAACCTCAGATCACAAATTCTAGAACAATAGACAATCTGAATCTGTCTGTAGACTTTAGAGGGCATGTGTCCAATTCCTGATGCATGAAAGACTGTCATCTCTTCCATAGACTTCCCTGAGTCAGGCACTGGCAACCTGCTCAATGCATCTGCATTGGTAAGCTGTGTACCTTTCCTGTGTACAATTTTATAGTCATATGCAGTCAACAATCCTGGACATCTCTGAACACTTGGAGACACCATCTGGGGCACTGGATTATTCTCATGGAATAACGACACCAACGGCTTGTGATCTGTTACAATCTGGAAATGACGTCCATAAACATACTTATGAAACTTTCGAAGTCCAAAGATCACACTCAGTCCTTTACGATCAAGCTGAGAATAATTCTGCTCTGCCTTAGTCAGTGTCCTTGAAGCGAAACTTATAGGTCTCTCTGAAAGATGAGGCAGTTGGTGAGCCAACACAACACCTACTCCATAGGGGGATGCATCACATCGCAGTAAAAGTGGCTTGGAGCTGTCAAAATGAATCAAGACATCCGAGATAACCCGCTGAGTAATTGAGTCCCTGTAGAATACTTTCAATCATCCGAAGATACTCCAAATGGCAATCTTGTGTACCTAAAGAGTCCTTTGTGGGTGTTAATTACGACATACTTTCACAATTCTTCTTTACAAGAATAACTGTTGATTTGCTGGACTCATGTCAAGTTTGGTGAACTTTTGTCCCCCAGATATCTTCGTGCACAAATCTTCCAACGTCGGTACTGGATAGTGCTCCAACTTGGAAAACTGATTCACTGTCAGTTTAAAATCTCCACGAAACCTGTTAGAAGAATCAGGCTTAAGGACTGGCACAATGGGACACGCCCACTAAGAATGCTTGACTGGCTCAATAATGCCTTCACTCAGCAAGTTCAACTTCTATCTTATGAGGTAATGCATACAGCCCAGATCTAGGTTTGAAAAACTTCGGAGTTGCATCTTTATCCACATAGATGGTAGCTTTGAAACCCTAAAGTGTTCCAAGACCTGCTCCAAAAACAGCTGAGTGTCTTTCAAGAACATCATGAAGTGTCAAATCTGTAGATTACATTAGGATCACCGAATCATCCCTCAGTTCAAAGGCTGTACCCATGTACAACCTAGAAGATCACAACCATTACCCTTGTCTAGGGAATCAGTAAGGAGTACGTTATCTCCTGGTAAGATACTTCCACTGTAGTATAACCATTCAAATCAACTTCCTGTCCTGTGTCACTTTGCAGGGGTGTACTTGTAATGTGTACAACATTGATGACTGAAGACCAATTCTTCAAGCCGTCTGCTCATTCACAATGGTCACTGGGCATCCCGTGTCAACCACAAACGTCACTGGCGTGCCATTAACATCCACTGTAACATAGTAGGGGTTTGGGTAGTTAGGGTCACCTTTAGCTGAAGGCTGAGTGCTGACATGAAATAGCGAGTTCTCCGCAAAAGAAACATCATCATGGATATTTGTCCAAAAGATGAAACTTGGCAAAACTAATCATCAAGGTTGAAATGAAAGTGTCAAATGTTCTTAAAGTGAAACACAACACTAGTCTCTGAGAAAATGGCATCACAAGTCAGTATCTCGTGTGTCCGTCATGTGCATTGATGACTTCCGTGCAACGTCGATACATGGAATGATGAGGCAGTAGATGAAGGCCATAGGCACTTGAGCCCAAACTGAGGAATGCCTGACGCAGTTTAGCTGCAGCTGTCACCATTGGTCTGACGTCATTCAGCCGTTTTGAATCTTGTCCCACAGATGCTTAATGGGATTGAATTCGGGACTGAGGGCAGGCCACTGCATGGTTCTGATGTCATTCTGCTGGAGGAAGTCTCTTGTTGCTCTCCCAGTGTGGGCATGGGTGTTATCATGCTGAAACTCGTGGTTGCAGTGATGTGCCAAATGAGGTATGGCGTGTGGTCTCAAGACTTTAATGTTCCGAGCTGCTGTGACACCATTGCCTCTCCCTGGACCGTTGTTCTGGAAGAGCACAAGGCCAACCCTCTGTGCAAGACCAATTCCCCCCCACACCATGATGCTCGGACCACCCCACGAGTCTCTCTCAACAACACAAGCATCTGAATAATGTTCCCCAGACTCTCTCTCTGCCATCTGCTGTTGAGATACAGTAACAGCTCTCGTCTGAGAAGAGGACTCTTCTCCGCTGCTGGTGACACTAATGCGGGTGCTGTGTTGCCCACTGAAGACGGTCACGGAGATGACATGGTGTCAGGATGGGTCCTTGGTGTGGCCTGTGACAATGGTGGTGTCTGCTCCTCAATCGTTGAGGCACGGTGTCCGCACTAATGTGTCGCTGGTGTGTCCCCATGGTCTGTCGAGCTGTTTCCGCAGCAGTAACAAAGCAATCTTGAAGATGCTGTTGCACAATCTGACAATCCTGACGTTGAGTGGTAACCCTTGGTCTTCCACTATATGGTCGATCATTTGTAGTTTTGGTGGTCTGGTACCATTGCTGGAGCCTGTATATGGTCCTTACGTGGTCTTGAAATGCATTGGCTACTTGCCGGGCGGTTTGTCCAGCTTGCAATCTTCCAATCTTCAAAGGGCTTGGTGTTGCTGATTTCTTGTCAATCTCGGCATGTGGTAGCAATTCAATAACGAATGAATGTTATGCGATCTGGGTGAATTTTTATAGGGCAAGAAATGGGGGAACGCATGTGCATTTCAATTTGCACGGAACTCACGTTCATCTGGTTACCATGGCTGTTGCCGTGATGCATTTTGGCGATCATTTTTTTTGACATCTGCTTTGGGTTTTTTATCATCAAATTTCATTTTTCTGGACAAGATAATGTTAAATTTTAGAAACTTTGATACAAATTATCCAGATATTTAAATGACAACTTTTCATGCAATGTTACTTGGGGTGACATTTCTTTCGCAGTTCAGTATATTTTATATTTCCTTGCTACCTAAGTGCATGCTATAACCAAGTTCGAGCCAATTTGAAAGATGCAATAGCAAGGGAACACTGTATCATTGCTGGTTAACTTGGATCAGAGAGACACCACTGACAATTACATCACTAGCAGAGGCGGTTGAAATCAGAAAATAGCAGTTACCACCCCAGCAGGCTGTGGAAACAATACAAGCGGCAGATGGTCGTTGGATGCGGATTCAACAGTAGCTGGATTACCCATCAGGAAGAAAGGAAAGAAGGAGACAGCTTCCTCATATTTCACACAGACAGGTCGGACAGGGCAGCAGGGACAGTCGTGGTCTGAGCAAAGCAATGTTCGCCACTTGGTGGTCTAAGTGGATTGCTAACCATCAGATCATCAGTGAGGATGATGTTGAGAGGTCAACAGGTTTCTATACTGCTGGAGTGGGTTGTGGACAACCACAGAGCATGGGACAAATGGATGATGGTATATCCTTTACTTGGGATAATTGTATGGACAGGGTTACTCATATCCTACATTGCATAGAACCATTCAATCTCACCTCAGTGGGTTGGCACACAGAAAGTAGAACCACAAGTGGTTTGCCCAGTTTGCCAGTTGGCTAGAAGGCTGACAATCATACAATGCACACCAAAGTGGATGTGCAACACCTGTCAATCATACTCATTGTAGTCTCAGATTATATCCAACAGCAGGAGGCTTATGGCTTCAGATCCCCCATTGCCAACTTTGACCAAATTGAGGCTCGTTGGACAGTACCCTTACCACGGCTCAGATTGGGGCCAGAGATAGGAATACAACTGATAATTTGTCAGCTAGGCTTTCTCCATTACTTGACTACAAACCAGGACACTCCAGAGGAATTGTATCATCTAAAGAGTGGTCCTATGCCAGATGTTGAGGAAGTTTAGGTACCTCAAGTGTTGGAATATGGAGGGTGTCATGGTCTCACTACCGATTCACAGAAACTCATAACCTTCATTTGATGAGTTACAGGTTTCTGGTTTTCAAACAAGTTTATTGAGAAGTTAGAGAGTGAAGACAGACATCCACTTCTGCCATCAGCTTTGGACAAAGACATTTATAGACTTGTTAAGTATACTTCTTTCACAATGCCAGTTCCTTGGAATATGTTATGGAATAAGGACTCAACTGGTTATGGCAGTGTCAGACATGTTATCCCAATACTGGAAGAGTCATATGACTAACCTGCCATTACTGTCGAAAGTGCTTGAGAAGGTAGTAGTAGCCAGTCGTATACGGAAACATCTTGATGACAACAGCCTAATGGAAGTATTCCAGTCTGCCCATAGAGATCATTAGGATATAGAACAAGCACTACTTCGAATCCAAAATTACATTCTAATCCATCTTGACAATCAGAAAGTGGTTGTTTTGGTTATGTTATATCTATCAGCAGCATTCGATACTATTGACCACAAAATTTCATTGGAACGACTTGAAACCACCGTGTGCATCACTATCAACCAGTCTATCAAGTTTGGACCAACTGGTTACCTTCCCACCAACTTTATTGGTGGACATGCCTGGAGAAGATTATGACAGGCTTCAGCTTGCATTTCCACGTCTGAACATAGATGCTTCCAACTTGGGCTAGGATGCTCATATGAACAGTCAAATGATACAAAGTTTGTGGAAAGCTCACAAGAGAGACCTTCACATACGATGTCAAGAGATGCAAGCGATCAATTACGCAATCAATGAGTGGAAGACATTCTTGTCGCTGTCTTCAATCCTGGTGGCTTCTGAGAACACCACCGTACTAGCATACAAACAGATGAGAGGAGGAACCCAAGTCACTTGGATTGATGCTCTTGACTACATTTTTATTAAACTGATAGATTTGATACATTGCAGGATGGATGTCTTACACATAACAGGAAAACTGATCATTTTGGCGAACAGTTTATCTCACTGAGGGAGGATAGTGAGAATGGTCTCTTCACCCAGAACTATTTCAGTGGATAAAGTCAATATGGGACACACCTAATCTGGTCTTGATCTGGCCAGCTCAGATTGGATTCCCCAGATTGTTACTGTTAATACTTGAAGAACCACTCCTTTGACAAACACAGATGGAACAAGAATGTTGAGATCTCCTTCTCCAAACCAGATCAGACATTACGTACAACAGCCTGGATTAATCATAGAGACACAGATGGAAACAAGTTCTGACTACTAGAAAATTGAGATCTCCTTCTCCAGACATAAGGCACCTACCAAGTAATATTCTGGCAGGAGGCCTGGGAGTTTGTATCGAGATTAGATATTTTTCAGCTGCAGCTACAAAACCAGATATTTTTTATTTAAATCTATGAGCCTTAATTTTTATTAAGAAAACACGTTGCAACAATGTCATATTTGTGCCAGGCAATTTTATGCTTTTTCAACAGTCTGAAGCATGATTATATTTTTCATAAATTTTCGGGGACAATTTAATGTTAGAGAGTGAAGACAAACTACCACTTCTGCCAACAGCTTTGGACACGGATGTTAATAGACTTGTTAAGTAAACTTCCTTCACAATACCAGTTCCTTGGAATATGCTGTGGGATAAGGACTCAACTGGTTGTGGCAGTGACAGACATGTTATCCCAATACTGGAAGAGTCATATGACTAACCTGTCATTTCTGTTGTAGCTCTGACTGAGAATTTGTGTTAGAGATTAAAAAAGCGGGGTGTTTCCCAATGACATCTCGGGGATTTCCCAGCTGTTAATATTAATAACACCATGGAGAAGTGACATGGAATTCATGATCAGATTGTCAGTTCACAGTGTTCAACACGCAAGTCTTTGAGTGACATTCCATACAATTCTACATATTGTCATACATGCAGACGTTTTTGTTCATATGATAAAAGTTGTCATGACTACCAGAACACAAATAGCATTTGTGTGCCATGCAAAGTCATTCTTCAAACCCCAAAAAATATTATAATCAATAAGTGTAGTGTTACTATTGCTATTAGAGCTAAAATATACTCAACAACAAAAGTTCCTGTGACACCAATATTTTAGGGTATTTTTCAAACAATTAAAGTTTGGTTTTCAATATTGTAGTACATGTATGGAATCAAGTCACAAAAACGCAACTGCTACAGAAAAACATGCATTCCATGCAAAAATTGACTTCTTTGCAAGCCCCATGCATTTCACTACCCAAGAATGGGTATCAAAACATGTGCGTTAACGGGGTTCCACAGGGCATTGTTTAGCATCGTGCTGACAACAACCACTCAGAAAAACGCCAAAATTAAGCAATTATTCAACATTATGAAATGCCACGCCTGTCCGAAAATGAGTGTCTGCGAGCCATTGGTATGCTTGAAGCAGGATCGAGTCAATGTGATGTTGCAAGACAATTTAACATCCACAGAAACACCATTTGGTGTTTATGGCAACGTTGGCAACAGACGAATGCAGTCAGAGACCATCCTCGGAGTGGCAGGCCACGCGTAACCAATAATTGACAAGACAACTGGATTCAAACAACACACCTACGAAAACGATTCCAGCCAGCAACAGTAACTGCAAGAAGCATCCCTGGCCTTTGACGAATATCTTCACAAACCGTACGTCATCGCCTCAGATGTGCAGGGATTGTTGCCAGAAGACCCGCCAGACGTCCCATTTTGTCAGGAAACCACTGTCAAGCACGTCTACAGTGGTGCAGACAGTGACTACGCTGGACGGCCATGCAGTGGGGACAAGTTCTATTCACTGATGAGTACTGTTTTCAACTCAGCCACAGCGATGGATGGATTCGAGTGTACCGACGTCGAGGTGAACGTTACGTCAATCATTGTGTCATGGAAGAAGATCGGTTCGGGGGCGGCAGCGTTATGGTATGGGGTGGGATTACAGCAAGACAGAGGACCCATTTGATAGTGGTATAGGGAAATCTCAATGGACAGCGCTACCGCGACGAGATCATCAGCCCTGTTGTTCTACCGTTTTTCCATTGTCATAGCCCAGGCATTACCTTTCAACATGACAACGCCCGGCCTCATATTGCTCGGCTTGATCTCTCACCAATCGAGCACATGTGGGATGAGATGGATCGGCGCCTTCGACGTCAACCACATGTTCCACAGACACTCCAGGAACTTCAAAACATGCTCCACCAGATATGGACAGATATCCCACAGGACTTTGTGCGATGCCTGGTCCATTCCATGAGACGAAGATGTGTTGCTTGCATCGCAACCAGAGGTGGACACACACGCTATTGTTTTGTAAATTGATATTTTGGCATGTTCATGTTTTTTATGAAATCACACATTTTCTGAAGTCAGTATGGCAAGTTAAACCATTTTGTACACTTACAGGAGTCTTTTATCTGTTGCAAAACGAAATTGTTTCAGATTTGGTAAAAAACATAACTTTTTATTAAATCTTATTCAATGTCACAGGAACTTTTGTTGTTCTGTATAGTTTGCAATAAGATAGGTCACTCTTTTCTCCTCAATTGGTCCTCTCACCAGTGTGCAAAACACATCGCAAAGGACTAAAGTAAGGGACGTTATTCTAAATTACAACGACCTATTCGGTAATAACATCAACAGTTTAAATCATAAGTCCCAAGCACAAGAATCTGATGGCACACAAGTTCAGTAGCGTGTATGGCCACCATGTGCGTTGACAACTGCCACACAATGCCTTTGCATGGACCTTGAGATGCTTGTGAACACATGATTGGGAAGACGCCGCCAATTTTTTGCTGCAAAATGGTGCCAAGATCTTGCAAACTCTGTGGTTGGTTCTGGAGAGTGCGCAGACTTCTGCCAAGAGCATGCCAGACGTGTTCCATGGGATTGATGTCAGGAGACCTTGACGGCCAGTCCATGACGTTGACTCCCACATTCTGAAGGAAATTCCTTGTCAAAATTGCTGTATGGGGTCTGGCATTGTCGTGTTGGAAGATCAATCCGGGTCCATGTGCTGCCATAAAAGGCAGAAGTTCTGGTGCCAGTACCTGGTCGTGGTAAGCAGCAGAGTTGAGGTTGCCACGGATGACAAGAAGCCTGGAACGTGCATTGCCACAGAAAGCACCCCACACCATGACACTTCCGCCTCGAAATCTGTCAACTTCCTGTACACAAAACTGGGCGTAACGTTCATGACGGCGCCTCCACACCCTCGCCCTACCATCAGCAAATCGAAGATTAAATCGGGATTCATCACTGAAGACGACTTGATTCCAATTCCTCTGAGTCCATCGTAAGTGTCGCTGTGCCCACAACTGACATTGACGTCTGTGTAATTGAGTCAGAATCGGCCCGCAGTATGGCCACCGTGCTTGAAGGTGAGCAGTTCTCAGACGGTTTCAAACAGTTTGCGCACTCAGTCTACCCCTAAACAGTTCATTTCTGGTTGATGTAGCTGTCAAAAATCGGTTACGGAGGTGACGTAAGACAATCTGACGATCCTCTGCATGTGACGTCACACGTGGTCGACCTGGCCAAGGGCGATCAGCGGTGGTACCTGTTTGCTGTAGACGCGTCTGTAAATCATAAACAGTCCGTCGACTACAACCCATCGTCCTTGCGTCTGACAGCATTGCTGAGGGTCATTTGTCCGGTGTCCCTATCCTTTATAGTGATTATTGTGATGAAAAGGTCTATTTAATAAACTGATCAGTAAATTTCATTTACTAAACATTTTCTGCGAAAATATATTGGAAAGTGAATTTGAGACAGTGTTCAAAATATGTAACATTTTGACACATTTTAAACCTAAAGAAGCATGGGAACCCATTTTTTACTTGATTTTTCATATCGCCATTCTCGAAAATACAACACTAAAATATTTTGCTGTCAAAGTATGAATAAATTGCTATATTTAAAGGAATACATCTATGCCGTTAATCACCTTTTTTTAAAGAAAACAATTATTCGACAATGATCACTTGTTAATATACTTTTTATACAAATATACTGTACACATATTTGATCACATGTATTTCCTTGTTAAACAATAAATATTACACATAATAGTTTAAGGTCAATTGCCAAAAATGCTCATCCCACACCATTTTAGATGTAAAACCGGATGTGAAACGCTTATGGTTTTGCACTTCATCACATATATACATCACATATTTAGATATAATTTTAGAAAATGCGTTAATAAAGACTTAAGCATAGTCACAAATGCGATCCAGAAAATATTACAGCAAAAATTTGTGCTTCATGAAAACTGTAACATTGAGCAAGGTCTCGCCAGGCGAATACAAATCCATTCTCATTTAGAGTATGAACTAAGATTAGCTGCCCCCGAGTTATCTGTCAACGCGCATGTTGACAGGGAATTAGCTCAGTGTTATTTATAGTATGACATTTATTGCCTTAATTGTTTATCCCCAGAAGTTCCATGTCCAGAGCAACGTCATTGTCTATCCATTGTTGTTCATTACTATATATGTGTTAGCATTACACGGTGTTAGTGAAGCTTGGTATTCCGAGTGCTGGTGTAGGGACGACCTCAAGCAGGATGTGCCACTCGTAGGAAATGTCCTGAGGTTGAGCTGGAGCTCCGCTCACCTCATGTATGCCTGAGCTGGTAGGTCTGCCCATCGCTGTGTTTGTGTTGTCAGAGCAGGTATTCCACTCATTGTGCAATTGTTGTTCATTGTTTACATGTTGTGCATAAAGCGTTGTGTCAATTTGAATCACACAGTTTTCACAAAATGAAATGTCAATGTCTGAACGGAAAGCAGATTATTTGTTTGAAAAATATCTATGTCAAAGTTAATGCCGCCATCTTGGATGAAGATAAAATAAACTTACAAACAGGTGTGGGGCCATGTTAGATTTACGACAAACTTGCGATAGTTTTGAAAAAAGGCAACGATAGCCTACGATTTCCTGACGATACATTTATGATAATTTTAGGTCTACGATTGTTTCAAAAATCTAGGCCCAGACCATCATTACTCAGTAGTTCCCGCAACAACTTAGGTGAGACCTAGGCATCTAAGGTTTGAAGGAAGACATAACAAAATTGGGAGCTGGATGCAATATATAATGGTAGTTTGATGGAAGTTTACCACGTATTTGTATATGTACTTGGCATTATTCGGAACTGGACTTCAAAGGTGATTTTGGGACAATGTATACCTAGTACTGGCATTCCATGATTGAAATGTGTTTGAAAATACAGGGAATATGAATTTGAATTTGTAAAGAGAAAATTCAATCTAATAAATAATGATCAATCTAGTAATGTAAAAATCATAATAAACAAGCGTTTGCCACTAATGTGGCTATATCCCCCGCCCCTGTCTCAGAATTTATGACATAATTAAATCTAAACAAACCCTAGCCTTTTTTAACCGAGGTGGAACTTGTCATGGAAATTGTAAAAAAAGAAGAGTTTGGAACTCTTGCTGCCATGGAAACGTAAAAAAATAAAAATTTCTAAAAATTCTATATAACAAAAGGCACCAGTTCAGTGTGTACCTGACAGACCTGAAAAGTTTGATGAAAAAATATTGAACGGTTTATGAGTTATACTCCGGAAACAAACCCTACCCTCACAGAACCTAAGTCCATCTTGTTGCCATGGAAACGTAAAAAATAAAAATTTCTTAAATTTCTAAATAGCAAAAGGCACCAGTTCAGCATGTACCTGACAGGCCTGCAAAGTTTGATGAAAAAATATTGAACGGTTTATGAGTTATGCTCCGGAAAAGAACCCTACCCTCACAGAACCTAAGTCCATCTTGTTGCCATGGAAACGTAAAAAATAAAAATTTCTAAAATTTCTAAATAGCAAAAGGCACCAGTTCAGCATGTACCTGACAGACCTGCAAAGTTTGATGAAAAAATATTGAACGGTTTATGAGTTATGCTCCGGAAAAGAACCCTACCCTCACAGAACCTAAGTCCATCTTGTTGCCATGGAAACGTAAAAAATAAAAATTTCTAAAATTTCTAAATAGCAAAAGGCACCAGTTCAGCATGTACCTGACAGACCTGCAAAGTTTGATGAAAAATATTGAACGGTTTATGAGTTATGCTCCGGAAAAGAACCCTACCCTCGCAGAACCTAAGTCCATCTTGTTGCCATGGAAACGTAAAAAATAAACATTTCTTAAATTTCTAAATAGCAAAAGGCACCAGTTCAGCATGTACCTGACAGACCTGCAAAGTTTGACGAAAAAATATTGAACGGTTTATGAGTTATGCTCCGGAAACGAAACGTGACGGACGGACGTACAGAGCCCATTTCTATATCCCCCGCCAACATTGTTGGGTGGGGGATAATAAGCCATGATTAAGCCAGAAAAATATGTATTCTGCGTTCCGTGAACATACCCTTGGAACTTTATTGAACAGTTCTCCTTTGAACTGCGACTTATCTACATAACTTTATACGGATAGAGACTAATTTGTAATAACTATTTTATGCTAAGAATTCTATTGGAGTAAATTGTAATGTTTGTATTACTTAGATCTAGCCCTAATCTCCAATTTATAGCTCATGACTTGAATGTTTCCACAGCATTTAACAAAATTATGGACAATCCAGAATGTGTAAAATTGAACCACATACAAACATTACGAATCAAAATGACTGTTATCAGGGGCCATAACTCTGTAAAAAAAAACAAGCATATAGTCAACGAAGTCATCTATATCCCCCGCCATTTTAACACGTTATGGTCCCAAACCAGGTAACTGACCCAACATTTCTCTTAGGCCATGTCAAAATAGCTGCAATGGAAATTCTAAAACAAACATTTATAAAACTCCTAAATATCAAATGGTACCAGTTCAGTATGTGCCTAGTAGACATGCCAAGTTTTGTAAGAAAGTGTTTAATGGTTTTTGAGTTACACTCCGGAAACGAACAGCACCCTTATAGAACCTAAGTCCAACTTGTTGCCATGGAAATGTAAAAAATAAAAATTGATAAAATTCCTAAGTAGCAAAAGGCACCAGTTCAGTATGTGCCTAGTAGTCATGCAAAGTTTTGTAAGAAATTATTAAACGGTTTTTGAGTCACATTACAGACAGACAGTTTATTCAGTAATTTAGGCATCAAAGCACACAGTACACACAGTATAAGAATACAGAAACAGCATGGATCATATCAGGATTTTCAGAGATAAGCAGATTTATCATTAACTGACAGTCTTTAAAAATACCTTGCAACATGGGGAAAAATTTATACCTGAAATGGGAATATGTTTCAAATATGAGTAAGACTTGTTATTCATACTCTACCTCTCCGAATGAACAGTTTGTACAATTAGCTCTGATTAAACTTTTATCATTTATACATTACACATGTATATATCACTGTCACATGACACTTTCTGAACAACACATACAAACATTGCAACATGATCTTTGCTACCTGGACACAAGAGGACCAATTCAATTGTGAAAACCTGGCTACTGTCCTGAAGAACATATAACAGGAGTTCCGCATTGCTGAAGTATCTGCTCTTACAACAGACAATATTAATAACAATACAGCTGCCGTTGACATTGCAGGATATTCACATGTCCAACTGCTATTAAAGATCAACTATCCTTGCCATCTGTTGACGCAGTTCTTGTGATGGCACAGAGACTTGTTGTTTTCTTCCACAGGTCTACTAAGTGTACCAGCAGATACGAGATAGAAGTAGCTGGGGATACATCCACTGTCAGTCAACCATCACAATAGGTGAAGTCGGACCCCCTTGATCAAGATGAACCCCAAAAATCCCGAAAATTGCTTGAATGTACACTCTTTTTGAAATTTACTCTTAATGGGTGAACTAACTGTAGTATCTCATGATGAAAATGACAAAGACAAGTTGGAAACATAACTATCTGATCAGACAAAAAACAAAATCAGCTTTGGAATTTTGAAGAGACTATATAAGTGAGACAACTTATATTTACTCTTGCTTGACAACGGTATAAGGCTCTATACTGAAACTCCATTCATAATAAAATAAAGAAATTGTCATCCTTAAAATATCTTGTCTTGACTTCCAACACATGTGTATTGTTGTGTCATATTTCAAAGAAATTGATGAAATTTTATTATCTTTTCTTCGTATATATTTGCCAATTTTTAAAATGAACTTTTTGGTAAAAGTTAGTCCCAGGTTGCAGGAAGTGCAAACCCAATTGGGCCATCCTACTGACTGCCTCACCTAAAAGGGGCTTAAACCATTTCTTTTCCAAGTAGTATAGGTAATGGGGGTTCTGGACCACTTCCAATGGAGCCGGATTTATTACCTATACTGCTACTGCAGGTGGAATTTTTTATGCCAAAATGATTATGCGATTCAACGATAGTCATGAGTCATATTAAAAGAAACATCAATATTAATTAATAATGAATAAAATTTACTATAGCCCACGAGGATATTGGAAAGGTATAGGAGCAATAAAAAAATTAGCCACTGCGGCTAAGGTATCTAAAGATGTGGCCAAGGATTGGTTAAAGAAACAAGCGTTGTGGCAAATATATTTACCGGCACCGCGTTATATACTGAGGGACAAGTTTGATATTTTTACAACGAATGAAGTTCATCAGGCTGACCTCTTGTTTCTTCCCCACGATAAGGTAAAACGCAAAACGTATAAATACACTTTAACAGTAGTGGATGTGGCTAGTCGATACAAAGAGGCAGAGCCATTAACCTCAAAAGATCCAACAGAAGTAGCTAATGCACTGAGTCGCAAATATAAACGCGGACCACTAAAATGGCCTAAGCTATTTCAAGTAGATCCCGGTCGCGAGTTTATGGGATCGGTAACTAAACTGTTAACAAAGCACAATGTCGAAATCATCCGTGGTGAAAGAGAGGCCAACAGCAGTCAAGCTATCGTCGAAAGATTTAACCGGACATTAGCGTTTGTTTGGCTATCAGTATGGGATCGAAATGAAATCCGAGCGATTGAGATCAACCGAATGGGTGTCACGATTATCAGCCGTTGTATCAGCGCTGAATAATGAAGTAACGAGATTAATAGGGAAGAAACCATCCGATGCGATTAAAATGAAATCTGTGACTTCCGAATCTTCAGCAAAGAACGAAAACTTCCGAATAGAGTAAGGGTAAGATATTTATACAAGCCCAGTGAACTCGAGGGAGGCCTACGTGGCACAACCGATCCCATATGGTCCCTTAAGACGTATAACATTAGTCGATTGGTTACGAAAGAAGGAGAGCCTATTCTTTATTATCTTCAAGATGGACCGGGTAGGGCATTTGTACGAGAAGAATTGTTCATAGTTCCCGACGGTACGGTATTACCACCATAACCATAAGCATAGGTAGTTACACCATCATTATCAATCCATCTCCTTGTATCTAAGGGGGATAATGATGTCTTGTTCATTCTTAATCCATATATCCTATGATTGTAACTTCTTAAAGAGTTCATCTCGTGTTTGAACGTTCTACTGTTGAATAATGATTCTTTATACTGTTCGTGTTTGATATGCTTTTTTACCACATACTTCTTAACACCCTAAGCTTTTCTTATCTCTCCATTATCGGACTTCTTTATAGAATACATCTTAGGTCTTAATCCGACATACTCCACTATAGGGGTCCCAGCACATTCATCCTTCATCTTACGTAACACCTTTTTATTTACTACGCTGTGCAGTGGATTATCTTTTGGGTAATCGCTCGTGTCGTACATATCTATTTTTTCTGCCATATCTTTATACACATCCTCGGTTTGTATTTCCATCAACAAAGAATCTGTGTCGGTATATAACACCTCGCATCTATCGTCGTATTGCTTCTTAAGTTCGTTGTAATAAAAGTCATACATTAAGTGTTTTGACAAGTCGAGAATACTCATACTGACGTACACCGGTCTGTTGAATTTTATATTACTCTTCTGCATAATGAATTATTTATTAATTTCGCTTTCCTCGCCAGTCCTCCCTTTCTTCCTGCAGCTATTTTTTGGGGGTTCTTAGTAACTCTGGGTTGTTTTTTTGTTTGTGGTGGTTCCTCCATCACTAGTTGTTCCTCGTTCACATGTTGTTGCGTTTCCACAATATTTTGTGCAGTTTCGTTCACAATCTGTTGAGTCTCCATTTATATCATTAAGTGGGCACGTATATTTAAATTGACAATACCTAGCCGTTATTAAAGCTGTGGTGAGTGGAGCTAAAAACATTCCGTATCTATGATAAAACTCACAGCTCACTGAGCTTATAGCGATGAATGGGTCTTTCTCTAGAGATTTGCATAAATACAAACGATGTTCTGCCGGGATAGGGAGAAACGTACTAGCTACGACTGTGTATAGTTGTAATATAGACGACCCTATCGTTTTAGTCATGGTAGCTCCCAGTCTAGACTCGTAACGCACGTACAGTTTTTTAATCTCTTCGTCGGTCATGTTATCAATTTTTTCGATGGTATAATTTTCTCCCAAATATTGGGAACATTTACCACCGGCTACCAAAGCAGCCAGTCTTTCTCTATGTTTATCTAAAGATTTATCTACATCAGGCTCAGATTCTTTGAGCATTTGTTCGATGAGTTCCTCGCATTCCATAATGTAATACCTAAGGAGATATTTAAGTCTAACATAATATAATATGACATATCCAATAAAACCCGTAATAATGAACTGTTGCGAAAGAATGATGATTTCGAACCACATTTTATGTCATATTAACCGCTAATGTTCAATTTGCTACATTTTGCTATATTTGCTACATTTCTGCCATATTTTTTGCTATATTTGCTATAATTTTGCTACATTTTGCTAAGCAATTGCATAAGCAGCTGGTTGATCGGTTTTTAATACGAGTTTACAGAGCTTCGTTGACGCTAACAGTTTTCTGACTTTATCTCGTTCGGGCTTGGTATAAATGACATCATTTTCGCGTAAACATTCCTCGAATGAATCTCTGTCTTTGCAATGAAAGAGGGCTACCCATTTGGTCTGCTCTCTGAGATCTTTCAGGACAGAGTTGTATGTTTGAGTAAGTACCCAAACGCTATGTTGAGTATGCCGAACGGAGAATGCTAAATACGAAAGCATATCTTTCTTTTTTGTTAATTCTTTACTGGCGCTGCAGTCGTCTATTACGAAAAGGGTTGATTCTCCTTTGTATTTTTCGTGACATACTCGGAGACAGTCTTGTAAACGATCGCCCGGATCGACTCTGTGTACCCCGTCGTCATCCATTACCCAATCTCTCGATAAGTATGTTTTATTAACGCTTATAGTCGGGCACAGAATAATAATATGATCGAAAATGTCCCGATAATGACTTTGTAAAATATCTAGAATAATAGCTGTTTTTCCACAGCCCATTTGCCCGCATATGATAGCGCAGTGCGGATCTTTAGGTAAAAGATTATTAATAGATTGCTTGCACGAATCTCCCATTCTGTATATTAAGTTGCGCATCCATAATCACGTACAAATATATGTTTAATTTACCAGCCGATTCCTGAAGCTTCGTTATCTGTATGGTGCCACCCTCGCTAGCATTTTCTATTCTCCTCCCACTGCCGTGTAGTTGGTCATCGTCCATTGTTCGCATGTCGAGCCATAGCGCGTACTTCGTGGTGAGGTATTCACCCATCGATACACTCCCGAGAGACAGATCTTTCACGACCGCATTAACTTCCGGGGAGCGTTTTATAGAAGGAAGTTTTTTAATCTCATCCTACTGGTGATACGCTAGCATTCCTTGGCTATATAGTTGATTAGGAGCGCCCTCGATAGTCAGTTCTACTTTTGTAATCTTGGGATTGTAGAACTTCTCGGTATTTCTTTTAAATGCATCGGAGGGGTCCTCGAACAACATCAAAATACCCTTCAACGACCTCGTGGGGACGTTTAGATTAATATTCCACATCGTATCTTTTCTGTCACTCGTGATCTTTCGGTGTCACAGCACAGCACTTCCTGGTATACTGGTTACAAATTTGTCTGGCTAATTCGGGATCTGTATGATCATATCATACTCCAGTGAGATATTTTCAATAGAATAGCTACTACCATCTTCAATAGCTTTGATTACTCTGCTGTAGTCATTAAAAGTGAGTTCATATTCTAACCTATCGCCTAGGGATGCTTGATAAAAGGGCATGTGGGAATCTAGTAATTCAAAGTCTAGGGGAACATAGAATCGGTTACCTAATGCGTCGGCAACGGCCTTATGTTTTTCGTTGGTATCAACACCATTTTCAGCGCCCACGCCCAGTCTCAATGTGTTCTTAGTACAAATACCTTGGTACTGTAAGTTTTCCCGCTCTTTATCCGTTCTCCAGAGATCCATGTAACAATAGTATACATCGCTATCGTCGATACTCAAAACCTCATTACCGCTAATTTTAATCGAGATTTTCTTAACGATAGCACGACCAATGTTCTAAACAGGCTCCCTGTTAACGTTGGTAGAAGTCAAACTAATCGTAAATGCTAGTCGGACAGTTCCTGGAACTAACACATCGTGTGCGCCGAGATTAGGAAAGCGAACAAGAAGTTTGTGCAACAACAACAGTACTTACGCGTTCATATCTAATATACCAATTACAGGTCAATCACCTCATTACGTTTATATTCAACACGATTTCTGAACTCTGTCGTCCGAACGTGTTGTTTATGCCGTCTGGATCATGTTACAGTAATTACATCCCACAATGCACTTCTAAACAGTCTGCGCATGCCCAGTAAGACGGACATGATGTCACAGTGTTTACCTTTATTAACCCTGCAGCCCCGCACGAGGCTACTTTCTACATTGTCGCAAGCCACTCAACTGCGTTACCCTCCAGCCACCCCTTAGCTCCTCCTGTCTTTCATGGCCTAATGTATTCACGAGCATCACGAACGTGGTTCCTTGTGCATTCGCTAGTACTCATGTATTGGCGTCCATTCCATGGCTGTTTATCAGGCTACCTATATATATATATATATATATATTGTGTAGATACCTTATCTCCTGGGGCTGCCTCGGCGTCATAAGCCACTCCATACTCAACTGAGCATGGAAGGCTTGTGGCCCCCAAAGAACTTACGCTATTTCGGTACTGTCCGGTCAGCACGACCAGTACTAGCTTAACTCTAGGGATCGTCCGGGTCATCGGACCCCAGGACCGGCATATCCCTCTCACAGCTACACAGTCCGGGTCCATAAGACCCCAGGACATTGTTGTTATCTTACCCGGGTCTCCACGACCCCAGGGTGTCAACCCGGGTCACTTCGACCCCAGGGTCTCTTAGGCAACCGAGGCAGCCCCCATGTTGTGCCAAATGTTTATGTAAATATCTGTATATAATAAAACTTCCTGCTATGTAATACATTTCATGTTGTTTGTGGCACAAAATTGCTTTGACCCCTAATGGATCTCGAAGTCTACGTTGTGGGTTTAACTTGCGTCCGTATTGCGAAGACATTGTTATATTGAAAACATGTACCCTATGTTTAATATAAAAAGGACTAATTTTGATATTAATGACTTTGATCTAGATACCATAACTGATACTAGTACCATCGAAGAAGGTACTGATGAAACCAGCTTTGTTGGCCCGAATCTTATGGATGGACTTTTACAACCAGCCGTTGATGATTATTACGATTGGTTTAAAC
The DNA here is from genome assembly GCF_022045235.1 of Haliotis cracherodii. Lineage (NCBI taxonomy): Eukaryota > Metazoa > Mollusca > Gastropoda > Lepetellida > Haliotidae > Haliotis > Haliotis cracherodii. The sequence goes on from NW_027266264.1 coordinate 43,116,439, forward strand.
ATGATAGTCCTATTGGTCGTGACTATTCAAAGTTTACGATAGATAGGGATGGGGTATTGCGACTGCATGACTCTCCACATATTAATCTTATTAATTCTCGTACTCATAATCCCCTAGCCTTGACTACGATATACACTAAACACGGCATCAACACTGTTCGTGATAAATTAGGTTTTGTGAACTACCAAGGAAAACTTCCCGCGAAGACTACTAAGGTTCTTCGAACCGTGCGTACTGAACTCGATAATACAGATAATTTGGAAGCAGCCTCGATGGTGGCCTCTGACGGACTCGGAAAAATCTTAGATACCTATTACGATAATTTCACGGTCAATGTACCATCCTCGGAGTTTAGTATTAGGGAATTACGAGGTCTTGACAAGGCATTACGAACAATGCGGGGAGAACTGATAAATAATATAGCCAAGACATCCGAAATCGACAAGCATATAGCTCAAGAGAAAACAAAACTTAATGAGGCGGGCGATGAGTTCAGTAGACGCCGCGTAGAGGAAAGATTACGTCACTTAGAAGAGGAAAGATCGGCCCGCCTCCAAGCAGCTTCCACTAATAGAAAGGCACTTCGTTCGCAAATCAGTAGAATTCGAGAAACTATCGATCAAGTCCTCAATGATGACACTACACTGGCCGATAAAATTAAAACATTGTTCAGAGAACAGGGAATATCAATTGCCAGTATTTTAACCGCGTTGGGATTTATTATATCGACTTTGACTCTCGCATTAACCGGTGGCACAGTTGGTACAGGTGGTGGCGGATCTCCGCCCAGTGATGGTATAAAAGAGTGGATAAAAAAACATTTAAAAGCATTAGGTTCAGCACTGGGAAAGCTTGCTGAGAAAGCCGCGGCCGCACTTCCCGGTATAATAGGGAGTGTTGTTTCCTGGCTATTGAATTTATTAGCTAAGACCACCACTTGGCTTAGTCAAAACTTGTGGGGGCTGATCGTAGCAATCGCAGGGCTGTTTTACATATCCGCTAAGAACTATTTAACCAAATCAGTTCATTAAGAACTATTTATCCAAATCATGAGTAAACCAGCCGCGACTCCACCTAATACAAGCCCTGTTTTTTCATCGATATGTTGTTGATTTTTAGCCGCAATATGCGGTGACACTTGTGCGTTAGTAGATGGTTGAGCGATAGTTGGTGTTTGTGGCTTGACTATTCCCTTTTCGCCCGTGATCGTTTGCGTTATTAATTCGACGTTAATATCTGAATTTATACCTGGTTTTTGTTGATCGGTAGCGATAACAATTTTATTATTATAACCTATCACTTGACCGATCTTAAGTTCCATATTACTCGGAGACATGTATAGTCCCGGCGCATAAACGAAGTCCACTTTGAATTGAGCGTACTGTAATGCATCTTGAAAACGCTTAATAGACGATGGTATGTCAACTTGTGAATTAATGGCATCCTCCACGTTTGAGACAAACTGTTTTTGTGCATCGAGTGCTGTCCCAGAACCGATAATGGACGTTCATGTTTGCGATTGTGCTCCGAGAATTGCCCATACATAAGTTCTTATCGATTCATTAATTCTTTCAAATCCTGGGTTAGTAAAATTATTTTCGCTTTTATCATTAAGAAATTCATTCCAAGCATCTCCAGGTGGTTGCTCAACCTTTTGGATGGTGAAAGCAACACCACCCTTAAAGTTCATACGATCATCTCTCCACTCGTTACTTGAGAGAGCAAAGCTCGGAAGGAGCCGACCCCTTTTCAGTAAATCATCGCTGACTTCTTTAACAGAGTGTGCACCATCGTATGGAATACCTAGACCATGGTTAACTCCACTCAGACGCCAATCTTTACTCGTAGAAACATTAAATTCATTACAAACACGTTCGAATGCCTTCTTATCGTACTGATTATTTGTGGAATTCCACGCTCGATCCTGCGGTAATGGAGCATTAATTTCTTTAAGTATACGTCTAATCTGATAGTACACGTGAAATAATATAACAGACTTATATAGTTTAAATCCTGGGACATTAACAGATACGCCACATCCCATTGTGGCACACCATACGGCAAAGTTTAACTGATTCTGCCAAAATTGCATTGGATTGTGAAACCAATCGTGCACCATTTTATCGCTAGTTGCCGTGACCCTGTAATTTTTAAAGATATCGGGGAATTTAACGAAAAATTCAGCACCAGAGGCAGTTACTATAATCGATTGATTAGTAATGTATCTCGATTTCATATTTAAGTTATGATATAGTATCATTGTATATTTAATATGTATGTTACACTCCCGGGAATAACCAATGGTCAGTCTATTGAACTGCTTCATACTATCGATAACTCGGATGGACAACTCGAAGTAGCTATCTGTGATGTAACGTATTACCCACGGTGGACCAACAGAAATAAATGGTAAAAAATACATTATACCTGATGGGTATTACAGCGTATGCTCACTCAATGATGAATTTTTTAAGCCTAATGGAATTAGTCTCACACAAAATGAGTCGAATGGGTTACTGATTTTAAACGCTGGAAAAAAAGATGTAAAGCTTTACGAGAACTTAGCATACACACTTGGATGGAGAGGAGAAATAACAGTACTCAAGACATCAGATCAGGGACTCAATTTACCCGATTTAGTTCCCTATAAAGAGTTGTGTATCCATCTTGATCAAATAAGCACGACGGATAATATTCAACAAGAAAGTCCTTCAACTCTACTCAGAAATGTTCCAGTGAAAGATGAAAAATACAATAGCGGTAGAACGGAATCTTTCTCAACATTACAATATAAAAAATTAAAGCGGGGTATTATTTCAGACCTCAAAATTTCTATATTAGATGTAAAACACCAACCTGTACATATAGGATACTTAAGTGCAACACTCCATATTATAAATAATGGTTGATTCCATATTTAAGTTATGATATAGTATCATTGTATATTTGATATGTATGTTACACTCCTGGGAATAACAAATAGTCAGTCTATTCAACTGCTTCGTACTATCTATAACTCGGATGGACAACTCGAAGTCGCTCTATGCGATGTAACGTATTACCCGCTGTGGGCCAAAATAAATGCTGCAAAAGATAATAATAGGATAATGCTATTATCCGCATATGGTACTAGCAAATCCATTACTATACCTGATGGGTATTACAGCATAAGCTCACTCAATGATGAAATTTTTAAGCCTAATGGAATTAGTCTCACAAAATGAGGCGACAGTGAAATTCGACAATGAAAAACCAAATATAATTTTATTGGACCCATCAGCTACACTTGGATTTACACGCTTAGTTGGCACAATACACAAGTTACCAGATCAGGAGGTTAAATTACCTGATTTAGTTCCCTATAAAGAGTCGTTCATCCATCTTGATCAAACAAGCATGACGGATAATATTCAACAAGAAAGTCCTTCAACTCTGCATATTATAAATAATGGTTGATTCATCAGGCCCTGGAACCCTCAGACAATGTAATACAATTGCGCTTTCCGATCTCGGAGACACAGAAGGATTAGATAAACCTGGTAACAATGGTAAGTTATACGCTTTACACTCACACGATAATGTATACAAGCGGAAAGAAGTTACATTCCCGGAAAATCAAGAAGATTTAAGCGATGTCGACGTTAGTAGACTCCATAAAAACAGTCCGTACAATGTTATTCGCAACGGTGAGAATAAATGGACTGTGGTCGAAGCAAACCTCAAGTGGCTACTGAATATAGTCATTACCCCACCTTATGTGATGATGGGTAAGGGACATAATTTAACTAAGATAATAAATAGTGGCATCGTACTCGCGGCTTATATCCCGTCAAAACGAAAAAGTGTGTTAGTCACTCCCCTGCCAGAAAAACCAGGTCATATGTTATATAGTCGTCTGGCAGTCCAAAATGTTAGTTTAAATTTGGTTGCTGAATTCGATGATATTAAAGTTAACTTGAGTGCAATACCTAATATTTCTACCCTTATTATTGAAGTCTTGTTCAGAGATGTACGGGTAGATGCCTTCGAAATATGGTCTATCGATTAAATGGCTCAAGAAACACGAGCGTCAACGTTGCAGTATTATTCATATCGGATGGGGGGGGTTCAAATTATTAAAAGTGGTAGTATTTCTCTTTCTAAGATATTCTTGCCGTATAATATACAATTGATAAGGTTGATGTATACTCTCAAAACATTTAAGCAAGACCAATTAAAGACTATCATATATTCGTAACATACACTATGACTTTATATCCAGCGCTCGATGAAGCAATTGAAAAGATGGAAACTGTTGATGGATTTCTATTACATCAAATAAGTAACATAAAACATCGAATAGAGAAGGATAGGGAGTTGAGACTTGGATTGTATAAAAAGTATCGCAGAGCTGTGAATGCTCTGGACGGAGTTGACACCGCGCTTGTAGCAGCTGGCATGGGACTCGGTGTAGCAGGTGTTGGTTTATTATCAACTATAATCGGCGCGCCTATCGTGCTCGGCATGGAAATAGCCGCCAGAGTCTCAGGACTGGCAGGAATAGCGATAAAATTCATTTTACGTAGGTTGCAAAAGAAAGCATTAAAACACGATAGTATTCGGATACTCGCCGAAGCAAAGTTGAACAGCATTGAGGATCATATTTCGACAGCAATGGTCGATTGTAAGATATCCGAGGATGAGTTTCGTTTAGTGCTGTCGGAACTCACCAAATACAATGAAATGAAGCAGGAGATTCGATCAAAATCTAATAAGACCAGTGGTATTAGCGAAGATGAGAAAAAAAAGTTCATAGAACAGGGGAGGCAACAAGCGCGTCAATTATTCCGTGCCAAAACCAAAGAACTGGTTGGAGATTAAAAATAGATTGCTTACTATCGTTTGATCACATTTAGACAAATGCTTACATGAATATATATAATAATGGAGATCGAAAAAGCTATTAAATGGAGAGAATTACCACAAGGTTTTTATTATATCAGTGATGTCAAACAAACCAAATACGGTTATCAATTGTTTCTTATCATTTTACAAGAAGAGTGTAGTTGTATAGTCTGGTCTACTAGTAAAATGAACGAAGAACTTAATAAAAATGTTGAATATCGCTTTATTGATAAAAATAATGAAGAATATTTTTATTACCATTTAGGCTCATCTAAAGCAATGATTGCCCCCGGTATTGGTGAGCTAGAGCCAATTTAACTTAATCTCATGACTATCGTTGAATCGCATAGTCATTTTGGCATAAAAAATTCCACCTGTAGTAGCAGTATATGTAATAAATCCGGCTCCAGTGGAAGTGGTCCAGAACCCCCATTACCTATACTACTTTCCAAGTCAGGCTTTTTTTGTATGGTAACCATATATGAAAATATATGTTAGGCCCTACTCCAACTGCACAGACACCAAATTCACATACTTACCTTACTCATATTAATATATCAAAGACAGATAACCGATTAGTAGCCAGTTTCTAAATATGTCTGCCATAAAGGTCATGTTTAACATCGGATCAAAAGTCTGAGATAGAGTTTTAGTGGAACCATAATTTCACGCAATGTTTCAGCCTCATATGGATTGTAGTTTCAGAGGAGATGTAAATAATGTAGTACCATATTCACTGTATTATCAAAACCATACACATAAATTCATTTTCAGAGAGAGAACTGTAGTGAACTTAATGCAAACATTAATGAATAACAACTTTTTTATGATAGTTACAAGGCAATTAGCAATCCCTTCTACACTGCCGTTTTCTGTAAACATATCTGTAATGTAGACAATAGTATATGGAGTGTCGTGTAATGTTCGGTTTTAGTAGGTGGTGCAAATACAGACTATACTTCAGTCTATAAGTTGGTCAGTGACTTTGGTAAACAGTCAATATGGTAGCACAAGAAAAATGGACATTGGACATCATGCCATGACATATGCCCAATTGACTTTCAGTGAGCAAGCTACAAGCCATATTTATTTTGATGTTTTCAAAAGTGAAACACAAGTCTCTTTTTGGCCAGGAACACCCACACCATAAGTTCTGGTGAAGAAGCTGAACATGTGAAGAGTATATGGATGATGATACAGCTAGGTTTTCAGTTACAATTATCTATACAAGTGGAACACCATGGCAATCCAAATAATGTTTCTGATTTTAGCAAACAATATGGACATTTCATAATATATACACAGATAAAGTGTGACGAACATAAAATACTGACATGCTGAAAGATGCATAATCTGTATCAAAACATGCAACATTTTAGAGGTGATAGTCTTTAAAGAAAGAGTGCAGCTTTATACAGTATTAACACACAACAATCATATAATGTATATACAAACCTGAGGTACTTTACAAGAATTTAGAGTTCTGCTGAACTTGATATCTACATCGTCTCTGAATAATTTTGGATCTGACCTGCAATAAAATATTAAAGATAACACAAAAACATATTGCATCATGCATGTTTACTTAATCTAAGTCTAAATCTAACCAACATACAACCACTGTCATTCAAGTATAGCGGTCATTAAACATCAATGAGAGTCTCCAAGACCTAAAGTATCATGTGACTTGAATATGTTACAGGTATCTCTTTTCTCACACATTTATAAACTCGATATGGAGTTTTGGAAAATGTGGTAACACCTCGTAGGAGGTATTACAATTGTAACACCTCGCAGGAAGTATTACAACGATTGTAACACCTCGCAGGAAAGTGCATTGTTGGATGCAGTGATATTGCTTGGCTGGAGGGCCCTTATAATACAGCGTTGCTTTATTGTGAAAGTGCATTGTTGGATGCAATGATATCGCTTGGCTGGAAGGCCTTTAACAATACAGCGTTGCTTTATTGTGAAAGTCTGCATTGTTGGAAGCAATGATATCGCTTGGCTGGCGAGCCTATAATAAAATACAGCGTTGCCTTATGCATGTAATAACCAAGTCTCTTGTGATCTTAAAGGGGCACTGATCTAACGCAATTCCCCGGACTGGTTGTTGCCTTTGTTATTGTTTTTTCCCCCCGTGAGTACCGCAACGCAACTGAGCGTGACCAGAGACTGGGCTACCATCTGCAAGGACAGCTAAATAAACTTGGAGGCTGGAGACAATGTTTGTTTTACGCACTTTTGCATAAACACTGATTGGTTAACTGTGATCTATAAAGATTTCGACAAAGGGCGCATGTTAATTAATTTCTTCAGCCTAAACAAACAGACAAAGGGAACAGCAGAGCTCATCAGATGTCGTAATTTGGAAATATCCCAGATGGTTATAGTTTAATATAAAAAAAAGTATCCATGCAGTGAAAGCATTTTCGGATTTCGGATTACGTCGATAATACGATTACTACTCCCTTGTTGTCATCCACGTTTTCTCGTCTAACCCTACACTTGTGTATTTGTCGTCATTCACTTGATGCTCAGTTAATGAATTAATTACAGGTACAATTAGTGGTAGCACCACTTAGATTACCTGATAAAGGTTCCCATTTGGCAGTTATTGTGTTTGGGGTAATTATTCAATCTAAATACAGGCTTGAAGTGAGGTGAAATGTGTGTTATGTAATATGCACGTGGCAGCCCAGCCAGAGATGAATGATCAGTTCATTTACTTTTTTTTGTAAATCAACGGATCGTTCCTAGTCATCAAAGGATTAACAGAAAATACGTTGATTGATTAATCACTGTTATCTTGCACAGTGGATATGTCAAAAGTGAGTGTTTACATGTCTAGGTTTACTAAAACAAAGGGAATACACTCATATCATGGCGTGAAGTGCCGATGTAAAAACAACATACTTTGTTCAAAGGGTTAACTGATAATACGTTGATTGATTGATCATTGTTTTCTATCACTCAATGGATTTTTTAGGAACCGTGAACGTTATGAAAATAGTTGTCACGTGGGCTTTCTCAGCCGACCCTTGAGACTTGACACCTATGTGAAACACCTGAAACAATCCAAGTGATCAGTTGAGAAACGAACACGGGTTATAATATCCGGAAACGATATATATCTTTTAAAATATTTGTTTGTTACAGAGACACGTGACATCGAATAAGTTTCTTTGTACAGCTGCAGACGTGTGGGATATTGTTCCTTTGTGTGGATATTCACGGATACATTCCTCGAACAAGGAAGCTGCCTAAAAATTTATACACATAAATTTGGTAGGTTGTAATTATGGTATTTGCATTTTGTTTTCCTTCATTTGAACCGATTCGTTCTTGTTTCTCTACGCCTTGGTTGGGAAATTCTTCAATGCGCGATAGACGTTGTTTTCACAGGTCTTTTCCTATGTAAGCGTGTATATATTACCGTCAATTTGTAAAATGTGATTCTCTCAGGCAATTTATAAAATGTGTAAATATTTCAGCCATTCTGACTAAAAAATCTGTCCAGATTGATTAAGACGATCAAAAGGGCCTACAAACATCACAACAGATTATTATGTAGGATTAGAAGCCAAACAACATAGAAATGTTCTTTTCAACGTAACATTTTCAGTCTCTTGGTGATGACATTAAACATCAAAATGTTTCGAATTTGTTATCATAATAATACAGATGGAAATGTTTTTCAGTCACTTTGTAAAATATTTGGACGTTTAATAAATATGTTACACATTTTGACAGTAACAAAATATACACACTATAAAAAAAGCAATGCTCAGGTGAAATATTTACTTTGTGTTGCATGTAAAAATAGTGTAAACGAAAAACGCAAAATTACCAAGCAAGTGACTTATCCAAACTTCGTCACCATTACCGATGCTACCCACAAAGATACCTACATTTCCTTATTATCTCGAAAACTGTATTTCATTTTGTTGATCAATGTGACCATACGCCCTTATTACTACCGGTATCCATAAAAGTGACTAATGCGCTTACGAAAGGCGCAGCAGAGGTCGCGAACTAGTCTAGATTTCTGCTATACATCCGGGTACTCACCGGGAAAAAACAATAACAAAAGCAACAACCAGTCCCGGGGAATTGCGTTAGATCAGTGCCCCTTTAAGTCTTTATTCTGGTTTCTTTCATTCTTCTTCTGTATTTTCTTTAAGATCTTTTATGCAAGACAGATTGATTGAAACAGATGAGAAGCTGTCTCAGTGCTTAACAAAAACAAACAATTAAATGTCTATTAGTTTCAAACAATAATTAACTTAAAGAGAGAACTTGGCTGACATTTGAACTTGATGGGCAAGTTTGGTAAGGTGAGCTGCAACAGGTGAACTAACACACATATGGTGAAACAATTATCAGTTCTATACACCAGAGAAATTACTCAAAGTTTAACACAATATATGTAACACTGCATTTACCAGAAAGTGCATGGGGCTTGGTATGAAACTGGCTTACTATTGTTTTAGACCATAAATTTTGACTTGGTGACTTGGACATGTGCCTTCTCAGACCACATGGCTTTAAATACCTGACCCCAGAGCATTTACCTCCCCTTGTTACATATTTGGAAGGGTAACATGAGACCAGTTAAAACAAATTTTAGAACTTTAAACGAAATGGTAATATTACAAATTGGGAACTTAAAAGAAACAAAAAATTAAAATACCCTTTCAGAAGCTAAAATGAAAACGGGTGAATTTTTTACCACTACACACCGGCCTCCTAATTGTAGAATGTAAGTGAAATTATTACTAAAATTGGTACCTTGGTGGCAAAATATATCTTTCTTATGAACTAAACTAAGATAAATCACTTTTTCTAGATAACATACAAACAAACATCCTGAATTAAACTAAAATGCAACATTTCATCAATCAGACACAGTTTATGTTCTTTAGTCTCTTTTGGTGTGGTTTTGTCATTTATCACATTACACAGTACACCTTCAGTCACTATTAATAACACACAGTTTGTCGATTGGTTGCAATAGTTCAAAAGTAGTGGTTTTAACTTTCACAGTTCTCACTAAATCTCTTTTGTCCCTGAACACTTAAATAACACGACCGAGTGCCCATGTATTATGCGGTTTATTGTCCATGACAAGTACAATATTTCCAACTTTCTTGGTGGTGTTCCATTTTTGTCTTTCTTGCAATAAGTGAAGATATTCTCTGCTCCATCTTTTCCAGAAAACATCTGCCAGATATTATACCTGTTTCCACCGATGCTTGCAGTACATGTCATCCTTCGAAAATGTGCCGGGGGAATCATCTCTCTTGATCTCAAATAAAGAAGGCTTGGTGTTAGAGGTGTTAGATCAAGGTACATTTGTAATGGACCTTCCATTGACAATGGCTTTGATTTCACAGAAGAGTATACATCATTCATCAGCGCCATTGGATCCCTTCATTTACCCATGTTGAACTTAACTTGGATTGATTGAAGCTGGAGAGTGCTGTCACGAAACTCCCATTTACTTCGAACTAGATTGGTGCCATTGTCAAATCAGATAACCTTTGGTGGACCACGCCTGGCGATAAACCTTCTGATGGTATTTATGCATGAGTAAGTGTCCAAAGAGCTAGCTACTTCAAGATGAATAGCCATTCAGGTGAAAAGTATACCATTTCTTTCTTCCAAGCTTTATTTGAAATCTACTAAAGTAGTCAATACCAACATTGGAAGATCTGCCATTTTCTGCTGACCAGCTGGTGCTTGATACTTACGACAAATGACACATTTTGCAAGCTGTGATTTGATAATAGGTCAATGAGTGATATCATGAGCATCGATCCACACAATTAGGTCTGATGACATGCATCAAACAAGTCAGCAAGCCTGGCCACCCGATCCCGTAGGTCGTCTCTTAAGACAAGCATAGTCACCTTTTAGGGCACTTTTAGTGATCACTCCAGAGCTCTGTACAACTGTCTGGAGTGAGAGCTCTTGAGTGCTCACTCCAGACAGTTGTACAGCAAGCCCAGCTGCTGTAAGTTCCATTCAATGTATGGTTATCTTCTTTCATGGGGCAACACTAGACTTTGCCATAACCAAGACGCAATGCACCTCATTACGTTCATTCAAGAGACGGAGATAAGCCACTACAGAATAACCAATATCACTGGCATCGGAGAAAAGAAGTAGCTGGCATATACAACCTTGCTAAAGTCTTTTGGCTTGTGAGATCGTGGAACCTGAATTTCCTCAAGTCTGGGTAAGTTCTGTTGCCATTGTTGCCACTTTCTTTGTGAAACAGCATCTCTTTCTTGATCCCATCCATATTGTTTCATCTGAAAACACTGCATTAACTGCTTGGCTTGGAGCCCAAATGGAGCTATTAAGCCCATACAACTAACATCGACAGGATACCTCATTTCGTTATTGGTTTAGGTTTACTTTGGATTAGGAATCCAAGTGTGTCAGATTCTACAAACCAAAACACTCCCAAGGCCCTTTCACTTTTGAGACTTTCACAGTCAAGGTTCAGTTGTTTCACATCTTTCGCGCTTTCTTCTGAAGGAATTGCTTTCATCACAGCATGGCTATTGCTTATCCACTTTGTAAGTTTAATTCCACATCTGTGACATAAGTCTGCGACTTCTTTGACGACACAAATAGCCTGTGTTTCATCCAGAACAGAAGCAAGACAATCATCCTCATCATAGTTGTCCTTTATCATGTCTGTGATGTGAGGATCATACTCATTTGATGATCTGCATGCTGTAGGGCAAAGGTAGCATAGCTTGAAGATGATACAGCTCCAAAAAGGTGGACAAGCATTCTGTACACTTGTGGCTCCTGGGTCTTTTCTTGGCACTCTCACTTGATAATACATAGCTTGTATATCTTCCATCACAGCAATGCTTTCTTGGCAGAATCACATCAGTGTTCCAATTAAGTTGCTTATGAGGTTTGGACCTTGCAGTAACATACTATTCAGAGAAACACACTGGTAGCTAGCTGTGCAATCGAAGACCACTCCATGATGTGGAATGTACCACATCTTGCCTGGGGGACATTGAATTTCACTGACTGGTACCTACTCAGTGTACCCTTTGTCAAGTATATCTTTAATGAAAACCTTTTTTAGTGTTTGGTTAACTTTTTCTTTTTTGACCATTTAGCCTTTGCAATGCTTGTTCTGAGTTGCCATGCATTACAACATCATCGGTTTTGAATGGTAACTTTATATCATAGTGATCTTGCTTGTTAATGGGATTTGATACCACACTGATGAACTCTTTATCTTCTTGGGACATTTCTTTTTTGTCATCAATTTTTATCTCTGGAAAATCAAAGTTCATACTTTCTTTCACCATTATGTCAAGACCACTCACTTCTTCTGCATTCTTAAAGCAATCTCTGTTCTCATAGATGGTAAACTACTTCCTTCATCTGTTTTTTGTATTCGCAAGACATTCCATAGAACGCAACCCTGATGTCAGCTAGATGAGGCCACATCCAAAGACGTAGGTTTTTTCCTTGTTGGATACTGGTATATGCTCCCTGGAGTATATGGTTGGTAAGGATATCACATTCTTCAACTCATAAACTTGGAGGCCATCTACTGCTTGAACTACAGACGTGTGCGGCTGTCCCATTGTGTCAGTGGTGATTTTCATCTTCTTCACACTACATCAAAGCCGGATCAGGGTTTCTGAGCACATTGACAGTGCTCCCTGGACCTAAAAAGGCATATGTTGTCTCATCTGTAATGCCATTTCTACAGGCTATTTTAACAGGTATGATAGCAAGAGTGCTTTCATAGTTACCGGCCTCCTTATAGGTACCACGAATGCTGGAAAGTCCAGCACAGGCACTGACTTTCACTGACTTTCACTCCTGTATTTCAATCAACATGAAGAATGGACTGGCGATGTTACTCTTTCCTTCACTTTTCAAGCTTTCTTAGCCTCACGCTTGACAAGGTACCGAAAATCTACCAATCGTCCAGAATCTCAACTTTTGAGGACAAGATTTCTCCACTTTTCATGGTAGAAATAGGGCAATTTCATGACTAACTTCTTAGATTATCAGGATATTCAATGATTTTGACAGCAGTGATTGTACTTACAGCATTCAAACTTTAAGAAATTAGCATACTCATCAATAGATGTTGGATTGTCTATCTTGATTTGGGGCCAACTGGGTGCACATTTCACTAAAGCAGAAGCCACAACCTCCTCATTGCGATACTATTCTTCCAACTCCATCCAAGCGGCTCTATAACCTCACCTTGCATCCAAAAGACTAGCTCCCTCAACAATTTTGAGAGCTTCCCCAGTGATAAATTGTTCCAAGTAGCTCATCTTCTCATCAACTGAATCAGAATTATCTTAAATTTTTAATTGGAATTGTCTCTTGAATCTCTGATACACAAGTGGATCCCCAGAAAACCTTTGAATGTCAGGAGGTTAACGTAGCTGCTGCACCGCAGAATATATACTGAACCGCAAAAGAAACATCACCATGGATAGATATATGAGAAACATTATTTGTCAAAACACTGTAAACATACTTTGAGACATATTGAAAAGATGAAACTTGGCAAAACTAATCATCAAGGTTGAAATGAAAGTGTCAAATGTTCTTAAAGTTAACACAAGCATCACAAGTCAGTATCTTGTGTGTCCGTCATGTGCATTGATGACTGCCGTGCAACGTCGATACATGGAATGCATGAGACGGTTGGTGAAGGCCATAGGCACTTGAGCCGACAATCTGAGGAACGCCTGTCGCCGTTCAGCTGCAGTTGTCTTAGTTCTCGCTACCGCTACACAAAGATCTGAGGACATCACACCAGGGTCACGTCAGAACGACCTTTCATCCGACCAATCAGAGCGTTGCTTACAAGATTATGAAAGTGACAGTCAGAAGGTGTTTTCTAATCATGTAACCTTGAAAACGTTAACACTGGGTATTCTGAACAACAGTTACGGCCCGTACGACTGATTCCCTCAAAATTATCATATATCTCTCGTTTCCGTGGGAGAAACATTTGAACGGTGGAGGCGTTGCACAGTACGTGGGAAGCACTGTCATACAATCGCAACCATATATAAGACCGGAATGTTTGTTTGTTCAGTTTTTAAAACTTTAATTGAGAATTGTGTCAACATATTTTTAAAGCATAGTCAGAAATGCAAGTCGCCAGATTGCAACAGGTGCCCTAAAGCTTGAGAAAGCTGCTTTCTAATTGGTTGATGTCAACTTCTTGTTAGTCATTTCAGTGGGAGTTCAATGTTCGCGAAAGGTCGTTCTGACGTGACCCGTCCCTGGCAAGCTGGACTTCAACTTTCCATATTTTCATGTATATATATGTCAGTAGGCACTCTGAGGTACGCACAATGCAGGGGTTGCTATCCCACATGGAAACCATTAGGACAGCGACGCTTCGATTCAGGGGGGGATACCTGGTCCACCTTCCACCAACAATTCCGACACAGCATGTTGAGGGACTCCTCAAGCTGTTGGGACAACACTGACGGAGAGTTGTGGCTGAAGTACATGCTCACACAGCCGGTACGACAACCCGAGTCAGGGAGATGGGGCGCAATGACACAGGGGGACATGCCAGTAAGGTATGCTGGGATTTTAATAAATTTGGTTGTAGCAGGCACAGCTTTAAGTACGTTAACAAATATGGTAATTGTGGCAAAAATTCCCACAGCTCTAGGACCTGCTTTCAAGGGAATGGGGCCCAACAGACCTCATACAAGCCCAACCAACCTTTCCCTGACAGCAAACCAGTCGCCAAGAAAGGTAAATTCAAAGGCCCCTTCCCCCATGGATCTCAATGAAATGGCACCCTGGTTTCACCAATATGCTATGGTCAATTACAGAGACGCAAATTACTAATGGGTAGGTTTTAGTTTTGGTTTTAAGCTTGAGTTCCAGGGTAGCCACACAAGTCGCCTTGCACAAAACTTGTGATCAGCCATGCACCAAGACATGGCAGGCTACGTCAAACAAAACCTACAAAAGGAAGTTGACCTTGGCAGGATGGAGGGCCCCTTCAAGGACACCCCCCTGGACAACCTCCTAGTATCCCCAATAGGTCTGGTGCCGAAGAAGTAGCCACTGGAACAGCTTGGGGTCCCTTTTGACCACAACAAGACCATGGGACCCACTACACAAATGACATTCTTAGGGTTGGAAAATGAAGATCAGAATCCCAGCAAGCAACGAGCAAACAAAAACTTCCCTTTCTTCTGCGACAATCAAGCTGTTTGACAATTTATTGCATGCCCTGGCACTTGTTTAGCTAGTAGAAGGATGTTATCTCCACAGGTCAACGTTTCTTTTCAATACATAGGCAAGCCGTGGGTGTGGGGTAGCACTCTGGTGCTTTGTGGTCCATGGCATGAACTTGTCATACAGTTATTAGAAGTTGGCAAACAACTGTTAAACAATTGCTGAACAACTAAGGGACAACTGTTCCGTTTTACAAATGGGGGATAAATTTCATTTTTTAACATCTGTGGAACAATTGACAGTCAAGAAGCCAACCAGTGGTTATTTGCCTGCACAATACTCTATGTTTGTTTGTTTGTTGTTTAACGTCGCACTCAGCAATATTCCAGCTATATGTTGGTGGTCTGTAAATAATCGAGTCTGGACCAGACAATCCAGTGATTGTCATCATGAGCATCGTTCCACGCAATTGGGATACAATGACATGCATCCACCAAATAGCGAGCCTGACCACACGATCCTGTTAGTCACCTCTCACGACAAGCATAGTCACCTTTTACGGCAAGCATGGGTTGCTGAAGACCTATTCTACCCCGGATCTTCTCGGGTCCATGTCATGGAGGTATAGTGACAGTGCTGGCTCAATCACACCTTGTCACCACCTGATCTTCATTAGTAGGCTATTTTGACAAGCCTGCACAGGGGATCTGTTCTGCAATAAAATATCCACACTACATGTAGAAGTTAATGTATTTCAGTGGCTTGGAGTCACAGTGCATACATACATTGACAGACATTTCTTTCTTTTAGAGCATCTTGTGTTTTTTTCTATTTTACATGTATTAATCATGGTAATAAAGTCAGTAGTAGTATCAATATTAATATGAGTATTAATGTTAGTATTCCTATTACACATGAACTGTGATTGTGGAGTTGATTCCACATCATCTCTGGTATTAAAATGTAATAAATCATTGTGAACACTATGCAGAAGGATCTCTGTTAAGTTCTACAGACAGTGTGGCAGCATGCTCAGAATTAACCCTGGACGTTTGCAGAGACTGTGTGAAAGCCTTCTCATAGGTTATGAACATGATATAAAACATCCACATAAGTAGTAATAATGTTTTGAAGACTAAATGTGAATGTATCTCTGTAAGATTTTTGAAGATGGTGTGGACGCTGTTTTTCAAAGTCGATTGGGAACAACATTGCTGAATAATATTTATCTACTTTTTTATATTCTCACCAATAAATCTTACCACCATATGAATAATACCAAATCCTTCTGAAAAACTTTGAAATAGTGCCATGGCAAGGTAGCTAATAGATATGTTGTCAACTTTGTATAATGTCAACAAAGATAGCCATTAACAAACATTGTCGACAGCACTGATATTAAAACATTTTCTGCATCAATACGGAGGACTAGAAAAACACAAATACCTGATCATGTGAAGTGAATATGATGTCATCATAAGGAGAAACATACATGTGGAAGTTCAGCTCCTCAATTTCAGAGAAGTTTACAAAGCCAATTATGCATTTTGAAAGAAATATAAGAGCATGGTAATAATAAGGACAAAATTTAAGCTATTGAAAGTAACAGAACATAAATATTTAGCCTCACTACTAATGAAACACATACCAATATTTCATTACATTTTGAAAACAAAATGACCGAGTAACAACCACAAATACATTTTCCAATAGGGTTCCTGTGGGGACCATATTGACAATTGAATTCAAACCTCTTAAACAAACTGGGGTGTTAACAATGGTGGAAACAAGTACTGTATTCACTGTAATAAGCAGCTCAGGTGCTCAGGAAAAAGACAAAGAAATGGGGTGCTTATTAAAACCATCAACAGTGATTTGTATGTGTTCTCCATAATTGAGCAGCAGTGAACATTCAATTGTTGGTGAAACATTGATAAAAGTTGCTTAGTAATAATATTCCCCTTCTTTACTGCTGTTTTCTGAAAGAAAAAGAAGTAGTAGACGAGGGGTGTATGGTGACACCCCACTCTGGACCAGGCGCAGGCACTTAAAATGCTTCCATGTGTGTGGTAAATTATGTGATGATGATCATTGGATTGTCATGTATTAAGATGCCATCCTATATCAAGGAAACCTTTAAATCAAATTGTAATGAAAATATTCTCTGATATATATACTCATGCATATCATTATTTTGAATATATATATATTCAACATTTCTGCTAAGTTTCATTATTCTAGGACACCAGATGGTATACTCTTCTTCTCAATTGGAAAGAAACAATTGATAACCATATTTGGATGGCTTGACATCCATGATGAGATATATATGTTGTAATTCTTGCCATTTGATAATTTTGCCTCAGTGTACAAGTACTTTGGCTTGTAATTGCCCATTGTTATACACTTATGTAAACATTTATCTAAAATGGTTCGTTGTACTAAATGAACATTTATATTAATTAATAATGGATAAAATTTACCATAGCCCACATGGATATTGGAAAGGTAAAGGAGCAATACTAAAACTAGCTGCAGCGACTAAGGTATCTTATCATGTTGCCAAGGATTGATAAAGAAAAGGTTTGATATTTTCACAACTCATGAAGTTCATGAGGCTGACCTCTTGTTTCTTCCTCATGATAAGGTAAGACGCAAAACAAATAAATATGCTTTAGCTGAAGTAGATGTAGCTAGTCAGTACAAAGAGACTGAGCCATTAACTACAATAGATTCAACAGAAATTGCTTATTCACTGGATCGCAAATATGAACATGGACCATTAATATGGCCTAAGCTATTTCAAGTAGATCCTGGATGTGAACTTATGGGAACAGTAACCAAACTATTAACAAAGCATGATGTTACAGTCAGGCGTGGTGAAAAAGAGGCCTTTCGTGGCCAAGCTATTGTTGAAAGATTTTACCGAACATTAGAAGAATGCTTGTTTGGATATCAGCATGGGATTGAAATGAAATCAGATCAATTAAGATCAACGGAATGTGAGACACCATTATCAGCTGTTATATCAGCGCTGAATAATGAAGTAACACGACTAATTGGTAAGAAACTATCCAATGCTATTAAAATGAAATCTGTGACTTCCAAATCTTCAGCACAAAAGGAGAGGCAAGAAACAAATACTTCTGTAAGAGTAAGCGTAAGATATTTATACCAGCCGGGTAAACTTGAAGGAGGCCAATGCCTTGCAACTGATCGGTTTGGTCTCTTAAGATATATAACATTAGTCGATTGGTTATGAGTGAGTATGATTTTACGCCACATTTGGCAATATTCTGGCAATATTCCAGCAATATCACAGCTGGGGACACTGGAAAATGGGCTTCACACATTGTACCCATGTAGGAAATCAAACCCCAGTCTTCGTCGTCACGAGCCAATGCTTTAACCACTAGGCTACCGCACTGTCCCCGAGTGGTTATGAAAGAAGACTGGGCAGAGGATTTGTACGAGAAGAGTTGCTTATTCCTTACTTAAAGTAACCACACGCATAGGCAGTTAGTTATACCATCCTCATCAATCCATCTCTTTGTATCTAAGGGGGATAATTGTAACCTTAGGTGTCAGGTACTGTACCCTTCTACCTTTGGTCACTTTCTCTGGTTAATCACTCCTTGGTTCTGGGGATGATGTAGCTCTCAAATCACAAGTCAACTTGAGTGCTCCAGTCCATTTTATTTATGATAGAATAAATCATACATATACACAAGTCCCTCAGTTGATTTCTTGTTGCCTGTATTACTTAAATACAGCACATACCTAAAGGATGCATCAAAGAGCCTGATAGTATTTCTGATCAACTGTTAACTCTAATAATTTCTGATACAGGCATCCAATCTACAGAGAGAAACTCTATGTTCACCCGTGAGTTTCCGAATCCACGCACCACTCCCGGACAACTCCCTCAATACTCTAGATGACCGAAATGATATTTGACATCATGTGAAATGAGTCCTAATGGCTCACCTCCATATGAACCCCAATTTCCGTTCCAATCACTAATACTATCAAAACTCTTCTAATTTCCTCCAGTTGATTTCCTAAGGTCATTAGTCAACCAGACATACTCATACAACCCTAAGGTGAAAACCCATTACCCTGTGAGGTAACAAATCCCCCCTAACAGTCATTTCTGATTCAAGCAATCTCGGTAATTTCCACTAAAAGCCATTTCTATTTCCCAAAGAAGCAAAATCTATAACCTTTTGACCCGTTGGTGATTCCCTCACCCTGTACAGTCACTTCTCTCACATCCGTCTGTACTTTAACCTAAGGCCTGATAGAATTTAATAAACTGTGTTCTAAGTTAATATTAAAAACCCTTTTTCCAAAATACCCTGGTGATATAATGATGTCTTGTGCATTCTTAATCCATATCCTGTGCTTGTCATTTCTTAAAGTATTCATCTCATGCTTGAATGTTCTACTGTTGAATAATGCCTCCTTATACTGTTCATGTTTTATATGCTTTTTTACCACATACTTCTTAACCCGATTTAGCTTTTCTTATCTCCACGCTATCAGACTTCTTTATGGAATACATCTTTGGTAACATACTCTGCAATCAGAGTTCCAGCACACTCATCCTTTATCTTACCTAACACCTTTTCATTTACTGTGCTGTGCATTGCATTATCTTTTGGGTAATCGCTGGTAGTTTGTTGTTGAGACATGTGGCAAATAGATCTATGTTTGGAGTATCCCATAGGCAGGTTATCCATTTGAATATTTCGGGATGTAGCGACCATTCCGTGGGTACTATCCTGTTTTTCCGGGATAGGTAATCTGCTAGGATATTTAGCTTGCCCGGTATATGTCTTGCTTCGATCCTGCAACTCACTGCTGTATGTAAGCGACCACGGTCGAGTTGTCTGTAGCGATTTTTACTGACGAGTGGTGCAGACAATATTGTCATGCTTCTAGGGCTAGATATATTGCTCTCATTTCTAGACAATTGATGTGTAACTCCTTTTCTTGGGAGGACCATTTTCCCTGTATGGTAACATCGTCCATATGGGCACCCCAGCCCTCTCCTGATGCATCTGTGTAGAGTTGATGTAGGGAGGTGGGACATGAGAGTGGAATACCTGGCATGACATTTTGATGAGTCAGCCACCAATGAATTTCTTAGATTTGAACTTGTGGAGGTTGGATTAAGGCTTCCAGCTCTATGTCTTTGGCGGTATTCATCCAATTGTGGAGGGGCCATAATTGTAGTCTGCATCTGTAGGTTAGGTCTTGGATAGATGTGAGCGTGCCAAGGCAAGACATCCACCAGCGTCTCGATTTGATTGGCTGATCGAGTGTGCTTGTTATCATGTGTTCTACTCTTGGATATCTGTCCTCTGGAGGTACTACTATGCCCTTGTTGAGTAGAAATCTTGCACGTATGTAAGTGATGTCCTGTGTGGGTACTAATTCTGATTTTAGAGGGTAAACCAGGAAGCCTAAGTGTGTTAGTCGTTGAATAAGGCACACTGTATTTAATCTGATGTGCGATTTGTCCTGATCGGCCGATAGGAAATCGTCTATATATCCATGTAGCCTCATGAGCTTTATATGGGCGAATCCGATGATGGGATTGGTGATCCTGGTGAATAACCATGGGGCGATGGATATGGCGAATGAAGTACCCTGAACTGATATCTCTGACAGTTGAATGCGAAGCGCAGATAACGACGATGACTTGGATGGATAGGGACGTGCAGATAGGCGTCTTGGAGGTCTATGCTTATCATCCAATCTGCTTGACTTAAGACATTCTTCAACTTCTTGATAGATTCCATCTGAAAACTGGGAGGTTTTTACAGATAATGTTTGTTTAGGACTTTTAGATCTATGATTAATCGCATCTCTGAAGAATTCTTCTTCGGTACCAGGAATACTGGGGAGTAGAATCCGTAAGATGCTGATAGCTCCCTTTGCAAGTAGTTTTCGTATGACGCACGAGACAATGCGCTCCCCCTATTAAGATTTGAATTGTCAGACAGACAGGGAGCTTTTGACCACGTGATCGGGAAAACTGCTGTATTTCCTGTTCTGCGCAAGGGTGAATTACACATCACACCGAGATTGCTGTTTGTAAACAAGACTACCATGCTGACTTTGGTACTGGCTGATCTCCAGGCGAGCCGTGCGAAGCATTTACAGTAGTAGTCAATGACTATACGTACGGTCTGTCACATCTTCACTACTCCCTTTATTGTCGCATTGATACCGGAATGCACAGCGCTTTTTCCGGTGCCTAGGCAATGGAATCCATCATTTCTTCACCAGTTCTACGCATCGCCGATCAACCTGGCAGAACAAGTCATCCCTCACTTATTCAAGACAAGAGTAGGTGAATATTGACATTTTGGTTCGATATATGATCCTTATGTTCTGCACGTCCATTCAAGGCACGATTTCTGCTACTACCGCTCTTCTACGTGGTCCCGATTTCCCTGCTTCGTACGATCAGCCAACCGGTAAACTTCATCTCAGCCTCATTTTTTCTACTAGATCACATGGTTGCCCAGGAACTTGTTAACACAAGCCGGAATACAACAACCACCTGTTCATGGATGCCTCACTTCAAGGTCAGGGAGCTCACGTCAACTTGGAAGTAACATCAGGCCTATGGTCAGAAGCAGACAGCTCTGCCACATCAATTATCTGGAATACGAGGCTGTAATCCGGCCAATATTTCATTGGACCCCACAGTCAAGAAACGACACTCATTTCAACTGTGGCATACACTATACACCTTCAAGGCACAATGAAATCAGAGACCCTCGACTTTTTTCACCTTTGGTAGACAAACTCAACTTACTGATAAAGGCAAAACATATACTGGGAGTGGCAAATGGATTAGCAGACACCTTATCCAGACAAGCCAGACTATCACCAACAGAATGGAAAGGTTGTCTACTAATAACATTGTGTCACCAGTGCCGGACCCACTAGCCTGATCAGTCGATGCTCTGACAATATCATGGGAGGACCAAAACGCGTATGCGTTTCCTCCACCAGCCTTGATACTGCGGATACTACAAAGATCTTTCAGACTTGGCCCTCCAGGATGGGATCAATATCATGGGAGGACCAAAAGGCGTATGCGTTTCCCCCACCAGCCTTGATACCGCGGATACTACAAAGATCTTTCAGACTTGGCCCTCCAGGATGGGATCTCCCTGTATTCTTCCATCACTTCTTGTGGCTGACTATGAAACACTTGTTGATAAAACCTCAAACTTTATGTTCATGACGATCTTCCTGCTTGCGCTGGCTCCTATAGTTCATGTTAGAGGGACTCGTGCTTAGACGTCGGTTGAGGCCAGTTCCAACAAGATAAGCATTCAAGGCCTACAAGATCTACTTCAAGGCATCTTAGACCATCCATCCCTGATGCAAGCATGTTTTTCATCCACTTGTCAACGGCTGCAACTTCTGATGTATCTTGAACCACCATCTCCACTGGCTGCGTTCTATCATCCTCAGGGTCTACACCTTTGAGGGACTACAACCCGAGCTGCTTCCAATCCTCATGAGACGAGGGCAGTGACTTCCGACTTGGCGTTGGATAGTATTGCACACTTTCAGCCATCATGGAGGGATGTTCTGGCTTTGCCTCCTACTCCTTTCGGAATCTCAGTCGCCGACGTCCAAGGTCACAGCAGCCACACAGCGCAGATGAGGAAGTCTGGACTACAAGTCCAAAGTCTGGTTTCCTGTATATACTGCAATAATTTCTTTTATTGCTAATGTTAATCGGGTTTCCCAGACAAGCTCCCAGAGGGAGGGTATATATGCTTGTCTGTTGGGACTTCGGTCTATGTCAATAGAAGCCACCATCCGGTGCGGACATTTGTTAAATGGTGTCCCAATCTTCTACCTGCTCACCTCTGTCTTTGTGCATGTGATTTCTCAGTAGTTGATTGAAGACCTGTGTGAAAAACGGGTCTACATCAACAGAAGTCACCATCCGGTGCAGCCATTTGTTTAAATGGTGTCCCGATCTTCTACCTGCTCACCTCTGTCTTTGTGCATGTGATTTCTCAGTAGTTGATTGAGGACCTGTGTGATAAACGGGTATCGTCGATCGTTTCCTCTTCTCATTCTTACCTTATTCAATCTCTACGTGAGTTTGATAAGGTTGATGAAGCGAAAAAAGAGATGCCAAGCTGATCCGCCTTACGTCCTTAGGAGCGTATGTGTGAGGTCTGTCTTGTAGGCCTAGGCCGGGGACAGGGTGTTTGAAACAAAACACCTCCTATCCGGGGTCAGGTTTAAGTCGTGACCGAGTAGGTGTTGCCTGGCTCATGGTTACGCGGTCGTTCTTGGAACGGCGTCCTGTGTGAAACCATGGAACACATGATTCCCCGATGTCATGATGTATATCTCTTGGTAGCACAAAGAGGGATTTTTGAAGCAACCCTTACACGAGTTTATCACTAATCCCTGTAAAATCCTTTGAATTTTCCGGATTAGTTCCAGCTTCCTCATGTACGTCTCACGGCTGAGGTCCTTACAGGCTAGGGTATCTGCGCCCCACCATTCAACCGTGTGATAAATGCATATTGTGAGATAGGATAAGTTTATAAATTTGTAAATTTTCAAATAAATTGTATATTTATACACTTATCCTATCTCACACGCTAAATGCCCACCCAACCATCCCCGCATCACAGTTACACCAGCCTGTACGCTCTAGATTGAGAATAAGGGTGGTAGATATGTCAGGTGATCAGGTCGCTGG
The DNA here is from genome assembly GCF_022045235.1 of Haliotis cracherodii. Taxonomy (NCBI): domain Eukaryota; kingdom Metazoa; phylum Mollusca; class Gastropoda; order Lepetellida; family Haliotidae; genus Haliotis; species Haliotis cracherodii. The sequence goes on from NW_027266264.1 coordinate 43,140,302, forward strand.
GGTCGTGTCGTACGGGATTTTAGTGGTGCGTGAATCATGATCAAAGGGGTGATTTGGTGATGTATGGCATGTGTTTGGGTGAGTGGTGTTTTTTAAGCTGGAAACTCTGTTTTAGGACGTTTCCACACCAAGATCGAAGAATAAGAAGAAATGCATAGTGTGAGATAGGGTAAGTATATAAATATACAATTTATTAGAAAATTTACAATTTTCAATAACACTGTGCAAAATAGTGCATAACTTTTTAATCTGCACTAAACTTCCTCTCCACCCTCATGAAAGGATAATTGTCGATGGCATCGTGTTTTAGGACAGTAGCAACATTTGCTTTTTTTTCTGAAACCATTTGATGGTTCTCCACACAGCGTGGTATGGTGGTGGCCAACAAGGATGAAAAAATTGTTATTCCACCCATAAAACAAGTCATAAAGTCACATATCCCCATGTTAAAATCTTTCTCATCATTTAATCATAAACTACCCAAACAAATTTACTGGGTGACAGACTTCTGTTGTCCAGCCACCACATTATCCGGTTCACTTCCAATTGTCAGACATACAATTTATCAGATGACCCAATCGTCGGACAGACCAGTCAAGTGTGACCAGTGTAACTGCCTGGTCTTACCTACTAATTAATGAGCTACTCCACCTCGTTAAGTGATACACATTACGATTGTGTTTATAAGTTGCATTTGATCTGTCTCTTACTAGCAAAGATTTACAGAAGTTTTTCCAATGATATAGAATGTAGGAAACTCAGTGAAGATTAACAAACAATGTTAAATACAATGTTTGGTAGAATAAGAACACATTAAATAGATTAATCTTCTCCATAACCTGGCACTCGTGAAGAACAACCTCACCGTGGTGAGTGCTGGGTAACGCTAATAGCTCTTCCCCCGTGTGGACCCGGGGCAGAATGTGTCCTCACCACCCCATTGCTGGTCGTATGAGGCGACAAAATTGGGCAACCTGTTTGCCATGGGTTGCACCCCTGTGTCGGTGAAGGACGGGAGTCTGGTGGTTGAGGGCATTGGTTCCAGGAATAGCATTCCTTTGCCCAATACACCACTTTGACCCTTACTTCGCCTAGATGGGTGGTAGAATGGGCCCAGTTCTATCAATCGGCTGGTCATGCCAAGCCCTGAGCACATATTGTGTTTGAACTGATTTGACTTTTGATTTAACTTTTTTATTTTCGGACTTGGCCAAATTATATATTATATATGTATCAAATCTTGAATTTTGATCATTAATTATCTCAATTGCCTAGAGTCATATGCCCAGAAGGCGGTGGCTCATGGGCCAATCTGGTGGATTGATTGATTTTTTAGTTGATCTGCTTGTGTATACCATCCCAGTATCCTTGGTGCTGCTAGTTGGAGATCCACTGGTTTACGGCATTGTCTGTGTGATACTCCGTGGTGGGTGGGGGGCTGGGATGGTGAATTTTTTTTGACTTTACCATGGCTCAACCCAAAAAAACAAAATGAGCATTAACTTACTACTCCAAAACATTGTTCAAATAGTTGGTCTCAATTTTTAGTAGTTTCTGCTGCTGATGGAACACCTTAGAGGCTAAATCCTTTTACCATTTTCAAGGCTCTTTACGGCATTGCGGGAGATGTGCAAAATGTCAAAAAACTTTGATCTGGACTCCTACTGGTCGAATGTAAATCTGAAAAACCATATACAACCTTACAAGCTGCCAAATATCTAGTTTCTACTGCTGTTTTGATCTCACCACATAAAACTCTCAACTCTAGCAAAGGCATTATCAGAGTCAGAGATTGATGTCTCTATGACATGACTGAAACTGAAATTGCAAATGAATTGAAAGATCAGGGAATTACACATGTCAAACATTTCATGAACAAAAGAGAAGATGCCATCTATAAATCAAACACGTATTTAATGACTTTATCTTAACCAACTCCACCAAAGAGCATCAAAGCATGATATTTTAACATTGAAGTAGATAAGTACATTCCAAATCCACTTTGGTGTTACAAGTGTCAGCAGTTTGGGCATGGAGCCCACTTATGTGACAACAGAAAGAAATGTCACCAATGCGGAGAACATGATCATAATACCGAGGATAATGTGGCTTCTTCGAAGTCATGTCCAAAGTCCAAAATTCAACACCAGATTGTTCAGTTAAAGCATGATAGAAATATCACCTTTCCAGAAGCTAAGCGAATAATCATGGCCACTGTCTCCCCAACTACAACTGTCTCCTACTCAGCAGCAGTATCACACGCATCCTCAAAACAGTCACATCCGTTCAATGTCAGACAGAGATTACTTGGGTTTCCTCAGAAAATTATTCCTTGATGCTTTCTAGTTATTCTTCACAAATTGACACATCACCATCAACATCTGTGTCAACACCATTAATTGCAGCAGCAGTGGAACCAGAACCAGCACTGGCACCGGCACCAAAACCATCTCCTGTGTTGAAAAACGCCAACAAGAATGTTGATTACTCAACAAAATCAGATTGTGTATCAAAGGGTCGCCATGACACTATTCAAATTTGCATTCGATTTTAGACCTTGGAGGACATGGATGTCTCTCCACATTCTCAAGGGCGCAACTGAAGTAAGTCGCCACGAAATGGGAGAAATAGATCTCCTGTTCATCTGCCTATAACATGAACAATTCCCAGCCACTAGTACAGCGGAATTGCAAAGGTCTCAGGACCAATTTTAACGAGTTACATCTTTTAATCCAAGATTATACGCCATCGGCAATATGTCTCCAGGAGACATATCTCAAGCAGAATGACAACTTTGATTTGCGTCGGTACAATTCCTTCCATTCCTTTTCTCCACATGGTGTTAAAAATACTGGCAGATATTCTGTTTTGGTGAGGCAGGGTGTGATCCACAGCCCTGTTTCACTTCATACCAATCTGCAAGCCGTTGCAGTCCGACTGACTTTGCACATAACCTTTACACTGTGTTCTCTGTACATTTCACCTTCTCCTGTGCTACAGCAATCAGATCTTCAATCTTTACATGACCAGCTCCCTAAGCCGTCAATCCTAAGGGAAAAGTCCTTGAAGATTTTATTTCTGATAACAACCTGTGCATTTTCAATGATGGATCAAGTACATATGAACATCCTGTTACTGGAATCTATTCAGCTTTGGATCTGTCCCTAACAGATTCCAATCTCTTTAACGAATTTACATGGTCGGTTCACGATGACTTATGTGGAAGTGATCATTTTCCTTCAATCCTAACAGCAAACAATCTGTTTGATGTTCCACCCACGTCAAGTGGAACTTTACCAAAGCCAACTGGCCTTCCTTACAGGAACTCTGTACTGATAGGTTGAAGCCTGATGTGTTCAGGAATGTAACTGATCCTATTCAGCTGTTATTTTAAAATAAAATTTGCCGACATAACCATTCCAAAGTCCTCTGCAAATCAACACATTCGAAAACCATGGTTTGATAAAGAATGCAAACAGGCAAGGAAGAGTAGGAAAAAGGCTGAGAATTATTTCTGCCGACATCCAACTGTCCATAATTTGAATCATGTTAAAATTACAAGTGACAAGGCACGCCATACCTTCAAGCAAAATAAGCGTAAGTCTTGGAGGAATTATGTCTCTAAAATTAATTCTTCCACGCCTTTATCCAAGGTGGTGAACATGATTGCAAAGGTTCAAAATCAAGTGTTCACTATCTCTAAGACGGTAACCATCTGTTAACAGATAAATCGGACATTGCCAATAAATTGGGTGAAACACTGGCCAAACACGATCCTAAGTTTCACAATTATCAGAAACAACAGGAAAAGAAGAGGGTTGATTTTACTTCTCAAAATGGAGACGGTTATGATAAACTACTGCCCTAGGTCAAGCGCATGATACTGCAACGGGAAATGATAATATTCATTATCAGTTCCTGAAGCATTTGCCTAATTCATGCTTAGGGATGCTCCTTAATATATTTGATCAGATCTGGACATCAGGAAATTTTCAACCTTTGTGGCGTAATGCAATGGTTGTTCCCATACCTAAACCTTTTAGAGACCATATTGATGCATCCAATTATCGACTAATATCACTAACCAGCTGTGTGTGCAAAACCATGGAGCAAATGGTAAACAATGGACTGGTGTGGTACTTGGAAACTAACAATCATATGAGTAACATTCAATGTGGTTTCCGTCAAAATAGAAGTACCATTGACCATCTGGTACATTTAGCGTTAGTGAGTTGGGTTTTTAATGGTCTTTGGTCAAATATGCAATTGTCAATAATCAGCATGCAGTATCAATCTTTTTCTATTTAGAAAAAGCATATGATACCACATGGAAGCATGGTATTTTAAAAGATCTACATAATTTGAAGTGATGAGGCCATTTGCCTCAGTTTATATCCCAATTTTTAACAGACCGACAATTGTGGGTTCCACCCTGTCTGACCATTATAATCAGGATCAGGGAGTCCCACGAGGCAGTATTTTGTCTGTTACTCTGTTTAGTATAAAGATTGATAGTCTGTCAAAGGTTTTAAATGATTCCATTGATGGTTCCCTTTTTGTGGACGATTTTAATATTTTGTGTTGTGGCAAAAATATGCATACCATCGAGAGACAGTTGCAGCTGTCTCAACAAAATCCAAAAATGGTGTCTCGAAAATGGTTTCAAGTTTTCCAAAGCTAAGACCAATTGTATTCATTTTTGTACAAAATACAAGCATCATAAAGACCCAGAGCTATACTTACTTGGCACTCCTATCAAGCTTGTAGAAGAGGCCAAGTTCCTGGGTCTCATTTTCGATCATCATTTGACTTTTAAACCACATATTAACTATCTCAAAACTAAATGCCTGAAGGCTATAGATTTGTTGAAAGTTGTTGCAAATACAAAGTGGGGAGGTGATCAGACAACCTTCCTCCACTTCTATAGGTCTCTGATCCACTCTGAATTAGATTATGGCTCCATCGTTTATGGTGGAGCCTGTAAGAGCAATTTACAAAAGTTAGATTTGATTCTTCATCAGGGCCTATGACTCTGTCTTGGTGCATTTCGAACATCTTCTGTGGACAGCCTATTTGTAGAAGCTGATGAACCTCCATTGAAGCAACGCCATATCAAATTATCGCTACAATACATTACTGAATTACATTCTAACCCATTAAACCCTGCATACAACTGTGTTTTGTAACCCCTTTACAAACACCTTTTTCACAGTAAGCCTAAGCTGGTTCTACCACTAGGCATTCGGATTAAACCCCACATTACAGCTGCAAATATTGAGTTGGATAATATTGCCACATTCAGGCTTTTGTCTTCTCCTCCTTGGCAACTTGTCAGACTGAAAGTAGACTTTACTCTTACCCATTTAAAAACATCAGACACAAATCAATTAATATATCAACAAGAATATATACAAGTTAGAAATAAATATGAATCCCACCGTTCCATTATTACAGATGGATCCAAGGATGGCAGCAAAGTCTCTAGTGCTGCTGTCATTGGATCAAAAGTTATCATCCCGATTACCAGACCTTAGCTCAATGTATACTGCTGAAGCCAAAGCAATATTAACTGCTTTGGAATATATCTAAAAACAGTCCAGCTGTAAACAGTTCATCATCTTTTCAGATTCATTTTCGTGTCTACAGGCAATAAAATCTAGCTCTTCAAGTCATTTCAGATTTTTAAGAACTGTACAATGACCTTGCCACTGGCTAATATGACATCGTCTTTTGCTGGTTGCCCAGTCATGTTGGAATCACGTGTAACACTGTGGCTGATGCTGCAGCAAAAGCAGCTCTCAACAAATCTGTGACACTATACTATACAGCAACAAACCTTTAATTAGATGCTATATCAAAGACCTTATGCAAAAGAAGTGGGACACCCAAGTAGGTACTAATAAATTACATGCAATAAAACCAACTATCGGTTACACCTACTTGGGTTGACAGTCAAGATTTGAAGAGGTCATTATGCGACGATGTCATATTGGCCATTCACGTTTTACACATGAGTATTTATTAAAAGGTGAAGATCCTCCATTCTGTGTCCCTTGTGATGAGAGAATCACAGTCAAGCATGTTCTGTTTGACCGTATTGATTTTTCCATCACAAGGGATAATTATTTCCAGGTTTCATCAATCAAGGATCCTTTTAATCAGGTAAGTACTCATTAAATTCTTGGTTTTTTTTAAAGAAATTGAACTTATTGATAAATTTTGAATTGTGTAAATAGGTATATTTTATATTGGTAATGTATAATTTGTAACTAAGATTGTTAGTGGCTCTATCCTCAAAGAGGGTTGAAGTAGCGTAAAATCATTGTCCACCTGAGAGGAAGTATAAGGCCACATCATTCAAAGTACATTTATTCTTACCTCAGGTTTAAACGTAGTATAATTGTTTATAACAGTTGTCTTAATTGTGTACCATCACCAGCAGCTGAAGGGATGGTGTAAATCCTGATGGGGAACTGTGCAGGTAGCAGAAGTATTGTAAGTCCCCAGTAAGGTGGCCGAACTTTGGTTGTGGTGATCTATAGCCCATTTTTATATTGTATTGTTGATTGAAAATGTATTCTTTTAAATGTTCTCAACTAGTTTTAAAATTGAAACTGTGATACTCCAATTATTTTACTGTCCTTTGCTGACAGGTATTTATTCCATTTATATCTATGTATTATGTGTCAGTTTTACGTGGTTTTTCTGGTCTGTTCCACTTTAAAGAAAGGTAAACAGGTAACTGTTGCTCGATTTACCAACCTTGACTAATCCTGGTATAAGCTGGCTGACAAATGGGATGTCAATGGAAGGTTACCCTTTGTCCCATTTCATGTACTCAACTAAACACCTGTGCATTTAAAATGCCATTCAAAACGTGTGATAGCATTACACAAAATGATATATTACAATGTGAGACTAATTATTATTTTCTATAACTTTTTTTCCTGTGACTTTTCTTCCTGCAATCAAACGATTCACTAAAGCGACATTGTGCCGCCCACTACAATGACAATGGTGACATATATCTGTTCTGCAGCCTGGCATTCTTGCCTATTCACTTTCAAAAGCATCATGCCAGAGGATCAAGGACCTATGTCAATGGGTCTTCCATACAGCGCAAAGGCACTGGTCTCATGATGACCACAGGGAAACCCTTGCCTATGATATTTATGTGTGTAAAACATTGTGTATTAAAAAAATGCCATGAATAATTTGAGTCGGTAATTTTTTTTCTTCAAATTGATCCCTCTGGCTGAACATTTCAGGGTGACATCAAACCAAACCTGCCTGGCACTCAACATTAAGGGGCTAAAGCATATTTCTTTCTGAGTGAGTTAATGCTAAGCTCCTAGCAAGCACTTCCTTGTAAGAAATTCATTACTATCCCTTCTTTGCCTAATTATAAAGGTCATGTGGTTAACATGTTTGACTTCCAGCACAACTTTGTCAGTTGATGAATTTTCATGAGCTCTGGTAACCAGTGCTTTTAGGTCTTAAATACATACTTCTGGTGTCTGATTCACCATCAGATGCCATGCCCTATTGTCCAATGGACAAAAATATGTAAACATGAAATGAAAGATTGTCATATCACACAAAACATTTTTTTTATATCAATTCCACCTGTATATTGTTCACAAATGATGTTGCATGTTAGATAAGATAATTTTAAATTGCCTTAAATATAAAGGGAAGGAGGGAAGCACTTACCGAACAGACTGTGGCATAGTCACTGAAGACGATTCACTCATGGAGCTGTTCAAGAGGTCACTGTACAGTAAGTTCTCGATGCACTGAAATGAAAAACATGTTACAAGCATGCAAACCACGATTTACTTATTCAACCAATGTGAGAACAATAAATTATATATTTAAACACTTATCCAATCTCACACTATGCATTTCTCATTCTTCTTTCGATCCTAAGGGGAAACATGCCTAAACAAAGTTTTCCAGCTTCTAAGCACATTCTCTTTCTGGAGTTTAATAACATTAAGCTAGAAGAATTGTGATGCGGGGATTGATGGGTATATGGGAAAAGTTTAGAAATATATGATTTCTTGTAACATTCATAAATTTTAAAACTTATCCTATTTAACACTATGCATTTATCACGAATCCCTAGCCAAAACGGCAACAATCAGATATACATGAGGGAGCTAGAGCTAAACAGTGATACAGAAAAATATTTGATAACACTGTCTAGTGTCATAAGACAAAATATATGAATACGGAGAGCACTCCAAAAAATTGTTGTGACACTGACATGTGAACAAATGAAATCGGGACAATATGTGAAACGTGTTAATAATGTACAAGAAACAATGTATGACTCATATTCAATTTGGAAATGGACTCAAGCCAATCGAAACTACAAGACATGAGTAGCACTATCTCTCATGGTTGAGAGGACAACCAAGCTTGGCATCTCTTTTAACGTGTTGTCCAAACCATCAATCACACCTCAGGGACTGAAACGATAGGTTAAGTTGAAAAGAAAACGTCAAACCAATACCCAACAACAGCAGAAAGCAGAGGTAAGTGGAATAGATGATTAGACCACCTGAATCAAGCCTCCACTCATAATGAAGACTAAAGCCTCTACAGACGAGTGAATGCATCCTCCAATCTCATACTCAGTCTTGGAGAACCTGAAAAAGTATAACAAATAGAGAGAGAGATGTAGTAAAGGGATTTGGATTGGGTACATGTCTCACCCTATCTGTGCACATGTGTCTTAGAGATTTGCTGTACAAGAACCTCTGGCCCAAATTGATGCACACCTTGGACGTCAGTCACAGAGATGTCTCAGAGGCAGTGGGATGTGAAAACTGTATCAGATTTCCAGAAACATCCTTCCATAATTGCAACCAAAGTGCAATTACTGTGAAAAGCCATAGTAGAGGCGACAAGTTTCATGAGGGTTGGAAGTGACCGGAGCAGGCAGGTCAGCATAAGTATAAGCGCGGAGAATAACTGATCAAATCCAAAACCATAGAGACCTTTTCGTTCATTGTAGTCGCAATATTGGAATTGATCGCCGCAAGATGCATAGCTAAGAACCCTCAAGCCTACGACCGGAGATGATGAAGGTATTCAGCAATTTTTTTGTGGAGAAGCAGTAGCGAGTCTAGAAATATCACACGCATGACAGTAGGCCTAAATGACCTTCACTTATGGTCACACAAGGACTTGATGACCTATGAGCCATTGGCAACAAGGGATATCTGCAAATGCGCCAGACAAACATATTGAGGGTTTCGGGTGGAGCACCCAGGAGTGAGTTTGAAGAAGAAGGTTGACCCTGAGTAGTAGATGATGAAATTTTTTGTCTGCGAGTTGGATGTGTATTGTGAACCAACTCTGATTTGGCCAATAGAGAGCGACAAAAAGCAGTGGAAGGTGACTGTGGATTTTATCTACTGCAGGACCTGAGGTAGAACACCCGTCGGAGCAAAGGCATATGCGTGTAAGACCTCTCACAAGATTGCTAATGCCCCGTGGACCCAAGACTGAGGATCAAGGATGGGAGATATGAACCGGGATAGCTGAGTGTTAAAGTGGGTTGCGAAAAGATCAAAGTCAGGACATAGAAATAACTTGCAAATCAACTGGAAGCTCATTGGATGAAGGTGCCATTCCAGACATTTTTTTCGGGTCAGGACAGAGAGTCGGAAATGACATTGGAGACGCCAAATAGGTTGTCGGACTGGATCATCAGACTGGAGGCTCAAAGAAGTGATGCCCAATGTGACACTGCCAAGATCCCTGCTTTGAACTCTCACCCCACCACCACCCAGCCATTTGTAGTTCATGACAATGAGCTCCCCAACCCACAATCGAGACATCAACGAAAAAATGTAGAGTCGAGATGAACGGCAGCAAGGAGATTCCTTCACAGATGTTCGACGGTACCAGCCACCATTGGAGATGTGTTCGTAGTTGCTTTGGCAGGGAAATTAGAACCTGACAATCGTCGTTCTGAAGGTTGGGCTTGAGAAATTGTGGCAGGTGGAGTTGTCCTCTTCTGGTGATAACTAATGCTGATGTCAGGAAACTGAGAAGTTGTTGCCACTGATGCAAAGAGAGTAACTGTCTGAATGCCTGGGGCACAAACATCTTGCCAAGGAACATGGCAAACAGTGCCTTGATAGACTGAAGATGTTGAGAGGGAATAGTTTCATATTTTTACAGTTGACCAGCCAGCCGAGTTGATGAAGTGCATGAAGTTTGGATGAAGGAGAAGACTGCCTGGATCTTAGGCCTGAAGGCAGTCGACAATGTATGATTCAAAAACAATGCCTCGAATGTAGGAATTTGATGATGGGCTTGATAATGGGGGTAAAGGAGCCATGAGACCTAAGAAATTCCAAATGGGAGTAGTTTCCATTGGTTGTGGCAACTGAGGAAAATGAACGAGAGGAAGACAGTGCTAATTTTCAGTCTATTAGGTAGGAGTTGACAGTAATGCTATTAATAAAGTGATCGTCCCATGAGCAGTGTTGAAGGACACCATGTCCTCTTAGGGTAATAATTGACCCTGCGTTAAGAGCAAAAAGATCCAAAATGGCCATAACCTTGTCCTGGTTAGGATCGACAGTAAGATGCATGATCCAAAACTGAAGTAAGAGCCCCCATCACCGACAGAATAGTGGAGAATCAAGGAAGTGTTTGGTGAATAGATGTGTGTAGATATTTATATCATCCACCATATAGCAAGACACTGAACGTTTTTGTGCCAAAAGTCACTGTCCAGTTCAAAAGCAGAAGTCGAAAGACCATGAGTGCCTGCATCAGCCAACACAAAGCGAGGGTAACTGTAATTGACTGCATCAGCAAAAGGACCCAAAGGTCCTATCTGCTAAAAACTGTCTGGGAGGTGCGCAATATTTGTTGAAGTTGCAGAGAGGACAACAAAAGATGATAAGGTATCTCCAGTAGAAGTACTCTGGAGAAGCTGGAGTTTATCCACAATCCAAATCAAGAGGTAACCTAATCCGCAGTGTCAAAACTGCCTGAGGAGGAAACAGGGGAGGCATGATGATCAACTAAATCCTCCTCTGGCAACGGATCCACAGGAGAATAGGGTGAAACTGCCTGAAGAAAAGCCGGAACGGAAGATACTGAATCTGTAGGAGGACTCGACTGAGAGAAGCACGCTAACGTCACAGCTTGTAAGCAGGACTGAAGTTGCTGCCCCGAGATGGAGGTTAAATCAATAGGATTCCGCAAGGTAGGAAGTATCACTGGAGGATCTAGTGATACGCAGACATAGACCAGGAGCCAGAGACGGGGAACCCGAGCAGGGAGTAGGAGTAGGATAGTAGCACGGTCAAGCACAGTAATCAGGGTACCGTATTTTCTTGAGTAAAGTGCGCACTTTTTTTCGAAAAAACACAGCTGTGTAGAAGGGGGTGCGCATTATACACGAATTATGAGTTTGGGTGTTTTTTTCCCCCATGGAAAGACATTACCGTGAGCACGAAACACCGGAAATACCATGTCAACAAATCCATACTGAAGTACCCAAAATAATTACGTAATTACACTGTCCGTCTATAAAAAGTGTTCTTTGTATTTCTGGACTTATGTTTGTAACTTACTACATTAATTTTATTCAAAATTCCTTATAATATTGTTTTTATTAATTTCGGCGAAATCGTGTGTGAAGCGATCGGAAGATCGCACAACTCACCGTTATTAACAGCAACCACGGTCAGAATAGCGCTATTGACGCCTTGAAACGAACTTTAGTTGACAGAGAATGGATACATATAAGCAGTGTCATAGGAGTACCTGCACCATGAGGATCCTCATGAAAGGAGTCCCGAGGATGAGACCCTCACGAGTCTTGATCGACAGAGGGGTCCAACGAATCTGAACGGCAATCCTGTGATGACCGATCCCCAGGAGAAAAACCTTTAATACATGTATGTCAAACAGGGGATCTGGAACGATGAGGAGTATGGTTTTACGCCGCTTTTAGCAATATTCCAGCAATATCACGGCGGGGGACACCAGAAATGGGCTTCACACATTGCACCCATGTCGGGAATCGAACCCGGGTCTTCGGCGTGACGAGTGAAAGCTTTAACCACTAGGCTACCCGACCGACCCTGCCGAGGTAGAGAAAATTGTAGTTGGAGCAACTGTAAAGGATTCAATTGAAGACACAGTCGTAGGGATGCGGGTGGATTGTTTTTCAGAACCTGGAAACCTTTGTTTAGGCACATTTCCACCAAGAATGGTAAGAAAAATGAAAACTCCATAGTGCGACATAGGATAAGTTTGAAAATTAAGATTTGTAGTTATTCAGCATGTGGTACCTACCTGGCTAATATCACTACACCATGCAGATTTCTCATGCAGCGTAGAGGCCACTAAGGACACAGTGGTCGGAGGGCCACTTTTTGAGTCCACGATGAGGCGGAAGTCTAGACCATTGTAATCCACTGCCCTGCTTTGTTCCCAGCTAGGTGGAGGTGCTGGCAGCAAATTTGAGACCGACGACTGACTGCCAAGGCTGAGATTGGAATCCAAGGAAGAGGCTAAAATTAACAACATCCCTGTCAGATCTACTTATTTCTAGTCAAGCATAAAATCATCGCACCAACATTGTACAGATAAATTGACCACATATCTAAAATAATATCATTCAAAGTAAACACCTCGTCAGCAGAGCTATATACTGGAATTTGTGCTCAAGCGGTCTAGCAAGTAGTACTTGTGTGAGAGTAAATATGTTACCCCTGAACATTGGTTCGGTTGGAATCGATATATTATTCCACAGGAACAAGACTCCTGGTTTATCTATTCCAACAAAACAAAAGTGCAGTGGGAACATAACCTTCTAGTGCCTCACAGTCAGCTTCAACGTATACTCCCTTGGAATCTGAAAATTATGGTTAAGGGCACGCTGAGCCAATGAAAGGGGTAATAATAGTGTAGAGCTTTGAGCATGCCCATTGCTGAGGATATAGGGCAATATAAATAGGCCTATTATTATTATAATAAATAGATATATATGCACACTTATCTTAAATTCAACATAAAAATACTGCTGCTGAGTGTTTAAATTGTGGTTAGAACTGTTTAAATTGTGGTTAGTTATTTTCTTGCTCGTTCCATACCCAATCATAATTGTGCAACAAAGTTGGATGTCGAAACTAGCATGACTTTGCTGCATATCTCCATAATATTTCAAGTATATATATGACACACACGTAGATTAAAAATAAATAAATCAATAAGTACCTGTAAAAACACTGACCAGTGAGCACTACTTCAGCAATATATAATGAACCACAAAAGAAACGTCACCACGGAAAGATATATGAGAAACCCTATCTGTCCAAACACTGTAAACATACTTCAAGACATATTAAAAAGATGAAACTTGGCAAAACTGATCAAGGCTGAAATTAAAGTGTCAAATGTTCTTAAAGTGAAACACAACACTAGCCTCTGAGAAAATGGCATCACAAGTCAGTATATCGTGTGTCCGCCATGTGCATTGATGACTGCTGTGCAACGTCGATACATGGAATGGATGAGGCGGTTGATGAAGGCCATAGTCACTTGAGCCCACACTCTGAGGAATGCCTGACGAAGTTCAGCTGCAGTTGTCAGCCTTGGTCTGACGTCATTCAGCCGTCTTTGAATCTCGTCCCACAGGTGCTCAATGGGATTTAAATCGGGACCGAGGGCAGGCCACTGCATGGTTCTGATGCCATTCTGCTGGGGGAAGTCTCTTGTTGCTCTTGCGGTGTGGGCATGGGCGTTGTCATGCTGAAACTCATGGTTGCGTCGACGTGCCAAATGAGGTATGGCGTGTGGTCTCAAGACTTGATCAATGTACCGAGCTGCTGTGACACCACTGCCTCTCCCTGGACCGATGTTCTGAAAGATCACAGTTCCGACCCTCTGTGCAAGACCAATTCCACCCCACACCATGATGCTCGGACCACCCCACGAGTCTCTCTCAACAACACAAGCATCCAAATAATGTTCCCCAGACTCTCTCTCTGCCATCTGCTGTTGAGATACAGTAACGGCTCTCGTCTGAGAAGATGACTCTTCTCCACTGCTGGTGCTGTGTTGCCCACTGAAGACGGTCCCAGCAATGACGCAGTATCAGAATGGGTCCTTGGTGTGGCCTGTGACAGTGGAGGTGTCTGCTCGCCAGTCGTTGATGCACAGTGTCCGCACTAATATGTTGCTGGTGTGTCCCCATGGTCTGTTGATGAGTTTCCGCAGCAGTAACAAGCTATCCAGAAGATGGACTTACGAGGGGATATCAAAAAGTTTTGAGCCTCACACAGAAAAAGTAAAAGAATTGGATTGTTACTACTTTATTTTTCAACATAGTCCCCCTCCCAACTCCACACACTTGTTCCACCTAGTTTGCCAGTCACTGATGCCCGATCGGTAGAAGTCAACATTCTGGTCCCCTAACCAACCCTCCACAGCAGCAGTTAGCTCATCGTCATCTTCAAATCTCCGGAGCCAGAGGTGTTCTAACCGCCTGGGAAAGAGGTGGAAGTCACTGGGGGCTAGGTCTGGGGAATAGGGTGGGTGAGGGAGAAGTTCGTAGCCACATTCTTGCACAGCTGTCATTGCAACACGGCTCGTGTGGACTGGTGCGTTGTCCTGGTAAAGCAGAATCCCACGACAGATTTTTGTACGGCGTTTCACCTTGATGGATTGGCACACCTGCTTCAATAACTTGGCGTAATACTCCCCATTCATTGTGGTGCCATGGGACAGGTAGTCGATGTGAATCACTCCTTTGCTGTCCCAGGAGATGGTCATCATAACCTTCTTGGTGGATCTGGTGGCCTTGAACGTCTTTGTCTTTGGAGAAGTGGCGTGTTTCCATTCCATTGACTCCTGTTTGCTCTCCGGATCATAATGACAAACCCAGGTTTCATCACTGGTTACAATCCTAAAATGAAAATCATCTGGGTTGGCGTTGTACCGAGTTAGCAAGGCTCCACTGATGGTGACCCTTGATAGCTTCATGTCATCTGTAAGCATTCTCGGGATCCAATGATAACTATTGTTTGATAATTCTTATGAAACTTCTACCTCTATTACATCTTTGCCAGAGGGAACCGGTGGGATCTGCCTCTAGTAACTTCCTGTGTAATTGACGGTAATCTCTTCTGGAAACCATTATTCTCTGCTTCTAATCGCGAGATAATTTCCCTCTGAAATTTCCCCTGAGGACTTGAAAATCAGAATGTCTCAAGAAGCAGTCAATTATGTGATACTTTCACTAGAATTACCATTATATTTGGTAATAATGAAGTCATTTCTGGTTTATTTCTACCTAATGATGTCATTCTTTGCTAAATTTGGATTAGTGACACTAATACCGGTGCTGACCTCACTCCCGGTTTCTCAGTTCCTTTTTATTGGATAATGATAATGACATCTCTCAAGGTCTATTTCTACCAAAGATATCATTTCCTGATTAGTTGACCTTGTACTGCTATTGCCGGTGCTGATATCACTTCCGACGATGACGTCACTTCCGGTCACTGGAGGCACTTCAAGGTGCTCCTAATCCATTACACAAGTATGGGAGCTAATTGTTAATGAGTCTAATTAAAGTATTTGCCGAATTCTTATATAGCTGATGACAGATTTACTTAAATAAAATAGTTCAAGGCAATCTATAAAACTATGTAGACATATCTTTTGTCTTATTGAATATTCTGTCAGGGAGATGTGTTCTCTTTACCTTAGGCTAGCATCTATCTAAAAAGCTATAAGTGAAACTACTGATATTTTGTATCTGCATTTTACCTTGATTTATTTGTATCACTTGCTTTTCTATAATCATATGAAATTATGTATAAAAGTTACATCATGATAACCTACAAAAGCACTTGCTGTTGATCTAATTATACTCAAAAACAAAAGTTCCTGTGACACCAATATTTTAGGGTATTTTTCAAACAAGTAAAGTTTGGTTTTCAATATTGTAGTACATGTATGGAATCAAGTTACAAAAACGCAACTGCTACAGAAAAGCATGCATTCCATGCAAAAGTCCGATGCATTTCACTTCCCAAGAATGGGTATAAAAACGTGCGTTAACAGGATTCCATATGCATTGTTTAGCATCGTGCTGTTAACCACCACTCAAAAAAACAGCAAAATTATGCAATTATTCAACATTACGAAATGCCATGCCTGTCCGAAAATGAGCGTCTGCAAGCCATTGGTATGCTTGAAGCAGGATCGAGTCAATGTGATGTTGCAAGATAATTTAACGTCCACAGAAACACCATTTGGTGTTTAAGGCAATGTTGGCAACAGATGAATGCAGTCAGAGACCATCCTCGGAGTGGCAAGCCATGTGAAACCAATAATTGACAAGACAACTGGATTCGAACAACACACCTACGAAATCGATTCCAGCAGCAACAGTGACTGCAAGAAGCATCCCTGGCCTTTGACAAATATCTTCACAAACCGTATGTCGTCGCATCAGATGTGCATAGATTGTCGCCAGAAGACCCACCAGACGTCCCATTTTGACAGGAAAACACCGTCAAGCACGTCTACAGTGGTGCAGACAGCGTCTACGCTGGATGGCCATGCAGTGGGGACAAGTTCTATTCACTGATGAGTACTGTTTTCACCTCAGCCACAGCGATGGACGGATTCGAGTGTACCGATGTCGAGGTCAACATTGCATCAATCATTGTCATGGAAGAAGATTGGTTCAGGGACGGCAGCATTATGGTATGGGGTGGGATTACAGCAAGACAGAGGAGTCGTTTGATAGTGGTAGAGGGAAATCTCAATGGACAACGCTACCGCGACGAGATCATCAACCCTGTCGTTCTACCGTTTTTTAGTCGTCAAGGTCCAGGTATTACCTTTCAACATGACATATTGACCGACTTGTTCAGGATTCCCTTCAACAAGACAACGTGAATGTCATCCCCTGGCCGGCTAACTCCCCTGATCTCTCACCAATCGAGCACATGATGATATGAGATGAGACAGATCGGCGTCTTTGACGTCAACCACGTGTTCCACAGACACTCCAGGAACTTCGAAACATGCTCCAGCAGATATGGACAGATATCCCACAGGACTTTGTGCGACGCTTGGTCCATTCCATGAGACGAGGATGTAATGCTTGCATCGCAACCAGAGGTGGACACACACGCTATTGATTTGTAAATTGACATTTTGGTATGTTCATGTTTTTTATGAAATCACACATTTTCTGAATTCTGTATGGCAAATTATACCATTTTGAACACTTACAGGAGTCTTTTATCTGTGGCAAACCAAAATTGTTTCAGATTTGGAAAAAAACATAACTTTGCATTAAATCTTATTCAATGTCACTTGAACTTTTGTTGTTCAGTATATTATATGAAAACTTAGTATATATGTTATATCATAACTTCCCCTCTGTCTGAACAGTTTGGACGTCAAACGTAAAATAAAATAATTATGGCTTAGATGGACAATGTATGATATTAAACTGGTAAATAACAAATATTATAGAGTCTTTTTGGTACAAGGAAACATAATGTAAAATTCTGCTGTGATCAGGGAATCTGGATGTGGAGCTGACTGTTCTTTGCACTCTGTACTGGTGGTGATGTAGGAGGCAATGAGATAGTTCCACATCCTGGTTTGAGGTTTAGGATAGTTGGCTGTGTCATGTATCCGTTATAAAGGTTTTACATGAAAAATAAAGAAATGAGAGTTAGCATGTTCAAAATAATATATCATATAGAAAAATTCATACTTCCTCAGTGTTTATGTAATAATTAGAAAATAAAACAAATATAGTAACCATGATGTAAAAATCAGTACATGATTATAACAAAATGGTGTCATGACCAGGAACAATGTAATGGCGGAAAATTACACTATGTACATCTTGGATCAATAATAAGCCCCAATTCATCATATATATACATATATGTGCATGTGCATATAACAAGTGCATTGATTAAATACACTAATAAGGTATACAAATAGTAAAGTATAAGAAAATATGTAAATCCTGTTCAGAAGAATTATTTGTTTGTGGCTTTCGTTACTTTTTCATTTGCTTTACTTCGTTTTGGTTCCTCTTGGTAGTTAGGTTTGCTTCATTTTGATTCGGTTCAGTTCATTTCGTTTTGCAGTACGGTTCGCTTCTGTTTGGTTCGTTTCATTTCTATTCGGTACAGCTTGTTTCACTTCACTTTTGAGATTGGTTGATAAGGGCAATGCTCAAAATTTGTTGTGAAACAAATAATTCAGATGATCAGGCTGGTTTGATTTAGATAACCCAAAGTGAAAAGACTGGATAGAAATAAACTTAACAAAATAACGCTAACAGCCGTTCAGTGATTTGCACCGTTTATTCAGATTTTGTATTTTGTGTTAGAATATGTTCATTTGGCATCTACAGACATATATAGGGAGTTGATCCCTATGGTTGATTGGGTC
Organism: Haliotis cracherodii; assembly: GCF_022045235.1. Lineage (NCBI taxonomy): Eukaryota > Metazoa > Mollusca > Gastropoda > Lepetellida > Haliotidae > Haliotis > Haliotis cracherodii. Next base: position 43,158,779 of record NW_027266264.1, read on the forward strand.
TGTAGTGTATGTGTATGTGTATGTGTTTTTATTATCCCGGGGATGAAATTCTCTAGTGTCAGGATGATTCTCCCTAGTGAATTTTAACCCATACCAGTGTGCTTAGTCCTACAGATACTATACTTCCCCCGGGATAATATTTAGGTAGGATATAATCCTTGCTTACATATGCATGTAGCATGGTATCTAAATGTGTTGATGTTTCCCCTGTGTTTATGTGCAAAAAAAACCCTTTAAGATTTATAGATTAGTAGTTCAGCCAGATCCTATGGAGGATAATCTTGAGGCTTTTCTCCAAAGAACCACTCAGATTGATCCTCCCAGCTGTCATCGAGGTAGCACTGTATGAGGTGGGGAGGAACAGTTTCAAAATATTCTGTGTGGTAATCATGATTATCTTTGTTGTTGGTATATGAGACCTTGACATAGCAGTCTACTTGAAAAATTTCTATACCCATGACTCTCTATATAAAATCAGTTTTAACTTGTCTTAGGTGTTTCAGACGAAACGGAGATGGTTTGACGTCTAATTCTATGCATGGTTTGGTATTTTCTTGCAGAACATTTTCTGACAGAACATTGACTGTTGTATTGTCTTGTGCTGATTCCTTTTGGTTGAAAAATTTATGATGCTTCAGAGGATGTTTTTATCATTTTCCTGACATACATTTTTTTAGATGTAATTCTCTTCGAATGGAGTCTGATGCTGCTGCCATACTCCCATGTGTTTCCTCTTTCTGGATCCTTCCATTTGACCCTGTAATAGATTTTGCTATTTGCTAACTTGGAACTTTAAAATTGACTATGTCTTCTGGATTTTGCAAACCAGAGGGATATCCTTGGTTTGATTACCCGTTGTGGACTCTGCATTTTGGAAGCCCCGAGTAAAACATAAAAAACGAATTGCCAAAACGCACCATTTCAATGAATATGTGGGTATCATGCACCCATTTCTCGCAAAAACGAAAATTCGCAAACTGTCACGGACTGTAATGGGTATGAAACTGTTGCCGATTCTTGGACCTACCACTCTTTGGTCAACAATGCCACGCCTAACTCAAATTCAGAGAAACCAGGCTATGGGACGTTTGGAAGCTGGAGAGTCTGTCCAAGATGTTGCCCGTCATTTCAACGTTAACATAACCACAATTTACCGTCTCCTGCATCAATACAATGCTACACAGGCCACAGATGACCTTCCTCGGAGCGGTCGTCCTAGGGTCACCACACCTCGACAAGATCGGCAGATTACCCGTCAACAACAGCGACATCTGTTCCTAACTGCAAGTGAAAGTGCTTGACAGACTCTAGGAACACATAATCGACACATTAGCTGGGACACTGTGATCCGACGTCTCCCTTCCAACAACCTCAGATGTCGCCAACCAGTACATCGTCCTGTTCTCCAACCACGGCATCAACAAGCGTGATTTCAGTGGGCACAGGGTCATCACAATTGGCATCATCGTGAGTGGAGGCGTGTCATCTTCTCTGATGAAAGTCGCTTTTGTGTCTCCCATGCAGATGAAAGAGTCAGAATTTGGCGACGTCGAGGTGATCGTTTCGCTGACAGAAACGTTGTGGAAAGGGATCCATGGAGTGGACCTAGCGTCATGATATGGGCAGGGATTGGACTTAATGCGAGACTTGGACCCATGTGCTTTCTGAATGTTGGTCAAGGTCGGGGACACGGCATCACTGCTCAGCGGTATATCGACCAAGTGATCAGACCCCACGTTGTTCCATTTTTTGCACAACATCAACAACACATTTTCCAGCAGGACAACGCTCGTGGCCATGTGGTCAGAGCTACCATGGCCTTTCTGCAACAACACAACATCCGTGTTCTACTGTGGCCAGCCCTCAGCCCTGATCTAAACCCCATCGAACACTTCTGGATTGAAAACCTGAGGGATATCCTTGGTTTGATTACCCGATGTTGGACTCTGCATTTTGGAAGCCCCGAGTAAAACATAAAAAACGAATTGCCAAAACGCACCATTTCAATGAATATGTGGGTATCATGCACCCATTTCTCGCAAAAACGAAAATGCACAAACTGTCACGGACTGTAGTGGGTATAAAACTGTTGCCGATTCTTGGACCTACCACTCTTTGGTCAACAATGCCACGCCTAACTCAAATTCAGAGAAACCAGGCTATTGCACGTTTGGAAGCTGGAGAGTCTGTCCAAGATGTTGCCCGTCATTTCAAAGTTAACATAACCACAATTTACTGTCCATTTTCCAGCAGGACAACACTCATCGCCATGTTGTCAGAGCTACCATGGCCTTTCTGCAACAACACAACATCCGTGTTCTACCGTGGCCAGCCCTCAGCCCTGATCTGAACCCCATCGAACACTTGTGGGATGAGGTTCAAAAGTGTCTGCACAATGTGCGCCCAGTCCCTATAACTGCCGATGAACTACTCACAGCTGCTCTGGATGTGTGCAGGAGGATCCCTAGGTCCTTCACAAATCTACTCTTGTCTGATCTACTCAATGTACAGGAGATGTGATCAATGCTAATGGTGTTCACACAAGGTACTGATTGACATTTTGGGTATTGACCCGAAACTGTGTAAGCCCTTAACATTTGAAAAAAACAATTATGTCATCTGCCTTTTAATCCATTAAACTGTCTTCAGTCAAATTTTTGTCAATCTTGCCCTATTAGTATTTCTTAATTGTCTTTACTGTTGAAAATAAATAAAATGTATACTGCATACTCGACTTGCGTTTCTTTTGCGTGTGAGTATATTTCGATTGAGAAAATGTTATGTTGACATTTAATAGTCAAACTGCCTCAAATATGACTTTTAGTGAGTAATGGTACAGCATTTATTTTATGTGTATCCATTCTCTTGCAACTAAAGTTCGTTTCAAGGCAGCAATAGTGGTAATCTGTCCATGGTTGCTATAAATAACGTTGAGTTGTGTGATCTACTGATCACTTCGCAGACGATTTCGCCGAAATAATTGTAAACATTGTAAATTATAATTATTGAATGAAATGTTGAATTTGATTAATAAAATATATTGCAAACATTAGTCCTGATAAACAATGATTATTTTTTGTATTACCAGATATTATAATAATAGGATTAAATTGCGTACTACTTTGTTGACTGGTATTTCCGGTGTTACGTGATCACAGTGATCAGCTGATAATGTTTTCTGAGATGAGGGAAAACATTGTGTCATTGGAGAACTGGAGTTTATGAAAAAGGTTTGTAAATTTTAGGAGCCATGCTTTACAAAGCTATAACCGAGTTAGCGCTATATTGAAGAGCGCTATAACGAGGGAACACTGTATTGCCAGTTAAGTTGCTTTGGTGAATTAAAGTTACTGAGAAGACTGTTTTCTCAGCATCTTCTTTAGTTTGATCACTACAGTTAATATTTTCATCATATTCCCCTCGTGAGAGAGCATCGGCATTCCAATTGGCTTTGCCGCTGCGGTGAACAATGTCAAATGTGTAGGTAGAAAGTTCCAAAGACCATCGCCCTAACCTACCTGTGGCATCCTTGATAGATTTCAGCCATTTCAATGCTCTATGATCTGTGTAGACTGTGAATTTGGAATTTGCAAGGTATGGATGGAATTATTTAATTGCTTCCACTAGAGCTGAGCCTTCCTTTTCTGTAATGGTCAAGTCCTTTTCGTTGCCATGAAGAGCTCTACCACCAAAAGCTATTGGATGTTCATTATTTTTCTCATCTTTTTTACTCAAAACAAGACCTATGCTCATATCACTGGCATCAGGAGGGAGAAGAAATTATTTGTCACAATTTGGATAAGCCAGAACAGGTGTATAACTCCTTGCATAATTGAGTGTGTTGAATGCCTGATCACACTCAAGTGAAACCTGGTTTCTTGCTTATTTAGCAAAGCATTCAGTGGAAGCGGTATGGTAGCGTTATTTTTCACATACTTTCTGTAGAAGTTTTTGACGCCTTAGAAAGAGCGGATCTGCTTTTGTGGTTTGGTCACTGGGAGTCTTTTAATTGCTTTAATATTATTGTCATCAACTTGAACACCTCCACATCATAAAACATGACCCTGAAAAGAAAAGTTGCATTTGGATGGCTCTTGTGTTAATTTTGCCTGTTTGAGATAGTAAAATACTTGCACTAAATGTTGGAGATGATCAATTCATCAATGTAAATCAGTGCAACCTTAAAAAGCAACTTTCTTAGCACTTTGATCATGAGCCCCTGAAAACAAAGTGGAGAATTTGTCAAACCTTGGGGCAAATGTTTAAACTGAAAAGGGCCTTAATTGGTGACAAAAGCAGTTTTGTACTTTGAATCTTCATGATGTGGCACTTGGAAAAAGCCATTAGCAAGGTCTTAAGTTGAGACGATCTTAGCTTGGGCATTGGCGATGTAATCAACAACATCATCAAAAACAGGAAGAGGTCATGACATTGGTAAAAGTGACAGAATTCAACTTTCTGTAGTCACAAACAAATCTCTATGAGCCATCATGTTTCTTGACCAGGAAATTGGGAGCTGAATCCATCGAAGTGGACTCCTTGATGAAATCAGACTTCCAAAAATCATCTTGTTTATCAAGTTCTTGAGTGACTTTTTGGAGATGAGGAGATTGGCGATATGGTCTACACTTAACAAGTGGATGATTGCCAGTGTCAAAAATATGCTAGTGTATGTCAGTCCATCCTAAATATGCAAGACTTGTCAAGAACATGTCTCTATTTTGTCCCAAAATTCTATGCAGTCTGTGTCGTTGGTCTGGAGTCAGTTGTGTATTGGTCAAATCAAATCCCAATTCTTGTCCAATTTTGACATAGTCTCCGGTGTCATTGTCTATCTTTTCATTGTCAGTGTTAACATGGCTAGAGTCTATATCAAAAACAGAGTCTTTGTCAATGTAACTAAATTTGCCTACAACTGTACACTTGTCTAGAACCTTTTCTTATTGGGAAGGATTCATAAACCTAAATGTTGCAGTTTTGCTTTTTGCTTTAGAAAGAGTTCTACCACCTTCTACTTCAGAATGAACAGTGAGGGAAGCAATGGGTTCAATGAGAATGAGGGAATCATCTTTTGCCTCTGGTAGTCTAACCTTGAAATGAATTTCACTCTGAGGAGGGATATAAATCAGATCTATTGTTTTTGCTAATCCCTAAATCTCTTGCGCCGAAATGGCTACGAAATTGATATATTGCCTATCTGAGGTGCTGTTGCCAAGTATCAATTCCTGATCCTCAATAACAAAATGTAACACAACTGAACCAAACACTTTATGCAATTTGCCACAACACCTTTAACCTATGGAAAGTTTCCAAGAGTAAGGTTTTCAAAAGCTGTGCTCAAAAAAGCAGATGAAATGCAACAAATGGATGCCCCTGTTTCTACTGAACAATTTGTTGTTTTTGTGCCAGACTTTGCCTCAATTACACTTTTGGCAAGGTGCGTAACTAAAGACACTGTTGGAATTTCACTCCATATTTGCCATGACACCTATTAGTATGTACCGTACTAAATTGAAGAAAAACAAGTAATCAACAATGTCATGAAGTACTTACAATATCTGAAGACTTTTGGTTGTCTTAAATCCAGTGTTGAGGTCAGAGGTGGATGCAGCTTGCTCATTATTCCATTACATGATCACGGTTTAACATGTCCTCCAATGTGTTCTTGTAGCTGGTCATGGTTAGTTCCTGTGTTCCGATGTTCCGAAATCGATGATTCTCCACCAAACTATTATGGTTCTGTTCTGAGGTACAAAATCTTCCAAATGGTATGCTGGTTTTCTTGGGAGAATTAGTCAGCAAAGAGCCGGAGTCACAGGAGACTAATCACAATTTTTTTTTATAAGAACAATGAACAATATCTTAACTATAGCCGATGATGCACAGAGTTGGTACAACTCTATGGGCTGTGGGAGAGAGGTCTGCTTGGTATGAGCATCAAACCCCTTCCTGCTTCGTCTTGCTTCTCTATCTATTTAACTAAAATTTAAAACAATATAAAGGAATATGATTGGTTGATACACAATGGGGTGTGCCCTATGGTTAATGAATGGCTAGACAGAGGGGAATACTTAATCCTGTTAATCCTGTTGGACTAATCTTGTTGACATATTTACTGGATGCTTTGAAAGAGATTATGGTGTCACTATAGACGAGCTTGTATGGGAGCTCTAAATTGAAGTATACGCTGAATGTTATTCTTAGATGAGCTTGTATGGGGCTAATCCTTAATGAGTAAATTGAAGTATTTGCTGATGTTATTCTAATATAGGTGATGACAGATTTACTTAAATTAAATAGTTCAAAGCAATCTGTAAAACTATGTAGACATATCTTATTGAATATTCTGTCTGGGAGATGTGTTCTCATTACCTTAGGTTAGCATCTATCTAAAAAGCTATAAGTGAAACTACTGACATTTTGTATCTGCATTTTACCTTTAACATGTATCACTTGCTATTCTATAATTATATGAAATTTTGTATAAATGCTACACCATGATAACCCACAAAAGCACTCGCTGTTGATCTAATTATTATATGAAAAATTTGTATAAATGTTATGTCATGATATTATGAATGAGGCAAATTACCCTATTTCAGCCCTCTCCTCAGCCCCTTCGGGTGTCAGCCCCACCATTTGTACAATTTTGAATCTTCATCACCGGAGAATGCTTCCAAGTAAAAATGGTTGATATGTATCTCTTGGGACCAGCGAAGAAGTCAATTAACCTTTAGCCTGCTGAATTGTTTTCAGACTTCTTGGCCCTGCCTGCTGGATTAATTTTAGCATAAGGCGATGTAAAGAGGGTGGGTGATTTCAAACAGCTGGTGCTTCATTATACAAGGGCCAATTGAAGATATATTTTACACATTTATTCCTGACAGAAAAATACACATTACTATGTAAAAAAATCCTGATGTTTTCAATCATACCAAGGTTAAGACCAAAACGAACACAAAATTTGTAAATTTTCGTAATCTTGCCTGAATTACGATATTGAAGGTGGTTTACGTTTCATGTTAGGAACCTTACTAAATCGTTAAATTTGTGCTAATTGATTTCAATAATCAGATCACCGATATCTTAATTTTAACTGAGTATAAATTCGATGTTTTTTATTGGTAAGTAACAGCGCGGTGGTAAATTATGAACCATTTCTGTAAATTTATTATCAAAACGTTAAACAGAAAAAACTAAATTTTCGAGGTCACCATGTCAGTTGCAGAAATACGAACATTCGAGTTAATCTAACATGTCACGTTATCAAATTTGCAGGAAACAATAAATGACTCATGAATATTCACCAATCCTTATTTCAAGTGTTTTGGTTGAATATTTACGATATACGAAAATACAAATACCGTGTCATGATGCTAGCAGACGTTCTAACATCAAACATGGCGCGCTTCGCCCGACCTCGTCGTAACTTATTGCTATTTTAATATCAACAAAGTTTACACTGTCTTCATGTTTATAACTTGGCGAAAGTTGACGATCTTCTCAATCGAAGATTGTTTCATTTGTCATTTTCCGTTTAATATGACGAGAGAAAAATGAAAATAAAGATCGTAAATTCTGACAGCAATATTTCAGTTTGCGCAAAGGATGTGATGTCACAGACAGGGGTAGTCTGCCGATAATCTTTCGAAACAAAACAATTACAGTCAATTTTGAAATATTTCGCCTGTATTATAAAGAATAAACACAAATCACTACATACTATCAGTAATCGCCACTAACATGAAATTACAAAGTGATTTTCACGATATAATTGACGTATTTTTTAATCCGTTGGACCTTGCATGCTCCCGTGACCCGGAAACACGCCACATGCAAGTTTCTCGGTATCTTTTATTTGAACTTTTGTTGATACATAAGGATCACCATTCCATGTTACGTTGAATATAAAGTGATATGATTCATGTATCTGCGATGTACATGTTGATGACTTTGTTTTCACTATAATAATTATGTGTTTGAAGCAATAAGTCCATAGAAATCGTCGATCGGCAACGATCACACCCCACAACAGGTGCGCGAAAATAGGCGTCACAAAACGTGTTTCAAAATAGCATTCATGCGATGCCGAATATGGTAGGATATACGCAGGTGGGTGATGTAAATATATATATTAAAAAATACGATATACATATTTTCAGTGTTAGTTTCTAATTAAATGTGGGATATTTAAATATTTTTTCCTTTTATAATTTAATACATTTATCGATTCTAGATCTAGCATGATTTTACAACAATTCATGGATCATCTTAAAAATTTATTCCATCAATATAGAGACCGCCATGATTGCGTATTGATGATAGATTTGTTAATGTTTAATTATATACATCTGTTCACAGCTTCTAAAATATTAAGTTATATTTAGTATCTATTTTTTCCACAATGATTATGTGTATGGATACTAAATATTGGTCAACAGGTCAATGCTGATATCAGCACAGTGTAACTGATCAGACTTTAATTACATATTTTATTCAACAATTGTCATCTTTCACCTGAACATAAATTATGTGAATAAGTAACTATTTGATGTCATTATTTAAGTTTAGTATTTCATAAAATAATATAGAAATAGATAAGATCCTTATATGAACCTATACATACACAACTCATATGGACATTAATCTTGTGTATGAAGTTGTTTGTTTCCAAAAAACTAATTCTTAAATATAATTGTAATATGAATACGATACATTAATTTCTTGTAACAGAACATGATATTTTTGTTTGTTTAATCACAAGAACCAGGGTGGCACTTAGCTGGTGAGTTAGCCATATATTTATAAGAGAATGTTATCTTTTGAAAAAGGAATAGGGCACATATACATACATTGACAATTCTTGCAGTTCTGTTCGGTTGGAGAAATGTACATTGAAATATCCTACCTTATGTATTTTTTCAGGGTTCTCACCAATGAAATAATGTGTAATTAGTGTGGCAGGACTTTCCAGGTTTGTTGCAGTATGCTCTCGTGTGCTTGACAGTGACACTCATGCATGTCCCCTGAAGGAACATGAACCATTGTGAAATGTGATCAACAGGTTTTCGTCTTCAGTCAATATAATGTACAAAAATTCTAAATAAATGCAGATCATCACCAGCTTTGGATCTGACATCCTTAATCATTTTGATGGGTTTCTGAATATACAGTCAGTATAGGTCCTTATGTTCTTTGTGTCTCTCAGCCTTCTGGGTGGAATGAAAAGAAATGTCGCTGTATACATGATTACCTTTGTCAGATGTATTTTGTCCTGTCAGCCACACCCCCTGACTTTATTTCACCTTATGTGGTTAATTTTCGCATACATGTACTGCTGCAAACCTGTTTTTCCCTTGTATATGCAATCACAGTATCAAACTTAATCAGCTGGTGAGTCACTAGTTCCTCAGTTGGTGTGTATAAAAGTGCCCTTGCCATCATGAAACAAGAAATGCCAAAAACAAAAGCATTTGCAATAACAAAAAACCCACATTTGTCCTTTCTTGAATAATCTTAGGATTAGAGCTTCAAATTTTTTGTGTCATAAATTAATTATTAAATTTCCTAAGGATTTTTCTTTGATGGACCAATATCAAACCATCTGACAAGTTAGACTGAATTATTACTTTAAAAGCCCTCATTTCTGAGGTGTCCATATTTTTTTTCTACTTTTAGGACAAAACATGAGCCGTCTACCTGAGCTTGGTTACGTAAACAAATACTTGTTTAAAATGTGAAATGGAATTCCACTGATTAAATATCTTTTTTTGTATCTCATTGTTCTATGAAATCCATTTGAAATGTGCTTTTTTGTACGTAAAATGTCTTGAGAGCTTGTACCCAAACAGGTATGTGCTTTTGTGCCCAGAATATTTTTGTATTACAGTTTTGTAGTTTCAAACTTACACATTGCTTTTTATATGAAAAAAGTTAATTTATTATCACTTTTCCGTCAAAACGCTAGATCTACAATTACCTTACGGTTTACCAATTTACTGGCTTCTTCTCCAGTGACAAGAATTTATTACTTTCCTTTCACAATCAGTCAATTTGAGTTGTGCCAATGTGGACTGACTACACTCAAGGACCACGTACATTTAGGTTAGTCATATTATTGATGAAATGTTTTACCATAATGTTCAGCTCATTGTTTGCAATAAACATGAAAAAATAAATATGATCAAAAAGATTTAGTTTAGTTTTTTGGGTACAAAATCATCAAGTGCTTTGGGTACAATTTTGTTTTGGGTACAAAATCACATAGGCCCTACATTTATCCAGTCGACGTGAGTACCTACTTCCATCCGTTCTGAAGATTGGGGAGGGGGAGTAAACGTTCTAAAAACAATCCTTAATATTCTAAATTGTCCTTCTTGCAATGACAGACCAATAACAATCTTCTGTTGTTATTATTATAGCATATTAATATGTTAAATTGCTCTCCGCTGTCGTCGTTTTCAGAAAATAATTTTAAAATCATCGAGCGCGGAATCCTTTACGGTTTCGGATTTAGACTTACAAATTTGATGTTACGCATCGGCGGCAATCACATATAGATATGAAACAAATAGGAGTGAAGACTGCTATCCAGATCAATAAATAGTAAACAAATGTCGAAAGAAAGTATACTATGTATTTTCTTTTGAATTTGAATCTATTTCGGAATTTGTTTTATGATCGCTTACCAACTTTTGCATATTTTGCTTCGATGTGTCATGCGGTACATGCTTCTTGTTTCAGAAATGATAGGTAAAATTGCAAGTATTTCGATTATTTTCCGTAAACTGCATTATATTGCTATTGCATGATTTACCTAGAATGTATAACAGTTCAGATTTTGCGTATCATCCAATATTTGTCATTATTTGCAGTGTTTGTTGACTTTATTCAACTACACAAATCGCGAGTTAGGCCACGCCCAAACGTATCACTGACGTTTGTCGGCTTGTTGATGTGTCCGAAAGTTTATCAAACGAAATCATTTGAAAACTCTATAAAAATGATATCTTTTTACACAGATTTATACATTCGTGTCAATAATTCTAGAAAATGAAGTTAGATGTAACAAAATTATTATAATAGTCTTACGGGATCATTATGCATGTGGAGTTGTTTGTTTACCGCCGTTGCCATGATCGCACAAGTTTCATCCAATCGATGATGTTACGATTCAGATTGTTTTTGTTTATAATTAATTACTTCGAAAATTGCTAATTTTTAGAAATTAAGGAACTTGAGTGTGTTCTTTTCGTCGGCAAACAATAAATTATGATCGATTGTGAAAAATCATAACATTATAAAGAAAATATCGGACTGCATGCCGATCAGCGTGAAGTGACAAAAGTCAACAATGGCCGTTTGTGGTAGTTGTGTGCCGCGAAGTTTGGCTGAAACTTTTTAAACTCGCGATATTTTCTTTTTGAGGTAAATACACTACTGAAAGTTTTGATATTGAGCAAGCTGAGCATTTATGCATGCCAATAGGTAATTTAAATGTAACGCAAAGCCTTCTTGGTAAATAGATATGGCGAGTTTTGTTTGTGGGTGTCCTTATGCTATTCGCCTGTTGAACTGGTAGCATTGAGAGCTTTAAAGCAATATAGCCAAATTACCCCTCAGTCCCCTGGAGGGTCAGCGCTACCATTTGGACAATTTTTAATCCCCACCACCTAGGGATGCTTCCAGTCAAATTTCGTTAGTTTCCAATAAGTGGTTCAGAAGAAGAAGTCGTTTGAAAAAATTGTTGACACTCAGACGACAGACGCCATACGGACCATGGACGCCAAGGTATGGCATAAGCTCACCTTGGTCCGGTGAGCTATAAAAGGCTGCAGTATTTCTAAGGACAATCATGAGACCTAGGCATCACAGAAGCAGAAGATAATAGTATGTTAATGTGATTTGGCTTGGGGCACGAATGGTCCAATCAAAAGGTTCATATGCAAATCCATATGTATTGAACATATGAACAGGTGAGGCCACTAAGGGCTCTTTTATGAAAATTCTGCGGGATGACAGCCGCATTTTTTTTTGGTTTTGCAGGAAATGAAATAAATTTGCGGAAATCCCTCAATTCTGCATCCTAGATGCAACACCGTTACAAAATACAATATTCACTGCCACATAACACAGTGCAAATACATTTGAATTTGTGTTCCTTGCCTAGAACAGTGAATGACATTTGAACTTGCAAAATATGGAACGACATCAACAGGAACACCATAAACCCTCTTATTCATTCTGTACATCAATGATATGTTGTCAATAATAATAGCAGACAAACTCAGTATTGACTCACACAGGAGATGCATAAAAACAAGATGTCTGATCTGCAACATTCTTTTGTCTCAATGTCCCACAAAACTACTTTCTAATGGCACTATGAAATGTGCATGTTTTGTCAAAAACACTGGCAGGGTAGTGAAACAACACGATTAAAGAACATCTTTGTGTTCTTTTGTTGTCAGTGTAGTATTCATGTAAACCAACATTACTGTTAATAGGTCATATAAGTTAATCTGTTTTCATCGCCATGGTTCAACACAATATAATTTTGACCATTTAGAAACAATGCATTTTAATAAAATCAATAAAAAGGCATAAGAAGAAAGCAATCTTATCAAGACTCAAGACTCTTTTATTGTGTAATAAAGGCCTCCAGCCCAGAGTACATGTGTATATAATCAAGTCACAACAATTTTAAGTTACAAACAACAATTACAATCATTAAGAAGAGATCTACTATAATCATCAAGAGGAGGTGAAGCATTCGTAAACTGTATATAAAGTTGTCTCCCTTTAACCTATGAGATAAACCTGCCATGCCTGCGTGCATTTAACAATATAGAGTGCTAAAGATTCTGACAAAGAATTATCTGTCATAACTCTCTCAAATTTGTCGAGAGTACAAAGATTACTAGTACAAATACTTGGCAAAAGCATATTTCTGAACTTGTTATACAAGTATCATGGAACTGTTCTGGGTGAACAATACCTTCCAAATGACGTGCTGGTTTTCTTGGGGAATTAGTCAGCAAAGAGCCAGAGTCACAGGAGACTAATCACAATTTTATTTACAAGAACAATTAACATTTTACAATATACTTAGAAAATAACTGAGGGTGCCACAGAGAGTCGGTACACACTCTGGGCTGTGGGAGAGAGGTCTGCTTGGTAAGAGAGTCCAACCCCTTCAGTGCTTAAAACCTGACTGACTGATATAGAAGATTTAACGTGCGCTTTCCGACTACAGCGTATTTCGCACACGGGCCTGGCCGGACCATTTAGTGTATTCCGAGAAGGGTGAAAGTGGTGTGTGCAACCCAAGAGGGGGCTTTTAGGGGTTGCTTATATTGATTTTTTGAAATTTTAAATTTGGAATAAATGCCGAGGTGGGTGGAGGAGGGAACTAAGGGAGCCGGGTGAGGTGGGTGTTTGTATGTTTATTGGATTTTGGATTGGTAGATTAATTAATTTTTAGATGCGCTTAAGTAGGTCTGTTTTGATTAGGAATACGCCTAGGGCCTTGAAGTTTTCTAGTTTATTTTGAGGGTTTAGTATTTCATCTAGAGTAGGAACCTTATTTAGATTGAGGGTGGTTTGTAGTGTGGTTCTGTGTGTTTGATAGTGGGTGCAGTGAATGAGTACGTGTTCTGTGGTTTCGGGTTGTTTGCAGTGGGGGCAGTTGCCTGTGGTGTGTCTTTTAAGTTGTTTTAGGTGGTTATTTAGGTTAGTGTGTCCTGTTTGGAGTTTTGTAATTAATCTGTCAATTTTTTTAGAGGGGTGTAGGATTTTAGGTTTGGATAGTGGTTTTCTGAGCACTTTTTTGATTTGGCTATTTGAGTTTTGATATTGATTATGCCATTTTTTGGTTATTTTTTGTTTGTTTACACTTTTAATTTCTGATTTTGAGATGGGTAGGTTTAGGCTTATTTCTGGTATTTTGAGAGATAATTTAGCTGCTTTATCGGCGCTTTCGTTGCCGTAAATTCCTACGTGGGCGGGGATCCACAAGAAGGTTATTTGTTTGCCTGCTTTTGTTAGGTCGTTGGAGCTTTTAAGTATTTGGTTTATTAATTTAGGTCGTTTTTTGGTATTTTTGTTTTGGAGGGCTTGTAGTCCACTAAGGGAGTCAGTGAGAATTAGGATTTTTTTGTTGTTTTTAGATTGTTGGTTATGCAGGGCTGAGGCCATGCCCATAAGTTCGGCCGTGAATATAGATTGGTTGTTAGGGAGTCGGTAAGATTGTGTGGATATAACTGGTTGTGTGGTATGGACTCCGAAGCCTGTGTGGTTGGAGATCGGGTCTGAAGATCCGTCAGTGTATATGTGACACCAATTTGGCCAATTTTCGTGTATGTATGCAAGTGTGGTGGTTTTAGCTATGTTTGGGTCGGTTTGTTTATTTATTTGGTTAGCTAGTGTTGTGTCTATTTGGGGTATTTTGAGTTTAGGGGTGAAGATATTTGATTTTTTGCAGTTTTGTTTAAGATTTTGAGTTTGGTGTTCATTGAGGTAGTTAGTTATTCTTTGGGATATTGGGGTGAGTAAGGGGTGTTTGCGAGCTAGAGCTTGGTTTCTTGGGCTAATGTTTTGGTTAATTAGGTTTTGGATGAGAGGGTTTGTTTGGGACGCGGCCCAGAAATTAAGGCTTAGATGTTCCCTGCGTAGATTTAGTGGCATTTCTCCTGTAAGGGCCTGAAGTGAGGTGTAGGAGGTGCCATGTTGGGTGCGTGTAATTAGTTTGAGAGCCTGATATTGTATTGAGTCAAGTTTTTTAGAAAGAGAGTTGTTTAGGGTATTGTATATGGCACAGCCGTAGTCTAGTTTTGATCTAATTAGTGTTGTATATAGTGAGAGGAGGGTATCTTTGGAGGCTCCCCAGTTAGAGCCGGTGAGACATCTTAATGTGTTAAGGTCTTTGCTGCATCTAGTTTTTAGGTTTTGGACGTGAGCCTCCCAGGTGAAGTGTTGATCGAAAATAAGTCCTAAGAATTTTGTTTGTTTTTGGAATTTGATTGTTTGGTTGTTTAGCTGGAGGATTGGGTAGGCAGGTTTCATGTTTTTATGTTTGAATACTACTCCTGCTGTTTTATCTGAGTTAAGGGAGAAGCCCCATTTGTCTGCCCATTGTTGTATTTTATTTAGAGATTTTTGGATTAAGTTGTCTGCCATTTTAATGCTTTTAGTGCAGATCCATAGGGCTCCGTCATCCGCGAATTTTGAAGTGTTTAGTTTAGGGGATAAGCCCTCGAATAGATCATTTATCATTATATTGAAGAGGGTTGGGCTGAGGATGCTGCCCTGGGGAGTGCCATTTTCTAGGGGACACTGGTCCGATTGTGTATGGTCTATACCCACGGTAATTTTGCGATTGTTTAGGAAATCTTGGATGAAGTTTATTATTTGACCTTTTAGTCCTATTTTTTTTAGTTTTTTGTATTAGCCCGTGGTGCCATACCATATCGAAAGCTTTAGAGAAGTCGAGGAATATGCCTATGGTGTATTGCTTGTTTAGCTGTCCTGTTTTTATATCCTGTTCTAGTCGGGCAAGGTTATCGAGAGTTGATCGGCCAGGAGTGAAGCCGCTTTGGTCAGGATTTATGATGTTGTTTTGGTCTAGGTAGTGCTGTAGCCTATTTTTAGTCATAAGTTCCATTATTTTGCAGAGATTTGAGGTTAAGGAGATGGGCCTATAGGAGTTTGCCTGATCTGCTGGTTTATTTGGTTTAGGTATTGGGATTACTAGAGCTTCCTTCCATGAGGATGGGACCTGTCCGTTTAGGTAGACTAGGTTGTATAGTTTAAGTAAAGTTTGGAGTAGTTTGGTAGGTAAGTGTTTGATTATTTGGTAAGAGGTGAGGTCTAGGCCAGGGGCTGTTCCTTTTTTTCTATTGTTTAGTACGTGATTTAGTTCTTCTATGGTGTAAGGTTGATTTATTTCTTGGTTGTCTTGTCTGTTTTCTTTGGAGAATTTGGTTTCTTTATTTAGTTTATCTTGGAATTTCTTACTGAAGTTACTGTTGCTGCTAACTTTAGAGAAGTGTTTGGCTAGGTTGTTGGCCTTTTGGGTGGGGTTAGTTGAGTTGTTTATATTGGGGCTTTTTTTGTGCCGTTTGATGCCTCGGATGGCGTGAATTTTGCGCCACACCTTCCTAGCGTCGGTGTGGTGATTTAGCTCCTCACAGAATTTTTTCCAGTTTTTGGTTTTAGCAGTTTTAACTAGGTTTTGCACTTGGTGGTTAAGTTCATGAGCTGTTTTGAGATGAGAGGGGTCTCGTTTAGCTCTGTTGAAAGCTGATTTGCGTTTTAGTCTAGTTAGCTCTATTTCCTCATTCCACCAAGGGACAGTGGGTTTTCCTGGGTTGGATGATTTGAAGGGGATTGCGGATTTGGCTGCGTTGATTATGAAGTTAGTTAGGTTTTGACAGAATGTTTCGGGGTCTGTTGTTTCTAAATCGTTTAGATTAGCTTCGTTGCATAATTCTTGGAATTGGTCCCAGTTGGCGTTTTTGTACTGAAATTTAGGTTCCTGTTTAGGGGTTTGATTTGGTATTTTTATATTTCCTAGGGTTATATTTATGGGAAAGTGGTCGCTGCCTAGAGGTACTGGGTGGACGTCCCACATCAGACTTTGTGCTAAGTCTGGCGTACATATTGTTAAGTCGATAGCCGACATGGTGTGGTGGGTTTTGTCGTATCTAGTTGGTTGGTTATTGTTTAATAGTATTAGGTCATTTTTTTCGATCCACTCTGATATTAGTTGTCCATGGTTGTCTAGTTTATCTGCAATGCCCCAGGTAGGATGATGGGCATTGAAGTCTCCTAGGAAGATGGTTGATTTATTTCCTAATTGGTAAAGGACATCTAGGTCTGTATCTTTAATTGGTTTTAGTGTTGAGAGATAGATGTTAATGATTTTTATTTTTTGGTTATTGATGGTGACTTGGATTCCATTAGCTTCTAGATTAGGAGTGTTTACTTTAACTTCCTCGTAGTTAATATCCTCTCTAACGTAGATGATTAGACCTCCTCCTGTTCTGCCTGGCATGGTTTTGGACCTGTTGGTTCTCACTGCGTTATAATTTGGTAGGTTGAATTTAGTTTTATGTGAGAATTTGGTTTCTTGAATACAAGCTACATGGGGACCTCTATCTATTTTGAATTTAGCTTTGAGTTCAGAACCATGGCCGGCGAGGCCATTGGCGCTTAAAACCTGCCTACAGTATGTATCAAATTTCTGTTAAATACATACTGCTTAAAAAACCTGCCTACAGTATGTATTTAACAGAAATTTGAACAATATAAAGGAATGTGATTGGTTGATACACGATTGGTTGTGTCCTAAGCTAAATGGATGGCTAGACAGAGGGGAATACTAAATCCTGTTTATCCTGTTGGACTGGCACTAATCTTGTTGACATATTTACTGGATGCTTTGAAAGAGATTAGGGTGTCACTATAGATGAGCTTGTGTGGGGGCTAATCCTTAATGCCCTATAGACGAGCTTGTATGGGGGCTAATCCTTAATGCGCTATAGACGAGCTTGTATGGGGGCTAATCCTTAATGAGTCTTAATTGAAGTAATGTTATTCTAATATACCCCGGTAGGTGATGACAAATAAATATCCTTTGTCCGGGAGATGGAATCTTGATACCTTAGGCTAGCATTTATCTAAAAGCTTCAAATCAATTAAACTATGTAGACGTAACTCTTGTCTTATTGAATAGTATGTCTAGAAGATGCGCTCCCATTACCTTAGGCTAGCAACCATCTAAAAAGCTATAACTGAAGCTACTGATATTTTATATATGCATTTTACCTAATGATAATTGCTAAACTATAATTATATGAAATGATGAATAAATTTTACACCATGATAACTCATAAAAGCACTTGATGTAGATCTAATTATTATAAGATAACTCAGTATAAATGTTAACCATGATACAAGTAACATGATGTAATAAAATGAACTTCATCCTCCACAATTTATACACTCAGATTATCAAAACAATATTTACATACTCTATCCTCTCTAGCAACACCTCCCCACCGCCCAATTTCAACAGCCAGTTTGTGGTTACCACATCTGAATCGACTAAGAACAATTCTTAAATTTTTACTCTTCATATTGTGCAAATACCTTTCAGGCTCCAACACTGATTTGATAATGGAATAATTATAAAGCTTACTTGTTTCACTTATAGATAGTGCCCATGTTTCCAACAATCCTGCAACCTTTCCCTACAAATTCTAAGGAAATGGGTTATGTCACCAACACCCGATTCAAACCAAACTAGACCAAATCCAAGTCTGTTCAACAGATATTTTATTCTAGTTGCCAATGTGGCTCTACCAGCCCCACCTAACTGATATAACATCAGATAGCAAGCCTTAGGATACCTATTTGTGGACATGTTTAATATTTTCAGCCAATACATGGTTGTTACATGTAATGGATACCGTCCTAGCTCCCCATACAAGACTGCTGCTGGAGTGTTTGAATTAACATGGAGAAGTTTTCTAAGAAATTTGCAGTGCACATTTTCTATAACTTGGACACTTTCAAATCTCCAAACACATGATGCATAACATAAGACTGGAGAAACCATCCTATCAAATAGAAACAAGGACTCTTTAATGTTAAGCTTAGACTTTTTCAAGAATCAAAACAAAATAAACAGAGCTTTTTCTCCTTGTTGTGCCAGGGTACTTCTTGCCAACTCCATGAGAGCTTAGGGGTGAAAAACATGCCAAGATACTTATAAGCGGATACTGCTTCCAGAGGAATACCATCATAATGCCACTTTTCCTTTTTTGTTACTATACCACCTCTTCGGAATACCATGAATTTCGTTTTCTCCAAATTAACCCTCATCACATACTGATTGCAAAATCCTGCTAAACAATCTATCTGGTGCTGTAACCTTCTAACAGAATCTCCAACATTAGCAATATCATCTGCAAACATTATCAAAGTGATGTCTTCAGCATACTAAAAAATGACAAAAATACCCTTGCAATCATTAAACCTGTAATTATCTACTAGTTCATTCAAAAACAGGGTGAATAACAGTGGGCTTATCATACACCCTTGCCTGGTTCCTATTGTACACTCAAAGAACTCAGACAGTGAGGACTTGTTAACTAGAACACATGATTTTAGCTGACTATGCAGAGATGAAATAACTGTGAAAAATTTAACTTTAACACCTTTTTGTAAAAGTACATATTTCAATAAATGGTGCTGGACGCTGTCGAATGCATTCGAAAAGTCTATGAATAAACAATAGCAGCGCCCTTTTGACTTGGAGAGGTATTTCTGAATAACTGATTGTAATACAAATATATTGTCTATGGTGCTATATCCATTTCTGTAGTCAGCTTGTTCCTCATACAGCTTTTCTTTTTCTTCACACCAGCCAACAAGTCTATTACTTAGTATTTTGGTAAAGGCCTTTCCAATTACTGATAACAAAGATATTCCCCTATAATTATTAGGATCTGTTTTTTCACCTTTTTTATGAATAGGAAATATTATTGACTCTGTCCATTGTGATGGGTAAACTCCAACAGATAATATCTTGTTAAATAACCTGTGGATATATGGTAAAAGTATATGAGATACACTTTTTAAATGTTCGTTTAAAATTCCATCAGGTCCTGGCGCTTTGCCATTGGGGAGATCAATAATTACAGATCTAATTTCCTCCATCGTAATAGTCTTATCTAAACCTTGTACACCCTCAACATTGTCACAACAGGCTGTGTGATCTTCATTATCCCTGATAAACTTAAGTACATGTTCACAGAAGTCAGGGTCAGTATTAAAGTTACTGTTGTTGAGCAGTGATGAAAAATGATCATACCATTCCTCTGGTGAAATTGCTTCACTGCCAGACCTCCCTTGCCTGTTGTAGCGTTTGATGAATTTCCATAAGTCCTGTGTGGTCACACCCGCATTATTTATCACCCGCATTACATCTGGTTTATCCGCCATGTCAAATCTGGCTTTTTTTTGTTTACATGCATTCTTAAATTTATTTCTTGATAAAATGTAATTCTTGAAGTTAATGTTAGAACCAGATAATCTAAACTTGTCTAAACACTTATATTTTTCACCTTTGAGAATCTCACATTCCTGGTCCCACCACTTGGGCTGACTTGGGGAGCGCCCCTCAGACCCCTTATTCGATGTCATACCACTTAAAACTACATTTACAAATAACTTCAGACAAGTTGCTTACTGCCGCATTAATGTCATTATCATCCAGATTCTTTACAAATGTCATTTGCAGCTCGCTGTTGCATGTTTCATTTACAAGTTTGTCAACATATAGCTGGCTGGAGTTTGGTTTCCAATTTAGCTTATTCCATGACTTTAACTGCTGGCCTGTCTTGTGTGGATTAACTTGATGGATTAAATTAAGTCTACATGTCACTGGTAGGTGATCTGATTCTGGTATGGCAAGTATGTCAAAATCTGAAACACTTTTGTACAAACTTGTAGAAACCAAGACATAATCTGTTACGCTCTTTCCCATATGTGAGATGAAAGTGAAATTACCGCACCTATCTCTTCCAGATCTTCCATTTAGCATGTGTAGCCCCATCACTCGACATGGCGATAGTAGTGATCGTCCAAATAAATTCACAACATTATCCTTGGATATTCTTCTAATGTTAAAACAGTCAGTATCATATTCTGCATCCAGGTATGTGATGTCATCATCAATTATAAAATCTTGCTCAAGTCCCACCCTCGCATTCAAATATCCTATTACAGTAAACTGTATATTGTCACCATACTCAGATATGACAGTCATTAGTTGACTCCGGAGGCTCTCAATCCCATTTGTCTCATCTACAGTCCTGTAATACGTTGAACTTTCTGGAGGGATATAATTGAAACAAAATACTGTTTTCATGTCTAATGTACAAGTGGTCCCATCAAACAATAAGAATATTCCATTTGCATAATTTGAGCATATTCTCTGAAACAAACGGGCAATGTTTTTCCGAACATACACATATTCCCCCAGCTACATGCCCTGAACCTGAGTACTTCCTTGTAGCTCCATAGTGAGAATATCCAGGTAATAAGTCTGAGAATTCAGTTTCTGATCTATTAAAAGTTTCATACAACCCAATAATGTCAAATTTCATAAACATATTCACAATATCACTATTTACAAACTTCTTTAGCCCGCTAACATTCCATGAGAAAACATTCAGATCTTCAAAATCTAATTCACATGTACTCTGGCCTTGGCCGCACCCCTATTCCTCAATCCACTGGGGTAAGGGTTTCCTATCCTTGGCACGTATTCCTGTTTCCATGTCGAATGGGTATATTCTGCCAGCCACCACGATGGTATCATACCTCATAAACATCTTTTCTGATTCGCCGAGGTGGTAACGGGCTTTCTGAAGATATGGATAAAGTTTTTTGCGCTTGTCCCTTACCATATCGCTGAAATCCTCTTTCAAGAAAACAGTTTGTTCACCTTCACGCTTTTTCTTCCGAAACTGTCCAAGGGCATGGTGTTTGTGTTTAAACCTCATAAACTGAACACATATTGGCCTTGGCTTACCATTACTGTTCTTTTTCCCCTACCTACGCGTACTTTCGACTGGGAATACATCATCGTTCAAGGCATTCTCGATTCCAAGATCATGTTCTAGAAAGTTTCTTACTTTATCTTCTGTCTCTGTCCACAGTTCTTTCTTGCTTTCCTGGATTCCCATGATGATTACATTATTTCTTTTAAATGAATCTTCAAGTCTGCTAACCTTTTCCTTGATCACACGATTTTCTTCGCGCACAGCTTCAAAGTCTTTTACACACTCGTTGATTTGCTTCGTAGCTTTATTGACATCTGACCGGATGTTTTGAAGCAACTTCTCGAATTTTGTCTCCATTCGCTGAAGAGCGCTCATAATGTCAGTTAGACTAGGCTCTGTCGGGTTACCTCCCTTTTCTTGACAATAAGTTAATTTACTTTGTGTAGAACTTTTCTTCGGCGCTTGGTCAGACGATCTCAAATCGGAACCAGGATTTTGCTCTACTGACCCGCTAATCACGATCAAGAGGCAGCACAAGAATGTCAGTCTGATAAAAAGTCCGACTGGGACAGGCCGACGATAATGGCTTCCATCTACTATGGCTACTTTCCCTGGTCGACTCCCAAAGAATAAGCCAATTCTCACCCGTCACTGTTCTAAACTCACCCCCATTGTCTTTCCAGGCACTTGACACTAGCTTCAGATGTCTCAATTGTGCAATAACTGTTTGGGCCTCTTTTTCTGTGATGATTTTTAAAATTTTAGTCAGAACACTCTCACACGCGTCTTGTCATGACTTGACCTTGTCAATATTTTTCAAGTGACAGCCATCAACCACACAAACATAAAGCATCTTTCACCAATAAGGCAATAAACAGGTTTTCTATATAATAATGAATCATTCAAAATAAGCTCATTAATAAACTGAATCCATGATGAGGACAAAATTTGACATGCCTGGTTACCCTGACCTTTGACAGAAGCTTCCCTAGCTTGTCTTTCAGGCCCCCCAATTTATGAGAATAAGTGTTGAATGGGTTTAAAATGAAGGCGTATTGGTAGCAAGGCTTCTGTATTGGAACCAAATGCATTTATTATGCGAACGAAAAGAAACACTGTCAGATTTTGTTAGTGGAATAAGTACACAGCCACAATGGGCAGCTCAGTCAAATGCAGCGGAATAACTTTGGTGTTTCTGTCCAAAGCCGATCACAGTTAGTTGACAACACCTATCATGGAAAGACAGTGAGCGAGAAATGGCATCAATAAACAAATAAGCGACAAGCGAAGAATTTTCCTTGGGTTGGTCTGACTTGAAATTTTGACTATAAAGCACAAAGTCCATGGCATTGAGCAACCAGTATTCATATGCATCAGAATTTGTTATCTGAAGTGGGAGACGTTTATTCTTGTATGAGTTATGGCAAATAAATGGATAGTAGTCAGGTTTGGTCCCCGAACATGCTGAAGATGTCTGACATTTCACCTATCCACCTACTAGATCACAGCAATCTTGGCAATTGTGTGGTAGCCAAAACACACACATTGGGATCTGGTAATGGTACATGTTAACAAAATACATATAAATTGATATTATCAATTAAGTACAAATTAGCCACAGACAAATTCCTTACTGTTGACACTGACTGATAGAAGTTTTATCAGCCCTGTTATATCAGCAAATAATGGGCAAATACTAGATCTAGCTAGACGAAAACAGTGAATGAAATTATGGGTGAAATAATTTATCTACAGCCATGACTGATAAGCTTTCCATATGACATCCATCAAAATACATTGAAACTGCATACAAAATACATTTTTGCTGAAAATGAATAATACTATGAATGATAGTATTGAAGGGGAATCATAATGTACGTTCAATGTGCATCAACTTCTGAATTAGAATTACATTCTCTGGAAGCAAGCATTGATTAAAACCCTTCCCGTTTCTCTTCTCCTCTACCGTCAGCCATGTTCTGCACACTATCGTGACAGTAAATGTTATAGTTCGGCGAAATGTGAAATTTAACAGATATGACCGAATGTTTTTGGTTGCCGGTGCTGTTGGTTCCAAAAGCGGGTGTGTGGTGATTCCAATGAAAACCGCTGTTAAGACGATATTAGTTATTCCATTTATATTGCATTTGAAACTATTCCATTGCACTTGGTAGCTATACACACAATATTGCTTACATAAATTCCATTAATGATTCTTTTCATTCAAATAGACAGAAGGGCCTGACTTTGACAGAAATTTCAACTGGAAATCTTGCCTCATACATGCCATTAGAGCGAGGTGAATATCCTATCAAACAAACTTAAGTTTTGGTGGATATAAGCAATAACCTTGACCTTCAATATCAGCTAATCATTGTCCCTTAGGCATGCATGCGAGTAAGAAGTCACTGTACTGTATGTCGAGTTAATGCTGGACAAAATGTGATATTTCATATGACCCTTCTTCAAAGTACTGTACAGTATGTAATGCTCCTACATAATTCTCTGAATATTTGAAAACAGTTTTTATTTTGCATTAGGTTTATGCAGTAGCCATTTTGACATTTCTAAAATAAAAACTATTGTTTTGTACATGTAGAGCAAGCTCTGTGAAAATAATACTGATATTAAGAAGAGATTCAGTGCAAGCAGACAGTGCAAGATGAATGGATAGACAGTTTGGTGGATGGACAATGATAAAAATTCATTACATACCATATTTTCTTGAGTATATCACACACTTTTTTTCCAAAAATGACAGCTGTGTAGAAGGGGGTGCGCATTATACACGCAATAATGAGTTTTTGATGGTTTTTTTCCCCCAACGGAAAGACATTACCGTGGGCATGTAGGGCATGTAACACCGGAAATACCATGTCAACAAATCCATACTGAAGTATGCAAATTAATCATGTTATTACACAGTCTGGCTATTAAAAGTGTTCTATCTATATCTGGACTTATGTTTATAACTTATTTCATTAATTTTATTCAAAATTCCTTTTAATATTGTTTTAATCAATTTCGGCGAAATCGTGTGTGAAGAGACCGTGTGTAAAAGCTGCAACTAAAATAACAAGATATTGGAATATATTATTCCTGATAAAAAAATAGCTTCAGATACAAATTTTGCCGATTCTTGCATTAAAATCCTGTCAGGCCCCAAAGTTGCAACTAAAACGGTCGCAAATGCGACCTCAATGTCAGTTTGTCTACTGTCTAAAATTCAGAGGTAGCCAAATGACTACCTTGAAAAATATCTTGTGGTGACTAAATTCTGTTGCTACACGTCTGTAGACACAAAAATAAACGACAGCTGATCGGGAAAAACATGTCTGTTAATAATTATTCTCGCAAATAATTCCTCCTAAACGAAATACATACACATTAATGTTGCTAGTACTTTATTTCAGTTGACAATGCTAATCTAGGAACATAAATTGCATCATTCTTTGAGTCACAAGAAACAAAAGTCTAGCACAGTTTCCACTAATATACAATTCGAAGACAAGTGCAATGACTTGTACATATTAATAGTTATTTGGTGAAAAATAATTTGGCTACCTACAATGTTGGCTTGACGTCTTGATTTTACCACTGGCTACCTGGAAAAAAATACTTGTAGCCATATGGCGATTTGGTAAAAACTTTGAGGCCTGCCTATAGAGTTATGTCACTGGGTGTGTCTTGACCGAATCACCAGTAGATTCCAAGAAAATGTGTGTACAGCTGATTGCTGTTTCCGGCTTAGTTTACGAGAAAATACACAAGGTAATCTTAATCCCTGGATGTAAAACAAGGCCTAGCAGAACAAAAAATACAATTTTAATGGTAAATCAACATGTCTGGTGATCTTTTATCTTAAATTTCAAATTTGTACTGACCAAGTTTCTCATCACCCGTTCGTTTACCGGAATTCGCTGAAGGGGTACAGTGTAATTTTTTCTGCACATAATATTCAAATATTCTTTCTTCCAAAATACTAAATCCGCTAGAGGGGGATGCGCATTATACTCGGGTGCATACTATACTCAGGTGCATACTATACTCAATGTGAGCAAGTGGAATCTAAGTTTTAATAATATTTTCCTTATTCCGTTTCCGCACAAACTAAGATTCACATTTTGGTTGTTATTGCCTGGCCGAGTTTGATAAAACACCCATCACCAAGCACGCCGCTTGATTTACCTTCTGCCTCAAGATATTCCAAGTAAGCATTTCAATAATCACTATATTTATTCCTCTGCTAAATAATGATGTGTTGGGACCATGTACATAGATATTTTACATTGTTACGGGATAGTTTAGTGTTTATCATAAAGTTAGACTTTTGGGTACCGCAAGGTCAATTTTCCCACCTTACGTTAGCGGTATTTGTATGTTTACGAGTTGATTGATAATGGCAAACACTGTAAGATACTGTTTCTGTGTTGTTATTGGTATAAGTAGATATCAGCACAAGTTAACTGCACCATGTAAGACATAAGACTGACCAGTGTACTGCTGTGTTGCCGGTAAATGAGGCACACAGCTATGTATATCGAGTAGATGACACCTCATGCCTGATGTTAAGCTGGCATGATTAGAGCTAACTGTCTGTAGCAAGATTGCATTTAATTTTTGTGACTGAATGTTGATGTATATTATCAGATAGCATCCTTAAGTCAGTAAATCTCTAGTCATGGTAGTATTGTCGGGTATTTTATGGAAGTTATAGGCCTAAATGGCGTTATGCTCTGTATCAATATTGTGCAAGCCATTAAACTAATATGTAATATTGGTTGCCATTATCTTTCTGGTACTGTGAGAGGGATGAATTGTCTTTGTTATTTGTGTTATATAGCCTAGCTGTACTAGATTAGATGTCTTATAGGTTAAGGCGTTATGCTCTATTTCAATATTTCACAGGCTATTTTAACCAGTATGTAATGTTTACTGATATTATCATGAATATGTAGCTGGTACTTTGAATTGTGTTGTCATTAATACTATTTAGCTTACCTACACTAGAATGTCAGAATATATTTGTTAGTTATCTGATGCTAAGGCATTATCTAATTGTTTTTTTGTGCTTTCAGGTTTTCTTGTCAGAGGCAGGCTAGTGAACTGCCGCCCTTATCTAACCCTGTAATTCACAAATTCTTATACGTAATTCTACTAATAAACAGACATTAAATTCAATTGATTTGTGTTGTGACTATAAAGTGGACCTGGCTACATCAAGAAAATATGGTAAGCCAAATATTACAGGTGATCAACAGGTCATATTGCATGTTCTGACTGACAACATAGAGCCAGTGAATTCATACTCCCAAAACAGTATTTTACAATGAAGAAAATATTGAACCGTGAGGAGACATGAGGTGAGAGAGTATTGCACTTACATAGAGACATGCATGCCCATGAGTGTGTGGCTACATGTACTTGTCCAGACTAATGCCAGTTTTATAGTTTTGTGCAGTAACAACAAAACAATAGGATTCATGAAAATATTTATCAATAACATTGGCAATATATTAGGGGCTACTCGGTTGCTGCTACATAAAGAGACATACTCTGCGGGTATGAATGAAAAGGTAAGGGTCGTGCCGATCTGATTGAATGAATGCTAGTTACCCTACGGGGAATGAACAAGTCCTGAGACCGTGCAGGCCCTGGACTGTAAATTTGGACAAAAGGTACTTTGGGGGCCACAAGCCATTCCTATACAGTATGCAGGGCATGGAATGACTTATGAAAGCTATATGAGGTTGTGTGCAACCGAGAGACCCCAAAGGATGGAATTAGAGAAGATTAAAATCTACACATGGAATGGACAAAAATAAGTTGGAAGAATACATGTTCAAACACAAATAAAAGGAGAATTGAGGGAGTCCAAAGAATGTAATCCACAGTTATACGCTGATGACTGAGAGAAAATTTGACCAAATGCTTCTAAACACACCAGGGTAAGTCTAACACAGTCCAAGGTGTGATGAAAGGTCTCAACATACACAGTCTTGTAAACACTGCACGAGGGATATAGGCCAAAGCCCGCACCTGATCATCACAGAGTTATAAACATAATGTCCAGCATAGAATAGACTACAGTCAAAGTATAAACACAAGAAAGTCACCATGGTACACAAAGATAAAGGCGTTACACATAGTCCTTAAAAATTAGTGGAACGCTGAACGCTGACTCCTTTACTTTAAGGGACAGTAGGCTATCAACAGATTGCATAATGTAACACAGTAACACAAGAGTCCGTAGTAACGACAAGTCTACATTCTACACAAAGATCTCTCAGAGTGGCTTCTGGAGTCTGTATATATCGAGTAAAACAATCTGAACTCCAACGGTCCATCGTCTTGACGAGGTGGTCTTCAACGCGCGCACTGGCAGCCGTAGTAGCTGCACCAATTCTGAAAGAATGTCCGGAGTACTCTTTGGAATCAAGACCTGTACTAGCTAAGGCTATGCTCAGCCAGTACAGGAAAGAAGCTCTGCTGATGGGTGCAAGGTTGCATTTGGCAAACAATGGATCTGAAGGCTTGGCTTGCCACTGTGCGCGAATGTGATGAAGTCTCTTCAAGCAAGTATATGGACAAATACCAGTACTGTTGCCAAACAGGGAAATGGGTACTCCTTTCCAGAAGGGATCGGTCTTAAGCGCTTCCAGCATTAGGACACATTTTCTCTTATAACAATCAAATTCAATGTCGCTCATACTAATATGAACTCGGTGATCGAACTTAGTAGAGCAGGTGAATTCTCCACATCGAATAAGCCGAAGAAGGCTGTTACACACATGCATTCCATCACAAAGTCATCATAAGGTCCGAAGATACCTGCACAGAGTTGGTACACGATCTTACTTAGTAAAGAATAGGTGATAGGAAGGGTTCACTGGAAGAAGTTGTCTGCAGTTTCTTGTATCCCCTCATCAAGGCTTGTAGTCTGTTTAAGGCTCCAGAACTGGCCTCATCGAACAGAGTTGTCACTCCAGCTTGCAGGTAACTGAAACGTATGCCTGCTAGATATGTTCTGACTGTATCATGTTGCAGTTGCAGCACACCAAAACAATGAGCAACGAAATACTGAAGATAGCTCTCGTTAACTGGGGGCAATATTGATCTTGATAGGGTGCAGAAAAGACCAAACTTCAGGAGGAAGTTCATGTAGCAGTTGAAGCCAGTATTGGAGGCAGACCTGGTACCTTGGCTGATGGCTGCTGACCACAGGTGATTGAGGTAGTAGTTTAAGTCCACATGACCTGAGAGCTGGGTGGGCACTGGTGTGGTGATACGTCTGCTTGTGGAACCAAGGCTTGAAATCTCTTGAACTACAACCGAGAAAGGGAATCTTCTATGTCATAATGAACACCCGGTACATGTTTAGCCAAGACGACAAAATTGTGAACTGCTGCTGTCCATGTAAGTGTGCGCATGAGAGACATGATGTTGGTGCACTTGGACCTGCCCTTCTTAATAATTAACACTGTAGCCTGGTTGTCACAATTGAACATAACTCGCTTTCTAGACCAAAGATGACCCCACAGGAGAGTAGACAACACTATGGGATAAAGTTCCATGAATGCCATAGATGTGCCAGTGGCTAAAAAGTCAATCACAGTCTAAGGCCACTTCTCAGCATCTTCCGGAGGCAAGAGAGTTAACTGACTATAAAAGTCCAGTTTCCACCCTTGCTGAACCAGGCTTGGATTATGGAGTTACATTTTGGCTGGACTAACGAGTCTATGCATAGTCCAATCAAAATCGCACACCGAAATCGAAATCCGGTTTGTAAACTGTCATGCAGATTTTGGTTGATTGCAGGATTTGCAAAAAATGTGCAGCGCCAACTCGTCAGCAGATATTTTGCAAATCTTTTCATGCTTTTAGTTAAGGTGCTCACGTGATTTGATGCATTTCGTGATATAAGACCCATTTTATCACAATATAGATCTTGATCATCGATCAGATCGCCCTGACTGGGTCCCAGCATTTTGTGTGAAGCGAACGCAAGTGATATGAGGGGTGTAATCAGAATGGTCCGTAGGAGAGGCTTAGAAGTGGCATAACTGGTAATAGCCACTGGTGGCGCTACGATTGAGCCCAGTAATTCCAGCCTAGTTCGGCAAGGGTGGAAACTGGACTTTTAAAGTCATATAACTCTCTTGCCTCGGGAAGATGCTTCTCAGCAAAGCAAGCACCTTGAAAAAAAATGGAAAATAGAAATGCCATTCCAGCTTCTGAGGAACTTGTTCCACATGGTGAGATCGGTCCGACATTCCTTTGATAAGCTGACGTGATGGTGCAACTTAGTCACTGTTGTGGATGAGGTATGACACAAATGACCTCCAAGGCAAAATAACACGACAGGTGTAATTCAAATGTCCCAATAGCCACAACAGTTCTCTCTTGGTACCCTTTCTTTGTTTGGAGAATGTTAATAATATCTCAGCAATTCTAGTCACTTTTTTCTCTGGAAGACGTGCAGTCATTGTGTCAGAATCTAATATGATGCCCAAATATTCAACGACAGTAACAGGTCCTTGGGTCTTATGAGCTGCTAGTGGAATATTTAATTTGTGGAACACCTTCAGGATGGTCTGCAGAGTTTGATTAGCATCGTATCCCTGTGGGTCAAGAGTCAGGAAGTCGTCGAGCAGGTGTAGTACATGTTGGATCCCGTAGTTGTGCTCCAGTATCCAGCATAAGGCTTGCGACAAGGTGTCAAAAATCTTGGGTCTTGATCTACATCTGAATGCCAGTCTGGTGTAAAAATAATACTGTTCATCCCAGCAGAAACCGAAATAGGGCCAATAGTCTGGGTTCAGTGGGATTTGCTTAAATGCGTCAGTAATGTCTGTTTTGCACATCTGGGTACCCCTACCAAGTTGTAAGATCACTGAAATGGCAGATCTACTGTCACATAGGATAATGAACATGACTCCTTATCTATGAGTCCATTATTATGAGATATGTCTACATTGTCATGAGGGGCTGACAAGTCCAATATCAGGCGCTTTTTTTCAAATACTTGCCCTCGGCAAGACCAAGAGGGCTGACCTTATAGATGGGGTAAGGTGATACATCAAAAGCTCTGATAACGTACCCCTGATCAACTTCCTTCTGAACAGCCTCGGACACGGATAAAGGTTCCTTCCTAGCACTGAGATTATTTCGGCACTCAACCGTCTCCTGCGGGATAGATTCGATCATTGGATTGAAACCGTGCTTTAAACCTTGCATCAGGTAGGTTGCAAATGACTGGTCAGGATGTAGTAGCAGTTCATGTTTAAGCGCTTCAACATTGACAGGCGTAAGGTCTAATTGATAGGGGGAAATGATGCATACCATGCTGCACATTATCAGACAGTCATTCCCGATTCTTCTTCTTGTTCTCAGGCTTGCAATTCTTGTGGCCATGTTTCTCGGAATTACAAGCCAAACACATGTGGAGGAAGGGGCATGGATTGCGTGAACACCCCAAGTCATTGAAATTGTTGTACTCTTCTTTCCCATACTTCTTAACTCGTGGTCTGCCCCTGAAGTCCATGCAGCCACCTGCTTTCCTGTCGTATATGATAATCCGTTTCTACTTTATGGGTGGTTTCCGATAGAAATTCTCGACAATGTTGGGACAGAGTTTTGTTCTATGAGTGATACTGTGACACACAGCTCATGCTCGAGAGCGCAGTCCTGAAGAACACAAACTGTACAGGCGTTGGTTACGCATATCCCATATACGATGCCACTATTGATGCGAATAGTTTATGATAGTCATAATGTGTTGTACCACCATAAATAGTAGACAATTCAATGACAGTTTGCTCATGGCCATCAAGTTGTTTCTTCTTAGCATCGTTATGCTCACAGTACACGTCCTTAGATATTCCGAAGGCCTGAATAAATTCTCCCAAAGTGAGTGATGTGTTAGTCCTGAGGTCATCTTTTAGTTGGTACACATTCCCATCAAATTCCAACACCCTGGCTTCTACAGCATCTTGGGTAGGTAGAAGTAACAATGCTAAGTTGCAGTATTTACCCTCTTGAATCTTCTTCTTAACTGCTGGTGCCACTGTGTTGATATGTGGCAGGGAATCCGTGGGCACATCCATCCTGGGGGATTGGTGATAGGATTAATTCCTGTAAAGTTGCAACTTTCTGTCTGGTTGACTTGTGAATGCCTTGTGGTTTGTTGACAGCGTCCATACACCATTAACTCGAGTTCAGCAATCTCACGTTGCAGTGAGACACTAGGGATGGGGGGTGGGGAATGGATGATCTCATGATCATGCATGTTCATCAACATGTCAGGATGCAAGGATGGACTGTTTACGTTGTCCACTGTTATCTGCATGCGCATAGACTCTGCTGCCGTAAGTGGGTCAGAATGGTTGGCAGATGTCGTTATCGTACTGTCCCCCAGAGACCTATGGCGTAGGTTCTCATTAAGCAACTGCAGCAAAAATCGTCTGTTCCATGATGCCGGTACATGAACTCCTTGTCTGACCAATAACCCCTGTAAATCAGCAGTTGTTGCGATAAGGTTCACTTCGGTTGACACGGTTCCGTACAGGCCGGCTGCCATCTTGATCGGGTTGAGAGGTCAAACCATTGTTGTTAACTCTAACGGGGTTGCTGAACTTGATCTTGTGATCCGGCCTTTGTTGGATCGTTTATCAGCCATGAGGTGTCAAAGCCACATGCAAGCATGCGTAGCTGACGGATGGTGTCTGATAACAATGGATTGCGTGGAATTGTCAAGGATTATCGCTGCAGCTGCTATAAACAATGACAGAAATAGGTAAACGATATCGAGACTGTTTGGGTTAATATAAGAAAACATTGTGACGTCATGTCCGTAGTTCTGGGCATGAGCAGAGGATAAAATGGTGTATTTTGGGATAGCTTAAATGTAACATGATACAGAGTAAAGTGAGGGGAGTTGGAAGTGAGCTGGAAATTACTATGGAGAATAAGTGATATGTATACGTAAGTGGATATTGAGCATATATTTATGGCAGGACATGCCAGGGGACGTTGTGAAGCTAGGAAAATATATGTTATCACTGCACAAACAAATATCTAGAATTTACATACTAGCTCTCTGAGATATCATGTCAGATTAACATGAAACCCCAATTAAACACTAAGTGCCAGGGTAACAAAAAATACCATCTTAAAACATCTTTTGGTTTGATGTGGTTTGGGGATCAAACCACCAACCTTCCACTCTCCAGGGAGGTGCTCTATCCACTTGACAACAGAGGTGGTCAATGAAACCATGAAACATGAATTAAAAGAACTAGTAGAGTGCACAAAAAGCCAATGATGGAGAAGGCATGGTACTCACTTTCCTCATCAAAGAAGAAAACATCTGAACTAGGGTCTTCAACCAATGTGCAGTCTGTCAGTGGAATCTTGCCACAGATCTGTGATCATAGATTAGACAAAAATATAAACATTTGGCTCCCATTATCTCACAATCTAACATATATAATTCGAAAGAACTACACGCTGGTTTGTAATTTCAAAGTTAATCAGAGTACCACAGGTACAGAAGCTCACCTTTATTCAGTGATACAGCATGTCAAGAGTGAACAAGGATGTGAAAAACTAAATATTTTATGCAAAGCATATTACAGCAAATAATTGGATACAAAGGGTCTTTTTATCAATCTTTTATAGAACCTTTTGTGGCATATTAAGTTGCATATGCTGACAAAAAAAATAATGACTACTCAGTCATATATTCCTGATAGCTCCGATTCTAGTATATTCATGTAACCATACATTAAGAACTCTTTCTTTTCTTATTGATAGTGATGCTAGATACCGATAGTAACAAGAAAAGAGTCCATTTCTTGAAGTTATCCGAAACTATTACATACCATCATGCATTTCCTGTGTCATGCCATTCTTTATCTTTGGTTTGGTGAACATGTATGCATACTACAACATCATACAAGGAAGGCATTGAAGACATTTTAACTGTAATGACAACAAATCATTTCTTTTGGGGGATCCACATGCCCAATCCAGTACAATTTAAAACCAGTAATACCTTTTCCACTGGTTACATAAATGAGGAAGTTAAACCACTGCTGGTTGCATTGATTTCACTCCTGCTTGGGGAAAGTAATGTCATAACTAGTGGGACTTCAAAACAGGTCTGTTACCTTCATCTATTTACTTTAAAGAAAGGATTATCCTGGAAATTTTGTACCTATGAGAGAAAATCCCTCCTGGTCCAAAAGCAATGAGATTGTTTTGTGTGTGATAAGATTTTGCAAATTTTCAGAGATATTTTGTCTGCACACAGTGGAAACTGTATTTGATATTCAATTGCATTCCAGTGCTTTCGTTAATTTCGCTGTCTTATTTCTGTCTGCAGTGTGTAGTGTGTACTGTATCAAAAACCGGGTATCCAACCATATCAAATTAAATCTTATCAATATGGACTTTTCATTCAATTAGAAGTGACAGTACATTATACAATGACTCTTGCTCCAGGTTCACCCTTTTGTTTAATTAACAACAATTAAGTCATATATTTTCTGCAGAAGGCGGCATGTTTGCCAGAATATGTATACGAGTAACCGGAAGTTGTAAAGACTGTTGACAATATGAGTTATATTTGAATGATTTTCAATAAATATTTACAAGTCTGGAAGCAAACATATCATAGCATTTTCTAAAAAAATTCCAACTTGCTGATTGGCCACTAGAAATAGTTCAAAGCCAGCGGCATAAAGAGATACACCACGTCCTGTTGTGGCACACCATATGGCAAAGTTTAACTGATTCTGCCAAAATTGCATTGGATTGTGGAACCAATCATGCACCATTTTATCGCTAGTTGCCATGACCCTGTAAGATATCAGGAAATTTAACGAAAAACTTAGCACCAGAGGCACTTACTAAAATCGACTGATAAGTAATATAAGTTGATTTCATATTTAAGTTATGATATAGTATCATTGTATATCTAATATGTATGTTACACTCCCAGGAATAACAAATGGTCAGTCCATTCAACTGCGTCATACTATCAATAACTCGGCTGGTCAACTTGAAGTCGCTATCTGCGATATAACATATTACCCGCGGTGGACCAATATAAGTGCTGCGAGAAATAATAATAAGATACAACTAATTGATATTGACAGTAGAGGAAGCACTCCCATTATTATACCTAATGGGTATTACAGCGTATGCTCACTCAATGATGAAATTTTTAAGCCTTTTGGAGCTAGTCTCACACAAAATAAGTCAAATGGGATGCTGATTTTTAGTGCTGGAGAAAAGTATGTAAGGTTTTTCCCGAACATATCAGCTACACTTGGATTTTTTAGCCAAGTAGAAGGAATAATAGTAATACAATTCAACACAACAGTGCATGGAGTTAACCTTTAGCCTGCTGAATTATTTTCACACTTCTTACCCCTGCCTGCTGGATTAATTTTAGCATAAGGCGCTCTAAAGAGGGTGGGTGATTTCAAACAGTCAGTGCCTCATTAAACAGGGGCCAATTGAAGAAATATTTTGCACATTTATTCCTGATAGAAAACTACACAATTCTATATAAAAATATCCTGGTGTTTTCAATCATACCAAGGTTAAGATCAAAGCGAACACAAAATTTGTAAATTTTCTTGAACTTACCTGAATTGCGTTATTGAAGGTGGTTTGCATTTCATGCTAGGAACCCTCTAATATCGTAACATTTTTGCAAATTGATTTCAATAATCATATCTCCGATATCTTGATTTTACTTGAGTAAAAATTCGGGTTTTATAATCGGCATATATCAGCGCGATGGTAAATTATGAACCATTTCAGTGAATTTATTATCTAACAGAAAAATAACTTAATTTTCGAGGTCATCATGTCGGTTGCAGAAATACGAATATTCGGTTTAATCTGACGTGTCATGTTATAAAATTTGCAGGAAACAATTAATGACTTATAAATATTCACTAATCCTAATTTCAAGCGTTTTGGTTGAATATTTACGATATACAAAAATAAACAACCAGTGTCATGATGCTAGCAGCCGTCCTAAAATCAAACATGGCGCGCTTCGCCCGACCTCCGCATAACTTATTGTTATTTTAATATCAACAAAGATTACATTGCCTTTATAAATATAACTTGGCGAAAGTTGACGATCTTCTCAATAGAAGAATGTTTTATTCGTCATATTCCAATAAATATGACGAGAGAAAAATGAAAATAAAGATCGTGAATTCTGACAGCACTATTTCAGTAAGTGCAAAGGTCACCGGATGTGATGTCACAGACAGGGGTAGTCTGCTGATAAGCTTTCGAAACAAAACAATTACAGTAAATTTTGAAATAGTTCGCCTATCACATACAGCAAAAATATAAGTCGATACACAGTATCAGTAATCACCACTAACATGACATAAACATGTGACTTTGACGATATAATTCGCGTATTAGTTAATCCGTTTGACCTTGCATGCTCCCGTGACCCGGAAACGGTCGACGATAAATCAACATGCCACATGCAAGTTTCTCGGTATCTTTTATTTGAACTTCTGTTGATATTTAAGAATCACCATTCAATGTTGTGAATATAAATGGGACATGATTCATATTTCTGCGATGTACATGCTGATAAGTTTCACTACAACAAGTGTATCCCACGTAATACGTCTATGGATATCGTCGATCAGCAAGATCACCCTGCGCCAGGTGCGCGAAAATGGGCTTGACAAAACGTGTTTCAAAATAACATCCCCGCGTTGCTGAATATGATAGGGTATATATAAGCAATAGAATTCTACGTACATATTTTCTGTGTTAGTTCCACATTACATTTAGGATAGTTTTCCTTTCGGGAATACATTCATAGATTCTAGCATGATTTTAGAACAGTTTCACGAAGGATTTCTAAATTTATTCCAAAAATAGGAAGACCACCATGATTGCGCATTGATGATAGATTTGTAATTGTTTAATTATTTACAGCTGTTTACAGGTTTTAAAATTTTAAGTTATATTTAATAGTTATTTTTCCCACAATGATGGTGTGTGGGGACAGTAAATATTAGTCTTTGCATCAGCACAGTGTAACTGATCAAACTTCAATTATTATCTTTAGTTTAAACATATTTATTCAACAATTATTGTCTTGCACTCTGAAAATCAACTATGTGAATAAGTAACTCTCTGATGTCATCATTTTAATTTTAGTATTCCATCAATAATGAATAAATCAGATCCTTAACATATACATACTAAACTCATATGGACACTAATCTTGTGCATTATGTGGTTTGTTTCCAAATAAAACAATTCTGAAATATAATTTAATAGGAATTAATTTAATTTAATTACAGTAACAGTACTTGTTACAGTACATGACATTTTTGTTTGTTTAATCACAAGAACCATGGTGGCACATAAGCTGGTTAGTTTGCCATAGGTTTCTTAGAAAATGCTATCTCAGTCTTCTGGTTGGAATGAAAAGAAACATGCCTCTGTACATGTTTACCCTTGCCAGATGTATTTTTTCCAGTCAGCCAACCCATTACTTTTGTTCACCTTATGTGGTCTATTTTATACATACAGGTACTGCTTCCAAACTGTTTTTTCTTTGTATGCAATCACAGTATCACAACTTCCTCAGCTGGTGTGTATAAAAGTTCCCCTGTCATCACGAAAAAAAGAATTATAAAGGAAAGTCATATTTTCATTCAAAAACATATCTGTCTTTCCTTGAATACTCTTTGTCTAAGTGCCAGAAATGTAAGTGTCATAAAAAAATTAAAAAAAGATTTTCATAAGGACTTTTCTTAGATAGACCTAGATCTAAGTCAAACCATGTGACTAGTTAGGTAGAATTATAACCTTATAAGCCCTCATTTCTGAGGTGTCCATATTTTTCACATTTTTAGGACTATAAGTGATCCGTGTAGATCTGCCTGTTTTGTTATGTAAAACAAATTCTTGTCTTAAAAATTGAGAAAAGGAATCATTCAGACAAAAAATTTTTATCCCATTGATTCACGAAAATCAGTTGAAATGTACAGTGGTGACTTTTGTACCCAAAATTTCTAGTAATTTGTTACCCAAATGGGTATGTGATTTTGTAGATCTACCTAGAATTATTTCAAAGATATACATTAATTTGGTGTCTTAAACTTAACATAATATCACTTTCCTATCAAAACAATTCATTCTAACTTAGGTTTAACCAACTTAACTGGCCTCTCCTTCAGTGACAAGACGTCAATTTTCTCTCAAAACTAAACAATCAATTTCAAGGATCACAGTCATAATCATATTTGGAACTTGATGAAATATTTTATTATGTGTTCTGTTCATCTACGTTAAAACATAAATATAATTATAGCTCTATTGTCTTATTTTCTTAGGTACAAATTCACAAAGTATTTTGGGTATAATTTAATTTGTTTTGGGTACAAAATCACACACATATATAAATAGGAGCCTAGAATCTATATATATTTACACTACCTCGTTGTGTACCAAAATGTTATCGGTTCAGAGGACGGGAGGTTCTCAGAAAGTTTTCAACAACATCTTTAATATTTAAATTGTTCTTTTTGTAATGTTAGACCAATAACAATATTATGTTATTATTATGGCATATCAATACGTTGGATCGCTCTCCGTTGCGCTCGTTTATAGAAAATATTTGAAAATTAAAATCATCGAGCGTGAAATCCAATACGGTTTCGGATTTAGACTTACACATTTTATAGCGACAATCACGAAGAAATATGAAACAAATAAGAGTGAAGACTGCTCTCCAGATCAATAAATAGTAAATAGTTGACGAAAAATAGTAAATTATGTATTTTCTTTTGAATTTGAATCTATTTCGGAATTTCTTAATGATAGCTTACCAACTTTTGCATATTTTGCTTCCATGTGTCACATGCGGTACGTGCTTCCGGTTTCAGAAATGATAGCTAAAATTGCAAGTATTTTGATTATTTCACATTAAATGCATTATTTTGCTATTGAATGGTTTACCTAGAATGTATATCAGTTCACATTTTGCGTATCATCCAATATTTGTCATTTTTCGCAGTGTTTGTTGACTTTGTTCGACTCAACAAATCGCGAGTTAGGCCACGCCCAAACGTATCACTGACGTTTGTCTGCTTGGCAATGTGTCGGAAAGTTTATCAAACAAAATCATTTGCAAACTCTTTAAAAATGAAATTCTTTTTACAAAGATTTATACATGCGTGTCAATAATTCTAGAAAATTAAGTTAGATGTAACAAAATGATTGTAATAGTCTAACGGGATAACTATGCATGTGGAGTTGTTTGTTTACCGCCGTTGCCATGATCGTACAAGTTCCATCCAATCGATGATGTTACGATTCAGACTGTTTTTGTTTACAATTAATTACACCGAAAGTTGCTAATTTTTAGAAATAAAGGGACATGAGTGTTTTCCTTTCGTCAGCAAACAAAAAATTATGATCGAATAGGAAAAATGATGAAATTATAAAGAAAATATCGGACTGCATGCCGCTCAACGTGAAGTGCCAAAAGTCAACAATGGCCGTTCCTGGTAGATGTGTGCCGAGAAGTTTGGCCGAAACTTTTTTAACTCGCGATATTTTCTTTTTGAGGTAAATAAATGACTGAACGTTTTGATATTGAGCAAGCTGAGCATTTATGCATGTCATACGTAATTTAAATGTTACGCAAAGCCTTCTTGGTAAATAGATATAGCGAGTTTTATTTTGGGCAAGCTCCTCACAGCGATAGTACGTTCCCGGAGCTCTCTATACCGAGAGTGTAACGAAGGTGTCACGCGCTGGGAAGGAGCTTGTATTTTGGGGTGTTGTTATGCTATTCGCCTGTCGAATGGGTTCGACATCAGATGCACAGGGATGGACACCTCTGTCGAATGGGTTCGACGTTAGTGTGCAGAGCTTTAAATTGCCCTATTTAGTTCCCTATATCAGATCAGTACGACGGATAATATTCAACTCGAAAGTCCTTCAAATCTGCTGAGAGCTATTCCAGTCAAAGATGAAAAATATAATAGTGATAGAACAGAATCTTTCTCATCATTACAATATAAAAAATTAAAGCGTGGTATTATTTCAGACCTCAAAATTTCTGTATTAGATATAAAACACCAACCTGTACATATAGGATACTTGAGTGTAACACTCCATATTATAAATAATGGTTGATTCATCAGGCCCTGGAACGCTCAGACAATGTAATACAATAGCGCTTTCCGATCTCGGAGACACAGAAGGATTCGGTAAACCAGGTATCGATGGAAAGTTATAGGCTTTACACTTACAAGATGATGTATACAAGCGGAAAGAAATAGTCGAAGCAAAAATCGAGTGGCTACTGAATATCGTCATTAACCCACCTTATGTGATGATGGGTAAGGCACATAATTTAACTAAGATAATAAATAGTGGGATGGTACTCGGGGCTTATATCCCATCAAAATGAAAAAGTGTGTTAGTCTCTCCCCTGCCAGAAAACCCAGGTCATATGTTATATAGTCGTCCGGCAGTAAAAAATGTTAGTTTAAATTTGGTTACTGAATTCAATAATATAAAACAGAACTTGCCGGCTCTTTCTACAATTATTATTGAAGTCTTGTTTGGAGATGCATCGGTAGTTGCCTTCGAAATATTACCAGGTCTATCAATTAAATGGCTCAAGAAACACGAGCGTCAACGTTGCAGTAATATTTATGCGGGAGTATCACCAGTTGCAACCCTTGAGGGGGTCCAAATTATTAAAGGTGACAGCATTACTCTTACTAAGATATTTATGTCGTATAATATACATTTAATAAGGTTGATGTATACTCTCAATTATATTACCAATTATAGACTATTATATGATATAATAATATACACCATGGGTTTATATCCGGTGCTGGTTGAAGCATCTGAAAAGATGGATACTGTTGATGGATTTTGATTACATCAAATAAGCAACATAAAACATCGAATAGAGAAGTAGAGGGAGTTGAGACTTGGATTGTATAAAAAGTATCGCAGAGCTGTGAATGCTCTCGACGGAGTTGACACTGCGCTTGTAACAGCTGGCATGGGACTCGGTGTAGCCGGTGTTGGTTTATTATCAACTATAATCGCAGCGCCTATCATACTTGGCATGGAAATAGCCGCCAGAGTCTCAGGACTGGCAGGAATAACGATAAGATTCATTTCTCGTAGGTTGCAAAAGAAAGCATTAAAACACGATACTATTCGAATACTCGCCGAAGCAAAGTTGAACATCATTGAGGATCAAATTTTGACAGCAATGGCTGATTGTAAGATATCCGAGGAGGAGTTTCGCTTAGTGTTGTCAGAACTCACCAAATACAATATAATGAAGCAGGAGATTCGATCAAAATCTCGTAAGACCAGTGGTATTAGCGAAGACGAGAAAAAAAAGTTCATAGTACAGGGGAGACAACAAGCGCGTCAAAGCCAAAGAACTGGTTTGAGATTAAAAATAGATTGCTTACTATCATTAGATCACACCACATAAAAAATCATAAATTCATTTAGATGAATGCTTACATAAGTATATAATAATGGAGAATTACAAACCAACAAAGGAAGAACTGGAAAAAGCTATTGAAACATTTATGCTCAGGGACAAAATTATCAAATGGAGAGAATTACCACAAGGTATATATTTTATTTGTGATGTAAAACCAACCAAATACGGTCATCAATTGTTTCTTTCCAATTATCAAGAAGAATATATAGTATGGTCTCCTAGTAAAATGAATGAAGAACTTAGTAAAAATGTTGAATATCACTTCGTTAGAAATAATGGTATACGTATTAGTAAAAATAATAGAGAATATTTTCATTAGAATTTAGTTTAATCGTCGTTTTTACATAAAAAATGCGACCTGTGGTGGCGAGCTAGAGTCAATTTCACTTAATCTCATGACTATCGTTGAATCGCATAATCATTTTGGCATAAAAAATTCCCCCTGTAGTGGTGGTATAGGTATATAAATCCGGCTCCAGTGGAAGTGAGCCAGAACCCTTATTACCTATACTACTTAAGTCCATCTTGTTGCCATGGAAACGTAAAAAATAAATATTTCTAAAATTTCTAAATATCAAAAGGCACCAGTTCAGCATGTACCTGACAGACCTGCAAAGTTTGATGAAATAATATTGAACGGTTTATGAGTTATGCTCCGGAAACAAACCCTACCCTCACAGAACCTAAGTCCGTCTTGTTGCCATGGAAACGTAAAAAATAAATATTTCTAAAATTTCTCAATAGCAAAAGGCACCAGTTCAGCATGTACCTGACAGACCTGCAAAGTTTGATGAAAAAATATTGAATGGTTTATGTGTTATGCTCCAGAAACGAACCCTACCCTCACAGAACCTAAGTCCACCTTATTGCCATGGAAACGTAAAAAATAAATATTTCTAAAATTTCTCAATAGCAAAAGGCACCAGTTCAGCATGTACCTGACAGACCTGCAAAGTTTGATGAAAAAATATTGAACGGTTTATGAGTTATGGTCCGGAAACGAAATGTGACGGACGGACGGACGGACGGAGCCTGTTTCTATATCCCCTGCCAACTTCGTTGGGCGGGGGATAAAAATGTTTGGAATTTGTTATCATATTAATACAGGTGGACATATTTTTCAGTCAATTTGTAAAATAACTGAATATTTAGGCGTTTAATAAACTTCCTAAGTGAAAATTTTACACATTTTGACTGTAAAAATGCACACAATAACATCAGCACTGCTCAGGTGAAATATTTACTTTGTGTTAGAAGTCAAAATAGTGTACCAAGCAAGCAACTTATCAAAACTTCTTCACCATTACCGATGCTACCCACAAAGATACCAACATTTCCTTATTATTTCCAAAACTGTATTTCATTTTGTTGATCAATGTGACCTTATAATATCAATAAAAGTGACAACATAATGAATGGCACAGTACAGGTCGCGAACTAGTCTAGATTTCTGCTACAACATCTGGGTAGTCACAGGGGGGAAAAAACAACAACCAGGGACCAGTCCTGGGGAACTGCTTTGATCAGTGATCCTTTAAGTAGATTGTTTTGTGAATATGTTGGGAAATGGATTCGCTATTATGATGTCCGGATTGTGGCACCAACCAGATTCCTTTGGATCATCATCTATCCTGTTACAAGTGTAGAGAGATGTTGTTTT
Organism: Haliotis cracherodii; assembly: GCF_022045235.1. Taxonomy (NCBI): domain Eukaryota; kingdom Metazoa; phylum Mollusca; class Gastropoda; order Lepetellida; family Haliotidae; genus Haliotis; species Haliotis cracherodii. Next base: position 43,201,566 of record NW_027266264.1, read on the forward strand.
TAAAGGATTAACACGAGCCTGAAACTCCTGCGGCATCCTACCAGGGCAAGAAGAGGGTAGGCATGGAGAGTGTGTTAAGCAGAAAAGGGGACTGGTTTTTGGAGTGGCTCAAAAGCAAGCTACTGGCTTCACAAACCTAATTCCTACTGTCCCCTTCAAAATGAAGCAGTTCATGCATGGGCAGAACAAGTTAATGCAGTCTACAATCCATAAATGACATGATTCCTTCATACATGTTAAAATCTATTACATCATAGCTCCTTTGATATTCCTCCTCACTGTCAGCTCACCAGTCGTTTGGAATAAAAACCTTTTCAGTTATTTGAGCACACATATTTGTGTAAATATTCAGTCCTCAAGTTTGTAAGGTAATCAACTAAAGACAACTACATATACGTTGTGCTACACTGGCTTGAAAATTGTGTAGTATTTTTTAAACATATGTTGGGACTATGGACTCAGAGTCATCAATGTGCTTTGCTTCACGTCGTCAGCATTGAGGCTGATTCGACACACCATCTCAGCACTTACTTCCAACACTCTGCCTTGGCCTTCATGTGCCAACAAGGTTATTCATCATGTGAATGATACAGCTTACCAATACTATGATGGATGACAAGTTACCATTGCCTCCCACCGAACAGAAAACCAACAGCACTCACATCAAGGGAGAAGTAGGTCTGCCCCCATCTGGCCATCCATGAGCTACTTGAGGCTTAAGCAACTCGTGCTTTTGCCAAGAATTTAAATATTATCCAAAACAACAGAACATATGTTTCGAGCACCAGTACTAAAGTACTCATGGAAATGAAAAAAAAACTGTTTTGCTGGATTTAATAATCAACACAAAGCATTACGTAGATGTAAATACGAAATAACAAAACAACTGGATAAGTACTAGCCTGGATTTGCTAGTTTTATCTCAGTGCTAAATACAAAATGTACTTTACAGGAGGTAATTTGTAGGCACTTTCAACATTCAAAAATAAAACTAAGTCCAAATTGACATGGCAGAAACAGGCTATAAGCATTATGCAACTTAGCCTTGGAAAAAAGTTATCAAAACAACAATAAAAATAACAGCTATGTTTATGTACATAATAATAATGACATGTAAGTTGTTGTTTGAGAAGGGAATATGTTACCTTTACGTTCTGATATTTTGACGATGATTCACTATCCCACAATGCCACTCACAAATCACTAACCACTGACAAATCACATGCCCATGGGTTTCAAGCACCTGTTTTCACCTGTCGTCAAGGTGTCATAGGTCATGGACATTCACCGTGAACTACTAACACCTGGTTATGCTCAGTTTCACAGTAGTCTGTTTTGTTCATATTTTTACACACTTTTACGTGTAAAAAGACATAAAAACCTTTGATACGCTGTATTTGTGCCAAGGCCCAATTAGTACTAATTGAGTTGTTTGAATATTTATATATTTTGTATATTGTAACTGCATTTATTTAAAATCTGAGATCGAAAAAAACAGGTTTTTATCAAAACAGAAGTTGTTCCCAACCACTAACTACACACATGCCAAATTTAATTCCATTTAAATAAAACAATACCAATCATAACAAATATAAAAAAGGTAATTACATTTTGAATAATTCCATTTGGTTTCTTATTGTCATTCCATGATGCTATCTCCAAGATATATCTTCTTTTCTAATTGTTTCTTTTGACAAAAAAAACCCCAGAAAACAACTGAAATACTATAACATTATACAATGTTTTCTAGTTCTTTTATTTTTGTTGTATTATGGGTTTTTAACTACAAAAAGGCAATTACAAAACAGTGCCCTAAAAGGTGCTGTTTTCAAGTTTACCTGGTAAAAAGCAATTCCAATAATGATAACTGCATTAATTGATTGATTGTAAATTATTGCTTTCTAGCTGGCCTTCATTCAACAAATTGAAAAAAATGCATATGGTAATATTTACAACATTGTTTTCTACTTTTCCACAATTTCACCACTAAAAAAGGCAACTAGGATACAATTGAAATTATGACATTTAAAGAACTGCCCTCAAATTGTCTTTTATTGTCTGAAAAGGGGAAATCTGAGAATGCCATCCACTGACGTATATAGCACAACGTCACTTACTAATGTTGATTCAAGCATCATATGCCTTTGCATCGTGTTCCTGTGCATACATATAAAATAAAACTGTGTGTGTACAATAATATTTGCATTCATACCATTTCCATATGTACCACACCTGTATGCTTGCTATATATGAAAGAAATACAATGTCCAATGTTAATGTTGAACAAAAATAACTACACTAACATTATGAAAAAGGTAAAAACATAATTTTATTTCATTTTTTATATAGAACCTTGATAAACAGGTAACTGGCTACCTGTCCTTAAACATTCATATGTAATTAATTTTTGCATGCATACACAAAACTGCGAAAATAATGTAGAAGACCTCAAATGTATTGCATATGGTCAGGGACCAAATGTACAAATTGTAAGAACATGTACATATTGTACTTCCAAATTCCATGTGTAACACCTATCTGTGTGTGGGGGTCAAACTTGATGCAATCATTTGATCACTGCCACAATCTTATGATGCACATTCATAATGCAACAACAATAAGCAATATCTTAATTTAATACTAATGAAAAAGAGATACATGTACTAAATTATTTTTTGATGAAATGGTTCAAGGGAAATTTCAAATTCATTGATATGTGACCGAATTTGTAATCATCGAACTTTACCAAAATGTACATGCAAGTTGCTGCTACAAACAACACACGTCTTTATTTCATTACTGTACAAATTCAACTGCCATAACAGTTTAAATGCCCTCTCTTTCCTTCTATTCTTACAGTGCATACGCTTATCCAGCAATGCATACCCTTCATCTGCCTTGTTCATTCTACATCCTTTTGGAATTATTCCCCGTATACTGCTCATAAATGTATGGTAACACAAGTTACCTCCCTTTATACTACAAGGTGACTTCCCAACAGCTGACCAAGGTTGGGGGGTCCTTGATATTAATGGTTAATCCAAAATGTCAGGTGAGGTGAAATGGTTTTTAATGTCGCGTCCAAGACTATTGCACTTAAATAGCGACGAGCATGTACGTGTGTGTGTGTCTGCTTGTACTAGTCCGGACTAATGCTGATTCATAGTGCTTGGCATCTGAGATACCATAGTTTAACATAAATACCCCACTCAGACACAGTATACTGACCATTACTTGTTTCACCCCTTAATGCTGAGCGTCAGACAGGGTAACAACAAGTACCATCTTTTAACATTTTTGGTATGACGCTGCCGGGGATCGAACCCCGGACCTTCCGCTCTCCAAGCGGACGCTCTACCACTAGACCACAGAGGCGGTCTACAATATGTCAGCAAAGGATGATAGTATGTTGATGCATGGAGCTTGACATTACAGTGACCTCTGCTTGGTGATGATGACAAGAGACCTGAAACTGAAAAAGACATTAGATACTGTAAACAGTACATGTCAACAAGTAATATTCATCTAAATATGTTGTATCAATATATCAATAGAAAGTTTTATCATATAATGGGTAGGTTTCTAAGCAGGATAAAGCCAAAAGATAAAAACGATATCCGTTGGGGTCATATGCAGATAAAGATGCAAATATTAAAGGTCAAGTAGGGACTACTTTCAGTGTCGGCAAACAAACATGGCATTGCCCTTGTAATTCGGCGATCAGGTCAGAATTATCCATTGGGAGTCTGGAGAAATTACAGGGATAACTGCTATCATTATCAAAAGAATAGTCAAATATACTGACAATCAGCATCTAATTGATGTAGCTGAGGCATTTTACATGTTTTGGCAACTTTGGAGATATAAATTGCGAAACAATTCAGCGAGGACACAAGTCTAGCGGGGTCAGTTTCCATATCCGTGCTTGTAGACCTCTGCGGCATGGAACCGTTTCCCAAAAATAGACTATTTGGATTTGGCCTAAATATGTCCAAATTGTAACCTTGTTTTACTTTGTCACTGTGTGTACATCTGACTGCACTTCGTAATGTTGTGACAGGACAGGCAGATAAAGGGCAGTTCCTCTAGCAGACAGACGATAAATTGCCGCGAAAAGGCAAGAAGAAACAATCTGTGTAGGCAATTGTTGTTTGTCATATGTAGTTGCACTACTGTCTAAGGTTTCAGCTGGAACTATATTCTAAGATGTACCCTATTACAACAAATATATTTTACCGACATGTTTCAATAATACATTGTAAAAGAAATAAAACAAATTCAAAATTGATAGAAAACAGCTGTTCATTTGAGCTGAAGTTAACTTGTGCTATTTCACACGATTTCAACTGACTCAGAAAAGCGTGCAGCTTTTTGCATCGAAGTGGGTACAAGGGATATATTCTGCAGTATACGCAGTATTTTATCAAGATCACATGGACAAATCAGATCTCATCATTCTGACATAGAGGTATGAAAATGACTGTTGTCACTGTCTGACTGACACATCACTTACCTTCTAACGTAATATATATTGATGTGCACATTCCAGGAAAGCTTGCAATGTTTATGTTATGTTTGAAATAGATGGGAAGAACATTTTTTTATCACAGAATTGAAGGATGACATTATATGATAAAGAGGTTATCAAGCTTGTGTGTTTGAGGATGGTAAATATCCTGTATTAGGAATAAACACTATGTATTGAGGTCACCAAGGCTTGCTATATACAATGCTTAATCCTATTACAGGATACCATCCCCCAAAACACTCCCGTGATAACCTCTATTTGTCTGACTGTTACAAGCATTTGATATGAAAACAATTAAAAAGCCCAGATGTTCTGTATGTTTAGCAATATTCTAGCAATATTACAGCAGTGGACCCCAGAAATGGGCTTCACACATTGTACCCATGTTGGGATTTAAACCCAGGCCTTCAGCGTAACAAGCAAACACTTTTACCACTAGGGTACACCACCACCCCACGTGGGTTAGACATTAATAACAGTAAGTATGTCTCCAAAGAAGGTATCTCTTTACACATATAATAACAGCCTTTTAATGAATTTGCTTTGGAATCTTTCCAATTTTGAAAAAAAATCATCAAGGAAAAACTGTTAACCTTAGGTTTCAACCATGATAAACTGGAGAACCTTTGAGTTCACCAAATATAATTAAAACCCATTTTTTGCAGTTTTGATTTCATTCAGATGTTAAAAGGTAGTAGTCTTGATTTGCATTGGGTAAATGAAACATAAGTTTGTAAGCAATACCTGAAAGAGTATTATCAGATGATTATAACTTGCACCAATATGATATTTTCCTAGTTCACCAGATTCAGGGTTCACTTTAGGAATTTTCTGACATGGGGCCTTTATGTGAAAATATCATATATTCCAGAGGTAAACCTACACTTGCCCATACAGCACAATGTTAAAATGTCCACGCCCTAGATTTATCCCTGCAGACAACATAAAATCTGGCCTTGACTGTTGACTGGCTTAAGTAAATATATATATACAAAATTATAAATGTGTAGACTCATTCCAAAAGTATTGGTTCCTCAAAGCCCACAAATTGAACCATACAACAGTATGCACGGAATAAGATGGCAAAAGAGATTAAGGGGCACTGATCTAAAGCAATTCCCCGGGACTGGTTGTTGCCTTTGTTATTGTTTTTTTCCCCCGTGAGTACCTGGATGATACAGTAGAAATCTAGACTAATTCGCGACCTGTGCTGAGCAATTCGTAAGCGCATTTCGCTTTTATTGATAGTATAACGGCGTATGGTCACATTGATCAATAAAATGAAATACAGATTTCTAAATAATAAGGAAATGTAGGTATCTTTGTGGGTAGCATCGGTAATGGTGACGAAGTTTTGACAAGTCACTTGCTTGGTAATTGTGTGATTTTCCTTTACACTATTTTGACTTTCAACACAAAGTAAATATTTCTCCTGAGTATTGCTTATTTTATCGTGTTAATATTTTTACAGTCAAAATGTGCCAAAAATTTCCATTGAAAATTTATTAAACGCCTAAATATTCAGTTATTTTACAATTTGACTGAAAAATATGTCCATCTGTATTATTATAAAACGAATTCCAAAGATTTTTATGTTTAATATCATCACCAAGAGACTGTAAATGTTACAATGAAAAGAACATTTCAATATTGTTTGGCTTCTAATCCAACCTACATAATAATCTATTGTGATGTTTTTAGGCCCTTTTGATCGTCTTAATCAATTTTAGTCAATCTGTTAAAGAAATGCACAGACATTTCAGTCAAAATGACTGAAATATTTACACATTTTTTTAAATTGCCTGGAAGAATCACATTTTACAAATTGACTGTAATATATACACGCTTACAAAAAAAAAGACCTGTGAAAACAACGTCTATTGCGTATTGAAGAATTTCCCAACCAAGACGTAGAGGAACAAGAATGAATCTGTTCAGTGCTACAGCAAATGAAAGAAAACAAAAGGCAAATATCATAATTATAACCTACCAAATTTATGTGTATAATTTTAGGCAGCTTCCTTGTTCGAGGAATGTATCCGTGAATATCCAAACAAAGGAACAATATCCTACACATCTGCAGCTGTACAAAGAAACTTATTCGATGTCACGTGTCTCTGTAACAATCAAATATTTTAAAATATATATATCGTTTCGGGATATTATAACCCGTGTTGGTTTTCAACTGATCACTTAGTTTGTTTCAGGTGTTTCACATGGGTGACAAGTCTCAAGGGTCGGCTGAGAAAGCTCACGTGACACTTATGTTAATAACATCCACGGTTCCTAAATAAATCGATTCAGTGAGATAACAATGAGCAATCAATCAACGTATTATCGGTTTAACCCTTTGAGCAAAGTATGTTGTTTTTACATGAGCACCTCTCACGCCATGATATGAGTGTATGCCCTTTGTTTTAGTAAACCTAGACATGTAAACACTCACTTTTGACATATCCACTGTGCAAGATGACAGTGATTAATTGATCAACGTATTTGCTGTTATTCCTTTGATGACAAGGAACGATCTGTTGATTCACTAAAAAGTAAATCAACTGATCATTCATCTCTGGCTGGGCTGCCACGTGCATATTACATAACACACATTTCACCTCACTTCAAACCTGTATTTAGATTGAATGATTAGCCCAGACAAAATAAATGCCAAATGGGAACCTTTGCCAGGTAATCTAAGTGGTGCTTCCACTAATTGTACCTGCAATAAATTCATTAACTGAGCATCAAGTGAATGACGACAAATACACAAGTGTAGGGTTATACCAGAAAATGTGGATGACAACAAGGGAGTAGTAATCGTATTATCAACGCAATCCGAAATCCGAAATCCGAAAATGCTTTCACTGCATGGATGCTTTTTTTATGATTAAACTATAACCATCTGGTGTATTTCCAAATGACGACATCTGATGAACTCCGCTGTTTCTTTTGTCTGTTTGTTTAGGCTGAAGAAATTAATCAACATGTGCTCTTTTTCGAAATCTTTATAGATCACGGTTAACCAATCAGTGTTCCAAAATGCGTAAAACAAATATTGCCTCCAAGTTTATTTTGCTGTCCTTGCAGACGGTAGCCCAGTCTCTTGTCATGCTCAGTTGCGTTGCGCATCACCCGCGTACTCACGGAGAAAAAACAATAACAAAGGCAACAACCAGTCCCGGGGAATTGCTTTCGATCAGTGCCCCTTTAAGCTGACAATCAGTAGGTACTTCTAAATAGTGCATAAATTTAGCCCTCAAGTAAACACTTTGATCTATACAATGGGTCCGGAGGCTGAAGAAATATGAGGTTCATTTAACCTCTCAAATAGTAACTTCAAGAAATATGGACCTGTTGTTACAAAATTCAATTCATTCTTTGTTGTGAAAAGAAACATGATCTTCGAATGTGCTATTAACAGCAGGAAAAAGAGTCTAGCTAAACAGTGACTTATTCATGTCACTACATTAGCAGAACATTGTGAACATTACACTAAATCTGAAAGATGAGATGATCAGTCATAGAATTGTTGTAGGTTTCCCCAAACTACAGTAAGACCCACAACTTACTGAAACCACGCAGCCATCACAGAATCCCGAGATGAGGAGGAAATATTTCTACGGGTTGTAATTGGTAAACCAATTGACACAGCGATCGAGTCGGTAAGCAGAGAATTGAGTAAGCCATGGTAAGGCTGCATCAAACTTGACAATCATCCAGTCTGATTCAATATAGACAGTTTCAAGACAAAGCAGCAATCAATATAAATTCACCATTTAAAAATCTTACTGGTGAGAGTGAATACAAGATGAAAGTGTGGGGACAATTCAGAGCAGTTCTTGGGTCGGAAGAAAGATCAACAAACTCAGACAGTTTATGCTGTCGATCGAGGACATTGAGCTTTTGTGCCACTACTTTGATGATCAGCCAGAGAAGCCATAAAACTTGTCATAAAAGATGGCAGAGTGGATGCTGTTTCTTCCACTCAAAAGGAAGGTTATAAGGAAATGTACCCTCAATTTTTCAATGGCTTGGGTAACACTTGAGAAACATACAAAATCAAACTGAGAGCTGAAGCTAAACCTTTTACATTATCAACGTGAGAAGAATGGAATACTTGGGAATCATTACTTCTGTATGCGAGTCAACTGAGTGGTGCACATGGATTGTAGTGATTCTGAAACTGGGGAACAAAGTCAGAATCTGTCTGGATGTCACAAAGCTAAATGAGAATCATATATCTCTTGCCCTCAATAGCAGAGACATTTGCACAGTTAGCAGGAGCAAAATCCTTCAGTAAATTGGATGCCATCTCAAGATTTTACCAGGCGCCTCTAACAATAGAATCAGCTTCTCTCACAACATTAACAGACTCCCCTTTGGCATATCTTCAGCACCAGATGTTTTCTTGAAACAAATAGTGAGACAGCTCAGGGCCAGATTGCCATGTCGGAGTGCCTTTTTCACCCAACAAAAATCTGTATGGAAATGTCAGATTTGTTTATTAAAAAAAGGAGCTGAAAAGGTCATCTTCAGATCAGGTGCAGAAGAATCCCCCTACCAAGAGTCGGCATGAGGAACAGGCCTCACTTGAGTCTCGCCTATAACGAGTCCTTCAGCTTACCCACATGACCTCCGCATGGACTCTTCTCAACACTGTACGGGTCCTTCCCAAAATGAACCCGCTGCAAATGCTACATTGCTACAGAAGGCACAGAAAGCTGCTTTCCTCTTAGCTATGGTGACTGCAGAGTTTTGGAACTATTAGTACGTAGATTACTCAAGCCTAGTTTTTCCTCCTTTCAATGGAAAAAAAGGGGCAAGGATTTAAAAGTCCTAGGTACCATTCAGACTGTTTCACTCTTTCTCTACATTTCACAATTCCTTGATGTCCAGTATGTACAAGGCACTCGTGAAGAGCAACCTCCCCGTGGTGAGTGCTGGGTAACGCTAATAGCTCTTCCTCTGTGTGGAACCAGGGTAGAATGTGTCCACAGCACCCCATTGCTGGTCATAAAAGGCGACCGAATTGGGCAACCTGTTTGCCATGGGTTGCGTCCCTGTGTCGGTGGAGGACGGTAGTCTGGTGGTTGAGGGGACCAGATCCAGGAATAGCGTTCCTTTGCCCAATACACCACTTTGACCCTTACTTCGCCTAGATGGGTGGTAGGAAGGGCCCAGTCTTATCAATCGGCTGGTCATACCAAGCCCTGAGCACTTTACTTTTCATGCTCTCTTTCATTATTTCTGTGTTGGTGGAGTCAAGGAAATAAGAAAATTACGATCTGGTTCTCTACTGATCCAATGCAAAAAACAAATCCAGTCCCAAATTCTTCTTTCAACAAAATCACTAGCTACTGTTCCTGTTGAAGTTACCTCTCACAGGACACTCAATTGTAGTAAAGCCATCGTCCGTGATATCGGACGATGCCTTTCTGATATGACTGAAATCGAAAATTGTGACAGAGTTACACTCCTAAGGAGTTACTGCTGTCAAATGTTTCACGGGAAAAAGAAATAATGAAGTTGTAAAAAACAATACCTATCTGTTTACATTCTGTCTCCCACTGCATCCAGAATAACTCAAGGCCGGTTATTGCAATTTGAGGGTGGATACTTTTATCCCTAATCCTTTGAGGTGTTACTCTTATCAAAAGTATGGACATGGCTCAAAGTCATGCCCTGATCCAGCTGCATGTCATAGATGTGCTGGAACATGCAAAGACAGTGCCCTCTGTAACAAACCACCTCACTGTGTCAACTGTGCTGGCAACCATCCGTCTTCATCCAAGGAATGTCCTACTTGGAAACTTCAATCAAAAATTTCAAGGATCAAATATGAACAAAACATATCCTTTTTAGAAGCGAAGTAAGTTGTTCTTGCTCAGGAACAACCAGGACCATCTTTTGCTTCTACTGATTCTGCTTCTCTGCAGGTTTCTAAGACCAAAACAGGTAACCTGTCATTCCACAGGTTGCCTGACCGATTACACGTGGACAAAAACCTCTGGTCCTACTTAATTATCTGCAACAGGAAAAGGAATTGCTGACAAATGCACACCTAAATCCTCTACAATTCCACATATACGTAAACCATGGTTTAACACCAAAGGTAAACAAGCTGTAAAAGCGAGGAAAAAGGCAGAGAAATATTTCCGCCGCCACCCAACTGTCCACAATTTAAAGAGATTTAAAATGTTAAATGCAAAAGCTCATCGAGCATTTAAACAAAATAAACGCCAATCATGGCAAAGCTATGTCTATAAACAATCTCATTAAAATCAGACTTTAGTTCTCTCTACCGCTAAACAAAGATCTGAAGATGTCCCATTAGGGGTCCCGTCAGAACGACCTTTCATCCGACCAATCAGAGCGTCACTTACCAGATCATGAAAGTGACAGTCAGAATGTGATTTCTAATCATACAACCTTGAAAACATTAACACGGGATATTCCGAACGATAGTTACGGGTTTAACGACTGAATCCATACAATCTAAACCATCTATTAGCCACTCCAGAATGTTCCTTTGTTCTGGTTTCAAATTTGTAATCGAGAATTTGTCAAAATTTGTTTCAAAGCGTCGTCAGTTCATGATACAGCCACGGGTGCTGATGATATTCATTATCAGTTACTCAAACATTTACCCGAGTCATGCTTAGAAACATTATTAAATATTTTTTACCATATCTGGACAACGGGGAATTTCCCTTCATCATGGGGAAATGCTGTTGTGATACCAATACCAAAACCTGGCCAGGATTATACTGATCCTTCTAATTATAAGCTGATATCACTTACCAGCTGTGTGTGCAAAACCATGGAAAGAATTGTAAATAACCGACTGGTATGGTATTTAGGAACCAATAATCTTTTAACAAATATTCAATGTGGTTTCAGAAAAAATAGAAGTTAGGTTAGACTGGAAACATTTGTGAAAATGCTTTAATTAAAAAACAACATGCAGCCGCAATATTTTTCGATTTAGTAAAAGCGTATGATACCACCTGGAAACACAGAATTTTAAAAGATTTTTATGACATGGGATAGAGGGGGCGTTTTCCTGATTTTGTAGGTCAGCTTTTAAATTTCCAGGTTCGTATGGGACCCACCATGGACCCTAAATATAGATTGACTGGAAGGCCGACCACCAGTGCTCGATGTCTGCCACGTGCGTGACTTAGCGACAATCTGCGAGAAACAGCGACAGCCTGCAGACGACAGCAAAGCTTTTGTTTCGAGTAATCTTCATCAAACGGTGTCTTTATGTTGATATTTTACCTTATCTAAGCTGATTTTTTCCCAAGGTAAGTCATATTTTTAACCAAATCATGTCAACAATTGGCATCTTAAAACCCTAATGAGACGTAATACTGACCAATGAAAACCCTTTGTTTTCGCAAATGTTAGAACAATGGCGGCCATTTAGGCTAATTACACAAATTAGGGTTTTTCTCTCGTCAAATATCACCGAAATGCAAGTATTATTTTTATTTTTAAAAATCTGTTTCAGTAATATGATAATTTTAAATGTGTAATTGTGAATATCTTCTTTTGCAATTTTATGTTAATCAATGTCCAATTAGAGGAGTAAAATGTTACAAAGTTATAAGTTTTCTATCATTTCGTGCACTTTTACTGAAAATTAGCAAATTTCTCTAGCTCACGATCTCAGATATTAAAAAGGATACGTTTTTGTGTTTTAAGTTTCTGTAATCTAGAAATATCACTCTGTGCAGTGATGTACTTCAGGTATTTTTTAAACAAACATTGTTATTGTAATTAATTATTGAAGTTTGTGATAATATTTCTCTGTACCACCAGTGTAACAAGCTTTTCGGGTTATTTCTCATACCAGTGGTGCACTTGCCTTATTAATTTTCAGTTACTGCAACCTTTTCTACTATTATAACTAAATTTAAGTGTAGACTATTGTTACTATCAAAATCAGATTATTAATTAACATGAACATGATATTATTTTCTAAATGTATCTATATTTTGTCTAGATGCCACGAAAGAAGTCGAAGCTGGCTCGCCGGCAAAAGAATCACTGCAAGAAGAAACAACCCAACCCTATCAGTGATCGCACCTGTCCCAAGGTTCCCTCCAGTCCGAGTCTGTATATTTCAACAGTGTAGGTATTTTTCATTTATTTAATTATTTATCGAATTATTTATCGAATTATTTGTTATAATTTTCATTTATACTTGGATGATGCAAGAATAACTCAGCAATTGATCGTTATTGTCTACAGTTCTTCGGTTTGCCAAATGTAGAAAAGAAATAAGCCTTAAATACAAATAGATGAGATATTAGTTTTATATCCATCATAATTCAAGACAGGTTAGAGGAAATTTCTAAAGTTTAAATGAGATCGAAAATTAACTGAGATTTGCCAAAAAATTGGGACATCTCCATTTCTCCGTTCAAAATTATTTCTGAACTGTTCTACAATGTTTGCCACCATCAGCAGATGAGAGTTTCTTAATCAGTACGTTATTACATTGATAATACAATTGTTGATAACTAAATTCATATGAGAAACAATGTCATCATGATCTGAGATAAGTAATATAATCTTATTAATTCATGTTAGAAATGTAAAAGTTCCAAAACCTGATAATGATTTATGAAATTTAAGGTGATAAATTTTCAATTACTGAATAATATTTTACATTTTCAGTGATTGCTTTGAAGAGACTGAGGAAGGATGGACTGCTGCGATTGGATATTTCATCCTAAGTACTGAGAACGATACTTCGGTAGAGCCTGTAACTCTCGATGAGGAGAACCATACAGATTCAGATGGATTTAGTGGAGATGGATTTCTTGTCATTCTTGACAAAGCATACCCATATACCCCAGATGACGACCTTGATCAACTTGTGAATGATCTGACCGCATCACTGAGGCTGAGACAGTTTCATAAACTTTCATACTCACTTAAGGATTGTGACAACCTCTTTGACTTCACTTTGGTGAAATATAAAGACAGTTCATACATTAAACTGTGTCAATTTTATGAAGATGGGGGTTCTATTTTCCTTAAGACAACTGTATCAATTGACAAGGCATGTAATGGACAGATCACAGTACACCAGCATGTGATTTCACAAGCACATGACATATGGATAGGTTTGCCTGCATATGTTACAACTGTGAAGGATGTAACACATCTCTTGGCCAAATTGAACAGATGGAATGTCTGTACGGGAAATTATGACTAGAAGTTTGTGAATATGGTTCCTCTTCATGTCAGAATAAGTGATAAGAACACTTCCTATGCAGCATACAGGGATGGTGACATGGGGGCATTCGATGGCAACACCAGATACACGTCTACAGTTAGATCAGTAAGATGTCAGTTCCTTTTGCCTAATAATTCAAGGTGTCAGCACTGTAGAGTTTACCGTTCAACACTGCGAAAATGTCATTTTCGACAGACTCATTTGGAATCTAAACCAGTGGATCATCATTCGAAGAAGCCACACTCTAAAATGAGTAAAGAAGAACTCATGACAAAGGTTGGTGGACTGAGGGATGTTTCTCAACAACTGGAATCTGAATTAAGTATAGGATAAAGCGCGACTCCGAGGTTATGCTTGGGGATGTAAAACCCGAGGCGACGGGAGAGAAAATGTAAGACCGAGGGCGAAGCTCCGAGGTCTTACATTTCCGATCGCCCATCCCTGATCGCCAAAGAAAGCATTTTCTGCAACACCAGTGTCGCTCTTTCGCCATAAATATATACAAAAAATGGAAAGTATAGTCAGTGAATCGCACATATTATTCTTTGAACATTCTTTTATACAGGTTTACACTTTTCCCTGAGAGGTGGGAAAAAACACAGGGACCTCAGACTGTTCAACAATCCACAGATCACTGGGCCGTGGTCCGACGATACCCTCGGACGCAGATACCTACTGTACAAGCAGGACGTATCTAAGAGCTGTGCTGGTGGCTTAAAACACAGGAAGATGCTACCGAAAGTTGTTCGCGCATACGACAATCCCCAGAATCCCAGCAAATGTTATGTTACGCTTTTGAGAAATACAAGAAGCTATGGTATGTTCATGTACACTGGATATTTTCCCATAATAGCTTTACTGACAACAATAATGAAAAGCAGTTGGTCTTATACATTGGTTTTTGTGCACATTTAAAACTAATATAAACTTATTTGCTTAACGTTTGTTCTAATTTGTTAAAACACGCAGAAATGGCCACAAAATGCGAAATGTATTTGTTTTTGTTTTTTAAATTGTTAGGTATTGCTTTAGGATATATAAACTGAATCATTTCTTTCAATTACAGCAGTGCACCTGATGCTCAGAAAATAGACGCTTTCTACTACTCACCATTAGCGAAACCCAAGGCAGACAGATGGTTCAGCAATGTCCCAATAGGACACAACACGCTTCAAGGCATAATCAAGCGACTGTGTCGGAATGCAGGTATCGAGGGCAAGCGAACAAATCACTCTCTCAGGGCAACATCCGCCACCAGACTATACAGAGCGTAACGTTGATGAGTAACTTATTTGCAAGCAGACAGGTAAAGCATCATTTTACAGATTGAAGTTTTAAAAATATTTTTACTTCCAAATTGGTGGCAAAGATAACATATAAATTATTTGTGGCCAACTATTTTGCAGTAGTGTTATCATTTGAAAGGTACAATTGATAGCGTATATGTTTCAGGCCATCGAAAGCGAAACTGTGCGCACTTATAAACGGACATCCGAAGATCAGAAACTGCTGGTGTCGGACATCATCTATGGTGGGGGAAAGCAGAAAAAGTCTGTTACTACCACTGCAACAAGACCACCTCCAGATGATGCTACTGCGCCGCCGTCAGTTGCCACTGCTACTGCTATTCCGTCATCTGCAGCACTGCCACCAACCGTTTCGAGTGAAATTGTTTCTCATCACGACTTGCGAGAGAAAACCAAAGAAGACGCTTCGCGGAACACTTGTGTCACATTCAACTTCAGCTGAACTGTAAATGGTATGGTTTATGGCATCTCAGAATAAATGTTGAAACGTGTGTGTTGATTTATTTTAAAGAACTAATCCGCTACCCCACGCCTGGTTTGCGCCATGGGTCAGGTTAATAAATCTGTTGGTAAAACCTCAAGTGAGGGACAGGTCAATAAATCTCTTGGTAAAACCTCTCCAGTGACGGACAGGTCAATAAACAACTTGAACAACTCTACCAGAAAGGGACAAGTTGATAAATCTTCAGTATGGACCTCCCTCTGATCAGCAAGTATACTTCAACCCCAAATTCCCCTGTGTAAATTCAAAGCCGTCCCCGGCTTTTAGGTTGTTGGATAATCAGTAGAGAGCGGTACATGCAGACTGGCGGTCATTCCACGATAGCAATGCACCCACGAAACAATAGACATAATTTACCCTAGGTTTCTAAGAAAACTTAGGAGAGGAGTACACACTGCCATTAAATGTAAAGGGATTAGGCTGAATACAATCGACAATAATGAACTTTTGAACATGCTGGAAAAACATCAGTCTGAAGTAGAACAGTCTTTCCCTGATGACAATTCTCTCCAAAGAGTCCTCTGGGAGCAACAGTGTAAATGGACTAAATTATCCAACAAGTCTAGCATGCAAATATGGCACCCAATGATCATAAAATGGTGCTTATACATGAAAAATAAAAGTTCCAAGGCATATGATGCTATGAGAAATACTGGGTTTGTTTCACTACCAAGCGAGAGGACACTATTTGACTACTCACACATTTTGTCTAATAAGACCCTGACTTTGCTGCTGAACACTTATTGCAGGAAGCAACAGCTCATGGCATGTTTCAGGAGTCACATCTATCATATACACAGTAAACAAAGTGTTGCACCCCCTATACTTTTTCATGGAGGGGTGTTTTGAAAGGGTGTAAAGATAACCGAATTAATATTATAACCAGGATTTCGTGTATACCAACAAACCAGTGTATTGTCTATACAATGAACTTAAATGGGGTATTCCATGACCTTATGGCATGTAATAATCTCATGCTGAACTTTTACGAAAAATGAACGAACAACGAAGACGCATTAAGTATGGTGACATCTCAATAATTTTTAGTGACCAAATTCATCCAATAGGGTAAGAATGTCATATGGAGATTTGACGAACACAGTAAGTCAATATCGAGAACTTCCACCAAGCACTTGGATCACAGCTTGAAGTCTTCGTCTCATACCCCTCACCAGACGTTGGAATCGCTCCATGGGCAGCTGCTGCCACTCCTCGTGTAATGCTGCTTCCAATTCGCGCAAGTTCTGTGGAGGAGGGTCCCGACGATAAATCAGGCGTCCCACAATGTCCCATACATGTTCCAGAGGATTCAGATCTGGACTCATTGCTGGCCATGGAATCTGCGTCAGAGCATTGTTGTGGATAACCTGGGTCACAGCTCGTGAACGATGTGGTCTGGCATTGTCATCCATGAATATCGGTCTAGTGGCCAGTGGATGATTGTCAAAATGGGGCACCAGAACTGGATTCAGCACCTCTTGGATGTAGCGCTCCCCTGTCAAGTTGCCTCGTATGGTCACTAAATCAAGCTTACAATCAAATGAGAAGCATCCCCAGACCATAACAGATCCACCTCCATATGGTACAGTTGGCATGATGTTTCTTGCAGTATAAGCTGTTCCAGGAGGCCTCCATACTCTCACTCTGCCATCCACAACATGCAGAAGGAACCTGCTTTCGTCCGACCAGTGGACTCTTCTCCAGGACCTCAAGTTCCAGTTCTGTCTCAGTCTACACCAGGCTAGACGTAGTCGTTTGTGGTTGTCTGTGAGTTTAGGTCGCTTGATAACCCTTCTGGACTTCAACCCTGCAGCTTTAAGACGATTTCTCACGGTCTGGGTACTGAACTGTTGACGAGGAAGCCAAAGACGTTTCAAGGTTGTGCTTGTAGCAAATGGATGACGCCTTACCACCCTCAACAACGCTCTGTCATCTCTAACTGTGGTCTTACGTGGTCTGCCAGAGGGTCTGCGATTCCTTACATCATTGGTTTGTGCGTGTTTTCTGACCAAACGGCTTATTGTTGAGTAGTGATGTCCGGTTCTTCTGCCAATCTCCTTGAACGAAAGACCTGCTCCATGAAGGCCAATAATCTGCCACTTGACTGCTTCTGACAATCGTCTACCCGGCATTGTGGGTTACAATAAACTGGGCTGTCAGAGAACATCTTTTATAGGCAATGTTGAGCTTAAGAAGATACTGCAATCTGCAAATGTCATGCACCATGCAATTCACGTGCTGATTGCTACATTTTGGTGATCATCTTCCCTCCGAAAACATTACACATTTCACATCAGATCCCCAAGGAATACCTACCATTAAAACCAGAGTCGGGCGTTTTAAATGTTGTGATGTATCAAACGTATTAATGTGGGGGTGCAACACTTTTTTTACTGTGTATATGTTGGAATCCTGCAAGATGAAATCAAAGTTTCTGAAGGTTTGGTGTATGACAGGACAAGTGGAGAATTTGTAGGATTTGTTGATCTTGACAAGACAGGGAATGAACTGTTGAATATTGGACATGTCTTGCAGGATACAAAGCCTAAACTTGTAACCTCTATATTAGTAGTCATGATACGTGGACTGTCCTCAAATTTGAAATACCCATTAGCATGTTTTGCAACAAATGGGATCATGGCAGATCTATTGTACCCTATCATATGGGAAACTTGAAATTTTAGAAGTAGACTGCATGCTTAAATTCCTATATGTTACATGTGACGGTGCATCACCCAACCATAGATTTTTTTATTTGCATTGCACAAATGACAACGTTTACTGGATATGGAATCCTTATGCCAAGCCCAGAAGAAAACTCTACTTTAGTCTGATGTTCCACATCTTATAAAGACAGAAAGAAACTGTTTTGCAAATTCATATTCCCATAATAGGAATAGGAAACTGGAAGGATGGCAAGGACATAAGTTGGATGCACTTAGTCCAGTTGTATGAACAATATGTTGAGAATAATCTTTATAGTCGTGCCCCAAAATTGACGCGTTTGCATATAGTTTTAAGTGCATTCTCAAAAATGAAGGTGAATTTGGCTGCACAAGTATTTAGTGACACTGTAGCGAATGCACTTGAAGAATTATACGGTGATCAGGTAGTCGAAACTGTCAGATTTATAAGACACATGAACAAATTCTTTGACAGTATGAATACTAGGAATATAAATGAAGAAGTTTGCAAAAGACAGTCAAACCTTAAAGAATATAGTCAACTTAATGACGGTCGGTTTCAATACTTGCTTCAAGATTTTCTTGGATATTTCAGTGATTGGAAGGAAAGTGTCGGAAATCGGGCTGAGAACTTCACAAAGTCGCAACGACTTTGTATGATGTTAAGTACCCAAACTGTGAAAGGACTAAAAATCAGTGTAAATTCCATTGTGGAAAGTACAAAGTTCCTACTAGCTGAAGGAGCAAAGTTTGTTTTAACCAACCAGTTTAATCAAGACCCCCTGGAAGAACATTTTGCACATTATAGGTATAAAGGGGGCTCAAATGACAACCATCAGTATTTGAAGTTAAAAATACCCTTGCTCAACTTAGAGTGATAGGTTAATTCTACTGCCCTGGCACCAATACATGGAAACATAACAAGAAAGAGACAATCACATGGACTTGTGTTAGATAATACTCCATTACCAAAGAGACAAAAACGTTAAACCATACTGATTGACATAATGTTTATTTCATTACATCAGTCCCTGTAAATCATTTTGACGATGATGTTTCAACTGTCATCAGTCGGAGATCGGATGGTGTGGGCTCATCAGTCGGAGATCGGATGGTGTGGGCTCATCAACTGTGACCATGGTGACCCTCAAGAGTAACATAAATGGTGTCTAACAGTACACAGTAATTGCTGTAATTCTAAATTCTTACACAGCTCAGAATTGCAAAATGTTAGCATTGATTCGATGCATATTTGTCTTTTCTCATGAACTTATGAACCCATTACTAACAACAGTAAGGAGTGACATACTGTACATATTTCA
The DNA here is from genome assembly GCF_022045235.1 of Haliotis cracherodii. NCBI lineage: Eukaryota > Metazoa > Mollusca > Gastropoda > Lepetellida > Haliotidae > Haliotis > Haliotis cracherodii. Next base: position 43,221,156 of record NW_027266264.1, read on the forward strand.
ATAATGTATCAACTGTCCATGCTGTGATATACAGATTATTATTGTAAATATTATATTAAGAAATTAACTGAAATATGTTCCTTAAGTGTAATATTTTTACTGAATAATATGTCTGAAACATTGATTGCTGTCTCATGTTTGAACATGGTTTTTTTTCGGAAACATGCACATGCAAAGACATTGATTTTTCAGTATATTGAGAATGTATGTTGTCAAAAGTCCTTCTTTGAGACTGTCAGATAACAAAGAATGGGATGTTAAATTGTCCAAGTCTACACATTTTCTCAAGTGCAACTCCATATGTTTCAACAGGAGAAATGAATTGGCACTTGTAGCCCATTTGGCACTTGTAGCCCACCATGATTACATTTGCTTGTCCATTTCTTGAATTTTGTCAAGAAGGTGTCTCCATTGCCAGCATGTGTCACAAGTCCTCTCAGTGTAAGTTCATGCATATCTCCATGATAACATTTCTTCTTTCTCAAAGCATGTATAATAAATCCAGTCACATAGAACAAAACATTTTGATCGTTTTCAGATAGGGTGACATCACATATTTCGGTTTTCTTTTCCTTTCTCAGATTAGCAAAATGAATAACTGCTGGTATGAGCTTCTGGAGGAATGACTGTATGAACAAGGTGCATGTTAGTTCCTCTGTAAAGGTCTCAAGTAAAGCTGATATCTGTGAGAGAAGCGTGTCGTCCAGACGAAGTTTGTGAAATATTTTCAACATTGATTCCCTGTCAGAAGATAGTGATGTCCCTTTTCCAATGCCGTCAAACACTGAAAAAAGTGGCTCAGAAAGTATTACATCTAATTTGGCAATAATGCCATGATTTTCTTGTAGTGTCTGACACAAACCATTTATTTCCTTTCTTCTTTATGAAAGAGGCTTGTCAGGGGACATCTCTTACAGGGTCGCATGTATTGCTTCAGTGAGTACTACCCTTAAATCGTGCACTGATGAAAATAACCTCTGTCCTCCAGAGGTTGATAAATTGGGTTCACTGCTTGAAGCCTGACTTTGCGCAGATCTGTCAACCTCTGAATCTGTCAGTTTGTTTTCATGAGCTGTAACAAATTATAAACAATATGCTTATTTTCACAATTGGATTATATCATCAAATACAACTTTGAAAATGCAGTATGTAAATTAACATTCATACATACAAAGGACTGTTGCTAAATGTGAGCTTGCATACCTGTTAATATGTTAAATGTCAATTGGCATGTGACAATGCTCACTAATAAGTATGTCCTCTTAACCATTCTTAATTGAATACCAAGTGCCTCACAGACATAAGGCTTAACATAATGTTGTGAAATGTATGACTATACCCGTAAAATCGTTAAACACATGTTAAACATGTGTTAATTGGTATGCGAGATAAGGCTTAATCACATGTCATACTCAAGATTCAGTCACCAGAGCTCCAGATAACTTTTTGAGCAATCAAGTTTTTACTCTAGCGTTTCGAGTTGAATTGGGTTTTTACATTTTTTGTTCGGTAACAAATATTTTTTCACTCATCTATTCATCACTATCGGATTTTTCCCCAAATTAGTGAACATTTTAAGATTAAAAAAAAATTAAATAATGTTTTAGATGTATATAACTGTTCGAAATATATAGGCTTTACTCGGAATGTAAATTAGCTCATAATTGTTTCGGAAATTAGTGCCTTTGTATGCAAGCTGAAAAAGCTGTATTTATACATTTGAGTTTTTCATTAATACACGCGTTTCTGTACACAAGTTATTTGAAAGTAATTTGGTTTTGAATATATTTTCGGGGGTATTTTACGCTGCTTATCTGGAGCTCTGAGTCACATTGTGAATTCAATATAATGGGGTATTTCATGGTGATGTATCCATTTAGTTATTTCAGTATGCAAACAATATTTCCAGGAATATTAATACTTGCCTTTGAGGTCGGATCTTTGATGCTTGTTATTGAAATGTCCACGGAAACCTTGTGTTGTCACATACTTCTTACAAACAGGACATGAGTACTGATATGTCTTCTGGAAAATCGGTTTCTCGCTGTTCTCCTTGCCTTGTGATGTTTTTGGAGAACGTGCTTGACAGGCCGAGGAACGAATGTCGCTGGTTTGTGCAGAAATAACAAAACAACAAGTAGACTAAAATTATTTATTATAATTGGCACGAGAATTGGGAGCTGACTCGGTGGTTGCTTAAGAATGGTTAATGTTATATGAGATTGGTTGCAGGGGCAGGCCGGCCTGACAAAGAGCTGTGTGTGCATGGGCAGTAGCCGGCCTGCGAAGAAGGGATTTGAAAATATGTTGGAATTTGAATATGAATTGGGGGATTATGAAATAAAATGCCCAATGTTTTAATGAAATAGTAGGAATTAAGTTATGGATGGAAGCAACAACCGGCACAACTCCAAGGAGGTAGAATGGGGTGGCTGGAAGGCCGAGAAGAATAAGACAACATGGCGGATTGAGAAGCGAATACACATCGGAGGCGCATGCGCAGCATGCCGGATGTTTAGAATGTACGTGATGCACCATGAACACATATGAAATTTGGCACCCGAAATCAAACAATTGAAATGTATATAACGCAGATGCTAAGAATGAACAATGACAATATGCATAGGTGAAACACGTAAATATTTTTAGGAGAAACCTACAATTGTGAGGGTACATCATGTAGCTGTGATGGACAACGGAAGCAAACAAGTTTAAAAACGAAAGCATGTAGGTACACGTGGGCGTATATAAAAATGGTAACGGGAAGTACTTATGCATAGATGAATCAACCAACAACAAAGAACGAGGAAGTGGGCAAAAAGAGAATTAGAGCAATATTTAGTGGAAGAATATAGCATAACAATTGATGAAAGGAACAGCCAGGAAGGTAGTGAATGGATGTATGGCAGGGGATGTCATTTCTGCACAAACAAAAATAATAAATTTACATTATGTCCTGTCTCTTCAATGTCGTCATCGGAACTTTCACCACCACTGATTTTCTCATCTTCGTATTCAGTGTAGTCTCCCAGTAATTCCTCAAGATTAATATCGGAATTGTCCCAGTGAATAAAGTCTTTATCTTTATCCATGTCAATGAAAGTGATTTGAATGTGATACTCTTGTTTACATCGCGTTATGTTTCCTAGCAGACGAGCGGAAGTCGATAATAAACGGACTCTACAAGCAAAAGAGCGAGTAGGGGGAGTAACTTCCGTGCGGTTCCCCGCCTCTGTTGCGCTCGCTACACAAACACGGGGGCAGGTGACCAGTCAAGCGCGCAGCAGAGATCAACAGTGGTGGGTAACAGTGGCCTCGAGTCCATCGTATTACCGTATTCGACGTAATAAGCGTATAATATTATTTTTGCTAATATATTGGCTAGTGAACAAACCCAATTAGCACCCCTTCCGATTGATCAATGTACACAAGACTTATTTATTCGCGTATAATACGCACTTGTGTGTTATATGCATCCTTTATGGGCAAATAAATTCTGTAAAAATATATGTCGTATATAAACATTTCAGGCTGTCAGCATACACCACGAACTTTATCTTTTAACTCTGTTTTTTCCACCAAAATAATATTCTAGTAAGAGCCCCCCATTTCTAATTTTGAGAACGCCCTGGGCGCTTATTACGTCGAATACGGTAAGTGTCCATGGATCCACCATGTCTGACTTTTACGATCAAGATCAAGGTGTCCCACAAGGTAGCATATTATCAGTAACGATGTTGAGCATAAAAGTAAATAGTTTATCCAAGGTTTTAAATGACTCTGTTGACGGGTCTATTTTCGTTGATGATTTTAATGTATCATGTTGAGGTAAAAATATATACACGATTGAGAGACAGTTGCAGCTTTGTCTTAATAAAATCAATGTTTGGGCAGAGCAGAACGGATTAAAGTTTTCTAAGTCTAAAACAAATTGCATTCATTTTTATCGAATAAATAAACCACATAGGGACCCAGATTTACATCTGTCTGGAACTCCAATTAAAGTTGTAAAAGAAGATAAATTTTTAGGAATAATTCTTTATCATCAATTTATTCAATTAAATATTTGAAAGCTAAATGTCTAAAGGCACTAGACTTATGTAAGGTTGTTTCTAATTCCAAGTGGGGAGGAGATCAAACGACCCTCCTTCACTTATATAGATCACTTGTCCGTTCTAACCTCGATTATGGCTCCATCATCTATGGTAGAGCTGGTAAAAGAAACCTTAAATTACTCGATCTCATACATCACCAGGGTCTAAGACTTTGTCTTGGATCTTTCAGAACTTCTCCCATTGACAGCCTATACGTCGAGGCTGATGAGCCGCCACTTAAACTACGCCGTATGAAACTATCTTTGCAGTATATCACAAAGTTATATTCTCATCCATCTAACCCTGTATTTAATCCTCTTTATGAGGATCTGTACAGTAAGAAGTCATCTCTTATTCCGCCTCTCGGAATAAGAATTAAACCTTTTATTACTGCTGCAAATATTGATCTCGAAAATATAGCTCCTTTTCGCCTGCTTTCTTCTCCTCCTTGGCAGTTGGTAAAGCCACAGGTGGATCTTACCTTATCTAAACTTAAAAAATCTGACACTAATCAACTACAATATCAACAAGAATATAATCAGTGAAGAAGTGAATATGATACTTATAAATCTATTTTTACTGATGGATCCAAGGATGGTGATGCTGCTGCTAGCGCCACTATCATTGGATCCAGAACTTTATCAACTCAATTACCTGATAACTCATCCATTTTCACAGCTGAATCAAATGCTATTTTAACTGCTATAGAATATATTCATAAACTGAGTAAACATAAGGAATTCATAATATTTTCGGACTCTCTCTCCTGTCTTCAGGCTATTAAAAACACTTCGTGTCAGCATCCAATTTTACTCAACATCATAGAATTACATAATAACCTTGTTACTGGCCAATACGACATCATCTTTTGTTGGTTACCCAGCCATGTTGGAATTGTTGGTAATACAATGGCTGATGCTGCTGCAAAAGCAGCACTCAACAAATCTGTGACACCACTTCTTATACCATACAGTGATTATAAACCTGTCATTAGATGTTTCATCAAAGATCTAATGCTGAAGAAGTGGGACAAGCAAGTGGGTATAAATAAATTACATGCAATAAAAGCAAATATCAGTTATACCTACTTGGGTTGTCTTGTCAGTCCAGATGTGAAGAGATCATTTTAAGACGATGTCGCATTGGCCATTCTCGTTATACTCATGAATATGTATTAAAGAGTGAGGATCCTCCATTCTGCATCCCTTGTGATGAAAGAATCACAGTCAAGCATGTCCTGCTTGACTGCATTGATTTTTCCATCACAAGGTATAAATATTTCAAAGTTTCAGCTATGAAGGACCTTTTTTACACAGGTACTGTAAGTACTCATTTAATTCTTGTTTTTTTAAAAGAAATTGAATTAATTCATAAATTTTGATAGCTATATTTTGTACATAAGTAAATAACTTTTATAATTGGTAGTATGAATCAATAACTGAGATTGTTAGTGGCTATATCCTCGAAGGGGGTCACAGTTGTGTAAAATTATTGTCCCCCTGAGAGGGTATGTAACACCACGTCTTTCAAAGTATGTTTATTTCTGCCACGTTTTTAATTGCAGTATATATGTTCCTTAAAATTTTGGCTAAATTTGTCCATAATCACCAACAGCTGAGGGGATGATGTAAATACAGCTGGGGTCCATGCAGGTAACAAAAGTACTGAAAGTCCCCATGGACCCTAGCATGGTGATCTACCCCTTTTTTAGCCCTTTTGGAAATAGTATTCACGACCGATCGTCCGTCCGTACGTCTGTACGTCCGTACGTTCATCCCACCTGTTTGTTGCCGCGATATCTCAAGAACTAAACACTGGATTGTCTTCATATTTGGAACTATGGTGTATATACAGACTCCGCAGACACCAGTCGGTTTTGGTGACCTTGACCCCATTTTCAAGGTCACAGCGGGCAAATCTGCTTTTGGAGTTGGAAAACGGTGTTGCCGCGATATCTCAAGAACTAAACACTGGATTGTCTTAATATTTGGAACTATGGTGTATATACAGACTCCGCAGACACCAGTCGGTTTTGGTGACCTTGACCCCATTTTCAAGGTCACAGCGGACAAATCTGCTTTTGGAGTTGGAAAACGGTGTTGCCGCGATATCTCAAGAACTAAACACTGGATTGTCTTCATATTTGGAACTATGGTGTATATACAGACTCCGCAGACACCAGTCGGTTTTGGTGACCTTGACCCCATTTTCAAGGTCACAGCAGGCAAATCTGCTTTTGGAGTTGGAAAACGGTGTTGCCGCAATATCTCAAGAACTAATCGCTGGATTGTCTTCATATTTGGAACTATGGTGTATATACAGACACCGCAGACACCAGTCGGTTTTAGTGACCTTGACCCCATTTTCAATGTCACAGCAGGCAAATCTGCTTTTGGAGTTGGAAAACGGTGTTGCCGCAATATCTCAAGAACTAATCGCTGGATTGTCTTCATATTTGGAACTATGAAGTATATACAGACACCGCAGACACCAGTCGGTTTTGGTGACCTTGACCCCATTTTCAATGTCACAGCAGGCAAATCTGCTTTTGGAGTTGGAAAACGGTGTTGCCGCAATATCTCAAGAACTAATTGCTGGATTGTCTTCATATTTGGAACTATGGTGTATATACAGACACCGCAGACACCAGTCGGTTTTGGTGACCTTGACCCCATTTTCAAGGTCACAGCAGGAAAATCTGCTTTTGGAGTTGGAAAACGGCGTTGCCGCAATATCTCAAGAACTAATTGCTGGATTGTCTTCATATTTGGAACTATGGTGTATATACAGACACCGCAGACACCAGTCGGTTTTGGTGACTTTGATCCCATTTTCAAGGTCACAGCACGCAAATCTGCTTTTGGAGTTGGAAAACTGTGTTGCCTTAATATCTCAAGAACTAATCGCTGGATTGTCTTCATATTTGGTACTATGGTGTAAATACAGGCAGGGGACGTTTTGTCCCTTTGTGACAAATACTTGTTTACATTTTAATGTTTCTTGACTATCAAGTGATATCTTTTTATTGTTGTATGCTAGTTTTTAACATCAAATCTGTGATATTCTAGAAATTTTACTGTCCATCGCTGACAGGTTCTCATTTGGTTTAAAAATATGTATAAATACTGTATAACTTCTTGTTACGATATGGCTGAAATATTGCCGATGTGACGTAAAGCATAAACTAACTCACTCCCTCAGTATGTACAATGTCAAGCATTTGGAGTCTCATAGGCATCAAAACAACAGTTATCAATTTGAATAATTCTAAAAATACTACCTCTATTACATCATTTCCATAAATCCTGTATTTTGGCTGTTATCAAACAGAAACTAATAAGACAACAGCTTTTCCATGTGCAAAGGCATGCTGTTCCTTTTTGGACTAAAAAACTAGCTCACATCCATTGATAATCACCAGATGATGGGTTCTGGTGTGCAAAAGAATGACACAATTAACTTTACCTGATGGTACCAAGGGTGCTTTCTGTCCATCTCATGGTAGCCACATGTAGTCAGTGGAATGATTCTTATTCACCCAGGTTTCATCAAGGTAATGAATGGTGCTGAGATAATGTGACCTCATAGACAGTATGGAATATTTCCATCTGCAAACTGTCTGGTCATCGCCTCATGCAGTGAATTGACATCATGGAGAGGAATAATTAATGTCATCCGGGAAATATCAATTGTGTCTAATTTCCTGCCGAATTTTACTTCAAGTTAGTGGTAACTTCTTCTCATCAAGTTGTACACTGTACACATAATCACCCCATGTATCAAACTTTCTAATATCCTATTACATCCTGATTTTGTATTCTGAGATGACCTTTACCTTCTTTGTTTTATTTATCATACCGTAGACTTGTTGGTATAAAAAGGCCCACAGCTTGGGTAGTTCGGAAAAACATGCAATCTAAACCAATAAATGGTTTCCCTCTCTCTCTCAAGTGTAAAGTACTTGTATACATTTCCTACTACACACTCCATGTCATGTACCATGGCTATGGCTATGCATGTATAATGCCACATGCATCATGGGAGCAGTTTTGACAAAATAAATACAGTGTTATTTTGTTATTTTCTAAGATGCACATCCAGAATTTTCTCCAATTGACTTGTTTTTTTGTTGGTTGTATGCACATACTTCAATAGACCATTATTTCAGACTTCCCTCATTGGACTTGCTGTTTTTGTTCAAATTGTTCTCCTGTAAAATTGGTGGTAGGACTCCTTGTAGGACTGTGGGAGAGAGGTCTGCTTGGTAAGAAAGTCAAACCCCTTCTCTGTCCTAACAAGAGGTTACTGTATGTATTTAACAAAATTTAGAACAATAAAATGGAAAATGATTGGTTGATACACGATGGGTTGTGCCCTATGCTAAATGAATGGCTAGACAGAGGGGAATACTTAATCCTGTTAATCCTGTTGGACTGGCACTAATCTTGTTGACATATTTACTGGATGTTTTGAAAGAGATTATGGTGACACTATAGATGAGCTTGTGTTGGGGCTAATCCTTAATGCCCTATAGACGAGTTTGTATGGGGGCTAATCCTTAATGAGTCAAATTTTAAGTTATTGCTGAATGTTATTCTAATATAGGTGATGACAGATTTACTTAAATAAAATAGTTCAAGGTAATCTATAAGACTATGTAGACATATCTTTTATCTGGGAGACGGGATCTTCACACCTTAGGCAAGCATTTATCAATACCCTCAACCCCAAATAACCAGCACCCGCAGGATAACAACAAACAGAAACGGCAAAACGGTCCCTACATCAATCGTTATTGTAAACTTAAAAAAAACTGCTAAATTTCCTGAAGCCCCTAATCACATCTCTTTCGGTGCCCACACTAAACTAGAAGTTAAACCATACATCAAACAGGTCAAACAATGTTCTAACTGCCTTAGATATAACCACACGGCCACCCAATGTACATTCAAAAAAACTAAATGTAAAAAATGCGCCCAAACCGATTGCCCAGGCACATGCTCTCCCTGGTGCATCCATTGCAAATGCATAAAACATACATCACTCTCAAACCAGTGTCGGCACAGACATGCCCTAACACAACAGGCCAACAAACACATAAACATAGATTCGGCCAAAATCCAAACAAGAAAATATGCACCACCTACATCCAAACCTCTTTCTCCACACCACACTCAAACACCTCACTCAAACTCTCGGATTCAATCTGGGGCAACCACATAGAAACCGCACCCACCACTTCCACACATCACCTCACACAGCTACCTACCAACTCCGCCATAACATCAACACCCGCATGCAAAGCAAACAGCAAAACCACAGACACACAACGACCCTCAGCCAGACACTCTACAGCCCACAAGGCAACACGGTTCCCCACAAGCAAGCACAACAAAAAAACTCAAACACTGAGGAAACCACAGCTACACCCAACACACAAGCACAAACTCAACCCCCCACACCACAAACACCTCCACAAGCCTCCCCAATGAAAACTCAAACAATAAAAACCAACCTAACCGACGAAGACGAGTATTCTTCCACCGAGGAAATAAATGAAATCACTTTCTCAGCCCCTAAAACCAACAAAAACCTCAGCCGCAAAAATCCTCAATTAACTAGCACTAAAACTCTTAATAACCTCACACTACTCCTAGCCTACATGCATAAGCAAAACTCACCAAATGCTAGTACTAAAGCTTTTCACTCAGTAGCTCAAAAACTAAAACTCACAACTCTCTCCTTTGAGTTATTTCTCTCCCAACTTAAGGAAGCTACCAATTAAACAAAACCTAAAACTCAAAACAAACTAATAACCTCTCATCCCCCAAAATGGAAGGACTAAATATATTTCAGTGGAACGCCAACGGATTAGCCTCCCACGGCCAGGAATTAAAAGCTAAATTCAAACGAGACACACATAGTCTGTATACAGGAAACTAAATTCTCTACCAGATCTAAATTCACCCTACCAAACTATAACTCAATAAGAACTGACAGAGCCAAAACAAACCCAGGTAGAGCCAGAAGTGGCCTAATCATATTAGGCCGTGGGCTAGGTATGACCCACAAGCACCCCCCCCACATCCAAACCCCACTTAATTTTTTTAAAGCCCATAAACATACTATCCTTCCCTCTGATCCGCAGCTGGAGAGGCTCATCGTTTTGACGTTGAGCTACTTCAATGACATGCTGCCATCCATCCAGACTGAAGTTTGTGAGCCCTTCTGTTGTCCAGCTTCCTTTTGACTTGAATTTCTTTCATGAATACGAAGTACAAAAGATGCAGTCAGGTTGGAAGATGATGGGCTCATAGGATGGCACCGAATTGGGCGGCAAGCTAGTTCCTAAGATTCAATTTCAGGTTGTTTCAAACGGTCATGGTTCATTGTAAAACGCTGATAATATTCTCTGTGATAGCCATGGGTTCCTTCCAGAACTGCCAGCAGGCTTGTACATGACACTTTCATTTGATTTGGCATTTCTGGAGGTTCTGCCATCCTTCTACGCTTGATCACCCCTTCAGCTTTTCCATCTTCTCATCAGGATCTTTGGCTTTGCTCAGACGTTGTAGTGGGCCATACTTCAAGCCAGGTACATGTATGATGCACACTGGCTCTGGATCACTGGGGATACGTTTCCGTTTTGGTTGAGATGTCAAAGCTGTCTTCGAGTTGGTCTCAGACACAACAGTTCAACCTCAAAAGACACATACTCATGGTGATGACATTGTTACAAGGTGGGACATTTCCATATATATTAACTTGGGTATTCTGTAAGAGAACCTTAAGTATGTAATTGGAATATAATTTATTTCTGTGAATGCATGGTCCCTGTTCATTTCAAGCCATTCATATACGATTTGGACGATTCGCATTTCGACATTTTCTGTAAATTGGAAACTTAGGTAGCTAAGTGATGTATGAATTAAATGTTAGTAAGCATGGTAAGTGAATTCGTCTTTTACCTTCGGTGGTGCCCCCTGCAAATTCACCTTAACTACTAGCTGTACTAAAACATCTGAAACTCAACTTGAAATGGCAAAATTTGTCAAAATATCAAGCCTGCGTCCAAGAAATTGATTTGTATATTTGCTGAAATAAATAACATTTACATTATGATCAGTTTTTTTGCACAGCTTTATGGTTGCCATCTTGAATATGTCACACATAGGTCCATTTCATTCAAAGTTCTGAAATCGACTCGAGCATTATACTGTGAACCTCTTATATGCTTACAAAGTGAGTGATATCAGAGTTGTCAAGAGGTATTCTATATGATTGTCCAAAAGTAGATCAATAATCAGCCTACATCAAATTATGGTGTTTATATATGGTTTCCTTTGGCATATAACACATCAAGGTCGGTGAATAACACACAAGATGACAAGCCAAATCCTGAGCATACATCCAAGCGTTGTTCCGATGTAGCTAAGCCGAGAATAAAAACGTCATAAAAAAACTCCAAACATAAACAATTCAACAAACCCCACTGAAAAAGCTAATAACCTAGCAAATCACTTCTCGGCCGTCAGTAGCAATAGCAACTTCAACCAAAAATTCCAGGAACAACTAAAATCAGAAACCAAATTTACCAAAGAGCCAAAAGTTAATAACCTAGAAATTAATCTCCATTTCACAATGGAAGAACTACTCCAGGTCCTACAAAATAGGAAAAAGGGCACAGCCCCAGGCTTAGACCTTACTTCATACCAGATAATTAAACAACTACCACCCAAACTACTCCAAACTCTCCTGAAACTCTATAACTCTATAACCTCATACTCTATAACCTTGGAAACAAGCCCTGGTCATACCAATCCCCAAACCCAATAAACCAGCTGACCAGGCTAATTCATACAGACCAATCTCCCTAACTTCTAACTTATGCAAAGTAATGGAATCAATGGCAAAAAACAGGTTACAACACTACTTAGAACAAAACAACATAATAAATCCAGACCAAAGCGGTTTCACTCCTGGAAACTCAACTTTAGATAACCTCGCCCGACTAGAGCAGGACATTAAAACAGGCCAACTTAACAAACAATATACTACAGGCATCTTTCTAGACTTCTCCAAAGCATTCGACATGGTTTGGCATAACGGGCTAATACAAAAACTACAAAAAATAGGTCTTAAAGGTCAAATAATTAACTACATCCAAAGTTTCCTAACAAACCGCAAAATCACCGTGGGCATAGACCAAACGCTATCGGACCAATGTCCCCTAGAAAATGGCACTCCCCAGGGCAGCATCCTAAGCCCAACACTCTTCAATATTATGATTAACGATCTATTCGAGGGACTATCCCCCAAAGTAAACACATCAAAATTCGCGGATGATGGAGCCCTCTGGATCTGCACTAAAAGCATTAAAATGGCCCAAAACTTACTACAAAAATCTCTAAGTAAAATACAAAAATGGGCTGTCAAATGGGGCTTCTCCCTAAACTCAGAAAAAAACACAGGAATAGTATTTAAACACAAAAATATGCAACCCGCCTCCCTAAACCTCCAACTAAACAACAAACCAATCAAATTCCAAAAACAAACCAAATTCTTAGGATTAATCTTCAATGAACATCTTACCTGGGATGCTTACATTAAAAACCTTGTAACCAGATGCAGCAAAGACCTAAACACGTTAAGATGCCTAACCAGCTCCAACTGGGGGGCCTCTAAAAACACCCTCCTCTCACTCTATATATCACTAATTAGATCCAAACTAGACTATGGCAGTGCCATTTACGACACCTTAAACAACTCTCTCATTAAAAAACTAGACTCAATCCAGTATCAGGCCCTAAAACTAATCACACGAACTCAACATGGCACCTCCTCCACCTCACTCCAGGCCTTAACAGGAGAAATGCCACTTAAACTACGTAGGGAACAACTTACCCTAAACTTCTGGGCCGCGTCCCAATCAAACCCTCTAATCAAAAACTTAATAAAAATAAATATTAGCCCTAGAAACCAAGCCCTAGCCCGGAAACATCCACTACTTACTCCAATTTCTCAAAGATAACCAATTACCTAAATGAACACAAAATAAATAATCTTAAACAAAACAATAAATCATCCAATATCTTCACTCCAAAACTTAAAATACCAAAAATAGACACAACACTAGCCGATACACTAAATAAACAGACCGATCCTAACATCGCTAAAACCACCACACCAGCATACATACATGAAAATTGGCCAAATTGGTGTCACATATACACAGACGGATCCTGAGATCCGATCTCAAAACACACAGGTTTCGGAGTCCACATCGCACAACCAATCAAAGACACACAATCTTACCGACTCCCAAACAACCAATCCATATCCACGGCCGAACTAATGGGCATGGCCTCGGCACTACACAATCAGCAATCTAAAAAACACCAAAAATCCTCATCCTAACCGACTCCCTCAGTGGACTACAAGCCCTCAAAAATAAAAACACTAAAAACCGCCCCAAACTAATAAATCAAATACTCAATAGCTCAAACAACTTAATTAAGGTAGGTAAACAAACAGAGTTCATTTGGATCCCCGCCCACGTAGGAATCTTTGGAAATGAAAAGGCAGATAAAGCAGCAAAATTATCCCTTAAACTCCCAGAAATAAGCCTAAACTTACCCAGCTCAATATCAGAAATCAAAAGTGTCACTAAACAAAAAGTCAACAAAAAATGGCAAAATATATACCAAAACTCAAATAGCCAAATCAGGAAAGTACTAAAAAAAAACCTAAATAAACCAAAAATACTACACCCATCTAAAAAAATCGACAGAATAATTACCAAACTACAAACAGGCCATGCCAAACTAAATAATCACCGTAAAATAGTTAATCTACACACAACAGGAAACTGCCCACATTGCAAACAACAAGAAACACCAGAACACGTACTCATTCACTGCACACACTACCAAACACACCAAACAACACTACAGACCACCCTAAATCTTAAAACCAGACTTACACTAGAATCAATCCTAAATCCACAAAATAAATTAGAAAAATTCAAAGCCTTAGGCATATGCCTAATAAAAACAGGACTAATTAGTCGCATTTAAACCCCAAATAAAATATTAAAACCAAAACTACCTTATTTAATAACCACCCAACACACACAGCACCCTTAGTTCGTCCCCCACCCACTCTTGGCATTCTTTCCAAATCTCAAAATTTCAAAATTACTATATAAGCAACCCCTAAAGCCCCCCTCCTGGGTTGCACAAACTCACTTTTCCCCTTTTTGGAAACACATTAAATGGCCTGGCCAGGCCCGTGTGAGACATACGCTTGCAGTCGGAAAGCGCACGTTAAATCTCCAATATAAGTAAGTAAGTAATCTATTAAACTATGTAGACGTAACCCTTGTCTTATTGAATAGTATGTCTAGAAGATGCGCTCCCATTACCTTAGGCTAGCATCTATCTAAAAAGCTATAACTGAAACTACTGATATTTTATATACGCATTTTACCTGAGGATAAGTATTACTTGCTAAACTATAATTATATGAAATGATGTATAAATATTACACCATTATAACTCATAAAAGCACTTGATGTAGATAACTTAGTATAAATGTTATACCATGATAGAACTAACAGCTAAAAAGAGCATGAAGGTCAATTACTTTGGACCAAGGCTTGGGTTCAGTGTTTGAAATATGCGCCTGCTTGTAGGTCAGTGGCAGGAAGATCTCGTTTCAGGCCTGTAGTTTCAAATTTTTTAGGGTCCTTAATTGTCTGCAGTAATTGTACATAATTTAGTCACAATAAGCTGTAATTTTTTAAAATGAGGGTCTGAATAGTTTATTCAGGGCCTTCAGCTTATGAGTCTGTGGGTTCTGAGGGCAGCCTGTCAAATTTATATATTTAAAACACTGCTTGGGTCAGTCTGTAATACAACAGAAGAAATCACTGAGATACCATCAGGCAGTTATCGAAGAAATTGCCAACATATCATTCCTATGCCAGCGTCTACAGGGCCTATTCAATCCTCAGACTCATTAGAGGACTCTGCATGTGTTTTTTGTTTTTAACTAAAGCTTAGTTTAATGCATGTTGTTTCAATTTCTACATTCAGAAGTGACAACTGAATATTTTACTGTTCAGAACTTTGTGCCAAGTTGCAGTTGTAAAGTTGATTTACCAAAAATTCTTCAAACAAACAGAGATGTCATGTTATGGATGTCTTGGTGTTGAGTAGTATAGGTAATGGTGATTCTGCCGCAACCCCACTGGAGCCAGATTTATATACCTATACTGCTACTACAGGGGGAATTTTTTATGCAAAAACGATGATGCGATTCAACGATCATCATGAGATTAAACTAAGTAGTAATGAAAATAATTCTCTATTATTTTTACTCATATGCATACCATTATTTTGAACAAAGTGATATTCAACATTTTTACTAAGTTCTTCATTCATTTTACTAGGAGACCAGACTACTTACTCTTTTTCTAAATTGGAAAGAGACAATTGATGGTTGGTTTGACATCACTGATATAATATTTACCCTGTGGTATAACTCGCCATTTGATTGGCTCAATTATTATATACTTATGTAAGCTTTCGTTTAAATGTGATCCAACGATAGGAAGCAATCTATTTTTAATCTCCAACCAGTTCTTTGGTTTTGGCACGGAATAATTGACGCGCTTGTTGTCTCCCCTGTTCTATGAACTTTTTTTTCTCGTCTTCGCTAATACCACTGGTCTTACGAGAATTGGATCGGATCTCCTGCTTCATTACGTTGTATTTGGTTAGTTCTTACAATCAGCCAGTGCTGTTGAAATATGACCCTCAATGGTGTTCAACTTTGCTTTGGCGAGTATCCGAATATTATCATGTTTTAATGCTTTCTTTTGCAGCTTACGAGAAATAAATTTTATCGCTATTCCTGCCAGTCCTGAGACTCCGGTGGCTATTTCCATACCAAGTACGATAGGCACGTTGATTATAGTTGATAATAAACCAACACCGGCTACGCCGAGTCCCATGCCAGCTGTTACAAGCGCAGTGTCAACTCCGTCGAGAGCATTCACAGCTCTGCGATAATACAATCCAAGTCTCATCTCCCACTCCTTCTCTATTCGATATTTTATGTCGCTTATTTGATGTAATCAAAATCCATCAACAGTATCCATCTTTTCAGATGCTTCATCGGGCACCGGATATAAACCCATAGTGTATATTATTATATCATATAATAGTTTTTAATTGGTCCTGCTTCAATGTTTTGAGAGTATATATCAAACTTATTAAATGTATATTATACAGCATAAATATCTTAGTAAGAGAAATGCTGTCATTTTTATTAACTTGGACACCTCAAGGGTTGCAACGGGTGATGCTCCTACATAAATAATACTACAATGTCGACGCTCATTTGCTTGAGCCATTTAATTGATAGACCTGGTAATATCTCGAAGGCATCTTCTGATGCATCCCAAACAAGACTTCAATAATAAGTGTAGAAAGATTAGGTATTGCACTCAAGTTATCTTTTTTGTCAATGAATTCAGTAACCAAATTTAAACTAACATTTTTTACTGCCGGACGACTCAATAACATATGACCTGGGTTTTCTGGCAGGGGAGAGACTAACACACTTTTTTGTTTTGAGGGGATATAAGCCCCGAGTACGACCCCACTATTTATTATCTTAGTTAAATTATGTGCCTTACCCATCATCACATATGGTGGGGTAATAACGATATTCAGTAGCCACTCGATTTTTTCTTCGATCATAGTCCATTTAGTATCATCGTTGCGAATAAGATTGTATGAAGTGTTTTTATTGAGTCTACTAACGTCGACATCACTTAAATCTCCCAGATTACCTGTGAATGTAATTTTGAGATCTGAAATAACACCCCGCTTTAATTTTTTATAGTGTAATGATGAGAAAGATTCTGTTCTACCGCTATTGTATTTTTCATCTTTGACTGGAATAGCTCTCAGCAGAGTAGAAGGACTTTCGAGTTGAATATTATCCGTTGTACTGATCTGATCAAGATGGATGCACAACTCTTCATAGGGAACAACATCGGGTAATTTAAATCCATTCCAGGTTTCATTGGGTGGTACTTTTACCGGTAATCCAAGTTCCCCAAAAGAATTACACCCCTTTCTCCAGCGTTTAATTTCAGCTTCCCATTCGACTAATTTTGTATGAGACTGGCTCCAAAAGGCTTAAAATTTTCATCATTGAGTGAGCATACGCTGTAATACCCATCAGACATAATAATGCGAGTATTATCACTACCTAATTCACCTATTACTACCCAATTACCTCTTGCAGTTCTCATATTGGTCCAACGCGGGTAATACGTTACATCGCATAGAGCGACTTCAAGTTGACCAGCCGAGTTATCGATAGTATGAAGCAGTTGAATAGACTGGCCATTTGTTATTCCCGGGAGAGTAACATACATATTAAATATACAAAGATACTATATCATAACTTAAATATGAAATTTACTTACATTACGAATCAGTCGATTTTAGTAAGTGCTAAATAAGTCTGTTTTATCATTTCACGTGTACTATCAGATTAGACGTATTCTTAAAGAAATTAGTGCCCCATTACGGCAGGATCGAGCATGGAATTCCTCAAATAATCCGTACAATAGGTTCGCGTATGAATGTATTTGTCAGGAATTTAATGTTTCTACGAGTAAAGATTGGCGTATTAAAGGAATTAACCATGGTTTAGGCGTTCCTTTCACAGGGAAAATAACCGTCAAAGATAAGCGATGATTTATTTAAAGAAGTTAACAAAGGTCCTTTTAATGCGTTTTAAGTTGTTGCATACGAGCAAACTTTACATAAGAATGTATGATTTTTTTCTAAAAACCCATCATTGGTATAAAGACTGGGAACTTTCGGGTAATGATTGGAGAGGTGATATTATGAGTTTTAAGAGTGGTTTAATTTATGTTGTTACAAAATTTGTACAAATAAACTATGCCGCAAACGCTTGGAATGAATTTCTTAATGATAAAACAGAAAATAAATTTACTAACCCAGGAGTTGTAAGAGGAAATGAATGAATAAGAACTTATGTATGGGCAATTCTTGGTGCACAATCGCAAACACGAACGGAAATAATTGGTTCCGGGATGGCGTTCGATACGCAAAAACAGTTTGTCGCAAACGTAGAGGATGCTATTAATTCACCAGTTGACATACCGTCTTCTATAAAGCGTTATCAAAATGTATTACAGTACGCTCAATCCAAAGTGGACTACGTTTATGCGCCGGGACTAATCATGTCTCCGAATAATAAGGAACTTAAGATCGGTCAAGTGATCGGTTATAATAATAAAATTGTTATTGCTTCCAATCAACATAAAACAGGTATAAATTGAGATATTAACGCAAACAAACACAGGCGAAACGGGAATAGTAAAACCACAGACACCCCAACAGCCATCTACTGAAACATCTACTGACGCACAACTACATATTACAGCTAAAAATCAACAACACATCGATGAAAAAACAGCGCTTATAGTAGGTGGAGTCGCGGCTGGTTTACTCATGATTTGGTTAAATAGTTCTCAACGGATAAGTACAACAGTCCGGCAATTGCTATGATCAGTGCCCACAAGTTTTGACTAAGCCAAGAGGTGGTTTTAGCTAATAAATTCAAGAGCCAGGAAACAATACTCCCTATTATACCGGGAAGTGCAGATGCTGCTTTCCAAGCAAGCTTTCCCAGTGCTACTCCTAATGCTTTTAAATGCTTTTTTATCCACTCTTTTACACCATTTTTATCACTAGGTGGTGTGGATGGTGTTGGTGGTCCGCTGCCACCATTTAATCGCTTCGAGGTGGGCGGATCTTTCGTCTTTTAAGTTACGCAATCTTTCAGCAACGCAGCGTCTATTGAATTCATCACCTGCCTGTTCAAGTTTTGTTTTCTCATATACTATATGCTTGTCGAGTTCAGATAGCTTGGCTATATTATTGATGAGTTCTCCCCACATTGTTTGCATTGCCTTGTCAAGGCCTTGTAATTCCCAAATACTGTACTCCGAGTATGGTGATACCTGTAACGTGGAATTCTCATAGTGGGTATCCAAGATTTCTCCGACTCCGTCCGAGGCCAGCTTCGAGCTTTCTTCCAAATTATCTTCATCTATGGCACGGAGTTCAGAACGCACAGTCTGGAGAACCTTAGCAGTCTTCGCGGAAGTTTTATCTCGTGAGTAGTCTACAAAACCTAATTCATTACGAACAGTGTTGATGCCATGTTTAGTGGCTATCGTAGACAAGGCTAGGGGCTTACGAGTATGAGAATTCATAAGATCAATATCCAGAGAGCCACTCAGTCACAATATTCCTTTACTTTCTATCGTAAACTTTGAACAGTCACGACCTATTGGACTTTCTTTTAAGGCATTGTAATAATCATTAACAGCTGGTTTCAAAAGTTCATCGTTAAGATTCATAAAGCTGGTTTCATCAGTACCCTCTTCGATTGTCACAGGTTATCAAAGATATCTAGATTAAAATCATCCATTTTTATATTAAACATAAGGTTACATAATTTCAATATAACAATGTCTTCGCAATACGGACGCAAGTTAAACCCATAACGTAGACTTC
This sequence comes from Haliotis cracherodii, assembly GCF_022045235.1. NCBI lineage: Eukaryota > Metazoa > Mollusca > Gastropoda > Lepetellida > Haliotidae > Haliotis > Haliotis cracherodii. Next base: position 43,240,882 of record NW_027266264.1, read on the forward strand.
GGGATCCATTAGGGGTCAAAGCAATTCGCCAGTCTGTAACTATAACTAATAACCTGAGTACCATTGATCAGAATCAAACACTTCTGGTTTGCTTTCCTAATCTCGGCGCACAAGATGTGTTAGTTCCAGGAACTGCACGACTATCATTTACAATTAGTTTGAATTCTACCGACGCTAGCAGAGAGCTCATTCAAAACATAGGTCGTGCAATTGTAAAGAAAATCGCAATTATAATTAGCGGCAATGAAGTTTTGAGTATTGATGACAGCAATGTATATTTCTGTTACATGGATCTCTATGAGGACGGCTAAAGAACGGGAAAACTTACCGTACCAAGGTATTTGTAATCAGAACACATTGAGACTGTGAGTGGGTGCTGATAGTTTCGATAATACTGTCGTAGGAGATAAGGCTGTTGCTGATGCATTAGGCAACCGATTCTATATTCCGCTCGACTTTGAATTACTAGATAGTCACATGCCCTTCTATCAAGCATCCCTAGGCGAAAGGTTAGAATACAAACTCACTTTTAATGACTACAGCAGAGTAATCAAAGCTACTGAAGATCCTACTAGCTATTCTATTGATAATATCTCACTGGAGTATGATATGATAACAGATCCTGAATTAGCCAGACAAATTCGTAACCAGTATACCGGAAGTTTAGCCATTTTGTACGATCGCGTGCTTCGACACCAAAAGATCACCAGAAACAAAAATATCAATCTAAACATCCCCGCTAGATCGTTGAAGGGTATTTTAATGTTGTTCGTGGACCCTTCTGAATCATTTGCAAGAGATACCGAGAAGTTCTGGAACCCCAAGATTTTCAAAAGAAGAATTGACTATCGAGGATGTGCCTAATGAACTATATAGTCAAGGCATGCGAGCATATCAACAGTGGGATGAGATTAAAAAACTCCCTTCTATAAAACTAAGCCCAGAAGTTAATGGTGACAACAGTAGGAAGTAGGACAATTCAATTTCCAAGAAAACCAAAGCTATTATCAGAGAAAACACATGTCAAGACAGCTTGCACTCTGAAACCATCGGCCATTTCTGCTGAAAATAGACCCCTGAGATGACTCATAGCCATTACAAGCAACTATATTTGACATGTCTACCACACAAGCACATGACCGTAATGTCAACAGCAATAAACACCTGGTCACGTGTAGTGTTATGTGATTATGAGCAACAATACATGACTGCAATGCATCTTTTGTGACAAAATGTCCAGTACAAATATCATTTGAATGTATACTAATGACAAAAAAATCCTGTGCACCATAAAAGAATCACATTATCAGAGAATTAATGCATGACAATCACATGTACAATCACTTTGTCATGACCACCCATGACCATGAAAATGCATACTTGTCATTGCATGCATAAAATATCATTAGTAAGAAATTCATCACACTTTCACAGTACACATGGGACCGAGTCATTCAAACACAGAGTAAATCATTGAACTGTGTTACCTGTGAAAAGCAGCTTTGTTGACAGTCAAACATTGTCAACATTATGCCACGCTTATCTGAAAATGAGAGGTTGCCTGCAATTGGAATGCTTGAAAGAAGAATTGCACAAAACGTTCTTGCTAGGCATTCCGGTGTTCATCACAACATCATATAGTCACTCCTGGGTTACCAGTCTGTTGGTACCAATCCAAAAGTGACTGTATGGTATTTTGATGAAAACCAAAATTTAACACCATGAAGTTACCAACAGACTGGCTACACCAGGGACAGACCACGTTCTGTACATCCACAAGTAATATCACAAGACAATCATATCCTTCTGGTTCACCTTGCAAAATCAGCTTCAGACTACAAATATGACACCCAGCAGCATCCCTAGCTTATGTCTGATTGCAAGTGCAAGTACTGAGAGCAATTGATAACATCCGACTGCATGCCTAGCATGGTCAAGACAGCATCTGTGGTTCAAGTTACAGATGAGTCCAGGTTTCATTTGACAGCAGTGATGGCTGTCATTGTGTCGATCAACATTGGATAGAATGTAACGCTGATGCATGTGTTTCTGCATTGCTGCACATTACAGCACCCCTCTTGTGGTCATCAATTGCAATACTAGGACAATGCATGTGTTGTCACAGGCTTCATTGGACAACAGAACATCCCCACACACCTTTGGCCTGCAGTTTCACCAGATCTGTCGCTCATCGAATGTGTGGGATGAACTGAAAATATATAAATGTTGACTTCCAAAGCAACTCATGATGTTGGTCAAACTGTGACATGCCTATGTCCAGATCTGGAATGATATTCCACAAGCCTTCCTCAAGAATCCTGTGTTGTCAATGAGGTTCCTTGTCAAGCTTTTATCACTGCTATGGTACTCATTACAGAGGACATGTGTTGATGTAAGAGTAAATATTATCGTACCCTATTTCTTTTTCCGGGGATGAAACTCTCCAGTGTCTGGATGATTCTCCCTAGTGAATTTGAACCCATACCAGTGTGTTGATCCTGTAGTATAGTATCCTATAGATACTACTGTAAACAGGGAATTTTTTGCGACCGTTTTATTATTGCTAGTTTTGCGAAGGAGACTCAATCGCAAAAATTTAAAACGCAAAAATAAGTATAAATAATACATACATACTTTATTCATTGCAACACGTCATCAAATGTTGAAATCATCAACCAGAACTACAAGTTACTCAATAAGTTAAAATCACAAATGAATGCAGACTGGTCACACAATACATCATAAATGACAGTGTAAACAGACCAGTTAGTGTCACTGTTACCTCACAGTAATCCTGCCTTCTTCCAACCTCGCTTGATTGCGTCAGTGTCCTTTGCAATTTTGTCCACACATGACATGACACTGAGTTGAGTCAATTATCGTATTTGATAATTAATCGCAATCTCTTCCGGTCAACTTTCCGGCCAACTCAGAAAAACTAGCTTCGGAGAGAAGCTGTCTATTGTTTGGTACGCGAGGGGTCATCTCAACACGGCAACTCGCAAAAATATCTCGTCGCAGTATTGTCTTTGGTGTGGTATTCGCAATATTTTAACGGCGCAGAAATAAAGCTGTTTACAGTATATTCAAGAGTAAAACTTCCCTCGGGAAAATATTTAGGTAGGATATAATCCTTGCTTACATTGACACTGTCATGATGAATTTATGTTCCATGGACTTCAATATATTGATCTGTTGCAAAATAGTTCTTTGTTTGTGTTTATTTATTATTTCCCATAATAGTAGGTGTTGTAGGGAATTTAATTTTAGGCATTATCTATTCAACAACCGCAGTTGATAAACACATTTTCCAAACCATGTCATAATTCCATCTGACCACAGACAGACGGACAAATGTCACAAATTTCACATTACTCCAAATCATCATTCAAACAGTTTGGCTAACCAATTCAATATTGACAACATATTGTGGTTGACCAACTGTGCTGACCATCATAATGTTCACTGATTTACAAAGTCAACAGTGACTGAATGACTGTGACTGAGACTTGTACATTGACTGGTACAAGCTGGAATAAAATAAACAAAGCCTATAATAAGTACAAAGTAGCATGAAAATACCGTATTGTTAAACCATAATGCAGACAGCATTGTTTACATAATATAGATATTATTGTAGGATTTTCCGGATTTTAAGCAGTTACGAGCAAAATATTTCGCTGATATAACATACAAAATTTACTATTTTACAACATGTAAACTGAAGAAAAATATATATTGGCTACAAATAAAGCATCTCCATTCATACTCTCAAAATTGTGCTGCCTTAAATCCCCACAAAAGTCAAAGTTTGTCGATAACTGCAGCTATCAACTTCCAAACAAAAACATGGTTTTCCAAAATAGTAGAAATAATCTTAAACGGCACAAACCCAAACCAAGAAATGGAAACATGGTGAAAACGCCTGCACAAACCCAAACCCAGTAATACAAAACTGTTTCAATTCCAAACATCCCGGTCCCCTAAATGTGATGCCTATAGCAAACATTTACATAAGCACACAAGCAAAAACAAAACAAACAATTTCAGGCAAATAGGAAATCACTGAAATGTCCACATGATTGTCAGTTCACACTGGGAACACTCAATCTAGTTATTGAGTGTTCACAGATTCTAAGAAACGTAGTTTATGTACATGTCTGATGAGAGTGGTTACCATTGACTTTTCTTGCACTGACCGCACAAGTCAATCTCTTCCTGGGTACACTTCCAGAACCTGTGACAAAGGCTACAGCGTTCGCAGAATCTTCTCATCAGAAATAGGCACTATGTCTCCAACACTGATGTTCCGAGTTGGCTTCAACCACTCAACTGCAGTGTTGGCAAATACTCATGAAGCCAATGCTTCCAGAAGACTTTGGCCAAATGTTGTACATGTCTCCATCTTCGCCCGTGGTTGGTAAACACACCAGGAGGCATAGAGTCGCTCGATGTGAGGAGCAACAAGTGATTTGATGTAAGAGCTTTAGGGTCTTTCACGTTGTCTGGGACAACAGTAATAGGCCAACTGTTAATATTCGCCTCAACTTAATAAAAGAGCATGTTTAGACACTCATCATGAAAAGTCCATGTGAATTCTATAACAGTCCATTCAACACTTTTCTGACAGACCTAATCTGTCTTTCCCATACCCCTCCCATATGGGAAGCGGTTGGAGGATAAAACTCCAATACAATGTCCTTCTGTGCAAGGTGTTCCTGAACCTTGCTCTGATTCCAAGCTTGAATCTCTGCGTTTAGTTCCCTCTGTGCTCCACGAAAGTTTGTGCCATTGTCTGAGTGTATCTTCTCAGGCTTTCCTCTACGACTCTAGAACCTCTGCAGAGCATGAATAAAGGAATCTGTGCCCAAAGAACACAGCATCTCAATGTGCACAGACCTGGTTGTCCAACAGGTGATACTGTCGTATCTCTTCAACATAGATCCACCTCTCTTAACCTCAAAATGTCCGAAACAGTTCACACCTACGTAAGTAAATGGAGGCTTATTTGCAGTGACTCTATCCTACGGGAGGTCAGCCATTCTTTGGTTGTTAGGTGAAGCATGACTTCGGCGGCAAAGCACACAATCTCTCATGATCCTTTTAAGCATCACCCTGGCATAAACAATCCAAAATCTCTGCTTGATATAAAAGAGCATGTGTTTGGTTCCAGAGTGTCCAAGTGAAATGTGAGCACACAGACCCAACAGTCCAACAACATAGTGATCTTTGGGCAGAATCATCTGATACTTCGCATGATCACAGACATGTGCATTTGCAAGTCGACCACTGATGCACAGAATACCATGCGCATTCAGGACAGGTTCCAACTTTACAATGGAGCTTGAAGAATTTACTGGCTGTTGTTTCTGCAAACACTTTAGTTCTTGTTGAAAGGCACAATACTGTACATACTTCACAACCTCCAGTTCAGCAACCCTCAACTCATTCACAGAAATATTGATGGAATATCTTTCCATCAATCTATCTCTGTCATTGTTGTCAATGTCGACTTTCTCTGTCAGGAAAACCTTTGTCTTCTTAATTTCCATGTTCCCATCAGGGATTTCAATAATATCTGGTGTGAAAGGCCACTCTGATCAGGTCAGGCCAATTATCAGTTGTGACTATGTCAGAGGCAGACAGTCCTCCAAATGCAAAAGACACTCTTGTCAATCTTCGGTTTCAATGAAGAGAGCAATTGTTCATTCAATTTCACATATATCCAGCAGCTGAAAGTTCAAGTCGAGGAATGGTGACAGCTTTGATCGGTGTATGACGTGACTTCACCAACATGAATGAACAATGGATTGATCCATCTGAGCTGGTCATCCGCAGATACGAAACAGCACTGTAGCTTTCATACGATGCGTCAGAAAAGTGATGCAACTCGAGTCTCACAATGTCACCAAGGCCTAGTGGGAACAAACATCAATGTATGGTTAGGTTCTCAATCTCATGAAGTTCACGCAGCCAATCAGACCACTTCACCTCATTAGATCATTCCAAGACTTGATCCCATCCCCTTTTCAGCCAACACTCATTCTGAAACAACTTCTTTGCATTCAGTGTCACTGGGCATACAAAGCCAAATGGGTCATCAATGGAGCTAATGACACTTATGATTCCTCTTTGAGTATGAGGTTTCATCTTTGGCTTCACTGTGAATCCAAACTTGTCATGCACAGTGTCTCAGACTACACCCAGGGCCTTTTCCTTGAGGACGAGCACAACCAGCTTTGCTCTCTTCCCATGAGGAATTGCTTCCATCACCCTCCATTCCCTTGGGACTGCTAGAAACCTATGATTGTGGGTTAAATCATGGTTCGCCCTGATTATGTTTTCAGGTTTATCAACACCATACCCGTGCTCGTATGTTTCACCGAATTGGTAAACATCTGAGACCTGCATCACTTCAGGCTTTCCTCTCACATTAAGATGACATGACGTGATATAACTGGAATACTGTTAAAAGTAGTGTTAAACCCAACTCACTCACTCACACAGCTCAGTCAACAATTTCATAGCAGACCCCTCAGAGTTAACTGACTTCAAGCAGTCATCCACATACTGGTTTTCGAGGACAGTTCTGGATCAAAGTCATCAGCATTGTCTTGGGCAATACGTCAAACAGCAAAACTTGCACAGCTCGGACTCCATACACCCCTGAAGAGCTGTACAGTCATCCTGACGATTTCTGGTTCAAATGAAGTGTTTCCGTCCGTCCACCACAGGAAACGAAGAGCATCACGATGACACTCATCCACATGCACCTGGTGGAGCATTGCATCGATGTCGCTCATTATGGCCACACTGTTTTGTAGGAACTGGATCAACACACTTCAGAGTTAATTTGTAAGGTCACTACCCTGTAACACCTCGCTGTTCCTGATGCACAGGAATTTTTTCCGCTAGTATAATTGGGATAAAACCTTTTATGTAATTAACGATGTATAAACAAGACAAACAGTCAAAACAAATCTTTTTGCATATGGTTAGGTCTGTTTTCTGAATGAGGACAAGTTAACCCATTAACTACATTCACAGCCAAGTCTTCTTTGCGATTATGGAAAGTCGCAAGATTGGCTGATTGGACTATTAGGTTCAACCAAAATAATCAGACCCGTGAAGATTCCGGGGTATAATAGGTCTTCAGCAACCCATGCTTGCCGTAATAGGTGACTATGCTTGTCGTAAAAGGTGACTAATGGGATCGGGTGGTCAGGCTCACTGACTTGGTTGATGCATGTCATCGATCCCAATTACGTGGATCAATGCTCATGATATTAATCACTGAATTGTCTGGTCCAGACTTGATTATTTACAGACCGCCGTAGTATAGCTGGAATATTGCTGAGTGTGGTGTTAAACAACAAACCAACCAACCAACCAAAATAATCAAAACACAATCAAAGCAAATATATTGATTAGATTTCTTAATGATAACAAGACAGGTAACTTCCCAGATTGTGCATGGCAGCTGTTGTATTTTGTATGCATGGGAGCCATGATGGGGAAAACATACATATAATAACAGTTTTGCACTATAACAGTTTTGCACAATAAGTATGCATGAGAAAGCATACCTATACAAGACTCAAAAAAAGATTAGAACATTAAGAGATCATAAAAAGCTATCATATTAAGTCAAATAGCAAGAATCATGACTTGGGAGAGAGAAAACATAACATTTTATGAAGATTTCAAGTAGATGAAAATATTTGTGCCTGATTTCAAGATTTCAAGTTTGTTAAGCAATAATGGTTAGTGTAAAAGACTCCTCAAATGTTTATGTGACAACATCTTACCTTAAAAGCATATTGCTTCGCCATTTTGATAAAATATCCGTAGTTGACTGCAGCAGCTAAATACATCATCTGCGCCTTCCTCCTTCCATTGGCTGTTGAGAATGTTGCATTGCATTCTGGGTGTCCCAGCATCAAAGTCTTGTGTGAATTCCAGCAGCACCCTACTGGGTGTTTTATTGGGATTGAATTATCATGGAATTGTTCTGGGTGAACAATACCTTCCAAATGACGTGCTGGTTTTCTTGGGGAATTAGTCAGCAAAGAGCCAGAGCCACAGGAGACTAATCACAATTTTATTTACAAGAACAATTTACAATTTATACTTAGATAATAACAGAGGGTGCCACAGAGAGTCGGTACACACTCTGGGCTGTGGGAGAGAGGTCTGCTTGGTAAGAGAGTCAAACCCCTTCTCTGCTAGAACTTGGCTACAGTATGTATTTAATGAAAGTTTGAACAATAGAAAGGAATGTGATTGGTTGATACACGATTGGTTGTGTCCTATGCTAAATGGATGGCTGGACAGAGGGGAATACTAAATCCTGTTAATCCTGTTGGACTGGCACTAATCTTGTTGACATATTTACTGGATGCTTTGAAAGAGATTAGGGTGTCACTATAGATGAGCTTGTGTGGGGGCTAATCCTTAATGCACTATAGACGAGCTTATATGGGGGGCTAATCCTTAATGAGTCTTAATTGAAGTAATGTTATTCTAATATACCCCGGTAGGTGATGACAGATATACTTAAATAAATATCCTTTGTCTGGGAGATGGGATCTTGATACCTTAGGCTAGCATCCATCTAAAAAGCTATAACTGAAACTACTGATATTTTATATATGCATTTTACCTGATGATAATTATTACTTGCTAAACTATAATTATATGAAATGATGAATAAATATTACACCATGATAACTCATAAAAGCACTTGATGTAGATCTAATTATTATAAGATAACTTAGTATAAATGTTAACCATGATAACTTCCCCTCCGTCTGAAAAAGTTTGGACCCCAAACGTGTAAAATAAAAATGATTAAGGCTTAGATGGACAATGTATAAAGTTAAACTGGTAGTAGTGAATAATAATTATTATAGAGTCTCTTTGGTATAATGAAACATGATGTAAATGATCTTTCTGCTGTCATCAGGGAATCAGGATGTGGAGCTGGCTTGTCTTGGCACTCTGTACTTGTGGTTTTATCGGTGATGTATGAGGCCTTGAGTTCCACATCCTGGATTGGGGTTTGAGGATAGTTGGCTGTGTCCATTAGAGGTTTTACATGGAAACAAAGAAAAGAGAGTTAGCATGTTAAAAAAATTATGTCATGTATAAATACTTCCTCGGTTTGTCTGTAATAGCTAGAAAATAAAACAAATTTGATAATTACGATGTAAAAGATCAGTACATAAGTATTACTACATGGTGTCATGACCAGGACGAATGTATTGGTGGCAAAAAGGTGTATCATGGAAAAAATATCCTATTTTTAGGGCTCCAAGCCGAAAGGCTGTAGAGCCCTATTGTAATCGTTCGATTTATTATTAGGGCTCCAAGCCGAAAGGCTGTAGAGCCCTATTGTAATCGTTCGATTTATTATTATTATTATTAGGGCTCCAAGCCGAAAGGCTGTAGAGCCCTATTGTAATCGTTCGATTTATTATTATTATTTATTATTATTATTATTATTATTATTATTTATTATTCCGCCGATTTTTGTACCAGGCCTAGCAAAATAACCACTTGCCTGATTGTGTTCAAATTTTGTATGTGTATGTGGACCGTTGGGTACTAGTGCCCGCCAAAAACCCAAGGCCGTAGGCCCAAAGGCCAAGGGCAGATAACTGAAAAACAAGTATTTTTTTACGATATATTTTGCCCTGCTGCTCCACAACCGTTTGTCCGTTTACTTTCAAACCTTGCATGTATCTGCTGCTTCAGTTCTTTGATATTTTTTGTTCTTTGACTTTGGTCATTGGTCACGTGGTTTGGCAGCCATATTGGATTCAAGGTTTTCACAGGGTTTTTTGGGCACCTGTCTTCAAATACTATCTCCTCTGAATCCACTGCATCAAATGATTTCAAACTTTCTGAGAATTGTCTCCATACAGAACACAACAAATAAGCATAGCCATTTTTCGGTATCTTTTGTAGTTGCGGCCATATTGGATTTTGATTTTGATCATTTTTTTCACCGAAATTTTACTTTTAAGATCATAGCTTGTAAGGTTCTTGACAGAAACTATTGAAAGTTTGCATGAAACTTTGAGACTATATGCAGCTCATTTTGTCCTGGGTTGCATACTGAAAGCACCACTGCTTGGTGTGGTATTATTCGATTTAAGTAAAGAAATCAGACTTGAGTACAAAACTGAAGGAAGCGCCTCATAAATCTACTATAAACCCCCATTCACTGGCTTTGCAGATACCCTCGCGTTCTCCACAGCCTTGTTCAATATTATGTGTACTACCCTTGACGACCAGAGTTAGAATTGGCCTTTTTCAACCGATGCTTGTCTCAAGCGGCAACTATGCTTGTCACAGGAGGCGACTAATCGGATCGGGTGGTCAGACTCACTTCAGACTTGATTCTTCATTTCTCAATTGCCAACTGCTACGGTACCTTATTTTTGACAGCGTTGTTTAAAGCAAACCATTTGCGGATTAGGATATGGTCGAGGTCGGAAATTGGTTTAGTACACTCTGGGAAACTGTGGCACACGCCAATTTGGTAGCGGTAATGTCCTGCAAACCGTGACTATCTTTTGACGGAGTTGGTACAAGCAAACTATATGCGGATTCGAACATGGTCGAAGTCAAACATGGGTTAAGAACACACTGGGACACATGTGGTGATGTCTCACAAGCGGTTCATTACATTTGACGGCGTTGGTACAACCAAACCATTTTGGGATTCGAACATGGTCGAAGTCAAACATGGGTTAAGAACACACTGGGACACGCGTGGGGATGTCTCACAAGCGGTTCATTATATTTGATGGCGTTGGTACAACCAAACCATTTTGGGATTCGAACATGGTCGAAGTCAAACATGGGTTAAGATCACACTGGGACACGTGTGGTGATGTCTCACAAACGGTTCATTACATTTGATGGCGTTGGTACAAGCAAACCATATGCGGATTCGAACATGGTCGAAGTCAAACATTGGTTAAGAACACACTGGGACACGTGTGGTGATGTCTCGCAAGCGGTTTATTACATATGATGGCGTTGGTACAACCAAACCATTTTGGGATTCGAACATGGTCGAAGTCAAACATGGGTTAAGATCACACTGGGACACGTGTGGTGATGTCTCACAAGCGGTTCATTACATTTGATGGTGTTGGTACAAGCAAACCATGTGCGGATTCGAACATGGTCGAAGTCAAACATGGGTTAAGAACACACTGGGACACATGTGGCGATGTCATGCAAGTGGTTCCTTACATTTGATGGCATTGGTACACACAAACCATTTGAGGATTCGAACATGGTCGAAGTTGGAAATTGGTTAAAACATCCTGGGACACCCAGGTCAATTTAGTAGTGGTGATGTCTCACAAGAGGTTCTTTACATTTGACGGCGCTGGTACAGGTAAACCCTTTGAGGATTCGAATATATGAACGAGGTGGGGAACAGGTTTAGCACTTTATCTCAGCAATGCGACAGGAACCCGGGGCCCGGACGAACGCAGAACGCTAACCCGTTTGACTGGAGCCCAACTGACAAAGAAGTTACGGCCTGTTAAAGAGTCACCAAGCCGAAAGGCTGAAGAGTCCCAGTGTTAGCGTTTGATTTAATATAATTATTATTCCGCTGATTTTTGTACCAGAGCTAGAAAAATAACCACTTGCTCGATTTTGTTCACATTTTGTGTGTGTATGTGGACCGTTGGGTACTAGTGCCCTCCAAAAACCCAAGGCCGTAGGCCCAAAAGCCAAGGGCAGATAACTAAAAGAACAGAATATTTGAAGATATGTTTCGCCCTATTGCTCAGCAAACGCTTATCCGATTATTTGGACACCTTTCATGTATCTGCTGCTTGAGCTGCTTGACATTTTTTGTTCTTTGACTTTGGTCATTGGTCACGTGGTTTGGCAGCCATTATGGATTCAAGGTTTCCACAGTGTTTTTTTGGGTACCTGTCTTTAAACGCAAAGAACTCCGAGTCCACTGCATGAAATGCTTTCAAACTTTTTGATAATTATCTCCATACATAACACATCAAACCTTAGTAGCCGATTTTGGAATTCTTTTTTAGTTACGGCCGTATTGAATTTTGATTTTTATCATTTTTTTTCAACGAAATTTTGCTTTAAAGATGATATCTTGTAAGGTTCTCCACAGAAACTATTGCAAGTTTACATGAAGTTAGTGTGCCATATGCATCTGATTTATTGTTATTGGTTGTATGCTAAAAGTAACCCCGCTTGGTGGTAATATTTGATTTATATTTGGGACACCTCTGGAACACGCCAATTTCGTAGCGGCGATTTCTGGTGACTATCTTTTGACAGAGTTGGCCCAAGCCAACCTTTTATGGATTCGAACATGTTCGAGGTCGGAAATGGTTTTAGAACAGACCTGGACACCCTGGCACACGCCATTTTCCTTGCGACGATACCCTGCAAGTGGTGCCTACATTTGACGGATTTGGTTCAAGGAAACCCTTTGAGGATTCGAACATGGACGTTTGGGCACAGTGTTTCTTGGAGCCCGCCATTGCTGCTTGCAGCTTTAATTATTATTATTATTATTTATTATTATTATTATTATTATTATTATTTATTATTCCGCCGATTTTTGTACCTGCCCTAGCAAAATAACCGTTCGCTCGATTTTGTTCACATTTTGTGCGTGTTTGTAGACCGTTGGGTACTAGTGCCCGCCAAAAAGCCAAGCCCATAGGCCCAAAGGCCAAGGGCAGATAACTGAAAAACAAGTATTTTTTGACGATATACTTTGCCCTGTTGCTCCACAACCGTTTGTCCGTTTACTTTGAAACCTTGCATGTATATGATGCTTGAGCTGCTTGACATTTTTTGTTCTTTGACTTTGGTCATTGGACACGTGGTTCGGCAACCATATTGGATTCAAGGTTTTCAAAGGGTGTTTGGGGTACCTGTCTTCAAATACTATCTCCTCTGAATCCACTGCATGAAAAGCTTTCAAACTTTCTGAGAATTGTCTCCATACAGAACACAACAAATCAGCATAGCCGTTTTTGGATATCTTTTGTAGTTGCGGCCATATTGGATTTTGAATTTTATCATTTTTTTCACCGAAATTTTACCTTTAAGATCATAGCTTGTAAGGTTCTTAACAGAAACTATTGAAAGATTGCATGAAGTTTTGAGACTATATGTAGCTCATTTTGTCCTGGGTTGCATACTGAAAGCACCACTGCTTGGTGTGGTAGTATTTGATTTAAGTAAAAAAATCAGACTTGAGTACAAATACTGAAGGAAGCGCCTCATAAATCTACCATACACCCCCATTCACTGGCTTTGCAGATATCCAAGCGTTCTCCACAGACTTGTTCAATATTGTGTGTACTACCCTTGACGACCAGGATCAGAATTGGCCTTTCTCAACCGATGCTTGTCTCAAGAGGCAACTATGCTTGTCACAGGAGGCGACAAATCCGATTGGGTGGTCAGACTCGCTGGCTTGATTCTTCATTTCTCAATTGCCAATTGCTAGGGTACCTTATTTTTGACGGCGTTGTTTAAAGCAAACCATTTGCGGATTAGAATATGGTCGAGGTCGGAAATTGGTTTAGTACACTCTGGGAAACTGTGGCACACGCCAATTTGGTAATGTCCTGCAAACGGTGACTATCTTTTGACGGAGTTGGTGCAAGCAAACTATATGCGGATTCGAACATGGTCGAAGTCAAACATGAGTTAAGAACACACTGGGACACGTGTGGTGATGTCTCACAAGCGGTTCATTACATTTGATGGCGTTGGTACAAGCAAACCATATGCGGATTCGAACATGGTCGAAGTCAAACATGAGTTAAAAAAACACTGAGACACATGTGGTGATGTCTCACAAGCGGTTCATTACATTTGATGGCGTTGGTACAAGCAAACCATATGCAGATTCGAACATGGTCGAAGTCAAACATGGGTTAAGAACACCCTGGACACGTGTGGTGATGTCTCACAAGCGGTTTACTACATTTGATGGCGTTGGTACAAGCAAACCATATGCGGATTCGAACATGGTCGAAGTCAAACATGGGTTAAGAAGACACTGGGACACATGTGGCGATGTCTTGCAAGTGGTTCCTTACATTTGATGGCGTTGGTACAAACAAACCATTTGAGGATTCGAACATGGTCGAAGTTGGAAATTGGTTAAAACATCCTGGGACACCCAGGTCAATTTAGTAGTGGTGATGTCTCACAAGAGGTTCTTTACATTTGATGGCGTTGGTACAAGCAAACCATTTGGGGATTCGAACATTGTCGAAGTCAAACATGGTTTAAGAAAACACTGGGACACGTGTGGTGATGTCTCACAAGCGGTTCATTACATTTGATGGCGTTGGTACAAGCAAACCATATGCGGATTCGAACATGGTCGAAGTCAAACATGGGTTAAGAACACACTGGGACACATGTGGCGATGTCTCACCAGCGGTTCATTACATTTGATGGCGTTTGTACTAACAAACCATTTGAGGATTCGAACATGGTCGAAGTTGGAAATTGGTTAAAACATCCTGGGACACCCAGGTCAATTTAGTAGTGGTGATGTCTCACAAGAGGTTCTTTACATTTGATGGCGTTGGTACAAGCAAACCATTTGGGGATTCGAACATTGTCGAAGTCAAACATGGTTTAAGAAAACACTGGGACACGTGTGGTGATGTCTCACAAGCGGTTCATTACATTTGATGGCGTTGGTACAAACACACCATATGCGGATTCGAACATGGTCGAAGTCAAACATGGGTTAAGAACACACTGGGACACATGTGGCGGTGGCGATTTAGTATTGGTGATGTCTCATAAGAGGTTCTTTACATTTGACGGTGTTGGTACAGGTAAACCCTTTGAGGATTCGAATTTATGAACGAGGTGGGAAACAGGTTTAGCACTTTATCTCAGCAATGCGACAGGAACCCGGGGCCCGGACGAACGCAGAACGCTAATCCGTTTGACTGGAGCCCAACTGACAAAGAAGTTACAGCCTGTTAAAGAGTCACCAAGCCGAAAGGCTCTAGAGTCCCCTTGTAGCGTTGGATTTAATATTATTATTATTCCGCCGATTTTTGTACCAGAGCTAGAAAAATATCCACTGGCTCGATTTCGTTCAAATTTAGTGTGTGTATGTAGACCGTGAGGTACTAGTGCCCGCCATAAACCCAAGGCTGTAGGCCCAAAGGCCAAGGGCAGATAACTAAAAGAACATAATATTTGGAAGATGTGTTTCGCCCTATTGCTCCGCAACCGCTTATCCGATTACTTTGAAACCTTGCATGTATCTGCTGCTTGAGCTGCTTGACATTTTTTGTTCTTTGACTTTGGTCATTGGTTACGTGGTTTGGCAGCCATTTTGGATTCAAGGTTTCCACAGTGTCTTTTGGGTACCTGTCATCAAATGCAAACAACTTTGAGTCCACTGCATGAAATGCTTTCAAACTTTCTGATAATTGTCTCCATACATAACACATCAAACGTTAATAGCCGATTTTGGATATCTCTTTTAGTTACGGCCGTATTGAATTTTGATTTCGATCATTTTTTTCAACGAAATTTTGCTTTAAAGATCATATCTTGTAAGGTTCTCCACAGAAACTATTGCAAGTTTACATGAAGTTAGTGTGCCATATGCATCTCATTTATTGTTATTGGTTGTATGCAAAAAGTAACACTGCTTGGTGGTAATATTTGATTAATATTTGGGACACCCCTGGAACACGCCAATTTCGTAGCGGCGATTTCGGGTGACTATCTTTTGAGAGAGTTGGCACAAGCCAACCTCTTATGGATTCGAACATGTTCGAGGTCGGTAATGGTTTGAGAACTGACCTGGACACCCTGGCACACACCAATTTCCTTGCGACGATACCCTGCAAGTGGTGCCTACATTTGATGGATTTGGTTCAAGGAAACCCTTTGAGGATTCGAACATGGACGTTTGGGCACAGTGTTACTTGGAGCCCGCCATTGCTGCTTGCAGCTTTAATTGGATACTATCATTAGATGCATTATACATATATGTGCATGTGCATATAACAAGTGCAGTGACTAATTACACTAATAAGGTATACAATTACTAAAGTGTTAGAAGTTATGTATATCCTTTTTAGAATTATTTGTTAGTTTTCATAACTTTTTGGTTTGCCTTTTTTTCTTTCTTTTTTTTCTTTTTTTTGTTCATCTCAGTTGTTAGGTTTGGTTTATTTCAATTTGGTTTGTTTCGCTTCGCTTCGTTTCGATTTTCGTTCAGTTCAATTCGGTTCAATGCGATACGGTTCGGTTTCATTCGGTTTGCTATATAGTTTGATTTGCTTCGGTACGATTCGCAGTATGGGTTGCTTTGGTTTGGTTCATTTCATTTCAATTCGCGATAAGGTTCGGTTTCGTTTCGTTTCGATTCACGGTATGGTTTGGTTTGGTTCACTTCATTTCGATTCCCGATATGGTTCGTTTCAATTCGGTTTGATTCTCTTTTAGTTTTCATTTTGATTCGCGATAAGGTTTTCTTTGGTTTGGTTCGTTTCACTTCGCTTTTGAGATTGGTTGATCAGGTCAATGCTCAAAATTTGTTGTGATACAAATAACTCAGATGATCAGGCTGCTGCCATTTGTTCTCAACTGGCGACCCATAGTGAAAAGACTGGACACAAGTAAACATAACAAGATACAGCTAATAGCTGTTTAGTGATTTGCACCGTTTATTTAGGAGATTTTGTATTTTGCACAAGAATATTTTCAATTGGCATTCACAGACATATATGGGGAGTTGATCCTGAAATGGTTCATTGCGTCTATAGTGTATGTTTGTAGCACGGTAGTAAAACCTGTCGATGTCTCCCAAGTCCCCATGTGGAAAAATAACCCTTTTGGATTTATAGATTGGTAGTTGAGTCGGATCATATGGACGACTATCTACATTAACAGGCCAATCAGAAAGATCCTTCCAGCTATCATCAAGGTAGCGCTGTATGAGGTGGGGAGGAACACTTTCAAAATAGTGTGTATGGTAATCATGATTATTTTTGTTGTGGATATGTGAGGTCTTGACATAGCAATCTCCTTGAATAATTTCAATGCCCATAACTCTCTTTATTCCATGATCTACTTTTCGTTGGTGTTTTGGAAAAAGCGGATATGGTTTGACGTCTAATTCTATGCATGGTTTGGTGTTCTCTTGCTGGACATTCCCTGACATTGAATTACCTGACAGAACATTGACTGATTTATTGTCTTGTGCTGATTCCTTTTGGTCAAAAAACTTATGATTTTTCAGTGGACGTTTTCGTCGTTTTCCTGACATGCTTCTTTTGAGGTGAAATTCTCTCCGAATGTAGTCTGGAATGCTGCTGCCATACTCCCATGTGTTTCCTCTTTCCTGATCCTTCCATTACACTCTGTAGTAGATTTTGCCGTTTGCTCTCTTGGAACTTACTATTGAGAGGATGTCTTCCGGATTGAAAACCTGAGGGATATCCTTGGTTTGATTACCTGATGTTGGACTTGGAGGTTGTACCTGGCTGTCGTCAGGCTGTTTTCTGGATTTGGGCTGGTGATGCTTACTATTCACTCCTCTTTTCCCTTTGTTTACTGTTTCATTTACCTTGGTTGGAGCACTAGGACCTGGTGTGGCATGATTTTCCTTCATTGTTGCCGTGGGATTGGTAGGTTTTTCTGTTGTACTTGAAGCAGGGTTTTTCTTCTTTGTTGGGGTCTTTGGCTTCGGACTCTTGTTGCTGGAAGTGCCTGCCTTTGTTTTGGAATTGACCTTCTTACCTTTCTGTTGTGGAGGTGACTGATCAGTAGCCTGGTAAGTTGAACTTGTTGATGGGGAATTGTTGCTGTCAGACTGTGAATCACTGACTGGTTCCTCATTGTCATCCATGACTCCTGAATCTATGTTACTGGTGTCATTGAGGTATGGTTCTGGAGGATACTGTGGACGATCAGCAGGATCAAAATATGGCTTCAGACGGTTGGCATGGACCAGTGGTTTGTGTATTTTGTCGTCAGAACTTCGGCGTAGTTTGTAGGTATAATTTGGACCTGTATGGACGATATAATAGCTACCATACCACTTTTTGGTTAATTTGTTGGAAAGGCCTTTTTCAACTTTTTGACAGTAAAGCCAAACTCTTTGACCTAGGGCGAATTCTGGTTCTTTAGCCTTTCTATTATATTGTTCTGAATACACCTCCTTAGCCCGAGCAGTGTTTTCAGCTGCGATTGTTCTAGTGATTTCAAGCTCCTCAAGCAAATTGGAAAGATAACTTTTGTTATTGTGGCCTAAATTTTCTTTTGGAATTAATGCTACATCTTGTGGAGCTCTCATTTCTCGGCCGAAAAGCATAACATATGGGGATTTTTGAGTTGATGAATTTGGAGCCATCCGATAGGCCATCATGATGCCAGGAATAAAACGGGGCCAATCATTTTGAGACTTGTTACAAAAGGCTCTTAGTGACTGATTTATATAGGAATTGAGCCTTTCTACACAGCTGTTTGTTTGAGGATGGTATGGGCTGGTATGGGTAAATTTAATTGCCAAAAGTTCACAAATTGCTTTGATGAGTTTGGACATGAAGTTCTGACCTCTGTCTGAAATTAAGGTCCTTGGTGCACCATACCGACAAAATATTTCTCTGACGAGAACATCTGCTACTTCTTTGGCTTCTTGGGTCCGAAGTGGAAAAGCTTCACACCATCTAGATGATGCATCTGTGATGACCAAAATGTACTTGTACTTATCTGGTGTTGTTGGCAGGGGACCGAGAATGTCAACGTGCCATCGGGTGAAGACCTCTTCTACAGGTAGTGGACGAAGTGGCGCCTTCTTGCCATGGTAGTGCCTCTTGGTCTGTTGACATACCTCACATGTCTGGACATAAGTAGCAATATCGCTGTACATTTTGGGCCAGTAGTACTTAGGTCTCATGGTGTTGTGCATCCTTTCTTTCCCATGGTGGCAACCGCCAAACTCTGAGTCATGATAGGATTGCAGGACTTGATTTCTGAGGGTTCTTGGGACTGCCAGCTGTTTAATGAACTTGTCTGCATGGCCTTTCTGTCTTTGTGGAACGAATCTGTATAGGATGCCTTCATCAATTTCAAAAGTATTGGCTTCGATAAGAATCTTTTGACGATCCTTTTCATTTCGTGGAATGACATCATCCTCTTTGTAGTCAAAGATTTGGATGAAATCTGGACAAATCCTTTGTAAGTGACGTAAATTTGGATGTTCTTTTATACTTACTTCAACCAATGCGTCTTGGGTAACATCAGCATTTGTAGCATGTAATGCTGCAACAACATTAACTGGTACTGACTGATAATCCTCTTCATATTCAAAGGTGACTGACCAATGTGTTGTCTGTGTGTCTGATTCTAAGTGATTGACAATAGGTGTGCAAATATCCTCAGTCTGAGTTGTCTGTGTGACCCGTGTGAATGAATGGGTGTTTGGCAAGATTTTGGTATTGCTAGTTGATTTGCTTTGCTGAGTTGAAGTTACTGAGAAGACTGTTTTCTCAGCATCTTCTGCTGTCTGATCATTACAGTTAATATTTTCCTCATATTCCCTACGTGAGAGAGCATCGGCATTTCCATTGGCTTTGCCGCTGCGGTGAACAATGTCAAAAGTGTAGGTAGAAAGTTCCATCGCCCTAACCTACCTGTGGCATCCTTGATGGATTTCAGCCATTTCAATGCTATATGATCAGTGTAGACTGTGAATTTGGAATTTGCAAGGTATGGACGAAAGGATCTAATGGCTTCAACTAGAGCTAAGCCTTCCTTTTCTGTAATGCTCCAGTTCTTTTCACTGCCATGGAGAGCTCTACCACCAAAAGCTATTGGATGATCATTATTTTTCTCGTCTTTTTGACTCAAAACAAAACCTATACTCATATCACTGGCATCAGTTGCAAGAAGAAATTCTTTGTCAAAATTTGGATACGCCAGAACAGGTGTATTACTCATGGCATGTTTGAGTGTGTTGAATGCCTGATCACACTCAAGTGACCATTGGAACTTTGGTTTCTTTCCTACTTCTGCCTCCGAATGCTTCTTTAACAAGGCATTCAGTGGAAGCGCTATGTGAGCGTAATTTTTCACATACTTCCTGTAGAAGTTCGTGAGACCTAAGAAGGAGCGGATCTGCTTTTGTGATTTGGGCACTGGAAAGGTTCTAATTGCTTCAATCTTTTTGTCATCAACTTGAACACCTCCACATGATAAAACATGACCCAGAAAAGAAACTTTGTCCGTTGCAAAATTGCATTTGGATGGTTTTAGTGTTAATTTTGCCTGTTTGAGATAGTAGAATACTTGTTCCAAATGTTGGAGATGCTCTTCAAAGTTTTTGCTGTAAACTATCAAATCATCGATGTAGATCAGCGCAACCTTAAAAAGCAATTTTCTTAGCACTTTGCTCATGAGCTGTTGAAAACAAAGTGGAGAATTTGTCAAACCTTGGGGCAAACGTTTGAATTGATAAAGGCCTTGATGGGTGACGAAAGCAGTTTTATGTTTTGAATCTTCATGTAATGGCACTTGGAAGAAGCCATTAGCAAGGTCTAAAGTTGAGAAGATCTTAGCTTGTGCATTGGCGATGTTATCAACAACATCATCAAAAACAGGAAGAGGCCATGACATTGGTAAAGTGACAGAATTCAACTTTCTGTAGTCACAAACAAATCTATATGAGCCATCGCGTTTCTTGACTAGGATAATGGGAGCTGAATACATAGAAGTAGACTCCTCGATCAAATCATACTTCAGAAAATCATCTATAAGTTCTTCGGTGACTTTTTGGAGATGAGGAGATTGGCGATATTGTCTACTCTTAATGGGTGGGTGGTTGCCAGTGTCAATGATATGTTGGTGCATGTCAGTCTTTCCTAAATCTGCAAGACTCGTTGAAAACATGTCTCTATTTTGTCCCAAGAATCTAAGTAGTCTGTGTCGTTGGTCTGGAGTCAGTTGTGTATTGGTCAAATCAAATCCTAATTCTTGTGCAATTTTAACATAATCCCTGGTGTCATTGTCTCTCTTCTCATTGTCAGTGTTAACGGTACTGATGAATGGTTGGTCACAGTCGATTGCATAAACAGAGTCTTGGTCAATGTAACTAAATTTGCCTACAACTGTTCCCTTGTCAAGAACTTTTTCTTCTTGGGAGGGATTCATAAGCCTAAATGTAGCCGTTTTGCTTTTCACTTTGGAAAGAGTTCTACCACCTGCTACTTCAGAATGAGCAGTGAGGGAAGCAATGGGTTCAATGAGGATGAGGGAATCCTCTTTGGTCTCTGATAGTCTGACCTTGAAATGAATTTCACTCTGAGGGGGGATGTAAATTTGATCTATTGTTTTTGCTAATCCACTAATCTCTTGTACTGAATTGGCTAGGAAATTGATATATTGCCTATCTGAGGTGCTGTTGTTAAGTATCAAGGAATGACAGCTATAATCTAAGACTGCATCATTGTCATCAAGGAAGTTTTCACCTAGTATCACTGCCTCTGGAAGTGTAGGCAGAATATGGAATCTTTGAGAAAATTCCTGATCCTCAATGACAAAATCTAACACAACTGAACCTAACACTTTGTGCAATTCGCCGCCAACACCTTTAACCTGTGGAAAGGGTGAGTTTCCAAGAGTAAGGTTTTCAAAAGCTGTGCTCAGAAAAGCAGACGAAATACAACAAATGGATGCCCCTGTATCTACTAAACAATTTGTTGTTTTTGTGCCAAATTTTGCCTGAATTACACTGTTGGCAAGGGGCGTAACTAAAGACACTGTACGAATTTCACTTTCAAAGTTACTTTCCATACCAGACTCCATATTTGCCATGACACCTATTAGTATGTACCGTACTAAGTTAAAGAAAGACAAGTAATCAACAATGTAGTACTTACAATATTTGAAGACTTTTTCTTCCTTTGTTGGTGACTTTGCAGGAGTTGGTTGTCTTTAATCCAGTGTTGAGGTCAGAGGTAGATGCAGCTTGCTTGTTATTCCATCAGATGATCACGGTTGGACATGTCCTCCAATGGGTTCTTGTAGTTGGTTGTAGTTAGTTCCTGGACTCCGTGGTTCCGAAAACGATGATTCTCCGCCAAATTATCATGGAATTGTTCTGGGTGAACAATACCTTCCAAATGACGTGCTGGTTTTCTTGGGGAATTAGTCAGCAAAGAGCCAGAGCCACAGGAGACTAATCACAATTTTATTTACAAGAACAATTAACAATTTACAATTTATACTTAGATAATAACAGAGGGTGCCACAGAGAGTCGGTACACACTCTGGGCTGTGGGAGAGAGGTCTGCTTGGTAAGAGAGTCAAACCCCTTCTCTGCTAGAACTTGGCTACAGTATGTATTTAATGAAAGTTTGAACAATAGAAAGGAATGTGATTGGTTGATACACGATTGGTTGTGTCCTATGCTAAATGGATGGCTGGACAGAGGGGAATACTAAATCCTGTTAACCCTGTTGGACTGGCACTAATCTTGTTGACATATTTACTGGATACTTTGAAAGAGATTAGGGTGTCACTATAGATGAGCTTGTGTGGGGGCTAATCCTTAATGCACTATAGACGAGCTTGTATGGGGGCTAATCCTTAATGAGTCTTAATTGAAGTAATGTTATTCTAATATACCCCGGTAGGTCATGACAGATATACTTAAATAAAAATCCTTTGTCTGGGAGATGGGATCTTGATACCTTAGGCTAGCATCCATCTAAAAAGCTATAACTGAAACTACTGATATTTTATATATGCATTTTACCTGATGATAATTATTACTTGCTAAACTATAATTATATGAAATGATGAATAAATATTACACCATGATAACTCATAAAAGCACTTGATGTAGATCTAATTATTATAAGATAACTTAGTATAAATGTTAACCATGATAGTTTATTGGAATGACATTGGTTTTTTACATGTCTTGACACATTTGTTTTGAGAGACACATATGACCTGAGATTAATTGATGTTACAGGTTGTGATTCCCATTGATCGTATTTAGGAGATAAACCTACTGTGTTTTGAAATTTGATGTAGTCCCACTGTAGAATAGATACCTCTTTATTTTAATTTTGAATTGTGGGCTTTAGCTGACAATCTTGTGTTTACATTCTCCGTAACGAGTTATAGAATGATCAAGGTGACAACCCCGATCTATGATGTGGTTCAACATTAACATGTAGATTATCTGGGATTGATTGAGCCTGCTGGTACATCCATATGATTACCAGTGTGACTGAGTATGACTGAACACCCGCTTTTTAGTCTGCAGAAGAGCCAGATTTTTGAAACAAGGAATCTGCATGGTGTGACCTGTCAATTTCAAGATTTCACGGATCCAAAGCCAAATAGTGACAGAACTTAGACATTTGTGTCCCAGAAATAGTGGATCGTGTATGATTTTCTTAATTGTGTGTGTTCTGAAATGAATTTTATCAAGTTTGATAAGCTGTCACTTCAGCTGGACATTGTTTTCGTGGACTTTCGAAGGGGAGTTTTTTCTGATGGACTTTCAAATCCCCTCCTGCCAAAATCTAACAGTGGTGGTTGACGGAGATGGCAACGAATATCGATCAGAAAAAGGTTTGTAAACAACATGTTGTCATGAATAAAGTTTTTTCAAACAATTTTTATAATGTTATATTTTACTTTCATTGTCAGTTGTTTCAATGAGGAAATAGCTTAAATTGTTCCAATTCTGGTCACCATAGAACATTTCTGTAACAGTTTCATAAACGTTTCATTTGTATGCAAAAGATATGCCTTCGTTAAATGTTTTAATGTCATCATCGAAGCAGTCAGGGTTGCGGCCTAGAACACCAAAACATCTGATATCAAACTACCGTATTTCTTCTATTTGACGCCATCTATTAATTTCGCAAGAGCCCTTGACTCGGCATGTATTAGAGACCTGGCTGGTATAAGAGACCCAGCATGTATTAGAGGAAGTAAAGATTCGTTTTACAGTTATGTTTGATCGATAGTCTTACTTCGCAAAGTGCATCAAATCATGTGAGCACCTTGATTAAAAACATGAAAAGATTTGGAAAATATCTGTTGACGGTACACATGCTTTGCAAAGCCTGCAATCGACTGAATGTTGATTTCTTTACACGATTTTGACTGGACTCATTAGTCTAGCCAAAATGTAACTCCATACCGTAATTCCAGCCTCGTTCAACAAGGGTGAAAACTGGACTTTTATAGTCAGTTAATTCACTTGCCACAGGAAGATGGTCTATTTCTGTTTGTTTTTAAAGAGGTAATATTCCTTGTTACTGAACAAGAAAGAATTTGGAAAAAAAGCATACTACAAAATGTTGATGTTTGTTTTGACATTTTAACTTTTTCATGTATAACTTTCATGGTATTCTTATTGAACATAAATGATAGGTAAGTGTTAAGATTATAATGCGTTTTAGCTCTTTGATTATTATCTTATTTATTAGAATCGGTCATTTCTCCTGAATAGTAATTAATAAGAAACATGATTTTTATTTCGTTATATAGGGGGCACGGGTGGCGCAATTCAGTGTGCAGAGTTGCGTCCCTTGGACACGCCAGAAACCTATGATTGTGGGTTCAAATCCGGGTTCGCCCCGATTATGTTTCTAGGTTTGTCAGCACCATACCCATGCTCGTGGGTTTCACCAAAGTTGTAAACGTCTGAGACCTGCATCACTTCTGGCTTTCCTCCCACATTAAGCTGACATGCCGTGATATAACTGGAATACTGTTAAAAGCGGCCTTAAACCAAATTCACTGACTCACTCACTCTCCTTATATATATACTCTTCAAAAAAAGAAATGCACAGGCAGTATGCAGTTCATTGAACATGGCTACACAAAAAATCCGGTATATAAATTGGATATATGTTATTCCAAAATGTAGGTGGCCTAATATTTGACAAATGGTGTGTCAAAACGCAGACATTGTCAGTTTGCAATGGCATTGTTTTCACACATGTTCACTAATGTCATGGAGGAACACAGTAAAGCAAAATGCACGTCCAAGCTATGACGTATCTCGTGGTAGTGGCTATAAAAAGGCAAGCATAAGCCAATAATTTGTCATTCAATTGTCAACATTTTTCAAGTTAAAAAATGCAATTCAGTGTGCAGAGTTGCGTCCCTTGGACACGCCAGAAACCTATGATTGTGGGTTCAAATCCGGGTTCGCCCCGATTATGTTTCTAGGTTTGTCAGCACCATACCCATGCTCGTGGGTTTCACCAAAGTTGTAAACGTCTGAGACCTGCATCACTTCTGGCTTTCCTCCCACATTAAGCTGACATGCCGTGATATAACTGGAATACTGTTAAAAGCGGCCTTAAACCAAATTCACTGACTCACTCACTCTCCTTATATATATACTCTTCAAAAAAAGAAATGCACAGGCAGTATGCAGTTCATTGAACATGGCTACACAAAAAATCCGGTATATAAATTGGATATATGTTATTCCAAAATGTAGGTGGCCTAATATTTGACAAATGGTGTGTCAAAACGCAGACATTGTCAGTTTGCAATGGCATTGTTTTCACACATGTTCACTAATGTCATGGAGGAACACAGTAAAGCAAAATGCACGTCCAAGCTATGACGTATCTCGTGGTAGTGGCTATAAAAAGGCAAGCATAAGCCAATAATTTGTCATTCAATTGTCAACATTTTTCAAGTTAAAAAATGCCGAGACTCATCGTTGCCGATCGGAACATTGCCATAGGACATATCCAAAGAGGGGAATCGCAGTCATCTGTTGCACGCCACTTCAACATCCACCACAGCAACATTTGCCGGCTTTGGGACCGATACACACAGTTCAATTCCACTGCACCCCTGCACAGGATCTCTACATTTGACTGTTCCACCTGCATTGTGTATGTGAATTTGACAAATTCAGTGGCAGTAGTGTCATATCGTACACCAAGAGATCTGACTTGATTGTGGTTCAGGGAAATTTGACAGCAAATCGCTTCATGAATCAAATTCTTCATCCTCACCTTCCAATCATCGACTGCCAGAGGGAGCTGTTTCAACAGGAAAACGCTCCACTGAACACAGCTTGTGTCATGGTAGAGTACCTGCATAATTCCAACATCAACATCTTGCCTTGGATGTCCAGATCTCCAGATCTCAACCCAATCGAACACCTCTGGGATGAACTCGATTGACGTGTATGTCAATGTCTGACCAGGCCGCAGACACTACCACAACTGGCAAACGCGTTAGATGCAAAATGGTCCAGAATTCCACAGGACAGAATTCGTACACTTATCCAGTCAGTGCCGAGGAGATGCAGAGGCGTGATTGCTGCCAGGGGTGGTCACACGAGATACTGAGTTCAGCGCAACCTAGTGGCAATGTACAGATTTCAATGCCTTTGCACAACGACAACATGTTACTATTGAGCTTCAAAGTTTTTGTATCATATTTGTATTTATGATATCAAATTAAATATATCGACTTTATGAGGTAGAATGAATTTACTAAAAATCTACCTGTGCGTTTCTTTTTTTGAAGCGTGTGTATATATACGCTTATAATCCTCAGTTGTATTCATGACTCAACTGTATACGTATCAACTTCTTCTCGTAACGATGGCTGAAATAATGCCAATGCGATGTATTCTTTTAACTCACTCACATTATAATCCTTAGGAAAATAGCTAAAAAATTCAAATGACAATGAGAAAACAGATCTCACAATACATTTACTCCAAAAGACAATTATATGACAGTTGTTTCAATTATTCTTTATGCTTTAGGTAAAATTAAGTTTATCTTAGAAACAAGTTAGAAACACGTCAGAAAACAAGTATCTTTTCATAATGGTAATGACCAAGCAATGGCCTTAAAGGGCAAGTTCACACAAAATTCACCCTATTTTTCTTGGACTTTTTCAACACTAAAAGTATTTACCTATTAGTTTCACAGCCAAAACAATACAAATAACACAAGTAACAAATTTATTTTTTGCATAAAATCGGGTCATATTTTTCGCATTTACTGAGATTTCTTTTTCAATAATAAACACACCATGGCTTATGTCCCTTGCAATATTATATGTCATTGGTGCCAATTGATATAGGAAAGATGTCATAAGACTTTTTTAGATACATTTCACATGGTGTAGGTACAGATGTGTGATACTAGTTCTCGGATGCGCAGCCTAGTCTTCTCTTGTTTCAACTTCATGTTCATCGTTTCCATACCGCGAAACTGTCTCCTGTTGGTTCATTAGCGTATGGTTTTATGCTTTCTTGATGGACCAAGGGTACTTCTTCTGAATCAGACAATGTATCGGGTGCCATGTTGGCACCATAAACCAGAAGTTGATATCTTTTGCGTTGTGACTGACAGGGATCCAGTTAAATTGGCACCAATTACGTCATAATGTAAGGCCTCATAACGGCATAACATTATCACACTTATTTTGAGCTTCCAACTTTCAATGTGAGAAAAATAAAAGTATATTTGCAAAAACTGATATTAACTAATTCTAAAATTGTGTTTTGTTTCAAATAAGTAAGAAAGTGATTTGTGTGTGTGTACACTTCCCCTTTGAGCAGCTTTTCCAATATGGCTGCCATCATGGCCAACTTGGAAATGAGATTCAAAACTTTTGAACAAATTCAGGTGTCATCATTGCTGAGAACAATCATGTGAAGTTTCAGTTTCATTGGTCCAGTGGTTATCATAGCGGCCGTATTTAAAAACAGTTCAGAATTCTGTAAGCAGTTATAAGAGTTCCACAGCTGGGATAATTCATACAGTGTTTACAAACCTCGACAACCTGACAGATGGACGGAGAACAGGCAATGCACCACATCAGTGAAATGAGCTAAAACCCAAAGTGCAAATTGAAACATAGCGAATTTGTGTAAACGTTCATTTGCATTTTGGCTTTTGATTCAATCAAAATAACAAAATCAACCTCATTCCATAATGTATGAGGTTGTATTTACAAACACTAATCTAAAATTTAAAACACTGCTTGGATGCCTTCAGAATAAGTACATAGGTCTCAATTTATTTAGCCATTATGTAAATTCAGTGATGTCGATGCATTTTTATAGTTATTTTCAAAGAATTACCTAACAATTTTCCAATTGTTTTCCCTAGAAGAGTACTTGACCATATTCTGCTATGTAAACACATGATGAAGATAGTAGCAGTATGAGGTGACATATATATCTGAAATAATGTGTCACAAAATTGGTATTATGAGAATGTGTTTGTATTTGGGGAAAAAATATTTTGACCTGCTCTAACCCTACAAATCATAACATACCATGTATACCCAGTACTGGCATTTCAATCAATTTCAAATTAAAATATTTTGGCATCATACTTCAAGAGGACAATGCTTATGCAGCAGCCAGTTATGATGTAATCAATGTGTGATATGTTACAAAGTAACAACTATTTTCCTTGTTGGCACAGTTGGAGACATTCTTATCATCACACAGTCATGGCCATGGTAAATAATGGGTTTTTCAATACTGTCAGGATATAAAAAAAAATAGATAAGAGTTTAAGTGATCTGTATTATGTTTGCAAATAGTTTATCTTTAGTACCTATCCATTTATTATACTAATTATTGACATACATCTTCCAATTTCATCATGCTTTTGTTTAATTAAGTATCTATGACACATACAAATCAATATCAGATATGACCCAGCAATAATTAAATTATTCTGAGCTGGACATTTCACAAAAAGCGCTGACTAGCACTAACTTGTATTTAAGGGAGGCTCAAATACAGATGCACAAATAAAATGAAACCCTAAAATCTAAATATCCTTCTATATGGTACAGTACAAACCTTTGCTAGATGAAGGCGGCCATTGGAAGCTCTCACAGTCAGGAGAATGTGATTTGTGAAAAGGAATATCTGACGAACTACCTCCTTTTTTGATTCCTTAAATGAAGAGCTAAAAGAACCCAGTCTTCCACGACTTGATTTTCCTCTCTCATGAATCACCTGCAGCAAAGGCCCTGGAAACCACAAAGAATAGACATACTTACATTATTCTTCTCTACAGCACTAACACAATGGTTTGTTGTGCTTTACTGCCCTCTGTGAAAGACGCAGCATTAAACATGTCTTCCCTCACATAAACATAAATGAAAACTTCTTCCGATTAGATTTCTACAGAAATTAAATCACATGCCAGTCAAAGTTATGATTATTTCATCATTAAATGTCAATTCTTAAATGCTTAAAGATATTTCATTACAGTGGCAGACACATGTGTTCTAATTTTACGTGTACATAAACTGCACCAGAAAAAAAATCAATATATATAGCTTCAGCTATTGGTGAAGCAACATCACTAAAACAGCAATAAACATATTCGGATTCACATACCAGTAATGAAACAAGTGATTGATTAACCATTCTAAATCAAACATCAAGTCGACTATTGTAATTTCCGCTCTTATAGCATCAGAAAATTATTGTTGAAGATGTCTGTGTTGCATGTCAAGTGTTAATGCTATGCAAGAAGGAAGAAAATGCTACATCCTGGCTTTTGGAGAAGATGCTGTAGCTTGTGCTAGATTTACCTCAGCACAGACCTAATCTACAGCCAGGGAATACCCACCTACCCTTTAACATCCCAACATTATGTCACAGACATCTACAGACTAAACCCACTGACCACAGCCTTGAACATCTCCCTGCCTGGTGATAACCAAGGTTGTATTGATCTAGCTGCTTCAGGTTTACCAGATCACTTTTCAAAGCCGCATTGACTAGGCTACAAATTTTGAGGAATAAGAGTGATATGGAGGTAGCCTGGTCCTCAAGCCAAAATCAATAGCAGAGCATTGAGTGAATCCATACTGTGGCCAGCAAGCGAGGCAGGTTGGACGGCAGGCAGTGATACAGGTATCGGTTTCTGCCACTAAAGTACCAATTATATCAGCTTGGACCACCTAAAATGTCTGTCCATTTTGTAATCCCATATGATGGAAAACTATGATGTGCATGACACCCTCAGACATTTTTAAGAGTTTTTAAATAACAAAAAATTCATTTTGTTTGAATCATACAGGATTTATAACTGAGAAACCATTATATATTAACATGTTCCTGAACTATTTCACTGTTAGACTAAAATACACATCAAGGTGTTCATTTCATATGTATGTAGGCCAGAGGCCCACTTACATAACAAATACAGTAAAGTATGTGCATTTTTTGTACATAATAATATATAAAAGGAATTAGGATGCTTTCTCGTATCAATAGAAGATGTACATATATCTTTTAGAGAAATTTATTTTTGGATAACAAAAGTGTTTTGAATTTATCATATTGGGATGATGGCTGTATGCACATGCGTTAGAGAGATAACAGTCTTAAATTATTACAGCATACACATTATGATAAGAAATGATATTCATCTTGTATAAAAAGATTACAGAATGGATAATTTGCAGTGTCAAATCAATGTTTAACCATCTCCCCCATTCATAACAATAACAGACCAGATCTAAAATGTTACAAAATTAGTTAAAAGATTTAGAGATATATCAGGTTTCAATAGTCTCTGGAATTCTTTTATGCACACAATATCATGAGCTACTTTGTTGAATACTGTTCAAACTCTTGAAGAAGATATTGACATTCTTACATGCTCTGAAGAGGGCATTTTGGCTCCTACAGTTTGGGAGATCCAGACAAATTTAAAACTGTGCTCAACATATGACATAGTAGAGAATCATAAGTGTTATAAAAGAGATTTTTATGTTACACAAGCATATTGTGTACCTTTTAGGCAATTCATGCATTTCAATAAGTTTCAACTAATATTTTAAAGCTCGGCACATATAATTCCACATTCACATGCATAAACTATAGCATTAGTTGTCTGGAGACCTAGGTATAAATTACAATCAAATGCAATTCTATTTTTTTCAAATATTTATACACCCCAAATCCCTAAGTTACATAGAAGTATGGGTTGTATTTGGTTGAGAAATACTTTAAGGCAAACATGAGGTTTGACCAAACCTGCTCCATGATGTGCTCAACCACAATCAAAATTGATTACAGTGATATGGGAAGGGTTGGGGTATGGGGTCCTCAAAGAGGCAGTGATGGACCTAAACCAGTATATTATTTTCAAATAAGAAAATCATAAATATGAACATTATTTTATTAGTTTTATTGAAAAAATATAAACAAAATATATTATATTATGAAAATAAAGGTATAAATGTTGTTTAAATTATGCAAAGGGAGATAATTTGAAAAAAAACAAGACTAGAACAGTGGAGACCGTCTTTGGCTGTCAGTGAGGTAAGATGCATGGATAGCCGCTCTTGCTGTTTGGCTCACATGGAGCTAGGCATTGTTACATTTCTATCTTTCGGAAATAAATAGATAAATAATTTCACTTAGGTAAGTTTAGATTTTGGTCAGGTTAAAATATTGGCATATTTCTTTGCTAGGTGAACTGCTGTTGCACGGACATCTCGCCCAATGCATCATGTGTCAGTTTTCGCTGGTCGCGTTACGGCGAACTCATCGGCGGTCGTCAATATGGATAATGATATACACAGGCAAGTGGATGATGATATCCTTAATACATTTTAGGAAATATCTACCAATGCAGAATTCGCAGATACTTACATTACAATGGTGTCCAAAAATCACAAACACAATTATGTGTCTCAGAAATAAAAATTGAACTCAGTTTCTGATGTGCCAGTGAAATCTGTAGTGATATTTCCACCAGTTGATCCCAGCCTTAGCCTTAAAAATTTGAGCCCACTTTCTATGGCTCGTGACATTTAAAAAACTATTGGTGATGGTTAAAAAACTGCAAAAATGAGATTTGGCGATTTACTGCAAATTTATGAGGCCTTGTCCTTAACATCAATTGGTGACATCCGTATCAAGGGTAGTGTCCCAAAAATCCTGAGTCAATGTTTACTATGATGTGAACATAGGGGAAATAGTTGATCAACTAAAAGGTCAAAAGGTCATTGAGGCAATGTGTTTACTGTATGGGAGGGAAAAAGATATTACCACTTCTGTTCTTGCTGACATTTACAACCCCTTATCTTCCCAAAAGAGTCAAAATGTACTTTCAATCATTCCGGGTGCTGCAATTGTCAATTGTCAACAATTCAGGCACATTTCATCTCAATGCAAGAGTAAGACTCCTGTGTGCACAAGATGTGCTGGGGCTCAAAAGGTTGATGATTGTGACACTGAGGCAAATTTCAAACTGTCGAAATTGTGGAGGTGATCACAGTGCAAATATGACAGGTAGCAGTATCTGTCCAAAGAGTAGAAAAGGAGGTGTTCTATGCCAAAGCTGCTCGATTTGTCAAGGTCAATCATTCATCCTCCTATGCATCCACTGTGACTAGCCATGTTTTTTTCGCATCAGTAAACAAGACAACAGCCATTGTTCACACATGTGCACCAAAACCACCCTCTGTAGGAAACACTGTCTGTGGTTGTTCTTGCAACTGCCCTGTACATGGTTCAAATGTAGATGAAGTACAATCAACTGAATCAGCACCAATTGAGGCCAATGAACGGTTGTACTAGTTTGCATCAGGACAGACAGTTACATATATATATGTCCGAGGTTTGGCTAAAGTTATTAGTGGTTGGTGATCCTGCGATACTGCGGCCATTTTAAGCAGAAACATCTTTGCCATTATCAATATTCTTCATCCATCTAAAAAAACAACATTATCAGCTGTTCACTGTGAACATGTAGATCTAACACTGGAAATACCAGTCAACAAATCCGAACTGAAGAACGCAATATAATCCCATTATTATACAATCTGGTTATAAAAAATGTGTTCATTGTATATCTGGACTTATGTTTGTAATATATTTTATTAATTTTATTAAAAATTTCATTCAATATTGTTTACATTAATTTCGGAGAAATCGTGTGTGAAGTGATTGGTACAACACACAACTCACCATGTTTTTCTGCAACAACGGTCAGAATACAGCTATTGATGCCTTGAAACAAACTTTACTTGCCAGGGAATGAATACATCTATAATAAATACCATACTTTCACTCATTCCAAGTCATATTTGTGGCAATTTGACCATTATGTCAACAAAATATTTTTGCAATTGAAATAGGCCTACATGCATCACACTTTCACTGCAAAACGTCACTAAATTGCATTCAAATAAATCAAATCCATTACACGATTGTGTTTTTCACCCTCAATATGAAAACCTGTTTCGAAATCTGTCATACCTGGTTCCACCACTTGGAATTTCAACAAGACATTACTGCAGCTAAGATAGATCTAAATATTATATCACCTTACTGTCTTCTGTCTTCTTCTCCCCACTGGCAGATGGTGAAGCCAGAGGTAGACCTCAATATAACCCACCTATTGCGAATGAAAGATAATTATCACAGATCCATTTTTACAGACGGGTCCGAGGATGGTGGTAAAGTTGCAAGTGCCACCATCATTGGATCCAGAACTGTCTCCTGAAGAATCACAGATAATAGCTCAATCTTTTCAGCTGAGGCCAAAGCTATCTTAACAGCCTTTACCTACCGTAATAAGCGTCCACGGCGATATTTGCTAATATATTGGCTAGTGAACAATCCTAATTAGCACCCCTTCCGATTGATCATTGTACACAAGACTTATTTATTCATGTATAATGCGTGTGTTATATGCATCCTTAATTATGGGAAATTCAATTCTGGAAAAATATATCTGTCGTATATAAACATTTAGGCTGTCAGCGTTAACCACGAAATCTTTCAACCCTGTTGTTTTTCACCAAAATAATATTCTAATAAGAGGCACCTATTTCTAATTTTGAGAGCACCCTGGGCGCTTATTAAGTCGAATACAGTATATTAAAAAGAAAAAACAATCTAAAAATTTCATTATCTTCTCAGATTCATTGTCTTGCCTTCAGGCACTTCAGGAATCAATAAACATTCGATCATACCTACTTAGTTGTCAGTCAAGACATGACAGGGTCGTTTTACAACAGATGAGGACAAACCTCCTAAGTGTATTCCTTGTGAATTGCTTGACTGTGTGGACTTTGCAATTGCAAGGGATTCACATTATCAAAGTGCAAATCTGAATTATATCTTTTCCCGTGTAAGCGGGCACCAAATTCTGTTACTTGAAAGAAATTGGTCTGTATAATAAATTTTAAATTATGTTTGTGAATAATTAAATGCTTGTTTTTAAATTTGCTGTGATGCTATTATCAACTGACTTTATTGAAGGCTCTGTCCAGGAGGTTAGGGTACCTTAAAATAATTGTCCCCCTGTGTGACAGGTAATTCCTATCATAATTCATGTAACTATCATGAACCAGTGTTTCTGAGCCAACTCATTGTTGGATATATTTTAAAACTGGCCAATATTGTGCACAACCACCAATAGCTGAAGTGATGTTGTAAATCCTGCTGGGATATCGTGCAGGAAGCTGAGGTACCGTAAGTCCCCACGATACCCAGCGCGGAGGCCTGGCTTTGGTTATTGGCCTCTTCCCGAGGCAAGGGAGTTAACTGACTTTAAAAGTCAGGTTTCCACCCTTGCCGAACTAGGCTGGAATTACTGGGCACGATCGTAGCGCCACCAGTGTCTATTACCATTTATGTCCCCTCTAAGCCTCTCCTATGGACCAATCAGATTCCACCTCTCGTGTCACTTGCGTTTGCTTCACACAAAATGGTGGCGCCCAGTTAGGACGATCTGATTGATAATCAAGATCAATATTGTGATAAAACGGGTCTTACAATGCGAAATGCATCAAATCACCTGAGCAACTTGATTAAAAACATGAAAGGATTTGGAAAATATCTGCTGACAACGAATTGGCGATGCACATGTTTTGCAAATCATGCAATCGATCGAAATCGAACCGGATTTTGATTTCGGTGCGCGATTTTGATTGGACTATGCATAGACTCGTTAGTCAAGGAAAAACGTAACTCCATAATACCAGCCTAGTTCGCCAAGGGTGGAAACTGGACTTTTAAAGTCAGTTAACTCCTTTGCCTCAGGAAGATGGTTATTGGTGGCCTATAGCCCTTGTTTTAAACTTATGATTCATATTGTAATGCCTAAATGTGTTTGATGAAATTTGTTTTTAAATACACCTTGCATAAATGAATCACTTGTGGATATATAAACATGGTCTCATCCCTTCAAGGCTTAAATTATGCCGATGTGATGTTAAATGTTAACGCACTCACCCACTCACTCACTTACTATCTTTCTTGATTTGGAGAAAGTTTATGATACAACATGGAAACATGATATTTTAAGAGATCTCCAAAAAATAGATGGTATATGTGGCAAAATGCCTGATTTTATCACATGATTTTTAGAAGAAAGAAAACTTAAAGTTCAAGTGGGCTCCACATTGTCTGACATATATGATCAGGAAATGGGGGGCCCTCAGGGTAGTATTTTATCAGTATCATTTTTTAGCATCAATATCAACAGCCTTGCTAAAGTTTTAAATGACAATATTGCTTGTTTGTTATTTGTCAACGATTTTGATATGTCATGCCGAGGTGGAAATATGAATACCATTGAGAGACTGTTGTCTCAATAAAATACATAAATGGTCTCTGGAAAACGGCTTTAAGTTTTCCAAAACTAAGACCTGATGTGTTCATTTTAGCAACAAACAGAAATTACATGAAGATCCAGAAATGATCCAGAAATAACATTCCCATAAAAGTGGTCAAAGAAAATTTTGGGGTTTTACCTTCGATCAAAAGTTATTATTTATACCTAATATTAAAAATATTAAAGCTAGATGTTGGAAAGCTCTTAATATTTTAATGGTAGTGTGAAATGCTAAGTGTGTGTGTGTGTGTGTGTGTGTGGGGGGGGGGGGGGGGGGGGGGGGTAGTGATTGATTAGTGTTGCTTTATACTGTCAGATCTTCAAGATCACACAGTCTTAGAACACAGAACAGTCACAGTAAAAGGTTGCTTGGTTCAAGAGTAAGTCCTCAAAAGTTTCTGTGATATCTGGACTAAGTGAATTTCAGTCTGCAGTGGTAAGACAGCAAAGAACAAAAGCTCAGCTTGACGAACTCATGCTTAGGATACAGGAGTTACCATGGCCGTTGCCGTGATGCGTTTGGGAGATCGGTTTAATTTCAGAGTTGATGAGCAATTGCAGACATTAGATGACCAGGCCTATGCTGCATGCTTAGCTGCTGAGGATGAGCGAATGACGCTAAGAGACGGACAGAAGAAATAGAGTGTGATGCTATTAGCTGCAGGGACAACTGAGACAAACTCAACAGATATTTGCTGAAGCAACCCTAATTGCTACCATGGTAAATGAAGACCACAACAGCAATGCAAAGAATGTATAACCTCAAGAGGAACTAACGGAACAACCCAATATTGTTTACATTAATTTCGGAGAAATCGTGTGTGAATTGATTGATACAACACACAACTCACCATTATTTTCAGCAACCACGGTCAGAATACAGCTATTGATGGTAAATGAAGACCACAACAGCAATGCAGAGAATGTACAACCTCCAGAGGAACTAACGGAACAACCCAGTTTTGATGGTAACATTCAAATACAGTTAGTGACTGCACAGGTACCACCTTCTGCTGACCCTGATGCCACTCAGCCTGGCAATGTAAGTAACACTTATAATGCGGAGCAGCTTACAATTCCTGACACCTCCCAAACTCTACCCACTGGTGACGGTCAAACCCTTGGGAACCAGATACAGTGGGGCCCAGATCCATCTGACAGAGTATGTCCTGGTGTACTTCATCAAGTGATTAACCCTAATCCTGGTAACCTGACAACTTGTATGCCAGTATACAGACAAAATGACCACTTTCAAGGTCAGATGTTAAACAGTGCCCAACAAATCACAACAAACAATGTGTCAAATACTTTCCCAACAGCCACTGGTGTACTTCCTTGGTGGGTCAGGTACTGGTATTGGTTTAAATCCAAGGAGCAACCCCCAGGTAAAATTTTACACCAGCAATGGTAGTGCCTCAGCCATTGATTCACAAGCATTTCCATTACTGAATATGCCATATCAACAGTCACAGCCACAACAGCATCAAGTGCTCCAACCAGATATTCCAACATTGCCTCCAACCGAACAACAGACACAACAGACACAACCGCCAGTGATAACTGAAATGGCACCTCAGGTTCGCACACCTAACCTCACCAAACTGTTGATTTCCTCATCTTATGGCATACCAAGACCTACATTACCCAATTTCACCAGTGGATGAGGGACTTTTCTTTGCTTAAGATGGCACTGGATAACCTGGTACCAAGATACCAAACTTGGAGGCAGTGCGAAGCGCCTTGCTGAGGCATTTATGCATCATCCCAAACCTTTCACAGCAGCCTTGCAAGCACTTATGAACAAGTATGGTCAGCCACGACAAATTGTACAAAGTGAGATTGGTATACGCATGAATATGCCAGCACTAAAATATGGATTTTGATGGGTTTGACAGTTTTGCTCTATCAGTCCATTCCCTTGTCAGTATGCTCAAGTTACTTGAGGGAGAGAATGGTTATGAACTGAGATGTGGGTCACATGTTGACCGCTTGATCGGCAAGCTACCCCCAGGTTATCGAGATAGTTTTGTAGAACAATGTATCAACCGTGATATCCTCAAGGCTGACAGTGACCAGACCTACACATTGTGTCATTTGTCAGACTGGCTGCAGACAAAATCATGTGCAAAGCGTATAGCTAACCAGGCCACTGCGCTATACAAAATGGAGAGTACTAAACCTGACAGGAGGTATCCATCACCGACAAGTCAGGAGGGGTCTGCACCTACGGCTTTATTTTATTCAAGGGAATCCAAACCATCTGAACAGAAACCTGGATCTTCTTACAAGTCCAAACACTGTAAACATACTTTGCAACATATCAAAAATATGAAACTTGTGGCGACATGCCAAATGAAGGTTGTGGTCTCAAGACTTGATCAACGTACCCAGCTGCTGTGACAACATTGCCTCTCCCTGGACCAATATTCTGTCTCTCTCAACAACACAAGCATCCAAATAACGTTCCCCACGACATTGCCAGACTCTCTCTCTGCCATCTGTTGTTGAAATAAAGTAACGGCTCTTGTCTGTGAAGAGGACTCTTCTCCACTGCTGGTGGCACCAATGCTGGTGCTGTGTTGCCCACTGAAGATGGTCCTGGCGAGGACGTAGTGTCAGAATGGGGCCTCGGTGTGGCCTGTGACAGTGGAGATGTGTGCTCGTCAATCGTCGATGCACAGTGTCTGCACTAATGTGTCGCTGGTGTGTCCCCATGGTCTGTCAAGCAGTTTCCACAGCAGTAACAAAGCGATCCTGAAGATGCTGTCACACAATCTGACGATCCTGACGTTGGGTGGTGACCTTGGTCTTCCACTACATGGTCGGTCATCTGTAGTATTGGTGGTCTGGTACCGTTGCTGGAGCCTGTATATGGTCCTTACGTGGACTTGAAATGCATTGGCTACTTGCTGGGTGGTTTGTCCAGGTTGCAATCGTCCAGGTTGCAATAGTCCAAGGGCTTGGTGTCGCTGATTTCTTGTCAATCGTGGCATGTGGTAGCAATTCAAAAACGAATGAATGTTATCTGATCTGGGTGGGTTTTTATAGGGCAAGAAATGGGGGAACGCATGTGCATTTCAATTCCCACGGAACTCACGTGCTTCAGGGCTACCATGGCCGTTGCCGTGATGCATTTGGGAGATCGGTTTAATTGTCATCTGCTTTGTTTTTTATCATCAAATTTCATTTTACCGGACAAGTTAATGTTAAATTTGAGAAACTTTGACAAAAATTACCAAGATAGTTAAATGACAATGACATGCAATGTTACTTGGGGTGATGGTTTTTTTGTGGTTCAGTATATGTCCAGGATTGAAGAAGCCAGGTACATGACTGGTTACATGACGGCAAGCTATGTTGGAAATGTGGGCGCACACATCAGCCAGAGATGTGCACCCTCAAGAAACCATGTCACATATGTAAGGAAGTGCACTTGACTGTCTTGCATGGGGCTATACTGTGTATTCTGTGAAAGTCAGTACAGACAGTATATTGCTTACCACAATCAACAAGGAGCCATTCAGGTGTAATGGACACTCAGTTGACCTGCATATATCTCCTATCAGCAAACCAAACCTCAGGTACAACATTAAGGGTGCCTTTACTGCAGATAATTTGTGTATGTGTGAGTACACATATCCAGTTGAATCCCTGCAAAGGCGTTGGCCGCATTTGCAAAAGTTAACAATAACTATTATTGAAGGAGCTCGCCAATTATGCTGATTGGATCGGACAATGCCCATCTCATTCTTCCCAATGAACCAGTTCAGTTTGGACCCATCAATGCACCTTTTGTGGGGTCTACCAAACTTGGTTGGTCCCTCCAGTGTTTATCTAGTGAATCTGGACCAGAGAACACCAAGTGTATGCTCATACACAGCTCCAATAATTCAGATATTGTTGAGAGCATTGAGCAATTGTGGCAAATTGACACTTTGCCTTTCATCGAGAAACATGTGACAAGCTCAAAGCCAGATAAACAGGCAAGTGAGACTCTAGAATATGAAACTGTCGGGATAGATGTTGATGGTGTTAGTCACTATGCCACCCCACTGTTACGCATCACAGGATGGAACCTGCTTCAAAACAGATCAACAAACGGCTATGCCTACACTCAGGCATACTGAAAGGCAACTTAGAAATCGTCCTGACCTTTCAAGAATCCACAATGACCAAATCAAGATGCTAGTTGAGGCAGGATATGTAAAGAAACTCACCAAAGCGGAAGTGGAGAAATCAGAAGAATCCAGGTACTTTCCTCACCACATTGTTGTTTGAGCACAACAAGTAGTATAGGTAATGGTGATTCTGGCTCACTTCCACTGGAGCCAGATTTATATACAGATGGAATTTTTTATGTCAAAACGATCGTCAAGAGACTGTAAATTGTAATGAAAATATTTTCTATTATTTTTACTCATATGCTTACCATTATTTTGAACAAAGTGATATGCAACATTTTTACTAAGTTCTTCGTTCATTTTTCTAAAAGACCAGACTATATACTCTTTTTCTAAATTGGAAAGAAACAATTGATGACCGTATTTGGTTGGTTTGACATCACTGATATAATATATACCTTGTGGTAATTCTCGCCATTTGATTGGCTTGTAATTCTCCATTATTATATACTTATGTAAGCATTTGTCTAAATGTGATATAATGATACAAAGCAATCTATTTTTAATCTCCAACCAGTTCTTTGGTTTTGGCACGGAATAATTGACACGCTTGTTGTCTCCCCTGTTCTATGAACTTTTTTTTCTCGTCTTCGCTAATACCACTGGTCTTACGAGAATTGGATCGAGTCTCCTGCTTCATTACGTTGTATTTGGTTAGTTCTGACAGCACTTAACAAAACTCCTCCTCGGATATCTTACAATCAGCCAGTGCTGTTGAAATATGATCCTCAATGCTGTTCAACTTTGCTTCGGCGAGTATCCGAATATTATCATGTTTTAATGCTTTCTTTTGCAACTTAAGAGAAATAAATTTTATCGCTATTCCTGCCAGTCCCGAGACTCCGGCAGCTACTTCCATACCAAGTGCGATAGGTGTGGCAATTATAGTTGATAATAAACCAACACCGGCTACACAGAGTCCCATGCCAGCGATTACAAGTGCAGTGTCAACTCTGGCGAGAGCATTCACAGCTCTGCGATACTTTTTATACAATCCAAGTCTCATCTCCCTCTCCTTCTCTATTCGATGTTTTATGTCCCTTATTTGAAGTAATCGAAATCCCTCAACAGTATCCATCTTTTCACATGCTTCATAGAGCACCGGATATAAACCCATAATGTATATTTTTATATCATATGATAGTCTTTAGTTGGTCATGCTTCAATGTTTTGAGAGTATACATCAACCTTATTAAATATATATTATACAGCATAAATATCTTAGTAAGAAATGCTGTCATTTTTATTAACTTGGACACCTCAAGGGTTGCAATGG
This sequence comes from Haliotis cracherodii, assembly GCF_022045235.1. Lineage (NCBI taxonomy): Eukaryota > Metazoa > Mollusca > Gastropoda > Lepetellida > Haliotidae > Haliotis > Haliotis cracherodii. The sequence goes on from NW_027266264.1 coordinate 43,282,038, forward strand.
GTGATGCTCCTACATAAATAATACTGCAACGTTGACGCTTGTGTTTCTTAAGCCATTTAATTGATAGACCTGGTAATACTTCGAAGGCATCTTCCAGTGCATCTCCAAACAAGACTTCAATAATAATTGTAGAAAGATCAGGTATAGCATTCAAGTTCTGTTTTATATCATTGAATTCAGTAACCAAATTTAAACTAACATTTTTTACTGCCGGACGACTCAATAACATATGACCTGGGTTTTCTGGCAGGGGAGAGCCTAAAACACTTTTTCGCTTTGATGGGATAAAAGCCCCGAGTACGACCCCACTATTTATTATCTTAGTTAAATTATGTGCCTTACCCATCATCACATATGGTGGGGTAATAACGATATTCAGCAGCCACTAGATTTTTGCTTCGACCATAGTCCATTTAGTATCATCATTGCGAGTAAGATTGTACGAAGTGTTTTCATTGAGTCTACTAACGTCAACATCACTTAAATCTTCTAGGTTACCTGTGAATGTAATTTCTTTCCGCTTGTATACATTATCTTGTAAGTGTAAAGCATATAACTTGCCATCGATACCGGGTTTACCGAATCCTTCTGTGTCTCCGAGATCGGAAAGCACAATTGTATTACATTGTCTAAGGTTATGCGCTCCAGGGCCTAATGAATCAACCATTATTTATAATCTGGAGTGTTACACTCAAGTATCCTATATGTACAGGTTGGTGTTTTACATCTAATACAGAAATTTTGAGGTCTGAAATAATACCCCGCTTTAATTTTTTATATTGTAATGATGAGAAAGATTCCGTTCTACCCCTATTATATTTTTCATCTTTGACTGGAATAGCTCTCAGCAGAGTAGAAGGACTTTGGAGTTGAATATTATCTGTTGTACTGATCTGATAAAGATGGATGCACAACTCTTTATAGGGAACTAAATTGGGTAATTTAATTCCATGCCGTGTTTCGTTGGATCGTATCATTATTGCTTCTCTTTCTCCTCCTCTTACAAATCCAAGTTTATCTGATAAGCTCCAATCAAGAAATATTTGCTTTTCTCCAGCACTTAATTTCAGCATCACATTCGACTCATTTTGTGTGAGACTAATTCCATTAGACTTAAAAATTTCATCATTGAGGGAGCAGATGCTGTAATACCTATCAGGTATAATAATGGGTTTTTCTTAACCATTGATATCAATTAGTATTAACCTATTATTATTTCTCGCAGCATTTATATTGGTCAACCGCGGGTAATACGTTACATCGCAGACATCGACTTCAAGTTGACCAGCTGAGTTATCGATAGTATGAAGCAGTTGAATAAACCTACATTACTAATCAGTTGATTTTAGTAAGTGCCTCTGGTGCTAATTTTTTTGTGTTAAATTCCCTGATATCTTTGAAAAATACAGGGTGATACTAGTGATAAAATGGTGCATGATTGGTTCCACAATCCCATGCAATTTTGGCAGAATCAGTTAAACTTTGCCGTATGGTGTGCCACAACAGGATGTGGTGTATCTCTTTATGCCCCCGGATTTGAACTAAATAAGTCTGTTTTATCATTTCACGTGTAATATCAGATTAGACGTATACTTAAAGAAATTAGTGCTCCATTACCGCAGGATCGAGCATGGAATTCCACAAATAATCTATACGATAAGAGGGCCTTCAAAAGTATTTGTAATGAATTTAATGTTTCTACGAGTAAAGATTGGCGTATGAAAGGAGCAAACCATGGTCTAGGTGTTCCTTACACAGGGAAAATAACCGTCAAAGATAAGCGATGATTTATTTAAAGAAGTTAACAAAGGTCCGTTTAATGCGTTTTAAGTTGTTGCATACGAGCAAACTTTACATAAGAATGTATGATTTTTTTCTAAAAACCCATCATTGGTATAAAGACTGGGAACTTTCGAGTAATGATTGGAGAGGTGATATTATGAGTTTTAAGAGTGGTTTAATTTATATTGTTACAAAATTTGTACAACTAAACGACACTGCAAACGCTTGGAATTAATTTTTTAATGATAAAACAGAAAATAATTTTACTAACCTTCTTCCAAATTATCTATGGTACCGAGTTCAGCATGCACAGTCTTAATAACCTTAGTAGTCTTCGCAAAAACTTTTTCTCGTGAGTAGTCTACAAAACCTAATTCATTACGAACAGTGTTGATGCCATGTTTACTGGCTATCGTAGACAATACTAGGGGCTTACGAGTACGAGAATTCATAAGATCATGCAGTCCCAATATTCCTTTACTATCTATCGTAAATTTTGAATAGTCACGACCTATTGGATTTTTTTTAAGGCATTGTAATAATCATTAACGGCTGGTTTCAATACTTCATCGTTAAGATTCATAGAGCTGGTTTCTTCAGTACCCTCTTCGATTGTACTCTGGTTATCAAAGTTATCTAGATTAAAATCATCCATTTTTATATTAAACATAAGGTTACATAATTTCAGTATAACAATGTCTTCGCAATATGGACACAAGTTAAACCCACAGCGTAAACTTCGGGATCCATTAGGGGTCAAAGCTATTCGCCAGTCTGTAACTATAACTAATAACCTGATCAGAATCAAACAATTCTTGTTCGCTTTCCTAATATAGAAGCTCACGATGTGATAGTTCCGGGAACCGCCTGCCTATTATTTACAATTAATTTGACTTCTACATGAGGCTAGCAGAGAGCTAGTTCAGATAGTTTGTACAATTGTTAAGAAAATCGGGATTAAAATTAGCGGTAATGAAGTTTTGAGTATTGACGACAGCGATGTATACTTCTGTTACATGGATCTATTGACCTTTTTCACACTTTCGCCATCTTGGATCGAAAACGAGGCTTGGAGAGCATAGCTCAGTGCAGTGAGAGTCGCATCAGCTCATAGGGAACAGACAGCACGTTGTGCATTTCAGTGATGGACATTTCAAAAACAAAAAAAATGGTATCCTCTGTATCTAATACATTAAATCATAAGGTCCAACTAAAATATGCCTTTAATGCACTGGAATTAGCATTTTGCTGTCAGGATCCCGGAAGTGAATCGAAAGGTGCATGTTTTTCAGAAATAGATTGTTTTATCATAACCTCATCGGCATATAGGTACAGTGTGACAGTACATTCAATGACAGAAGTTTTGTATCGTAAGTCAGTGTACTTTTGCAAAATTGCTCAGTCAATGCGGTGCTTGGCGAACTCTAGATCAAGATTGAGATCATGTTTATTTCACGTTTCATAGTGGTGTTTGCTGCACAACGCACTATCGTTTTGCCATGAGTCCAGTTGACAAAAGACACTTTTACTGCTATGATTTTCATTTTAACATATTACAATGTTAATTATGAAAATAATTTGTGTGTCAAAATAAATATTCAGGAGGGGCGATAACTCTATTCAGTGTGTACAATGACAGATGATACTTTACTTGTTCTTCAAACATCACTTACTTAACTGATTATTGCCGATTGAGATTGCACCGTGCACGACAAAAGTAATAATGTGTGAACTGTTTAAAATAAGTTAAAAGGAAACTAAAAATTGATAAATATAAATAATGCATGAACTTCTTGAACACCCTCACCTAATCCTGTATGATGATAGGTAATTGTATATCAAAAGGAAGCTACTAATACATTTATCCTGAATAGTTTGAAAATGTCTTGATCAGATATGAGTACAGATAAAATAACAAAAGGAATCAACTTCAATTGGTAATCAAGCCAAGATAAAATATATGTATCGGTACAAAATATGTTGATGGAAAAATCTGGATTTCTCATATTTAACAAAGAAAAACAAACCAAAATTTTCATATCTTTATTTCTCACAATATAAGTTTTCAAAACTTAACATGGACTGGATGTCTTTGTCAGTCAAAAGCACCTAATTAAATACCAGGAGAAAATAATTTTCTTGCTTGTAAACAAATGGTACAATGTGCTTTTTCAGTGTCCGATAAATATTGGCCATGTTGATTTGTGAGTGAATAAGGCTTTTCACTTCCTCGTCCTATTTAAGTGTGACAGGAAGCACATTTGTTGATTGAATCAATATGGCTTTTCACTTCCTCGTCCTTTGACAGGACGCACATTGTAACCATTGTGTTACTGTCAGCAGAAAGCTCCTCCAGACATCAGTCACCCGGATACTAGTACTTCATTGTGTTGACTTGCTGGCCTGAAATGAATAATTCAATAATATTGTAATATTATTCCTACTTCAATAACATTTTTTATAAACAATGCATATTCACCTTCTCTCATAATATTGCTTATTTAGAAAACAACATTCTTCTGAAATAGAGAAGTTAAAGGAAAATTAATCACAGTGTGTAACATTACATGCTACTTTAGAACAATCTTGAAGGCATCAATTCATCTGATATGTCAAAAACTCAAACAGTATATTCTGTGTAAACAGTAAACTCAACAGATGCATCAATTTAATGACAGTGTACTACAGCTCTTTATATCAATGTCACACAGAAATTCACTCTTGTTTTAATGAAACACGTTTTGATATTTGTATTACCGGTTTGTGCAGAAACAACAAAACAAGAAGTAAAATACACAATTTATTATAAAACTTGGCACAAATTGGGAGCTGGCTCGGTTGTTGCTTATGAATGATATAAGTTTTGTAAGATTGGTTGCAGGGGCAAGCCGGCCTGGACAACCGTGGGGAAGCAGCTGATTGTAGGGGCAAGCCAGCCTGACAAGAGCTGTGTGTGTGCAGGTGGTTGCAGGGGCAAGCCGGCCTGGACAACCGTGTGGAAGCAGCTGATTGTAGGGGCAAGCCGGCCTGACAAAGAGCTGTGTGTGTGCAGGGGCAGTAGCCGGCCTGCGAAGAGAGATATGAATTATGATTGGAATGTGAAAATGAATTGGGGGAGATTATGTAATAAAATGCCACAGAGTAAAGAATAAGGTATGAATGTTAAGCAACAGCCGGCACAACTCCGAGGAGGTAGCATGGGATGGCCGGAGGGCCGAGAAAATTGTGAAACCTGGCGGACGAAGAAATGAGAAGGAACATAGAATACGCATGCGCAACATGTCGGAAATAATAAAGACCTTGATGCACAGTGAATAATATTTAAGAAATGGTGCCTGCGAATTATTAATAGAAATGTACAAGATATAGATGCTGAGATTACATATTGATATAAAGAAAAAGATAATAGTTGATGAAATACGTAAGTATATTTAGGATTACAATAAAATTGTGAAGGTACATTATGTAGCTGTGAGACAACGGAAGTACACAAGGTATAAAAATAGACGGGATGTGAGGTAAACACGTGCTTGGATATACATAGAAAAAATGTTAAAGTAATTATACATTGATGGATTAATTTAGGAAAAGGCAAGTGAGTAAAAGGGAATTAAAGAAATATTTAGTGGAATAATATTACGTAATGAAGGGAATAGCTGATAAAATAGTAAGAGTATGCAGGGAGGTAGTGGTAATTATTTCTGAAAAAAAAAAATATTAAATTTACATTTTGTGCAGAAACAACAAAACAAGAAGTAAAATACACAATTTATTATAAAACTTGGCACAAATTGGGAGCTGGCTCGGTTGTTGCTTATGAATGATATAAGTTTTGTAAGATTGGTTGCAGGGGCAAGCCGGCCTGGACAACCGTGGGGAAGCAGCTGATTGTAGGGGCTAGCCAGCCTGACAAGAGCTGTGTGTGTGCAGGGGCAGTAGCCGGCCTGCGAAGAGGGATATGAATTATGATTGGAATGTGAAAATGAATTGGGGGAGATTATGAAATAAAATGCCCAAAGCGAGGTAACAACCGAGAGCACCCAATGAATATAAGGTGAAAAGTAGAATAAATATATACATGGAATGGTGGTTTAGGAACATTGATACGATAATACTGAAGTAAAATAAAATAATGATTGTCACTGCGACACACAAGAGCCAGGTGTAGCTGAGAGTCTAGGGAAGTGTCCCTGTCGTAGTGTCGCCATGGATGAGTGAGCTCGTCGGATGTCATCTTCAGGGGTACGGATATACCTGGTGAAGCAGTCTGAAGACCATCGACCTAAGGTCTTGATCATGTGATCCTGAATATTGACGTGGGCTGCTGTAGTGGCAGCTCCTATTCTAAAAGAATGGCCTGAGTACAACGAGGGGTTCAGGCCGATTCTGCACAGCACTATGTTAAGCCAGGACAGGAAAGCAGATCTAGCCACAGGAAGACCGGCTCTATCGGTAAACATTGCATCGCAAGGCTTCGCACCACACTGAAGGCGCACAAACAAACCTCATACTTGAGAAAGGGCAGCATGATCCTGAAGTAGCGAATACGTTCACCGTGACTCCTTGGCGAAACGGGTCTGTTTTAGAGGTTTTAAGGTTAACAGAGCACTTAGCTTGACTAGGGTGAAGCACTACATCTTTAATACACACATTGACTTCTGGGTCGAAAGACTTTGCACAGGTGAACTCCCCTCACCGCAGGAAGCCAAACAATGCTAGAGAACACATAGCTTCCATGACAAGGTCGTCATGGGCGCCAAACACTCCATTCCTTAATGCCGCCACAATGCATGTCAAGATGTTGTAGGTGATAGGTAGACGTTTCTTAGTGCTTGAAATATGCAGCTTCTTGTATCCTTGAAGTAAGGTCTGTAATCTACTCATACTAGGTGCAGTAGGGTGATCGAGGCAGGTATCAATACCTGCGCGAAGGTAGACGAAACGGATACCTGCTAGGTAGTTCTTGACTGTAGCACATTGGAGATGCAGGACGCTGAAGCAGTAGGCAATGAAATACTGTAGCAGTATCTCACTTATAACTGGCAGCTGATGATGATTGTGTAGAGGATGGCACAGTTGATATCTGATGAGGAAGTTAAGGTAGCTCTTATAACCAGTAGAGTAGGTAGTCACGGTGCGCGGGGCGAGGGAAGCTGTCCACATGTTGACTAACTGCTGGTTCAGTACCATGTCACGGCTGAGCTGTCTGGGCACGGCGTGGCGCTGGGGGCTGCATGAGGGACTAGCTGGCGTACCTGTGGAACTGAAAGCGTTAGAGAGCATCAGCAAGTTCATATGCGCTCCCTGTACATGCTTGGCTAAGATGACATAGTTATGAGTGGCAGATAACCAAGTGAGTTTACGCATTAATGCCATGACGTGCTTACAACGAGCTCTGTCTTTCTTAATGATATGAACGACAGCGAGATTGTCACAACGAAACAAGATCTTTCGTTTAAACCATTGTTTTCCCCACACGAAAGCTGCTACCCAAATGGCATAGAGTTCCAAGAACGCGGTACTCTTCATCAAAGTAGAGTTTGATCTGATCTCTGGGGGCCAAGTATCGGCAAACCACTCTCCTTTGAAAAAAACACCAAAGCCTGTAGATGTAGCTGCGTCAGTGAATAGTTTGATGTCGTAGGAATCCGTGATTCGGATATCGTGGAAAAAGGACACACCGTTCCATTGAAGAAGAAACTCTCTCCACATGCACAGATCTAATCGGCATTCCTTAGACAACAAAACGTGGTGATGTAGTTTGCTGACTGTCGTGGATAAGCTGATTAGATAAGAGACGAAAGCTCTACCGGGAGGTATCACTCTGCCTGCGTATTTGAGATGGCCAAGCAGGGAGAGTAGCTCCCGCTTCGTACACTTTTTCTTGTGCATGAAGGTTTCAATGACGCTGATAATCCGCAGCACTTTGTCTTGGGGTAGATGAGCAGACATAGTAGTGGAATCCAATATGATGCCTAGATACTCTAATCTTGTTGTAGGACCCACAGTCTTCTTGGCTGATAGAGGAATGTTGAGCAGCTGGAAAACATAACGTAGGTCTGTCATGGTTTTTATCCGCTGGGTAGCTAGCAGAATCAACTGTCAAAAAATCGTCCAGGAGGTGAAGAATATGCTGAACATGGTAATTGTGTTGGAGAATCCAGCAGAGGGCTTGAGACAGGTTGTCGAAAATTTTGGGGCTTGACCTGCATCCGAAAGCCAAACGTTTGTAGAAATAGTAACTACCGCGCCATTTGAATCCGAAGTAAGGCCAAAAGTCTTTCTGAATAGGGACCTGTTTGAAAGCGTCTCTAATATCGGCCTTACACATGAGCGCATTGGGTCCTAATTGCATAATAATACGGATAGCATTGTCTATAGTCACATAAGATAGAGAACATTTGTCCTTGTCAATTAATTCGTTGATGCTATGATTGCTGTCGTTGTGTGGAGCAGACAAGTCGAGAATCAAACGCTGTTTGCCAGAGTATTTCCCCACTGCCAGACCGAGTGGATTAATATGGCAAACTTTGAAGGGAGGTAGGTGAAAAGATCCACATACATACTCGTTATCAACCTCTATTTGAACTGCTGTATCCACGGCTTGTGGATTTCTCCTGGCAGTAAGATTATTCGCACATTCTAAAGTCACAGTTGGTGCTGCAGAAATCATGGGAATGAATCCGAATGTAAATCCTTGAATAAAGTAGTTTGCAAAATCACGATCTGGATGTGCCTGGAGTTCATGTGTTAGGACACTAACATTCACTGGAGGACTATCCACTAAGTCTTGTCATTGATCCGATTTGCGTTTATTCTGCCTGCAGAAAGATTTACCATGAGAGGTAGCTTGGCAGGTTAGGCAAGTATGTGCAAACTGACACCGTTCCCTGGAGCACCCGAGTTCATTGAAGTTGTTGCACACTTCTCTGTTAGCATGGAACATGCGTGTGCGACCTTTCGAATCTTGTTCTCTGCTGGTTCGCGACTGATTATGGATTCGATCGCCAGGGAACTTGACTGGCTTGAAGGAGAAGGGAGCATTAGGACATTCTGCTTTGATGTGATCTATGCTGTCACATCCAGAACACACTTTCCTCTTCAAATGGGCACAACAAGCATTAAAAATGTTAGTATCAGGTTTTGACCAATCTATTGGTTTTCCAATAGCTGCATACGCTGCCACTCTCATGGCGAATCGCTTGTGGTACTCATAGTATCCGTCCGATTCGTATTGGGCCGCGAGGTCTAACACATATTCCTCATGAGATTCCATTTGTGTTTTCTTTTGGACGTCTTGGCCACAGTAGATGTTCCGATACGTTCGGAATGCTTTAGTGAATTCCCGAGGAGACAAGGGTCTAGTCAGTTTGGGAGCTGTTTCTCCCTTACCTTCCCCGAAGTCGTGGATAGTGGTCAAGAGCAATGCCAGATTGACATATTTACCTGCCCGGATCTTTGTCACGAGTTGCTCAGGGACCAGATCAATTGGTGGGAGGGAATCTGAAGACACCGCTGCAGTAGTGTGTCCGACCTGAGGAAACAGATGTGGTCCTGGAAAAGTTGTATCTTGGGAACGTTGGTAGATGCCAATCTGAGACAAATCTCGACATGCAGGCGACGTCGCTGGAGGACTCTGGGCCGTGTGAGTTGGAGAGGCTATGTTGCCTGAAGCCTGTTGTTGTGTTGGAGATGACCGATTCTGTGCCAAGGTGTAGACAAGGTCTGTTAGTTCCTTCAACTGATTTTGGATGGTGGTTCCATTGCTAACATGATGATCCATGTCTAAATTAGCCTGGGAGGCAACCAGGTCTGGGTCTGCTAGTGGGTTGTCGGGTGCCAACAGTGGCAGAAGGTGTGGGCCGTGACCTCCCAGTAGTCAACGGCGTTGGAGATTCGCTGGATTCAACTGTATTCTTTTGGGGATTCTCGGTATATAGTTGCAACAGCATCTTCCGTCCCCAAGCTTTTGGAAGTTTGAACCCCATGTCTTCTAGACGTTGACGCAAGACTTCGGTTGTAAGATAAGGGATCTGTCTTCTAGCCTGACGTGACCGTGAGACGCTAGTCGAAGGTTCTGTTTCGTCTGTTTCTGACAGTGTAAGTTGCCATGTGCTAGCTCGTGCGGGTCGCCGATTAGCCATTATGGATATGTGACTGTATCCGGGCACGTACGATGCGGTTTGGGGCTAATAGATGAAAGTTATGTACGCAATTGCCCGAGAAAATTGGTGAAACCTGGCGGACGAAGAACTGAGAAGGAACATAGAATACGCATGCTCAACATGTCGGAAATAATAAAGACCTTGATGCACCATGAATAATATTTAAGAAATGGTGCCTGCGAATTATTAATAGAAATGTACAAGATATAGACGTTGAGATTACATATTGATATAAAGAAAAAGATAATAGTTGATGAAATACGTAAGTATATTTAGGATTACAATAAAATTGTGAAGGTACATTATGTAGCTGTGAGACAACGGAAGTACACAAGGTATAAAAATAGATGGGATGTGAGGTAAACACGTGCTTGGATATACATAGAAAAAATGTTAAAGTAATTATGCATTGATGGATTAATTTAGGAAAAGGCAAGTGAGTAAAAGGGAATTAAAGAAATATTTAGTGGAATAATATTACGTAATGAATGGAATAGCTGATAAAATAGTAAGAGTATGCAGGGAGGTAGTGGTAATTATTTCTGCACAAACAAAAATATTAAATTGACATTATGTATTGAATCATGAAAAACTTTATTTAGACTGACCATGCTGAAAACATACTTTCGCTAGAGTGAAATAAATAAGATTTTTATTAAAATCAGGTGAAATATCACGTTTTGTCACACCTACAGTCAGTCTGCCTCATTGACGCTATGGTTTTCTGAGTAAGGTCATGAAGATCACAAAGAAAATGTAAGTCTTGAATTTATTTTGTTAAATGCAATGTTTATGTCTACATGTGGTTTACTAAAGTTGATATCTTGACTTTGTCAGATCACAAGATGAAATATTATTAAATATATTTTATTGTCCAAAAAGACAAAGGGCAGCACTTATTACCGCTTTCTCCCTATATACAGTTATACATAATATTGCATAATGAAAATGAACAATTTACAGTTGAAGCTTCACATTGTGGAAACATAGTGCGCAATATATATACAGTGCTCATATGAAGGATATGTACAATGTTATCATGGTATAACATTTATACTAAGTTATCTTATAATAATTAGATCTACATCAAGTACTTTTATGAGTTATCATGGTGTAATATTTATACATCATTTCATATAATTATAGTTTAGCAAGTAATAATTATCATCAGGTAAAATGCATATATAAAATATCAGTAGTTTCAGTTATAGCTTTTTAGATAGTTGCTAGCCTAAGGTAATGGGAGCACATCTTCTAAACATACTATTCAATAAGACAAGGGTTACGTCTACATAGTTAATTGATTTGAAGCTTTTAGATAAATGCTAGCCAAAGGTGTCAAGATCCCATCTCCCAGACAAAGGATATGTCTACATAGTCTTATAGATTACCTGGAACTATTTTATTTAAGTATATCTGTCATCACCTACCGGGGTATATTAGAATAACATTACTTCAATTAAGACTCATTAAGGATTAGCCCCAATACAAGCTCGTCTACAGTGCATTAAGGATTAGCCCCCATACAAGCTCGTCTACAGTGCATTAAGGATTAGCCCCAACACAAGCTCATCTATAGTGACACCATAAACTCTTTCAAAGCATCCAGTAAATATGTCAACAAGATTAGTGCCAGTCCAACAGGATAAACAGGATTTAGTATTCCCCTCTCTCTAGCCATCCATTTAGCATAGGACACAACCAATCATGTATCAACCAATCACATTCTTTTTATTGTTCAAATTTTTGTTAAATACATACTGTAGGCAGGTTTTAGGCTGGGCTGCAAGCCCTCCAAAACAAAAATACCAAAAACCGACCTAAATTAATAAATCAAATACTTAAAAACTCCAACGACCTAACTAAGGCAGGCAAACAAATAACCTTCTTATGGATTTCCGCCCACGTAGGAATATACGGTGATGAAAACGCCGATAAAGCAGCTAAACTATCCCTCAAAATCCCAGAAATAAGCTTAAACTTACCCATCTCAAAATCAGAAATTAAAAGTGTAAACAAGCAAAAAATCACCAAAAAATGGCATAACCTTTATCTAAACTCAAATAGCCAAATCAAAAAAGTGCTCAGCAAACCACTAACCAAACCAAAAATTCTCCATCCATCAAAAATAAATCGACAGAGTAATCACTAAACTCCAAACAGGACACACCAACCTAAATAACCACCTAAAAATAATAAAAAAACACACTACAGGTAACTGCCCACAAATCAAAACCACATAAACAAACAAACATCCACCATACCCAGCTCCCTTAGTTCTCCTCCCCAACCCCATCGGCATCTATTCCAAATCTCAAAATTCCCAAATTCTATATAAGCAACCCCTAAAGTCCCCTCTTAGGGTTGCACAGGCCACCTTCTCCCCTTTCGGAAACACATTAAATGGCCTGGCCGGGCCCGTGTGCGAAATACGCATCAGTCGGAAAGCGCACGTTAAATCGCCAAAGTAAGTAAGTAAGTAGGTTTTAGGCAGAGAAGGGGTTTGACTCTCTTACCAAGCAGACCTCTCTCCCACAGCCCAGAGTGTGTACATCTTATAATAATTAGATCTACATCAAGTACTTTTATGAGTTATCATGGTGTAATATTTATACATCATTTCATATAATTATAGTTTAGCAAGTAATAATTATCATCAGGTAAAATGCATATATAAAATATTACACCATGATTACTCATAAAAGTACTTGATGTAGATCTAATTATTATAAGATAACTTAGTATAAATGTTATACCATGATAATGTGCTGGAAAGTGAAGACAGTGTGCATCTCATACATATTCTAATATTATACATTTTAGTGTTGAATATAGATTTAACAATATTAATGATTAACAGTTTGGAAACAATAATATGCTAGTTACTGAATCTGTTAGTCGTTTCTAAAAATTTGTGTACATACAAGAATATTTTTGTATTCAGGAAAACATCTAAGTTTGGATCACCAAAAAGAATACTATATAGAGTTTTTTGTCCTCCAAGATTATTGATAGCTGTCAGTATTGTCTCCCTAAAATCATCATATAAGGTACATTCGAAGAAGAAATGGAATGAATTTTCACAAGGAGCATGCTATACAAGGAGCATGAGATAAATTCATGCTATCATCGTTATTTGACAAGGAAAACATATTTCTTCTATGTAATTATATTTTTTTATTTTTCTCGTTTTGATTGAATTATAAAAAAAATCAAAATGATCACACCACTTGACTTGATTGAAATAAACTAAAGTTCTAAAGATTGTTAACAATAGTAAAATATTACATCATAACAAAATAATTATTGCAAAATGACACAGTAAGCACAACTATATTCTTATATATAAATTGATATGATTAATAATCAATAATACATGGCAATTGCTGGCACAAAAGAAATCTTTTTGTTTTAAAAGTTTCAAAACATGTTTGTGGACATAAAACCAGATGGGTTTCACAATTAAACAAAGGGAATAAATGAGTTATGATTGCAATACACATGGGAATTAAAAATAATTCTTTTTATACTTTAAGTTTTTAGTTATGTCAAATATCAATTTATGCATTTGAAATATTTGAATACAAACTGTAAAAGAGTTATCTGTTTCTGTAAATTATATAAAGATCACATGTAGATTGAACATTTACTGGACATTAATTAGTTGTTGTTTTTTGTTCATTTGATGACATGATTAAATTGGTACAGTAAAGTAAATATCATTTTGGTAGAAATATTAATTGTTACCAAAATTGCAGATCAAACTGTACTTTACTTTAAATATTTACACACCCTTTATGTAATAATTCAGTTGAAATATTACACCTCATGCTATCTAATCTGTCAACATTGACAATCAAAATAACAACTGTTCACAATCACAACAGCACAAGTAGATCTAGAGGTCTAATATTTTATTGGAATGCATTTGAGTCCATTACAATTTACATCAAATACGCAACTGATGCAAACTTCTGATTTGTTACGATTGTAAATTCTCAGTAGGTTACAATTTGATACATTAGCCTATATTAACATATCAATTTAGTTAGTTTCTGACATATATCTAGATATGGTCAAAAGGTCAATATTTCGACTTCAAATACAACCCGCAAAGTTATTTAAACTCACAATAAATAGTTTGGTTTAATGGTGTGTAAACAATGAATTATTCTTTACAAGATTTCAGTAGCATTTGTATTAAGTCTGTTCAGCTACCATAAACTGCACAGGGAGTTACCAGGTGGTCATGGATATTTTAAATTGAAATCACAACAGAACGGCCAGACTCAAATTTATATTGGTAAGGAGACCAGATAACAGTAGAATAGTTTGTCAATAAGAATAATGTTCAATACTTACGATAAATGTACCGGGATGGTTAAATTGTCACAATTTGTCCCGATTGCATGCCTTGTTGACATCTCCATGTGTTTCATGTGCTATCCAGCCTTCACCTTCTGCTCTCCAAGCCTCGCTTTCAAACCGGAAGTAGCGAAGTGTGAAAAAGGTCAATGGAGAACGGCTAAAGAACAGGAAAACTTACCGTTCCAAGGTATTTGTAATCACAACACATTGAGACTGCGTGTAGGTGCTGATAGTGGTGATAATACCTTCGTAGGAGATTAGGCTGTTGCTAATGCATTAGGTAACCAATTCTATACTCCGCTCCACTTTAAATTACTAGATAGTAATCAAAGCTAATGAAGATGCTACTAGCTTTTCTATTGACAATATCTCACTGGAGTATGATATGATAACAGATCCTGAATTAGCCAGAAAAATCATAACCAGTATACCGGAAGTTTAGCCATTTTGTACGATCGCGTGCTTCGACACCAAAAGATCACCAGGAACAAAAGAGATACGACATGGAATATCAATCTTAACGTCCCAGCGAGATCGTTAAAAGGTATTTTAATGTTGTTCGTGGATCCCTCTGAAGCATTTGCAAGAGATACCGAGAAGTTCTACAACCCCAAGATTACGAAAGTAGAATTGACTCTCAAGGGTGTGCCAAATCAACTATATAGTCAAGGCATGCGAGCATATCAACACTGGGATGAGATTAAAAAACTCCCTTCTATAAAACGAAGCCCAGAAGTTAACGCGGATGTATCGATGGCTGAATTCCTTACCACGAAGTATGCGCTATGGCTCAACATGAGAACCACAGACGATGACCAACTACATAGCAGTGGGCGGAGAATAGAAAATGCCAGCGAAGGTGTTGCTATACAGATAACGAAGCTCTTCAAAGCGGCTTGTAAATTAAACATATATTTGTACGTGATTATGGACCCGCAACTTTATATACAGAATGGAAGATTCGTGCAAGCAATCTATTAATAATCTTTCACCTAAAGAACCGCACTGCACTATCATCTGCAGGCAAACGGGTGGCCGAAAAACAGCTTTTATTCTAGATATTTTACAAAGTCATTATCGGGATGTTTCTAACCAAATTATTATTCTGTGCCCGACTATAAGCATTAATAAAACATACATATCTAGAGATTGGGTAATGAATGATCTCGGGGTGCACAAAGTTGATCTGGGGGATCGTTTACAATACTGTTTACGAATATGTCATGAAAAATACAAAGGAGAATCAACCCTTTTCATAATAGACGACTGCAGTGTGAGTAAAGAACTTACCAAAAAGAAAGATATGCTTTCGTATTTAGCATTCTCCGGAAGACATACTCAGCATAGCGTTTGGGTACTTACTCAAAAATACAACTCTGTCCTGAAAGATCTCAGAGAGCAGTCCAAATGGGTAGCCCAGTTTCATTGCAAAGGCCAAGATTCATCTGAGGAATGTTTACCCGAAAATGATGTTATTTATACCAAGCCCGAACGAGATAAAGTCAGAAAACTGTTAGCGGAAACGAAGCACTGTAAACTCATATTAAAAACCAATCAACCAGCTGCTTATGCAATTGCTTAGCGAAAATAGCAAAAATATAGCAAAAATAGCAACTGCTGCGCAAAATTATATCAACTGCTGAGCAAAAATATAGCAAATTTTAGCAAATATAGCAAAAATATAGCAAATATAGCAAAAATACAATAAACTGAACATTCAGGGTTAATATTGTGCTTTGAAATCCTCATTCTTTTGCAACAGTTTATTATTTCGGGCTGTATTGGATATGTCATATTATATTATGCTAAACTTAAATATCTCCTTCGGTATTACATTATGGAATGCGACGAACTTATCGAACAAATGCTCAAAGAACCTGATCAACATGCAGAAGTAGTTACAGATAAATTTTTAGATAAACATAGAGAAAGACTCGTGCTTTGGTAGCCGGTGGAAAATGTTCCCAATATTTTGGGGAAAATTATACCACTGAAAAAATTGACAACATGACCGATGAAGAAATTAAAAAACTGTATGCGCATTACGAGTCTAGACTGGGATCTACCAAGACTAAAACAATAGGGTCGGCTATGTTACAACTATATGCCCCGGTCACACATTCACAGATCGTCTTGCCGGATCCACTACGGATGGAAACTCACGGATGACCCCGGAAAAGACTATATCCGTGGTCCGCTACGGATGCACCACGGTTTGACTATGGGTTTTTACGGATCAACCAAGGATAATGCAGAAAATGGGCTCCTTGACAATGGGGAGTGATATGGATTGCTACGGTTCGGTACGGTTTAGTACGGAATGACAAGCGTCACGGCGTATGCACTGCGGATTAACAACGGTTCGCTACGATTGTAGTACGGGTTAGCACGAATTAGAACGGTCTGGCACGGTTAAGTACGGCCTCTCACGGAGCGCCACGGACCTGCCACGATAAGCAATCCGTATACATGAATATAACTTTGAACTTTAACTTTGCATTATATTGTTCCTGTTTTAATGTTGGTGCTCTATATTCAGATCACTGTGAAAACAGACTTGAGTGAAATGTGACTCTCATAAAGTTTCTTGTTAAATACATGTACTTTATTTCACTTCAATTTTTAGTGTTCAACTTTAATCTTTTTCATCTATAGTTTTCCAATTTTTATTGTTCAAGAATATATTATGTTTCAAATTCACAAAGTGAGAAATAAAGACAGAAATAAAAGGTTGATATTAACATTTGTAAATGCTGTTAGTGTATGTTTTTTATGTAAGTACAAATAAGAACATATTCCAAAGTCCAATAATTTTAATAAAACATGATCTGTAAATATCCAACACAATTCGACCGTTCTGAAGGATGATCTTTTATACCATCCTATTCTGCCATGGCACCGCCCCGACAGGTGAATTGACGTAGTGTTTAAGGTAAAGCCTTTGCTGTGCCAGCCCTGGTGTTCTGCACATCGTCCATGTTAACACCCTCTCTCCAGGCTCCAGGGATGACGTTGTGGTTAACATCCTCTTGATCTGTTCACCAGGATATCTGACCCTCATGATGTTGTGAAGGCACACACATGCGAGGACTATGGCATATACTGTATCAGGGTCCTGCAACATGACGGAGAGCAAACACCGGAATCTGTTTGCAAGGATACCAAATGCATTTTCCACAACTCGTCTGGCCCTCGAGAGACGGTAGTTGAAGATCCTCTCGTCATTGGCAAGACCCCGTCTGGAGAAGGCTTTCATGAGCCAGGTATCGTCTGCAATGATATAGTAAGACATCGGTCTGTCATCACCAGAAAGGGGGGCTGCTGTTGGGATGCCAATTACACCCCTTTCAATGGCATTTTCCAGCTCACACTGGTTCCAAATCTGAGCATCGGAGCAACCAACTTGTGCACCAATATTCACCCACCGGAGCTGGTAATCAGCGTCGACTAGGGCCATCAGAACTATTGAGTGATATCCAGGGGTCCGGAAATCGTCATATGCGCCGGACATGTCCGATTGGGAATCTCAAATGTCTGGTTTAAAATATTGCTTACCGGACATTTAAATTCTTCTGTCCGGACTTATTAAAAAGTATTGTCCTGACATTCTTAAATTTTGACCGGACATGATCAACAGTTTCTGTGTGCAATTGTAACACAATGAAGATTATCTACACTGACAAGCTTTGTTTGTTTTGATTGCTGTAAATACCTCGTACCTACATGATAGTCCAATCGGTCAATCACTGTAATAGTCCATAAACTGAGTTGACACTGATTAATCAAGGATTAATTACTGAGTACATCTTGTTAATTAGAGTGAAAGGTGTTTACAACTCTACAAAAATACCTTGCATCATCGACGTACCTCATTATCCTCATAATGCTACGATACGTAACCTCAGACAAGATGCGAAAGCCTGACGACAGCCAGTCAACCGATGCAGATCAGTCGAGCGGATCTGCCAAACCCTCAAAGTCTGGATGATCATTTTGGAAGTCGTGGCTAACGACTTTCACTTGGTTGACAAACAATGAGGATTTGCAGATTTTATTGTTTTCAGTAGCCAGTCATATATTGAATCTCGTTTGACCGCCATTTTGCTTTCTGTGACGATCGATATCAATTTTTTTATGGTCAAATATGGGATAATAGTCTCGATCCAAATGTTACAACGCGTACACTTGGGCAGGCTCATGAATATAACTCATGAATATTAATCAGACCGTTCACTACGTTAACAGATCGTTATCATAACAGAAACAGACGTATGTTTTCCATATATACCTAAAATGATATTATTTATTATTAATTGTCCAGTGAATTAAACAATATAAATTGAAACAATTCATAATTCATCATATTATGAATACGTAGATCTAACAACTTCTAATGTGTGTGAAAAGTCGTACTAAAATACGCTATTTGAAGGGGGCGTGGCCTAAATGCAAATGTCCGATTGGGATTTTAAATTTTCCGGACACCTGGTGATATCCTTAATAGTTGTAGTATAGGGAGCCACCGTTCTTAGGACACCGTATGCCATTTTGCAGAAAACTGGTCGGCTATTGCCTGCCACTGTTCAGGCTCAGTAGGGGTGTCAATAACATCCCCAGCATATGTTGCAATTATGATCTCGCATATGTCCCAAACAATACCAGAGAGAGTATTGTGCGCCACCCTGAAGCCGTACATCAAGGTCCGGTAGCTGTCCTCTGTAGCCAGGTATCGCAGGGTGACTGCTAGCCTCACTCCCGGTTCAATGGACTGTCTGTACCATAATCTTCTCTTCATAATCATGTGACCCACTACTTGTAACAGTTCTTGGAACATCGGTAGGTTTATTCTCACAAAGTTCTTAAAAGCAGCTGGATTTTCCACACTCAGTTCAGCCATGAGTGCTTCATACTGGCCGTGGATGGGTCATGGGAGGAGCCAGTCCCTGGTCCACCATCTCTTCTGCCTCCGGTCACCTCTCAGTCTGTCCTCAAGCAGCTCCACCATGGCCCTGGCATTTTGTGGCATATCAATGTCCAGGTCCAGCCAGTTAGGTGCCAGCCTCAGTTGTTGGTTGTTCATGTTGGTTGTTGTTAGATGTAGACTTCTTGGATGAAACAGATATGAAGTAGGGCCCTATAAACTGGAAGCCTGGAGACAGAACAGGGGTGACACCTAGATGACATAATCCGTAATAAACTGTAGTGGACCGTAGTAAGCTGTATTATGCCGTGATGTCACGTAGTAACCCGTAGGAATCCTCGAGAAACCTTGGTAATCCCTACCTATCCCTAATAGAACGTAGTACGATCGTGCTGATCCGTGACAAATCCGCAACAAACCGTATTGTATCCTTGGCTAATCCGTGGTGTAACCATACAAGTACGTAACTAACCTTACCGATCCTTGGCAACTTGAGTCCGGATATGTACTACGAATAATTACGGTTTATTACGGACTACAATACGGATACAATACGGACAGCTATGGACCACTACAGATTGTGCCGAATGATGCCAGATCATATCCGTGGCTAATCCGGCATCCGATCCATGAATGTGTGACCAATACACAGTCGTAGCTAGTACGTTTCTTCCAATCCCAGCAGAACATCGCCTGTATTTATGCAAATCTCTAGAGAAAGACCCATTCATCGAACACGCTATAAGCGCAGTAAGCTGTGAGTTTTATCATAGATACGGAATGTTCTTAGCGCCGGTGACCACCGCTTTAATAACGGCTAGGTATTGTCAATTTAAACATACGTGCCAACTTACTAATAATGGAGACTCAAGTGACACCATACGTGAACAAGGAAATTACCCTGATTGCATCACAAGCGATTGTGGAAACACAACAAGTGGGCGAGGAAACACAATCGATTGCACAACCACAACAACAAGCCAGAGTGACTAAGAATCCTCGAAAAGTCGCAGCTGGTAGGAAGGGTGCGCTAGCGAGGAAGGCAAAACTAGTACACAATTCAAATATTGAACATAGTCTGATTAAAACTCGGGCTCCCTATACACTAGGGGTTGTTGCTATAGCAGCGGTATGGTTGTTTTATAAGACCGTAGAAGAGAAAACGTCACCAGCAATTGCATAATCACAACAAGTTGAAATAGAGTTAAGCCCTCATGTAATGTTATAAAAAGCATGACTACTCCAGTTACAGACTGTAACATGTTGGTAAACGCAATGTATCATTCAGCAGTGGTCAGCGGCTTGGCCATTGGCTATGCTTGTATAGCTAAAATGATCACTAAAGCCACACCACCCAAGCTAGAATTTAATGGTTATGATATCGGTATGATGATTCTTGATATTGGATTGGCAATGGCTACAAAAGATATGCTCATCAAACAAGGGCTTATCCCAGAAGACACAATGAAGTAATTAAACATTGAACATTTGAATATGGCAACAATTGCGCTGAGCTATTGTTAATGCTTTAGCTTTTTCGGGGAATAATTTTTTACTTTCTAGTATGAGAGGAGAGGAGCAGAAAAGACATAATAAAGCATTAGAACAACTCAAAACAGCCCAGTCACAATGGGCCAGAAATAGGATGTTAAGATTAGATTTTATTAATAATGAATTGCGTAAAGAGGGGCATTCAATTCAAACGTTTAAGGATGTTGAATCTGCCATGCAGGATTACTTCCTTGTTTATTGAAAGAAACTTGACCCAATACCGAGACCAACAATGAGTCAGTTTTATACACTGTCAGAGGCTCAGAAAGGCAGTGAGATAGCATTTATAGTGTTGGGATTGTCCACCATGGCTATTTTTAGCTATGTTCTATTGCGTATCAACCATTTATAATAACCCTGAATACTCAGCTATAAATAGCGCTGACTGTCTGTTCAGCTATGTCGAGCTGACTGTTGTCTATTTTTTAGCTACACATAAGCTATGATCTATAAATAGCGATGACAGCTATGACTCACCCATGGAGATGTGATTTGCCTTTTAGACAAATGATTTGATAGGTGTATAACCATGAATCTGTGCAGATATACACTCATATGGAAGCCGATTCAATGTCAGAAACCATGTGTTGGTATTCTTATTACATCAGACAAGGATATAAAAATTACGTTTGTTTTGTATGTGGGATTGGGGTCTAAGGTAGTTACTATTTATGTAAGAGTCACGGTGCTGATAGGGTTAGGAAGCAGATTATTTACGCTAGGAAGAGAGATTACATCAACGAGAGGAATAGGTTGGGAAGATTACATATTTAGATATGGAAATATAACCATTTAGACATTTGACTCATTTGTATATGCCATTAAATCACAATGGTGTTTGTCAGAGTGTAGAAGGCTTTGGCAAAACAACGTGGTCTACATGGATATTCTCGAATGAGAAGAGCTGAATTGATTGATTGACTCGGTTTGGAATACAACAAACCCAAGAATGTTAGAGAACTCAAAGCTCAAGCAAAAAAAAGTGGGCTGAGAGGTTATTCTCGAATGAGAAAAGCTGAATTGATTGATTTACTAGAGAATAATAAATCAGTTGATGTTGATAATAATCGATCAGGTGATGAGTTAAAATTTGTACCCACAGCCGGCGTTGGTAAATATCTAAGAGGTTGGAAGATAGATATTAATTCCAACATGGATGTTAATGATGTTAAGCCCATCGTATCGAGCAAAATTAACGACGAGTCAGATGATTTAAATAGTATAAAATACCAGCTGACGGTTAAAATGTCATTGAGTAAAAGTAACACAGACGATAGCGCTGAATATACCGACCTTATTTCCGAAGCAATCAAGAAGTTATCACCGAATCCAATACTATAAGCACATCATTAGATAAATCAATTCAACGGATACAGGAAACTTTAGAACGCTAGACTAATAGAGGTTCGGGTTGGGGTGTGGATAAAATCGATAGTTTATATTTAGATATAGCAAATTATATGCCTTTCAAAGGTGGATCTTATTTAGATTTACCCTCGTATTATAAAAAGAGCAAAGCCATAATTAATGTAAAAAATAAAAGCGATGACTGTTTCAGAATCATGATAAGATCTGCATTGTTCCCCGTAGACAAAAATCCGGATAGACCTTCTAGCTATCCCCAAAACGACGGACTAAACCTTGACTAACACCAATCTCACAAATTGATAAGGCGGAAAAACTGGAATGACCCTATAGAAAAGGGGGACAGCTGTGAAAGATGGCTGACCTGGGAAAAGGAACTAGAAGAAATCCCAATGGTCACTCTACCAAGGTGTTACACACCCCATAGTGTGGACTCTGGAAGTGCAGACTGACAACTACACATCTTTTGTGATGCTTCTGAAAGAGTGTATGGTTCAGTAGCATACTTGTGCACAGCAGACGAAGGAGCAAACATCTATGTCAGTTTCCTTATGGCGTGATCATAGGTTTCCCCAGAGAAACAGCTGTCTGGGCAACGCCTAGAACTATGTGCAGCCCTCACTGGTGCTCAGCTAGCTGATGTATTGTGCGAGGAATTAACTTTACCAATCCAGAGAGTGATATTGTGGAGTGACTCTACTACTGTACTTGGTTGGCTGAAGTCAGAATCATGCAGATGCAAAGTATTCGTTGGAACACGAGTATCAGAAATCCAGAATCTTACAGATGTACAGAACTGGCGATATGTTGACACACAGAGAAATCTTGCTGATGACATTACTCGAGGCAAACTTCTCAGAGAACTCAGCAAGGAATCGCAGTGGAGAGATGGGCCAGATTTCATGCACCAGACACCTGATCATTAGCCAGTTACCCCAGTGACAATAGACTCTGACAATACAGAGATAAAGAAATCTGTTATGTGTGGCACAATTGTTGTGAATACACCTCAGCTGCCAGATGCGGAACAGTACACATCCTGGGAAGCCATGTGGCTGATGTTAAAGTCCTTTGATGGGGCGGCCTTGCCTGAAAATGCTCAACCCTTGACTGCTGAACGGTTTGAACAAATCTCTATCGACTAGTGCAAATAGAGTCATTCCCCGAGGAATTCACAGCACTACATTCAGGTAAACAATTGCCTCCAGACAGCAGACTCCTCCAGCTTGACCCTATTTATGATGCAGAATCACATCTGATCAGAGTAGGAGGGCGCTTACAGAGAGCTGAATCTCTAAATACAGTCATCAAACATCCAATTCTTCTTGACCCACAACATGTCACAACAAAACTGATCACCCGGGATCAAGATGAGAAGCTCTTACACTATGGGCAAGACTGTATACTCGCAGAGATAAAACGCAGATTTTTTATATTGAGGGGATGAGAAGCGATTTGACGCCATCACTGTCAGTATTCCACCTATCAGAAATGGCGCCCAAACCCGAGGACACAGAAAATATCTGACTTTCCACCACCACGTCTGCGACTTTTCAAATCATCATTCTTCTCAATAGAGTTGATTGCTTCAGACCAATGTATGTGAAGGTTGGATGTCGCTTAGGTGCGGTGAAATGGGGTTTAACGTCGCGTCCAAGATTATTGCACTTATATAGCAACGTGCATGCACGTGTGTGTGTGTGTGCGTGTGGCTGCTTGTACTAGTCCGGACTGATGCCGATTTATAGTGCTAGCCTATTAAGATACCATGCCACGGTTTAAAATGAATACCCCACTCACAGTATACTGACTCTGAGTCGACCAGTCCTTGTCCCCTTAATGCCGAGCGCCAGGCAGGGTAACATAAAGTACCATCTTTTAACATCTTTTGGTATGATGCGGCCGGGGATCGAACCCCGGACCTTCCGCTCTCCAGGCGGGCGCTCTACCACTAGACCACGGAGACGGTTGGACGTCGCTTAGAGAAAGGATGGGGTTTGATATTTATATGTATGACCACCCATGCGGTGTATTTAGACATACTCAGAAGCATGGACTCGGCTGCATTCCTCGTGGCTGCTTCGCTTCACTGAGGGGCAAACCTTACGAACGCATCTCAGACCAAGGTTCCAGTTTCCGAGGGGCTAAAACAACAGAGTTGCAGGAGGCACTTGCAAGTATGGAACCAGACCTTGCTGAATAACTGGATCGCAGATTTGTGTTCAATCCTCCTCATGCACCACACTTCGGTGGTGTTTGGGAAAGAGAGATGAAATCTGTGAAATATGGCCTCCGAGTGGCACTAAGAGAGCAGACAGTGACAGAATCTGTGTTACGTACCATTCTAGCGGAGGTGGCAGAGATTCTAAATTCTAAGCCTTTAGGCTACATTTCATCAGATGTCGGAGATATAGGCCAAGTTACACCAAACATCCTGCTGATTGGCCGCCATGATGCTTCTCTTCCACAAGTCGTCTATCCAGCCCATGAACTATTTAGCAGACACAGATGGCACCACAGTCAAGTTCTGGCCAACCACATTTGGGTACACTTTGTCAAACATTATCTTCCTGATCTGCAGTGGCGCACAAAGTGGCAGAAAGAAAGACAAAACAGATGACGTCGTGATAGTTGATCCAAAGCTCATAAGAGCTCAGCGGCCTGTTGGTAGAGTCACCAAAACCTACCTCGGAACACATGGATATGTTCGCACTGCCACTGTCAGTGTGAAAGACAAGGTGTACACCAGACCAATCATAACCTGAATGTGCTGATGACGATAATTGACTCTAGTTCCAGTGTGGAAAGACTTTATTCTGATGTTGACAAATTTAGTTCCTAAATTTGGGGGTGGCCGTGTCAGAAACTGGGGTTCACAGGGTCATGTACCTATTAAGTTGTAGTCTATCACATAAAAGGGGCCCCCTTGCTGCCAGGGTCAAAGTAATAAGTGATTTGGCTTTGTTACACTTTTATGCTATTTTCACCAACAAGCTGTGGGATAGTGAAACTTTGTTTGGGCTAGAGGTGTCATGATCAATAGAAATATCAATATATTGCTGTTGGTAAGCACTTAAAGTCAATAAATCAATTGTTAAATCAGTTTCCAATCAATAGTATCGATTTTGGTTTGGAATATCGATAGTTTTGATTGTATTTACCATATCAATAAAATACATGCAAAGCTGTTCAAATTTGTTTTTCTTTTGATCATGAGTGGTAGTAATTAACACATGGTAATGTGGAAGTTTCTTTTTCTTAAATTATTAGGGTAGAGACAAAAACAAATCAGTCATATGTCATAGCGACTGATTCACGACACCCATTGTCTGAAGAACATTTAATTGCAAAGGCTCATTACCCTGGAGCCATGACATCTATATGCCTTGAAACACTTAATTGCTGTTATATATAAGATGCTAATCCTATTTGTTAATCCCTATTTTTGTGTACATCGACCGTCTGCGATCCTGAATGAGATGTGCAAGTATGTCACTGATGATTTACTGTTTACATTTATATCTATTACTTACTAAATGTCAGGTGAGCTTGGCTATGTAAGCCTTGGTCCAGAGAGAAAGAAAAAAGAAAGGTCTTACCCTTAACTAGCTAGGGTTAGGCTGGGTGCTCCAGGGCACCTAGACAACAACCACTACCACTATGTGCTGACCTGGCACATAGATCCTTTGTATGTATATATCTACATGTATAAAGTAAAACTGTATATACCGCAAGCCATCATCTCCAAGTTGTCACTTCCTACAGGAACCAAACGTCAGACCGACACACGTTGTTACATATCCCAAACTTTACTTTTGTTGTTATGGTTATCACATTCAAAGGAAACTTCAGTTCAAAGTTTTAATTCAGCTCTAAAATCCATCTAAAATTATACACTGAAAACTATCGATATTTATCGCAATAGTTGCTTGCAATATCAATAGTTATCGCAATGGTTTCTTTCAATATCAATAGTTTTCGCAATAGTGATTTCCAGACAAATAGTCATCCCTAGTTTAGACCGTCACACTGACCAGCTCTCGTGTAGCTCAAACCGTTTCTGTTCAAAGTCAAGTTTGGTTTTTATGGAAACCATAGGTGTCAATTGCATATCCGTGTATGCAGATAATTCAATAAGATGTGTGATAGGTGAGATATGCTTTGCCAATTTACATTGATTTTTCGTGCATTTTACAGCTTTTTCACATCTGTGACACCAACTATTATGTTAACCTCTTTAAGGGGCTTTTAGAAGCTGGTATGATGAACAAGGGAGATAGTTATATAGATATACAACTTCTTTATTACAACAAATGCGACGTTTTGTGTAGTAACTAAGACTATTATTGAGCAAGTGATAACAGTAATGGGAAGTAGGAATGTTACATATACTCAACAACAAAACTTCCTGTGACACCAATATTTTAGTGTATGTTTCAAACAAGTAAAGTTTGGTTTTCAATATTGTAGTACATGTATGGAATCAAGTCACAAAAATGCAACTGATTCCAGCAACAGTGACTGCAAGAATCATCCCTGGCCTTCAACGAATATCTTCCCAAACCGGACGTCGTCGCCTCAGATGACCCGCCAGACGTCCCATTTTGACAGGTAACCACTGTCAAGCACATCTATAGTGGTACAGACAGTGTCTTTGCTGGACGGCCATGCAGTGGGGACAAGTTCTGTTCACTGACGAGTCTCGTTTTCACCTCAGCCACAGCGATGGATGGACTCGAGTTTACCGACGTCCAGGTGAACGTTACGTCAATCATTGTGTCATGGAAAAAGATTGGTTCGGGGGCGGCAGCGTTATGGTATGGGGTGGGATTACAGCAAGACAGAGGACCCGTTTGATAGTGGTAGACGGAAATCTCAATGGACAGCGCTACCGCGACGAGATCATCGGCCCTGTTGTTCTACCGTTTTTGTGTCGTCATGGCCCAGGCATTACCTTTCAACATAACAACGTCTGGCCTCATATTGCTCGACTTGTTCAGGATTCCCTTCAACAAAACAACGTGAATGTCATCCCCTGGCCGGCTCAGTCCCCTGATCTCTCACTGATCGAGCACGTGTGGGATGAGATGGGTCAGCACCTTCGACGTCCACCACGTGTTCCACAGACACTCCAGGAACTTCGAAACATGCTCCAGCAGATATGGACAGATATCCCACAGGACTTTGTGCGACGCCTGGTCCATTCTATGAGACGAAGATGTGTTGCTTGCATCACAACCAGAGGTGGACACACACGCTATTGATTTGTAAATTGACATTTTGGCATGTTCATGTTTTTTTATGAAATCACGCATTTTCTGAAGTCAGTAAGTCAAATTAAACCATTTGAACACTTACAGGAGCCTTTTATCTGTTGCAAACCAAAATGGTTTTAGATTTGGTAAAAACATAACTTTGCATTAAATCTTATTCAATGGCACAGGAACTTTTGTTCAGTCAGTATACATGTGGATAACTGGTGTTTATACAAGGTTCAATGATGATAGATTGATGTTTACACAACAGATCAGGTTGAAGTATAAAGCCTGTATGTATAGCACTTGTTCAATTATTACCTTGGACAAGTGTAAAGGTCGTATCAAGGTATTTACTGATATAAAAAAAGTAGAACAAATGTGTTTGTTCATGCAAGTTTCATCTTTGTAGTTTTCAAGAAATGTTAAGAATGGACAGATGACGGACAATGTGCCATAACATAAGTTGACTAAACTAAACTATGTCCCTTTTATTTTCGATGGACTTCAGCTAAACACCAATGAGAACATTTCAACTTGAAGAGGTCAACATCTTGTAATCCACTTCATAGATTTCCAGAGAATTATGTCCAGTACCCAGTAATACATTTATTCTGCAAGGCAAAAGACATGACAAATGAAACTGTTCAAGACTTACCTTGTCTGACAAACGTCTGGTTGACATCCAAAAGTATGTCACAGCCTTCAACAATCATCCGTTCTATCGAAAGGTTCTTGCGAATGTTTTCTGTTTCGCTCACTTCATCATGCATCACCTGTATAAACATATGTGTGCTCACTCATTTTCACAAACAATCGTGTTTCAACAACTTATAACAAACAAGAAAGATGGATAAACAAACTTGAAGCAGCCTTCACTAACTTTTCCGAATTCCCTGAAACCTTCAATCCATTAAATTTACTATGAACTATTTAGGCTTCACCAAACAGATTCACTCACCAATACCTATCTATAATCAACTTTGATCTCTAATTTGCTCACATTTTCAAGTAAAGGAGTGTTTCATGTCTTCCGCGACCTTAATAATGAAGCTTTGCGCTCTTCGAAACTAGTGACATCAACTACAGTCCGTTTGACTCCAAATGAGAACGATGAATTGCAAAATAACTCGAAATCCAGAAAAGTGTATGAAACATCAATACGGTACTTGACCATGAATACCTTGTACCCAACAAAATCTATATTTTGTGTAATTTAAGACCCATGATGGATGAAGTTCTTTAAGAAACTATCATGTAATTTTGTATAGAAATGTGTACATGACACGTAGGGGGACAAACCGTGGAAGGAAATCAAGTAGTTCTTGTCGAGCCCTTAGCAGATACACTTGGATTTGTAATAGGAGACGAAAAAGTATCAATAATAATACCACCCAACAAAACAGTGCATGGAGATAAATTACCAGATTTAGTTCCCTATAAAGAGTTGTGCATCCATCTTGATGAAATAAGCACGACGGATAATATTCAACTCAAAAGTCCTTCAACTCTACTCAGATCTATTCCAGTCAAATTGAAAAATACAATAGCGGTAGAACGGACTCTTTCTCAACATTACAATATAAAAAATTAAAGCGTGGTATTATCTCAGACCTCAAAATTTCTGTATTAGATGTAAAACATCAACCTGTACATATAGGATACTTAAGTGTAACACTCCATATTATTAATAATGGTTGATTCATCAGGCCCTGGAATGCTCAGACAATGTAATACAATTGCGCTTTCCGATCTCGGAGACACAGAAGGATTCGGTAAACCCGGTACCGATGGTAAGTTATACGCTTTACACTTACAAGATAATGTATACAAGCGGAAAGAAGTTACATTCACAGGTAATCTAGGAGATTTAAGCGATGTCGACGTTAGTAGACTCTATAAAAACACTTCGTACAATCTTATTCTCAACGGTGATAATAAATGGACTATGGTTGAAGCAAACATCGGGTGGCTACTGAATATCGTCATTACCCCACCGTATGTGATGACGGGTAAGGAACATAATTTAACTAAGATAATAAATAGTGTGATCGTACTCGGGGCTCATATCCCATCTAAAGGAAAAAGTGTGTTAGTCACCCCCCTGCCAGAAAACCCAGGTTATATGTTATATAGTCGTCCGGCAGTAAAAAAATGTTAGTTTAAATGTTGTTACTGAATTCAATGATATTAAACAGACCTTGAGTGCAATACCTAATATTTCTACACTTATTATTAAGTCTTGTTCGGAGATGCACCGGAAAATGCCTTCGAAATATTACCAGGTCTATCGATTAAATGGTTCAAGAAACACGAGCGTCGAAGTTGCAGTATTATTCATATTGGAGCATCGCCCGTTGCAACCCTTCAGGAGGTCTAAATTATTAAAAGTGGTAGTATTTTTCTTACTAAGATATTCATGCCGTATAATATTCATTTGATAAGGTTGATGTATACTCTCAAAACATTGAAGCAAGACCAATTAAAGACTATTATATGACCGTAACATACACTATGAGTTTATATCCGGTGCTTGATGAGGCATCTGAAAAGATTGATACTGTTGATGGATTTAGATTACATCAAATAAGCGACATAAAATATCAAATAGATAAGGAGAGGGAATTTAGACTTGGATTGTATAAAAAGTATCGCAGAGCCGTTGAATGCTCTCGACAGAGTTGACACCATGCTTATAACGGCTGGCATAGGACTCGGTGTTGCTGGTGTTGGTTTATTATCAACTATAATCGCCGCGCCTATCATACTTAGCATGGAAATAGCGGCTGGAGTCTCAGGACTGGCAGGAATAGCGATAAAATTCATTTCTCGTAGGTTGCAAAAGAAAGCATTAAAACACGATAATATTAGGATACTCGCTGAAGCAAAGTTGAACAGCATTGAGGATCATATTTCAACAGCAATGGCTGCTTGTAAGATATCTGAGGAGGGGTTTCGTTTAGTGTTGTCGGAACTCACCAAATACAATGCAATGAAGCCGGAGATTCGATCAAATTCTAGTGAGACCAGTGGTATTAGCGAAGACGAGAAAAAAAAAAAAAAAGTTTATAGAACAGGGGAGGCAACAAGCGCATCAATTATTCCGTGTCAAAACCAAAGAACTGGTTGGAGATTAAAAATAGATTGCTTACTATCATTAGATCACATTTAGAAGAATGCTTACGTAAATATATAATAATGGAATTTATGCTGAAGGACAAATTTATCAAATGGAGAGAATTACCACAAGGTATATATTATATCAGTGATGTCAAACCAACCAAATACGGTCATCAATTGTTTCTTACCAATTACCAAGAAGAATATATAGTCTGGTCTCCTAGTAAAATAAACGAAGAATGTTGAATATCACTTCGTTAGAAATAATGGTATATGTATGAATAAATATAATAGAGAATATTTTCATTACAATTTAGTTTAGTCTCAACATCGTTTTTGTACTAAAAATTCCCTCTATGGTATCATTGATTGACTCAAGGTAGTGGTGAGCTAGAGGCAATGTAACTTAAACTTATGACTATCGTTGAATCGCATCAGCGTTTTGGTATAAAAAATTCCATCTGTAGTGGTGGTATAGGTATGTAAATCCGGCTCCAGTGGTATTATCAATATTTTTGGTTGCATTTTGGAAGCCCTGAGTAAAAACGCAATATAAAAAACAAATCGCCAAAACGCACCATTTCAATTAATATGTGGGTATTATGCACTGAAATCGAAATGCACGAACTGTCACAAACTGTAGTGGGTATAAAACTGTGGCCAATTCTTGGACCTACCACCACTTGGTCAACAATGCCACGCCTAACTTAAATTCAGAGAAACCAGGCTATCGGACGTTTGGAAGCTGGAACAGTCTGTCCAAGATGTTGGCCGTCATTTCAACGTTAACATAACCACAGTTTACCGTCTCCTGCATCGATACAATGCTACACAGACCACAGATGACCTTCCTCGGAGCGGTTGTCCTAGGGTCACCACACCTCGACAAGATCGGCAGATTACCCGTCAACACCAGCGACATCTGTTCCTAACTGCAAGTGAAAGTGCTCGACAGACCATAGGAACAGATAATCGACACATTAGCCGTGACACTGTGATCCGACGTCTCCCTTCCAACAACCTCAGATGTCGCTGACCAGCACGTCCTCCTGTTCTCCAACCACAGCATCGACAAGCACGACTTCAGGGCACAGGGTCATCACAATTGGCGTCATCCTGAGTCGAGGCGTGTCATCTTCTCTGATGAAAGTCGCTTTTGTGTCTCCCATGCAGACGGAAGAGTCAGAATTTGGCGGCGTCAAGGTGATCGTTTCGCTGACAGAAATGTGGAAAGGGATCCATGGGGTGGACCTAGCGTCATGATATGGGCAGGGATTGGACTTAATGCCAGACTTGGACCCATGTGCTTTCTGAATGTTGGTCAAGGTCGGGGACACGGCGTCACTGCTCAGTGGTATATCGACCAGGTGATCAGACCCCACGTTGTTCCATTTTTTGCACAACATCAACAACACATTTTCCAGCAGGACAACGCCAGAGCTACCATGGCCTTTCTGCAACAACACAACATCCGTGTTCTACCGTGGCCAGCCCTCAGCCCTGATCTGAACCCCATCGAACACTTGTGGGATTGGGTTCAAAGGCGTCTGCACAATGTGGGCCCAGTCCCTACAACTGCCAATGAACTACGCAAAGCTGCTCTGGATGTGTGCAGGAGGATCCCCTATAGGGCCTTCACAAATCATCTGATCCACTCAATGTACAGGAGATGTGTAGCAGTGATCAATGCTAATTGTGGTCACACCAGGTATTGACTGACATTTTGGGTATTGACCCGAAACTGTGTAAGCCCTTTCACCATGGCTAATAATCATTCTGGTTCAAAGCATAGACATATAGAATCAGGTTCATCTGATGAGACTTTTGCAAATATTGAATCCTGGGCTAGATTCCTTATGATCGAGGCTGAAGATCATCAACCCATCAAACTGAACCCTTTAGCCAATTCTAAAGGCATTCATGGTTATTGTGGAGAGGTGACTTGACTTCGTTCTGTCTCCCACCTTGTAGAATGTGTGAAGAAACAACAATTCCACAATCTCTTATCAAATTTCTGAACACAGGACACTCAACTCCTGCCGAAGCATTGTCCGTGACAGGACCCGTTCCTTGTCAGACATGTCTGAACAAGAAATTGCTGAAGAGTTACAAAACCAAGGAGTATCTTCTGTGAAACGTTTCACCTGCAAGAAGGATGATTAAACTTTTGAACAAACTAATACCTACTTGTTTATGTTTGCCAGATCTTCTATCCCACAATCAATCAAAGATGGATATGTCAACATTAGAGTGGAGGTGTATGTCTCTAATGCTTTAGATGTCAACATTTTGGCCATGGCTCTAAGTCGTGTCGTTGTTCCATGGTTTGTCAACGCTGTGGTGACAACCATAAAAGTACTGATTGCCAACAAGCCCTCAACAAGCGAACTGTGATGGCAAACATATTTGGTTTGGAAAAGGTAGATAACAGTTTAATTCACAATCACCACCTCAATCAACAATGAATTACTCTGCTGCTGTCTCTGTGCCAGCTCAATCTAAATCTGTCACTGTTGACATGGGTCAAATCTGATCGACCCGTGGCAACTTCTGCCATCGAGCTTGACAAATCTGCACAAACATCAGTACCACCTTCAAACTTCTCAGGCAGCGAGTCAGACTCCACCAGAACCAGGCCTTGAGCAAACAACAACTGCAACTGTCCATCGGACAAAACGGGAAAGAAGTTAGGTAGAAAACAATCACCAAGGAATCTCCCTCTTTCAGAGGTGCCTCACCACAACTCCTATATTACTCTGGACATGGAAGTAACTCATTCGTCACAGAATTCTGGTAGGAGTTCTTCCTCCTCACGTTCGTTCGAGACATCGAGTGCGGCGTTAAACAACAAACCAACCAACCAACTACACTTCAGTGAAATTGCAGAGGACTTAGAAAGAATTTTAATGAGATACAATTGTTAGTTCAAGATTATGAACGTTAGCAATATGTCTCCAAGAGACATATCTTAAGCATACTGATACATTGGATCTAAGGCAGTACAATTATCATCATTCATTTTCTCCTCCGGGTGATAAAGTGACTGGAGGCTCTACTATTTTAGTCAGACAGACCGTCATTCACAGCCCTATCCATTTAAATACTAATCTTCAAGCTGTTGCTATCCGCATTACCTTGCACATTCCTTTGTGGAAGTGATCACTTCCCTACTGTTCTAAAAACTGTAACACCGAATGATGACCCACCTTCATCACAGTGGAATTTTACCAAGCCAAGTTCCAAATACTATCTTTGGCCATCTATGAATGTTCCTGATCCTATACAAAAATTTTCAGATATATTAAATGCTATTGAAGATGACAGCATTCCTAAGTCCTCTGCAAACCCTCATATACGTAGACCACGGTTTGTATGAAACATAATGTGTCGATATATTACAACCTAACAAATTCATCAATGTACCTGATCCCATCCAATGCAATCATATGGCTGATCAAATAATTCCTAAGTCCCCTGCAAATCCTCATATTCGTAAACCATGGTTTAATTATGATTGCAAACAAGCAAGAAAATGTAGGAAGAAAGCGGAAATATATTTTCAATGCAATCCTACAGTTCATAACTATAAACCAAATAAGTGTCAATCACGGAGGAACTTTGTCTCTAAACTTAATTCATGTACACCCATATCCAATGTGTGGAACATTGTTAAAAAATAAAAGGCAAAGGTTCAAAATCTTCTGTACATCATTTTAAAGAAGGTGCCAAAATAATAACTGATAAATTAGATATTGCAAATAAACTTGACAAATTATGTTCCTGAGCTTCAGAAATATAAGAAACAACAGGAAAAGAAAAAAGTCAATTTTGATTCTTATAATGGTAAAGATTACAATGAAGTACATTACATGAGCTACATACCACTGACGGATTGCTGACGGTTTATAATCTTGTGTTAATAAGTGTAAAATGTGTCCTGAGACCTCTGTAATTACATTGAATGAAGGATTTGTATTAGTCATTAAGGTGGAGTAGCATGGGATCGACTCCTGTCTTTCTTTTTTGCTCACATTTAATGTTTTGTTCAATGGACTGAAACGTATAATCACTGCAGTCAGTTGGAACGAAATATGATCACCTTGATGAGTACAGGCATTACCAAAATGATCAATTTCTACACATCAGAAGCAAGTAGCCTTGATTTTTTAGATTTTTGGTATCTGGCCACAAATACGACTTGTAGGCCTATATTTTCACAATATTTCATACTGTTTCAGGTCAATTTCAATAACCGCTGCTCTGTATGTATGAACATTTTATACTTGTCAGGTGAACTTGTGGCATGTCAAAATGAGCTTTGGATGGGGGCTGCTTTGTATTTGCGGTGCATTGCAAACTCTTTCCTAGTTGTAGGAAACGTTTCACGAGGGACAGATAACATACTTTCGAGGTGTACTGTAGAACAACAGACGAATTGGTTCAGGGTTTCTGCGCTTTCTTTAATAACAGTAAAAACACTTTATATCACTTGGTTCTACAAAACGTTTTACCTGGCGAACGTGGCAGAGACTGCTGAGAGAGGCTGTGGTGATTGTTCAGGCACGACCAGATGCGACGAGAGCTTGTCCTAGTGTGTTGTTCTGCTGAATGCTGGGTTGACTAGCTGTTTAGTTGTGGCGGCTGTCAGAGTCCTTAGGCTGATCTCCTGGACTACTCTGTCGATCTGGGCGTGGTTGGTGTTGCTTGTTCTGTGCCTTTCTGCCTCTCTGCCTACTTCACTGATGGCCGGACCGGCTTATATGTGGATTGCCCGGCTGGCTGAGCGTGACCCAACACTGCTTGCAAGACGATTTCGTCAGCCTGGATCACGATTCATCAATCAGCCGGCGGCAGTTGTCAGTCAGTAACTGTCCGATTGTGACCATTAGGTCACCAGAACAGGAAACTCTGTTTCCTCTTCAATTGATGCAGTTCACTAACTATCTATTAACTGTGCCGATCACTACGAGCCCACCTGCCTATACAGCCTCTGGCAACACTGAATAGTGTTACAGTATGGCTTGGTATTTTCTTAGCAGTGGAAAAGAGGCCGTGGCCAGGTTTCACAAAGTAGCCTTAGCACTACAGTTATCATAAACTGACATGACGATAAGGTTACCCTAACACTCAGTCTGGTCTGTGAAACGAGGCGTTGTACCCATAGTATCAACTTTTCCCCTCGATTCCAGCCCATGCATGTACCAACAACGGCCGCCCGTATGCAACTGTTTAGGAGATGAACGTACTAAATTTAATCTTAAACCGAATGCTTTAGCGTGAAGTTTTAAATGAAAACTTAAATTAAGGTATTAAATGACGATAATCTTTCTCTAAACTGAAAACAAAGTACGTTTATCTCCATACAATGACGTAAAGATGTACTTTACTTGGAACACAATGACTGACACTGAAAATTGGTATACTTATCCCATATATATACGAGAGGTGTGCCTAGACAGACCATGATTGTATGGCGACCGACATTGTATTCAACCAGCTCGGTTGATCCTATACACCTTCAGCATCAATTATCTATCAAAACTGCATCAATTTTTAGCAGATCCAAGTGGTATCATGAATTCTGTTGTAGGTGACCAAGAAGTGAAGAATTTGGTTAAACGCCGCTTTTAACAGTATTCCATTTATATGGTGGCTGCTGGCCGAAGACAGGCAGTGTAATTACACATGTAGATATAGAAATGTAGATGTGTTTCATTGCTAATTTCTACTGCCCAATTGCCCGACATTATCATAATTTGGCTGTTTGCTGCAAACTGATAAAATCCCGAAACATTTAGTTTGCGACGTCATTATTGTATGACGTCACTGTGAGAAGACATGGTATAAATGAGTTACCTCTCCAAAACTCGAGGTTTGCAAAGATAGACAACCGTTGGTGGCCAGGTTGTTGAGTGACAGGTGTAGGCAAACGTTTCATTTCATAGGGATAACAGATTTGAAACATGACCTTAGACTCCCTCTCTTTAAATCTCCCTCTCCCTCTCCCTCTCCCTCTCTCCTTGTCATTAATTTATGTATACACATAGATTTAATCTAAATTGAAAGTTTCTTAAAGGCATAATATGACTACCTTGCAATAAAACTGACAGTTGGTCTGTATTGGCTCCCATCCCCCGTAATTAACTAAGAGAGAGTGAGTGAGTTGGGGTTTGACACCGCTTTCAACAGCATTTCAGTCACATCACGGCGGCACGGTGGTTATGTGTTGCGGTGAAAATTGCGAGCATCAGCTGGTTACACTTTTTACCCGGGTCACATCACGGTAAGTGAAAGAACAAGGGAGGGGTGGCACGATGCAGATAAGTATCAGATCCATCATAATTCATTGTTTATCCAATTTTCAAAGATCTTGACCTTATTATTTGTATCAGTACTCCTCCAAAGGGGACTGAGACTGTTTAAATCACCCATGATTATCTAGGATTTAGGGAGTTGATCATACCAAGTCTGAAGATCTGATTGGCGGATAGCTGAAGGAAGAGAGTAAACATGATGTAAACACTATGTTCAAAGTTACACGGACAGCAACATTTTGAAGATTAGTGTTGAAACTGAACGGGGCTATGGGTTATGCCCGCCTCACCAACACAGAAGAACCTCCTGCAGCTTTATCAGAATGAATGGTAAGAACTAAACTGATGGATATATAATTGATTAGTGTTTTTTGGGTACATTTCTTGGAGACGAAAAACAGACGGTTTCAAATCTTGAAACAATAGCTGTATTTCACTTAAATTTTTCTTATGACCTCTACAATTCCTTTGTATTATGTTTTGTTGAGTCATTGTGCTCCCATAGGATATATTTCATGCGAATGTGAGGAAGACTTTGTATTATTTCTTTTCGTGTCACGTGCAGTCCATGTGCTGAGGACCAAAGGAGTTATGGGCCTCCATGGGGACCTCTAAACGAGAGGTGGCTTTTGGTGGTGGTTTTTGCAGCTGTTCTCTTTGCTGCTTTTGTCTCAATAATGTCAGATTCTAGTTCAGGTACCGGTTCTGGTGTCTGACGCTCAACAGTTTTAAGATTTGGTTTGGAAGGTTTCACAGATGGTGTCACAGTTTTTTTCTGGTAAAGCAGTTGAGATGTGTTCAAGAGATTTGACCCATATCAGATCAGTCTGGCAGAAGAAAGAGGCAGTAGTGACAAGTCGGGAGACTGCAGCAAAGTATGAATTACCTGCTGGAGTGTTTGCAGTCCGACCGGCATGATTATTCTCAGCTTGTTGAAAGGAGATATTTTTCTCATGTTTAATTTTCAACATTTGTGACGCGCGTTCCCACACAGGCAGGATTTAGAAGAGGCCATGTGATTTCCACAGCAGTCGACACTCTTCACATACTTCCTGCAGTCAGTGCTCCTATGCTTGTAATCGCAGCGATGAGAAACAACAGAGGCAAGGCAGGACTTGGATCCATGTCAAATGCTTGGCAGGTGTAGCACCGGGGTGGATATACATCTATTATACAAGTCAGTGCACACACAAAAGTCCAGTATTTGTCACAGTTTAATGTCTCCTTTGCGAACATCAAGAACCACATAGTTATTTACGGAGG
This sequence comes from Haliotis cracherodii, assembly GCF_022045235.1. Taxonomy (NCBI): domain Eukaryota; kingdom Metazoa; phylum Mollusca; class Gastropoda; order Lepetellida; family Haliotidae; genus Haliotis; species Haliotis cracherodii. The sequence goes on from NW_027266264.1 coordinate 43,320,142, forward strand.
AAATGATGACAAGTGTAAACTATATACCGGGATGTTTACGAACATGTGAAGTGCTAGGACAGAGGTTGGATTGCCGTGCCTTATTAAATTGCTGCGATTTATAATGAATACGACTGCCCGTAATAAAAACATCTGACACATGACAGTATTCATTCTTTTCTTGAACAGGAACGAGTAATGTATCTATCAGAATCACTATCACACAAGAAATATTGACCAGATGCAGTGAGCTGTAGAGTAATGCCAGGGGATTGGTATCAATGCAAAACCGCCAACATTGTGGTTAATACGGTGGTCTCTTACTGATGACTAATGATATCAATAGTAACTGGTTATGTCCTTCAAAAGGCCCATTGAGCACCTTAACTTCTCTCTGGCCTCTAGACATGATTGTGAATTTTCAGTGTCATACAACTAATAGCACATCGTTAATATCATCACTTACGACAGGCTACACGCTTCACCAAAGAATGTTCACGGACATTTCTGACGAAATCACCAACGGTGGTACGTCTTCCCAAGCAGATCGACCTGACACATTTGGAGTGCAAGCTTGTCTGACATGACTCATTTAACTAACCTAGACAAACAGTAGTTGCTCTAGATTACATACCAGCAAGTTTAATTAAAGTTCTGTTCATCTGTTCCTCATTAAACACAAATTCCATTTTTAAATCAGTATATATACTCATGTATCAAACAATTAGATGTTGTTGTCAAACAAATCTGATTTTAACTGGTTAATTAAGAAGCTGTTCAATTACGCATTGTAATGTCTTACCAGGCTTGGTTGTCCTACTCTTAATCCCCGTCATGGGCTGACCTTTTTCAAGTATATGTAAACACATATTTTTGGCTGTGTATGACCTCTGACATGTAGTCATTTTGGGAGATAACTGAACCTATTCCAATTAGCTTGATCAGTTGATGATAGGCTAATGATATCCTTAGGAATGGTAACCGCAGATAGGTATCTAACAATAGAAAGGCCTTGTCTTTGTGCACAAAGAGTGTTGTTTTCCTTGTCGCAACCTTTCTGATTACTGAATTCGGGTTTGCACATTTCTGTCACGCATTTTTACGATCAAAATGTAAAATTCTGTGAGTCTGATATGTAGATAAGGTTAGCGATTCTCTGCTTATTAGATACAGACTTCCATTCTGTTAGGGCTATAAGAGGCAAAAGTAAATGTGAACTTCAGAGACATTTAATTGTTATTTTGAATCTCTGACTAACCAATCAGAATAAAACATCCTTCAAAGTAAAGTAGAATATTATATTACTTATTCATGGTCACATCAAAAGTAAATGGAATACTCACCCTAGAGAGTTCTTCCAATTTGCCTTTTGCAAACTCTAGGCTTCGTCGTTCAACATGCTCATGGGGTGTATGGGCAAGGAGTTCGTGCAGAGTGATAATGTAGCGAGGTATCTGTCGTAAAAGTTACTTAAATTAGCCCATGAAAGCTACATATTGCAACATACATACAAATGTTTTGCATTAAATATGAACAATATTCTTTGGTGCAGACCCTTCCAATTCAATTCTGAAATATAAGTCATATTGACCTTCTTCACGACCCTTATCCAGATATATGTTTTACTTTCATTTTCTGGATGAAGGGTCCCGAGAAAATATGAGAATTTGATTTTTTCTTTGTCAGGTTTATCCACTCGGGATCACTTCTATATTCAAATCTGTCATCTACCAACGCTACAGTGAGGGTATGGTAACCTATTGTATGAAACAAATGCACATAATAAAAATAGAACCACACAAAACAAGCAAGTCATCTACTATTTCCCTTCAGAGACAGCAGTGCCCTTGGTAAAGAAACAAAGCAATGTGTCAGACAAGATCAAGAAATAACTTGAGTAGATGTCAAAACTAGTGCCACCTCACAATAGCTTACCTGCATATAGGCAACAGTTGACAATGTAAACAAAGACAGCCACTTCGACAATCAACTACATTTTACATAAATATTGAGGATAGAGGATAAATTCATAACTATGAAACACATAACTAAGTTTGAACAATGTACCTTGACCTGCCACTATGAATGTAATTAACTTTTGATATATACTCACATGCAAAAGAAACGCAAGTGGTTTTAAGCAAATAGGTAATAAACACGGAACCATAAATTGATGTGTGAAGCCTGATGGTGTTATCAATATTTTTGGTTGCATTTCGGAAGCCCTGAGTAAAAATGCAACATAGAAAACGAATCGCCAAAACGCACCATTTCAATGAATATGTGGGTATCATGCACCCATTTCTCGCGAAATCGAAAATGCACGAAACTGTCACGAACTGTAATGGGTACAAAACTGTGGCCGATTCTTGGACCTACCACTCTTTGGTCAACAATGCCACGCCTAACTTAAATTCAGAGAAACCAGGCTATCGGATGTTTGGAAGCTAGAGAGTCTGTCCAAGATGTAGCCCATCATTTCAACGTTAACATAACCACAATTTACCGTCTACTGCATCAATACAATGCTACACAGACCACAGATGACCTTCCTCGGAGCGATCGTCCTAGGGTCACCACACCTCGACAAGATCGGCAGATTACCCGTCAACACCAACGACATCTGTTCCTAACTGCAAGTGAAAGTGCTCGACAGACCATAGCAACACATAATCGACAGATTAGCCGGGACACTGATCCAACGTCTCAGTTCCAACAACCTCAGATGTCGCTGACCAGCACGTCCTCCTGTTCTCCAACCATGGCATCGACAAGCACGACTTCAGTGGGCACAGGGTCATCACAATTGGCGTCATCCTGAGTCGAGGCGTGTCATCTTCTCTGATGAAAGTCGCTTTTGTGTCTCCCAAGCAGACGGAAGAGTCAGAATTTGGCTGCGTCAAGGTGATCGTTTCACTGACAGAAACGTTGTGGAAAGGGATCCATGGGGTGGACCTAGCGTCATGATATGGGCAGGGATTGCACTTAATGCCAGTCTTGGACCCATGTGCTTTCTGAATGTTGGTCAAGGTCAGGGACACGGCGTCACTGCTCAGTGGTATATTGGTATATCGACCAAGTGATCAGACCCGACGTTGATCCATTTTTTGCACAACATCAACAACACATTTTCCAGCAGGACAACGCTTGTCCCCATGTTGCCAGAGCTACCATGGCCTTTCTGCAACAACACAACATCCGTGTTCTACCGTGGCCAGCCCTCAGCCCTGATCTGAACCCCATCAAACACTTGTGGGATTAGGTTCAAAGGCGTCTGGACAATGTGCGCCCAGTCCCTACAACTCCCGATGAACTACTCACAGCTGCTCTGGATGTGTGCAGGAGGATCCCTAGGGCCTTCACAAATCGTCTGATCCACTCAATGTACAGGAGATGTGTAGCAGTGATCAATGCTAATGGTGGTCACACTAGGTATTGACTGACATTTTGGGTATTGACCCAAAACTGCGTAAGCCCTTAACATTTGAAAAAAACAATTATGTCATCTGCCTTTTAATCCATTAAACAGTCTTCAGTCAAATTTTGTCAATCTTGACCTATTAGTATTTCTTGTCTTAACTGTTGAAAATAAATAACATGTATACTGCATACTCGACTTGCGTTTCTTTTGCGTGTGAGTATATATATGCATTTATACTGACACACAACAGAAAAGCAAACATGCAAATAATAATGATTTATTCATTTGGGCTGGGGGATTCCCATTACTTATGTAAATACAGCAAACCACTCGACCCCGCCCTGAGGGGAAACGCCCTACAGTCTCAAGCGCTGAGATGACCAGGCCTAGTGGTGAAAATACTAACATTTTTGGGGCCATGAATATCTGCAACTACAGGCGGATACTCTGCCCAATAGTGGAAGGGAAACGCCTTCAACAGTGGATTACAGATCACATAGCTGCGAAGGGAAACGCCTTCAACAGTGGATTACAGATTATAGCTGGGAAGGGAAATGCCTTCAACAGTGAATTACAGATTACATAGCTACAAAAGGGAAACGCCTTCAACAGTGGATAACAGATTATAGCTGTGAAGTGAAACGCCTTCAACAATGTATTACAGATTACAGAGCTGCGAAGGGAAACGCCTTCAACAGTGGATTACAGATTACATAGCTGCAAAGGGAAACGCCTTCAACAGTGGATAAAAGATTATAGCTGTGAAGGGAAATGCCTTCAACAGTGGATTACAGATTACATAGCTGTGAAGGGAAACGCCTTCAACAGTGGATTACAGATAACATAGCTGTGAAGGGAAACGCCTTCAACAGTAGATTGCATATTAAAGCTGCGAAGGGAAAACGCATTCAATAGTGATATCCGAAAATACATAACTACGGAGGGAAACGCCTTCAACAGTGGATTACAGATTATAGCTGGGAAGGGAAATGCCTTCAACAGTGGACAACAGATTATAGCTGTGAAGGGAAACGCCTTCAACAGTGGACAGCAGATTATAGCTGGGAAGGGAAACGCCTTCAACAGTGGATTACAGATTACATAGCTGTGAAGGGAAATGCCTTCAACAATTGATTACAGATTACATAGCTGCGAAAGGAAACGCCTTCGACAATGAATTACAGATTAAAGATGGGCAGGGAAACGCCTTCAACAATGGATTACAGATTACACAGCTGCGAAGGGAAACGCCTTCAACAGTGGATTACAGATACCATAGCTGCGAATCGAAATGCCTTCAACAATGGATTACAAATGACATAGCTGCGAAGGGAAACACCTTCAATAGAAGATTACAGATTACATAGCTGTGAAGGGAAACGCCTTCAACAATGGATTACAGATTACATAGCTGTGAAGGGAAACGCCTTCAACAGTGAATTAATGATTACATAGTTGCAAAAGGGAAACGCCTTCAACAGTGGATAACAGATTATAGCTGTGAAGGGAAACGCCTTCAACAGTGGATTACAGATTATAGCTGTGAAGGGAAACGCCTTCAACAGTGGATTACAGATAACATAGATGTGAAGGGAAACGCCTTCAACAGTAGATTGCATATTAAAGCTGTGAAGGGAAAATGCATTCAATAGTGATTTCCGAAAATACATAACTACGGAGGGAAACGCCTTCAACAGTGGATTATAGGACCCAAGCGCTGGGCAAGAGAGGTTAGCATGACAAATATTAGATAATAAGAATAACTCACATGGAATGAAATGTTAATGGATATAAGTAGATGGACAGAGTAATTAAGTAATTGATGAGATGTATTATTAAATCTGATAAAATATTCACACAAGAATAGGAATCCCCAGTATAAAGCATTATACATGCATGTTTATCAATTGATTACCACAGAACTGGTGGCGCAGGGGATGGAGGTGGGTGTCAACAGAACAATGGCGATTGTGAACAAAACAACAATAACTACCATAGTCCAATTACGTGAATCTGTAACTGTAAGAAACATACTTAATAATAAATAAAGACTAGATGTAGTGTATAAAAGACACATGCCATCCTAAGGTACGTACTCATACATGTCATAAGCAAATGTTGTGTGTTACCATAAACTCAACTCAAATTCCTGAGTACTAAATTATACTGACACACAACAGAACAGCAAACATACAAATAATAATGATTTATTCATTTGGGCTGGGGGATTCCCATTACTTATGTAAATACAGCAAACCACTCGACTCCATCCTGTGGGGAAACGCCCTGCAGTCTCAAGCGCTGAGATGACCAGGCCTAGTGGTGAAAATACTAACATTTTTGGGGCCATGAATATCTGCAACTACAGGTGGATACTCTGCCAAATGAACATGAAAGAATTAAGAAATATGCCTATATTTAACTTTTTTTAAATGAGAATCCCCCCAAAATAAATACACAGAATTTAAACTGGTCATAGTCGTACAAGGACATAACAAATGTATGCCCTATAACCAAGGTGGTAACTATCTTTTAACCTGTATCAAGATAAACAAACAACAAATCATAAGAATATGTAGTGAACTACCATGTGTATCGGAATCAATAAATATGCTATATAATCATGATAATACATTACACTTGAAGAAAAGGTTTTACAGATAAATTCTAACATGAATATATACACTGGGCGATGTGGAGAAGGGTATTATAGCCACATGTTAACAAAGATAAGCCAAATCTTTTTGAGCACGCCACAAAACATCTTGAGGTGTACGTATATATCGGGTGTAACAAGAAGATGACCACCGACCAAGGACTTGTATGTGGTGATCTGGTACTTTTGCACTGTCTGCTGATGTAGCGGCTCCTATTCGAAAGGAATGACCATTATAGGCATTGTCATCATAACCACACAGTCTTAATAGTTTCTTAAGTTGCACAATGAAATATGTCCTGCCTAATACCTTGCCATCTACAGTCACAAATAAAGGATCAGTATTATGCAAAGCATAGCGATGGCGTTGAACGAGGTAGGCTTGCATACTAGCTACAGGGCATACACAATTGCCCGTGGCTGTATAGGTGATGGTGACTCCTTTCCGGACTGGATCTGTCTTGGACGCTGCCAACAGCAAGGTGAATGAAGCCGAGATCCTGGAGAATTGCACAGCTCTAAGGGTAAGATTGTAAACTGGATTAAACTTGTCAGTGTTACAAGCAAATTCTCCGCAACGGAGAAATCCGAAGAAAGCCAGACAACACACTGCTTTCAGTAGTACACAGGTGTAGGGATCAAAAACACCATGATTTAGAGCCATACACATCTTACTTAAGATAGGAGTTGTTATTGGCAAGCGGGGTGATGTGGACAGCCCTTGATGTCTCTTAACCCCCTGCACAATAGTTTGCAACCGAATTAAAGAACCGGATGTCCAAGGGTTAGGTAAACCCACTTGTAAATACCTAATCCGAATGCCACACAGGTATGATTTAATGGTAGAATATCGCAGCAACAATCTACGATAACAGTGTGCCACAAATCTAATGAGAATGTCTTCCGAGTAAGGAGGTAAAGTAGTTGTCCACACGAATCCCTGCATAGTCATGAAAGTGAGAAATGTGTTAACTCCTGATTGGTAGACCTGATATGTTCTGGTACAGCTGATAACCATGATTAGTTCCATATCTGTCTCGATAGTTCCTCCATGTGTTACGGGTACATCAGGTCTGTCAGCTGAGGACAAGGGGTTGGGTGACACTCTGCATCTGGTGCTAGGTGACGAAATCTGGCTATCTGCAATCATGAGAGAGCATCGCTTATAGCATTATCCACACCAGGAACATGTTTAGCACAAAACACATAATTCTACTGAATAGCATCTTAAGTCTCATAAAACGCATGAAAAGAGGGATAGGTGATCTGCCTTTGTTGATGATAGCAACAGTGGCCTGGTAGTCACAGTGGAAACACACACACTTATTAGACCACATGAGTCCCCATATGGGCAGCTGTCACAATGGGAAATAACTCCATGAGTGCTTTTGACAAGTTTTCTCCTGCCAAACCAATCAGTTCTGTGGACCAGGTGGATGAAAACCATCTGCCTTGGAAGAAACCACCATACCCAAGAGATGCTGCAGCGTCTGTGTATGACTGAAAATCAGGTGAGTTGATAGTGTCTGTAATAAACATGGAGACACCATTCCAAATTATTAGAAAGTAGCGCCACATTTGGAAATCCAGCAGGCAGTCAGCTGAGAGATGCACAATGATATCCTAATAGATATCCAATAAAACTTCTGCCTGGTCTAATGATGCACATGGCAAAGTTCATGTGTCCCAGAATCACTAAGAGATCCCTCTTGGTCACATGGATATTCTTGATTAAATGGTTGATCAAAGTGACAATTCTCTGTACTTTCTCCATAGGCAGACGGGCCTCCATCCGAGTAGAATCTAGGGTGATGCCAAGATATTCTAGGCAATCCGAAGGACCAGCCGTCTTAGCTTTAGATAAGGGAATGTCCATGAAACATAGTAAGCAGATTGTTCATAATAGTCTGTCCAGCAGAATGGTCTTTGGCAAAACATATGAAGTCATCCAACAGATAAAGAATGAGCGGTATCTGTTAACAGTTTTGGGCTATCCAGCATATGGCTATGGACAACTGATCAGATATGTTAGGACTGGACCTACATCCAAACACTAGTCTAGTGAAGTAATAAAACTGTTGGCGCCATTTGATACCGTGAAGATGCCACAGGTGAGGGTGGATAGGTATAAGTTTAAAAGCATCAGTGATGTCAGTTTTACACATAACATATCCTGGCCCAAGTTGTTTTATGACACTGATGGCATCATCCACTGTCACATACGACAAGGAATACTTGTCCTTGTCGATCAAGGAATTGAGGCTGCAGTTCACACAATTGTCGTGAGGAGCCGACATATCCACAATCAGTCTCTGCTTTTTGGAATACTTTCCTTCGACCAGTCCAATGGGGTTGATGCGGTGAATAGGGAAAGGTGATATATCAAACGGACCAATGAGATAGCCCCTGTCTCGTTCCTGTTGCAGAAGAGTGTCAACAGCTGGTGGATAACAAATTCTTGCACTCATAAGTCCTAGTAGGGGGGTGATCTATGCCTGTAAAATACCCATCCGATATCCCCGAAACCAGTTCTTGCACGAAATCTTTATCAGGATGGTTTTCCAGTTGTTGCTGTAAAATGTCTACCTTAATTGGAGATATGACTGCATTGAGGGGTAGTCACTTGGAATGTGTTGATTTGTCTGATGTCTTGGAACACTTCTTGAGTGCATGATTCTTCTGACATCCAGCACAGACATGAGCAAATCTACAGTTTGGACGTACACACGACTCATAGTTGAAATTATTGCACACTGGACGTCCTTCATGAAACACAATTTGACGACCTTGAGCATCTTGGTTTCAAGGTCGGGCTTGGCTATGATTGGACATATGTGGGAGATTCTTATCTCGTCTGTTGGCACTAGCCTGGTGGATGGCTAAAGGGCAAAAGACTGTGGGGTGGTTGATTTCATGACAGTGTTGACACCTATTAGCTTTGTCAGAATTGAAAATTCTTAGGTATAACTCTTGATCCAACTTGATCCAATCTACTTTGACATTGAAAACATCTTATGGAAGGTGTAGAAAGCAATTTCGTCGCCTTCGTTGCTAAGGCTAAAAAAAAGATCAAGATATCTGTCCAATTCTACACTTCTCTTAGGCCATTGGGTTAACATAATTCTCTTGTAGCGATTGAAAGCAGTAATGAAGTGTTTGAGACTGAGGGTTTTCTGTAGCCTGGGATCTCCGGCTGGTTTAAGTCCTAATTCACCATTCCCCAGTTCAATGGTACAAGGGTTAGTGGGTATATCATCTGGAACTAGTAGCAGTGCTAGGTTGACATCCCTACCTTCCACTATGTGTTGACATCAACTGGCAGACACTGTATCTACACGGGGAAGGGAATTAGGGTCTAAGCCAAAATTACCTGTAACGTGATGGGTAGTGCTTGAGGCTGTATTGTCATAAACAGTATCGAGGGTGAAGGGACATGTGGTGGAGAAGCCTGGTGGCCCATGACCATGTTGAAGTCCGTCATGTAAGTCAGTCTGCAGAGAAAACTGACCGTCCATGGTATCTGAAGACACAGTGTGATTGGCATTGTTATTGGCTGTTGAATTAACCTTCTCTGCTAGTGCAGCTACTGATGCAACCAGTTGATTAACTGTCATGGTTAAGCCTTGAATGTCAGACACAGGTAAGTTGGGCACATTATGGTCAGCTGAGGTAATGGTGGCACTGGAGGAGGCAGTCCTACAGGGCAAGTGTGTCCTGTGAACCTCAGTGACATCCGACGATTCTGGCTCTCCTGACTGTCCACGTGACGACTCTGATGGGCGGTTGCATAAATAGAACGCCAGAAGTTGTGCTTTGGTGAGACTCGGGGGAAGATGTTGTATACCGATGTCCCTGGCAATTCATTCTCTCAGCTGGGACACATACCAGTTCCAGTTCCTGCGATCTCCGTTGTAAATCCCTGTATACCTCGCACAGAAAGTCTCTGCGTCCAAAGATTGCACGCTGTCGATTGATGGTTGATTCTCGTGGTCAGAAGAAGCAGGGCCGCCATGTTGGATCTCTATGTCATCCGTCGCATGCAACGATAAACTAGTTCTACCTCAATGTCTCTTCGAACGGCGAGTAGCCATGACGATCATTCGGTGAAAATGATCTATGACATGAAAAGATCGTTTCAGCCGACTAACAGCAACAAAACTGACATAGTGACTGTGTCAGATCCATTTATGTTGCGTACGATGTAAACAGAACAATGGCGATTGTGAACAAACCACTGAAGAACATGCGCATCGCAATGCGCAGATGAGATGTGTGGTGCGAGTTACTGCCCTTGCATTCTAAATATAACTACCATAGTCCAATTACGTGAATCTGTAACTGTAAGAAACATACTTAATGATAAATAAAGACTAGATGTAGTGTATAAAAGACACATGCAATCCTAAGGTACGTACTCATACATGTCATAGGCCACCAGTAACCAAAGGTGAACCACCTTATTTGCAGGAACTGCGCACCCTGCATGTATCCCAGGTAGGATTTATGTCATCACTCTGGTCACCAGAGGCTATATGTTATGCAAGCCAATATTAAAAAACACGTAACAATCAAAGTTCTAAAACACTAGTCGTTATTACATACAATGATCATACAATGATCAAGAATGCAATTACTTGCCACTGCAACGCGTTGAACACGGGTGTGCACCCCTTTTGTCACTCGTGCAACGCGTGACACACTAATTTGCCGACGATCTGAACCTGACAAGAAAAAAAAATCTCCAGTTTGAACAACCGACCCTAGATTGGGACGCAAATGATATGTTCCAAGAATTCCAGCATTTTCAACAGAATGTCACGTTTATCTTTAAAGGACCACTGTCTAAGGCAAGTGATAAAGATAAGACGGGTTGGCTGGGAATGTGGATCGGTAGACAAGGCAGGGAGATTTACAAAACTCTTAACAGGGGAGAAGGGGAAGAAGATAAGCCTAATACGATACTCAAAAAAATTGAAGATAATGTCAGACCCAGAAACAACATGAGAATCGCCAGGTTTCAACTGAAACAGAGGAAGCAGCAGTATAACGAACACTTTGACAACTTTGTAAAAGATCTTAGATTAATACTCATGGAGTGAATACACTGACCCAGATGATATCTTGATAGCTGATACGATCATAGCTGGTGTTGCACATTCCAAAGTACAAGAAAAACTTTTAGACCAAGGTTAGAGGATCACACTTGCAGAGGCCATAGAAATCGGCCGACAGTTTGAAGTCTCAAAGCAACAGCTAAAATTAATCAGAGGAGATGAAGTGAAAGTAGCTTCACTATGGGAAGCAGGCAGGCAAGGAAAATGGTCAACTAAGAAGAAAGACAGGGTGATAGGCAAGAAGAAAAACAAGCAAAACAGCAAACAGGGTGAAGTTTGTGACAAATGTGGACTAGATCAGTCTACATCACATAAGTACGGCAAGTGCCCTGCTATTGGAACCAGTTGCAAATACTGCAAGAAGAGAAAATCACAACAAGTCAACACACTTTAGGAATATGAGACTGATGACTCACAATTATTCAGACGATTATTCAGAATCCGAAGACATAATCCACATTTACACCTTCGCAACAGAGAGTGTGAACAAAATTGGAGCCGAAGGTGACAGGTGGACCGAAACCTTGAAAATAGGAAAAAAGCAAATAGAATTCAGAATTGACACAGAAGCAAAGTGTAATATCATTGTGAAATCAGCTGATGACCGCATTGAAGTAGTTCGTGACCTGAAAGAGTCGCCCAGGATACTGAAATCCTACTCGAATCAAAAGATTCGCCCCTGAGAAACTGTCAAACTTCCTCTAACCTATGTCAAGAAAACAGTTGATACACCCTTTCTAATTGTGGATCTGGACCAAGAAAATGTCATCTGTGGAGATACGGCCGAGGAACTAGGACTAGTAATTCGAGTCAACATGACCACAGATTCTGTGCGCCAGTTTGACGACTTCCCAGAACTCATCAAAACCACAGGCACTCTCCCTGGAGAGTATCGCATCAAAATAGATCCATTGGCTAAAGGTGTAGTTCATCCACCACGCAGACGACCTGCGGCTCTGAAGGAAAGGATTGTTGAAGAAGTACAGCAAATGGAGGAGAACGGATACAAAACCCGGGTAACAAAGCCCACTGAATGGGTTAGTTCAATGGTAGTCTCAGTCAGGAAGGAGAAAATCAGGATCTGTATTGACCCTAAGGATTTGAACAGAGCAATTCTGAGAATACACCACCCGCTTAACACAGTTGAGGAAGTTGTACCAAACATTCCCCAGGCCAAAGTCAAGCTTTCTACAGATCAAACTCGATGAGGAGTCCTCATACCTGACCACCTTTAACACTCCCATCGGAAGATACCGTTGGCTTCAACTCCCATTCGGTATCCGTTCAGCTCCCGAGATATACCAGAGAATCATGCTTGGGGTCATCAGTGGTGCAGCAGCCATTATGGATGACGTTCTGATTGCAGGGGTTGACACGGCTCATCATGACGAAATTCTGAACCAAGTGATTGGAAAAGCAACAGAGTACAACTTGAAGCTGAACTATGACAAATGCTCCATTAGGCAGACAGAGGTTAAATACGTGGGACACATACTCACTAAAGATGGCCTCCAGCCAGACCCTGACAAGGTGGTAGCCATCACAGAAATGCCAGCTCCAGTTGACAAAGATGGCATCAGCCGGCTACTAGGAGTCATACAGTACCTGGCCAAGTTCATCCCTGACCTGAGCAAAGTGGAAGCACCCATTCGTTTACTTCTGAAGTCTGATGTACTATTCTCATGGGACCCTGAACAAGAAGACAGCTTCCAGAAACTCAAGAAGTACACCACCTGTCCTGGCATACTTCAATGTGAACAATCCTGTTGAAATCCAGTGCGATGCGTCGCAGTACGGATTAGGAGCTGTTCTGATTCAAGAGGGAAAGCCAGTTGCCTTCACTTCCAGCTCTCTGACTGAAACTGAGAAGAGGTACGCCCAAATTGAGAAGGAGATGTTATCCATCGTCCATGCAGCTACCAAGTTTCATTGCTATATATTTGGGAAAGAAACCACTGTGTACAATGATCACAAACCACTTGAGGACATTTGCAGGAAGCCACTCCTCGCAGCACCGATGAGTCTTCAAAGAATGCTTCTCAAACTTCAGTGGTATGACCTAACTGTCAGGTATAGGAAAGGCAAGGACATGTCAGCACCTGACGCCTTGTCAAGAGCCTACCTGACATATAGTCAGTCTGATGTTGTCGACCTGAAAGTAGTCAACATGGCCGACATGATCTCAGTAACCCCAAACCGATACGCAGAGATCAAGCAGTGCACTAAGGTGGAACTGGCAACCCTGAGCGAAACTATCTTAAATGGTTGGCCTGACAACCGCCAAGAAGCGCCCATGGAAACATGTCCATACTGGGACTCCTGTGACCATTTGTCCTTATCTGACTGTATCATTTTCAAAGGACTGCGGATTGTAGTGCCACCAAGTCTCCGCAGCCATATGCTCCAGCTCATTCACGAGTCACACCTTGGCATGGTTAAGAGCAAACAACGGGCTCGAGAAGAAATGTTTTGGCACGGCATGAATGCTGACATTGAGAACATTATCAGAGACTGTCACAAGTGTGCTGAGTTCCCAAATAAACAGCAGAGTGAACTGCTGATGCCAACACCACCTCCAGACTTGCCGTAATAGGAAGTTGGCTGTGATTTGTTTGACTTCCAGAACAGGAAATATCTCGTACTAGTAGACTACTTTTCGAGGTACATAGACACTGTCGAGCTCAACTCACTTACCACATCGGCAACCATCAATGCCATCTTCAGCAGCCACGGCATTCCCACAAAGTTGCGGTCAGATAATGGCCCACAGTTTGATTCTCGTGAGTTCAAGGACTTCTGTAAGTCATATGGAATCCAACATGTCACCTCCAGTCCTCACTTCCAAAGTTCCAATGGGGAGGCAGAACGAGCTGTTCAGACAGTGAAGAAGCTATGGAAGAAGTCTGAAGACAAACACCTTGCTCTTCTAGACTACAGAACGACGCCATTGGAAGGTATCAACTTGTCTCCCGCTCAGCTGCTCATGAGCAGGCGTCCATGCAATACACTGCCAGCCGCTCAAGAACTTCTTGTGCCAAGACCCTACAGTCAACATGAAGTCAAGCGCCACCTCAGCCTTGAGAAACAGAAGCAGAAGTATTACTACGATCACAAGAAAAGTGTCAAGTAGCTTCCTGAGCTCAAACCAGGCGACAGTGTAAGAATGTCTCCACTAGGGAACACCAAGGCCTGGACACCAGCCATCGTCAACAGACACCATGAAAGCCCTAGGTCTTACTATGTTACAAGTGAAAATGGTACCTACCGACATAACTGAAAGCATCTGAGAAAGGTTACTGAGTCAGCAAACTATCAACGTACAGCACCTGAAATAGACCACCCTGAGACAGACAGGAAGGATTTACACTCACCCCAGGTGTATGTTCCACCTTCAACTCCACCACCAAGTGACCAGCCAAAAACTACCAGGTATGGAAGGCGCATCATTCCACCCAAAAAGTTGGACTTGTAAATACCATATCCAGTTATCATTACTAGTTAGTGTTAGGTTTAGCACAGGTCGACAATTGCAAGTGACTGTATGTACACCTGTCAAGCCAATTTTATTGCTCAATAGTTACAGTTCATCTAGTTTGTGTTTATAATCTAGTTACAGAATGTAATGACAATGCTACGTGCTGATCCAGAAAGAGACACTTTCCAAGAACTGTTGTGTGCCAATCTTTCCAAGAGTGTGATATACCCTCCCATCTAGTCATATTTAATAACAATATACCCAATGAACTTTCTGTCCAAATCACATTTACATACTTAAGGAGGGAGATGGAGTGTAATACGCTTATTGTCAATGCCCTAAGCGACATCGGTTTTTATTGTTGTAAGCGACCGGAAGTAAAGACACACGTGTTGCAAGCCAATATCAGTGTCAGTCATGTGTTACAGGTTGTTGGGACATTGTTTTTATTAGACCCGAATTACTTTATGATGGTTGGGTCTCTTTGTCTCAGCTCCATAGTCGGGATGCTGGGAAAGAGCAGCATCGAATTGATGAGTAGGTTACATCATGGAGGATACACTTGAGGGAGAGGGTTCAACTAATTACCATACCACAGAAAGAGACCTGTAGACCTGAGCGCGGGTTTTTGTATAAGATGGTCGTTGCATAATGGCCGCCAGGAGAGGTAAACATTGAGCTAAAGCAGTGTTGTTTTCACGGGTTTGTTGAATAATTTCACAGTGCTACTGTCAATATATCTTCTACTTTATCCTTGATACATCATTTTGGCATTAACAATATATATTTTCAACGCACATTATTAGCTTACTTGTCATTTGTTTTTGAGTATTTGTCAATGATGTTTAGCTTACAAGCAATAATGTAATATATGGTGACATGTAAATATAAAACGTCTCATGTAAAACGTAGTAAGTACAATAGTAAATAATAAATATTCAAATCGCATTAACATATAATTATAACATGATACATATGTAATTCTAAAGCCTGTATTCCATATAGTAGTATAGGTAATGATGATTCTGCCACAACCACACTGGAGCCAGATTTATATACCTATACTGCTACTACATATGGAATTTTTTATGCAAAAATGATGATGCGATTCAACGATCATCATGAGTCGTATTAAAAGAACATCAATATTAATATAAATTCGATAAAATTTACTATAGCCCACCAGGATATTGGAAAGGTATAGGAGCAATACAAAAATTAGCCACCGCAACTAAGGTATCTAAAGATGTGGCCAAGGATTGGTTAAAGAAACAAGCAATGTGGCAAATATACTTACCAGCACCACGTTATATCCCGAGGAAGAAGTTTGATATTTTTACAACAAATGAAGTTCATCAGGCTGACCTCTTGTTTCTTCCCCACGAAAAGGTAAGACGCAAAACGTATAAATACGCTTTAACCGTAGTGGATGTGGCTAGTCACTACAAAGTGGCTGAGCCATTAACTTCGAAAGATTCAACAGAGGTAGCTAATGCACTGAGTCACATATATAAAAGCGGACCACTAAAATGGCCTAAGCTATTTCAAGTAGATCCCGGTCACAAGTTTATGGGATCAGTAACTAAACTGTTAACAAGCACGATGTCGAAATCAGGTGTGGTGAAAAAGAGGCCTAACGTAGTCAAGCTATCGTTGAAAAATTAAACCGGACATTAGCGGAACGTTTGTTTGGATATCAGTATGGGATTGAAATGAAATCAGAACGATTAAGATCAACCGAATGGGTGACACGATTATCAGCTATTGTATCAGCGCTAAATAATGAAGTAACAAGATTAATCGGGAGGAAAACATCCGATGCGATTAAAATGAAATCTGTGACTTCCGAATCTTCAGCACCGAGGAGAGGCAAAGAACAAAAACTTCCTGATAGAGTAAGGGTAAGATCTTTATACCAGCCTGGTGAACTCGAAGGAGGCCTACCTCACTCAACCGATCCGATTTGGTCCCTTAAGATATATATCGTTAGTCGGTTAGTTATGAAAGAAGAAGAGCCTATTCTTTATTATCTTAAAGATGGACCGGGCAGGGCATTTGTACGAGAAGAGTTGCTCATAGTTCCCAATGATACAGTATTACCACCATAACCATAAGCATAGGTAGTTACACCATCCTTATCAATCCGTCTCTTTGTATCTAAGGGGGATAATGATGTCTTGTTCATTCTTAATCCATATATCCTGTGATTGACACTTCTTAAAGAGTTCATCTCGTGTTTGAATGTTCTACCGTTGAATAATGCTTCTTTATATTGTTCGTGTTTGATATGCTTTTTTACCACATACTTCTTAACACCCTTAGCTTTTCTTATCTCCCCATTATCAGACTTCTTTATAGAATACATCTTAGGTCTTAATCCAACATACTCCGCTATAGGAGTCCCAGCACATTCATCCTTCATCTTACCTAACACCTTTTTATTTACTACGCTGTGCAGTGGATTATCTTTTGGGTAATCACTCGTGTCACACATATCTATTTTTTCTGCTATATCTTTATACACATCCTTGGTTTGTATTTCCATCAACAAAGAATCTGTGTCGGTATATAACACCTCGCATCTATCGCCGTATTGCTTCTTAAGTTTGTTGTATTAAAAGTCATACATTAAGTGTTTTGACAAGTCAAGAATACTCATTCCAACGTACAACAGTCTGTTGACTTTTATATTACTCTTCCTCATATGTAGTGCGACTAAGTCGTTATCAAATATCTTGCTTCTGTTAAAAACTGGACTTGCTATAAGTTTCCTGAGTCTTTCTTCCTCATTAGATCTGACCAATTTAACATCAACAAGCTTCCTTAGATTCTCCATAGTTTTAACAAATACTGAGTTTTTCATGAGCTTATATAGGTTCTTTTCCAAATCGCTGGTAGCTATCTTTCTTAAATCTCTGTTCAGCCTTATATAGGGCCTCATCCTGGGAGTTTGATCAAACTTTAGAACTCTGTGTATTTTCTTTAGTTTCATACCTAACGATAGATATAACTGGAGATTTCTGTAGTGAACTATATATTTTGTCTTATCCATCAAATTTGGTATGAGTTTTTCTACGTTAGCTAACCTAGTATTACCCATCAAGGAGTGTTGATATTCTGACATCCAATCCTTATTAACCATTAATCTTTCGGGAGCTAGCGGATAACTGTTATGGTCTTTGTGTAACTCTGTTGGATATTCCAAGTCAACTTCTAGCATGTATCCTTTATTCGCATTGATATTATGGATATCATTCACTTCGACCCACTCAAAACCACCCGTGGGTACAGGTTGACTCATAGCCCATTCGTACAAATTGTTGGCGTCGAGATATAATATGTGCGTGTCGGGTTTATTCGGATCATATCCTTCCACTAATTTATTATTAGCCTTAGATTACCTTTTCGCCACCATCGATATATCACCTCTTAATCCTTTCTCAATAAACAAGTGCATATTGTAATCGGTGAGTAATTTTAGTTCTAAGAATGTCCGAAAACATTTATAGCTAAATTATTTTGCTTTTCTGCCTTATCAATTTGTGAGATTGGTGTAGGTTTGTCTATACAATCAAGGTTGAGTCAATCGTTTTGGCGATAGCTCGAAGGTCTATTTGCAATTTTAGAATCTATGGGGAACAATGCAGATCTTATGATCATTCTGAAACAGTCATCACCCTTATAATTTACATTAATTATGGCTTTTTTAGGATTAGGAAAGCTTACCAGAAGCGTTTGATTCTGATTGATGGTACTAGGGTTATTAGTTATAGTTACAGACTGGCGAATTGTTTTGACCCCTAATGGATCTCGAAGTCTACATTGTGGGTTTAACTTGCGTCCGTATTGCGAAGACATTGTTATATTGAAATTATGTAACCTTATGTTTAATATAAAAATGGATGATTTTAATCTAGATGATTTTGATAACCCTAGTACAATCGAAGAGGGTACTGATGAAACCAGCTTTACGAATCTTAACGATGAACTTTTACAATTAACCTTTAATGATTATTACGATACCTTTAAAGATGTTAGCCCAATTGGTCATGACTATTCAAAGTTTACGATAGATAGTAAAGGAATATTGCGAATATGCAGTGAACCTGATATTGACCTTCTGCATTATCGTACTCGTAAGCCCCTAGCTTTGTCTACGATAGCCGCTAAACATGGCATCAACTTTGTTCATAATGAATTAGGTTTTGTAGACTACTCACGACGAGAAAAACTTTCCGCGAAGACTACTAAGGTTCTTTGGACTGTGCATGATGAACTCGGTAACATAGATAATTTGGAAGAAAGCTCGAAGGTGGCCTCAGACGGACTCTTGGATACCTACTACGATAATTCTACGGAGTTCAGTATTAGGGAATTACGAGGTCTTGACAAGGCAATGCAAACAATGCGGGGAGAACTCATCAATAATATAGCCAAGCTATCTGAAATCGAGCATATAGCTTATGAGAAAAAAAAACTTGAACAGGTGGGTGATGAGTTCTGTAGAAAGACTGTGTAACTTAGAAGACGAAAGATCGGCCCGCCTCGAGGCTGCTTCCAGTAATAGAAAGGCATTTCGTTCACAAATCAGTCGAATTCGAGAAACTATCGATCAAGTCCTCAACGATGATACTACACTGGCCGATAAAATTAAAACATTGTTCAGAGAACAGGGGATAACCATTGCCAGTATTTTAACCGCATTGGGATTTATTATATCGACTTTGACTCTCGCGTTAACCAGTGGTACAGGTGGTACAGGAGGTGGCACAACCCCTACTGATAAAAAGGGTCTAAAAGAGTGGATAATAAAGCATTTAATGGCATTAGGTTCAGCACTTGAAAAGCTCGTTGGGAAAGCCGTGTCTGCCTTTCCTGGTATAAATGGAGTATAGTTTCCTGGATCTTGAATTTATTAGCTAAGACCACCACTTGGCTTAGTCAAAACTTGTGGGCACTGATCGTAGCAATTGCAGGGCTGTTGTACGTATCCGCTAAAAACTATTTAACCAAATCATGAGTAAACCAGCCGCGACTCCACCTACTATAAGCGCTGTTTTTTCATCGATATGTTGTTGAATTTTATTATTATAGCCTATCACTTGACCAATCTTAAGTTCCATATTACTCGGAGACATGTATAGTCCCGGTGCATAAACGTAGTCTACCTTGGATTGAGCGTACTGTAACACATCTTGATAACGTTTTATAGAAGATGGTATGTCAACTGGTGAATTGATAGCATCCTCTACATTTGCAACAAACTGTTTTTGTGCATCAAGCCCCGTCCCAGAACCGATTATTCCTGTTCGTGTTTGTGATTGTGCACCAAGAATTGCCCATACATAAGTTCCTATTGATTCATTAACTCTTACAACTCCTGAATTAGTAAAATTATTTTCTGTTTTATCATATAGAAATTCATTCCAAGCATTTCCAGGTGGTTGCTGAACCTTTTGGACGGTGAAAGCAACACCACCCTTAAAGTTCATAGGATCATCTCTCCACTTGTTACTCGAGAGAGCAAAGCTCGGAAGAAGCCGACCCCTTTTCAGTAAATCATCGCTGACTTCTTTAACAGAGTGTGCACCAGCGTACGGAATACCTAGACCATGGTTAACTCCACTCAGACGCCAATCTTTACTCGTAGAAACATTGAATTCCTGACAAATATGTTTGAATGCCCACCTATTGTATGGATTATTTGATGCATGCCATGCTCGATCCTGCGGTAATGGAGAACTAATTTCTTTAAGTATACGTCTAATCTGATATTACACGTGAAATGATAAAACAGACTTATTTAGTTCAAATCCTGGGGCATAAAGAGATACACCACATCCTGTTGTGGCACACCATATGGCAAAGTTTAACTGATTCTGCCAAAATTGCATTGGATTGTGGAACCAATTGTGCACCATTTTATCGCTAGTTGCCGTGAACCTGTATTTTTCAAAGATATCAGGGAATTCAACAACAAAAATTAGCACCAGAGGCACTTACTAAAATCGACTGATAAGTAATATAAGTTGATTTCATATTTAAGTTATGGTATAGTATCATTGTATATCTAATATGTATGTTACACTCCCAGGAATAACAAATGGTCAGTCTATTCAACTGCTTCATACTATCAATAACTCGGATGGTCAACTTGAAGTCGCTATCTGTGATGTAACGTATTACCCGCAGTGGACCAATATAAGTGCTGCGAGAAGAAATACTCAGACAATAATAAATAGAGAAAACTACATTATACCTGATGGGTACCTGATGAATTTTTTAAGCATTTGGGAGTTAGTCTCACACAAAATGAGTCGAATGGGATGCTGATTTTGAACTCTGGAGAAAAGCAAGTAATTTTTGCCTGGAACATAGCAGATACACTTGGACTTGCACGCGGAGTAGGATTAATATCACCCAACAAAACAGTGCATGGAGTTAAATTACCCGATTTAGTTCCCTATAAAGAGTTGTGCATCCATCTTGATCAAAGAAGCACGACGAAAATATTCAACTAGAAAGTCCTTCAACTCTACTCAGAGCTATTCCAGTCAAAGATGAAAAATATAATAGCGGTAGAACGGAATCATTTCAGATCTCAAAATTTTTGTATTAGATGTAAAACATCAACCTGTACATATAGGTGTGGAAGATGATACAAAAAATTAAAGGGAAAGGTACATTCATAAATATTCGCATGGTATGCTATCTGATAAATTTGACATTGCAAATAAGTTGGGTGAATAGTTTTCTTTTCTTGTTGATGTATATGCTTCTGAAATTGGGGATTATAATTGGATGATGAAGAATGTTCAGCTAAAGTTGGGTGAAACATTAGCTAAACATTCTTCATCATCCAATTATAATCCCCAATTTCAGAAACATAAATATCAACAAGAAAAGAAAACTATTAACTTTAATTTGGATAATGGTGAAGATTACAATGAAGTATTTCCACTACATGACCTGAATACTGCCCTAGCTCAAGCCCATGATACCGCAAGTATCGTCCCATTTCATTAACTAGCTGCATTTGCAAACACCATGGAACGCATGGTCAATAATAGTTTAGTATGTTTTTTAGAAACCAATATCTTATTACTCATATCCAATGTGGTTTCCGCAACAAATAGAAGTACTATTCAGCATTTGGTTCATTTAGAATCACCCTTTACAAATTCCATTGTGAATAACCAGCATGCTGTATCAATCTTTTTCGACCTTGAAAAACTTATGATACAACATTAAAACATGGTGTTACATTATTTATCATATTTACATATTTGTTTAAGAGGCTGTATGCCTCATGTTATATCACAGTTTTTATCTGACAGACAATTTCAAGTTCTTGTTTGATCAACCCTGTCTGATCATTATAATCAGGATAAGGGGGTTCAACAGGGCAGTTTTCACAGACCAAGATCAATTGAATACATTTCTGTCGGAAAAATAAACCCCATAAAGACCCTGAACTCTTTTTAGATGGCACTCCAATCAGGACTGTAAAAGAAGCCAAATTTTTAGGATTAATTTTCGACCATCATTTGCCTTTTTTGCCACATATTAGATATCTCAAGACAAAATGCTTGAAGGCCCTAGATTGGTAAAAGTCGTCTCAAATTCAAAGTGGGGAGGGGATCAGATAGCCTTTCTTTACTTATATACATCACTAATAAGCTCTAAACCAGACTATGGAACCATTGTCTATGCTAGAGCTGGCAAGAACAATTTAAAAACACTGGATTCAATTTACCATCCAGGATTAAGACTATGTCTTGGTGCTTTTGAAACTTCTCTGGTTGACCTTTATGTGGAGGCTGATGAACCTTCCTTAAAACAATGCCGTACTAAATTGTCTCTTCAATATATTACTAAATTACGTTTCAATCCCTCCAATCCTGCTTATGACTCCATTGTTAAACTGTTTCAGAGGAAAATAAAGCTGGTTCTTCCACCTGGAAATCGACTCAAATCTTATATTACTGCTGCAAATCTGGATCTACATATTATATCTCCTTACCATCTTTTGTCTACTCCCTGGCAGTTGGTGAGGCCGGAAGGAGACATTTCCTTGACACTATTTAAAAATTCTGACACAAATCAACTAGTATATCAACAGGAATATTTACAATTAAGAACTAAATATGACACTCACCATTCAATCTTTACTGATGGGTCCAAGGATGATGTCAAAGTAGCAAGTGTTACTGTCGTTGGAACAAAAATTATATCATCTAGATTTTCACTGCTGGGGCCAATACTATCCTTACAGCCTTTGTATTTATTCTGCATGTAAACAGTTTAGCATGTTTTCTGATTCTCTTTCTTGTCTTTAGGCACAGAATAATGTATCTCCGACTCATCCAATTAATTAGATATTTTAGAACTTTACACTGATATTTCAACTGGCCAATAAGACGTCGTCTTTTGTTGGTTACCCAGTCATATGGGCATTAAAAGTAACACAACAATGCTTATGCTGCAGCAAAGCAGCACACAACAAATCTGTGAGACCACTTCTTATCCCATACTAGTTCCTCCTCTTGAGATCGGAATTAAGACACATATAGCAGTCAACACAGATGTTAAAATTATCGCACCATTACAGCTGCTGTCTAGACCTCTTTGACAACTAGTCAAACCGGAGGTAGACCTAACACTTGCTATTTTTTTAAGAAATCAGAAACAAACCAACTCGTCTTCCAACAAGAATACATCCGATCAACATTCAAATCTGATTCTCACTGCTCTATATTTACTGATGGATCCAAGAATGGTGGCAAAACTGCTAGTTGGATCATTGGATCAAAATTTATATCATCTAGACTACCAGAGATTAGCTCAATAATCACCACTGAAAACAAGGCTATACAAACAGCAATGGAATGTATTAACCAACAAAATTAATGTGAACAATTTATCATATTCTCAGATTCATTGTCATGCCTACAGGAACTTTAATATGAGAACTCAACTCATCCACTGATTATTGATATTTGAGAACTGGAAAATACCATCTTTAGGTGGTTTCCCAGCCATGTTGGAATCATAGGTAAAACAATGGTAAAATCTTCAAATCTGAACTAACAATCAAAGTAGGTTGGATGCCCCACTTATTATGCATCAGGTTTTGGATGTAACGTCTCACGACAGGTACATAATCACTGTGATGTCACAGAGTGCTGCTTTTGCTGCAGCCATTGTGTTGCCAACAATCCCAACATGGCTGGGAAACCAACAAAAGATGATGTCGTATTGGCCATAGCCAGATCATAATGTAATTCAATGTCAAGTAGACAGGATAATGAGTATGACAAAATGATGAACTCCTTATATTTAGTTTGTTTAATGATATATTCCAGAGCTGTTAAATTGGCCTTTGATTTGGCTGTGAAAATGGAAGCATTAGCTGGTATTTAGTTCATAAAGTTCTCGATCCAGCTACAGTGTCACCAACCTTTGATCCATCTGTAAATATAGATTTGTTAGTGTCATATTCGCTTCTTAAATGATTATATTTATGTTATCATTGTAGTTGATATGTTTCAGATATCTTTAATTTAGACAAGGAAAGATCCACATGTGGCTTTACTAATTGCCTATGAGGGGAAGAAAACAAACAGAAAGAAGATATATAAGTTCAATATTGGCAGCAGAAATTAAAGGTTCAATTCTCATTCCTAGAAGTAGTAAAAGCGATGCTTTCTTATTGTAAAGATCCTCATAAAGGGGATTCAACACACAGCTATTTGCTGGGTTGGACTATTTAGAATATAATTTTGTGATGTACTGTAAAGATTGTTTAATATGGCAGTGTTTATGAGAAGGCTCATCCGCCTCAATATACAGACTGTCAATAAGAGAAGTTTGGATATTTCCAAGACAAAGACTTAGACCTTGATGATGGTTAGAATCTAACAGTTTAAGGTTACTTTTGCAGGCTCCACCATCGATGATCGAGCCATAGTCGTGTTTTGAACAGATAAGTAATCTAATGAGTTTCATTGTGCTATAGCCATTTGCTGTATACAGACTGGACAGTCTTGAGAAAAATTCCTGTCCCAATCTTCTGTTGTAAGTGTATACTCACCACTGAGCACATCTAACAGACAATTTGCAGATACCATGGTTGTACTTTTGGCATTTAAAGCATCTATAAAGATTTGGAAAGCCTTTGAAACGTAGATTTCAACATTGATGTTACAGTCATCTGCCTTTTATTACTTTGGAGCATTTTGATATTGTTTGTTGTTTTACGCCAGACTCACCACTATTTCAGCTTTATGACGGCGGTTTGTAAATAATCGAGTCATCACAAGACAATCCTGTGATTGATATCATGAGCATCGGTCTATGTAATTGGGTTGGTTGGTTTGTTGTTTTACGCTGCACTTAGCAATATTCCAGCTATATGATGGCGGTCTGAAAATAATTGAGTCTGGACTAGAAAATCCAGTGATTGTTATCATGAGTATCGATCCACGCAATTGGGATCGATGACATGCTTCAACCAAGTCACCCGATCCCGTTTGTCGCCTCTTCTGACAAGCATAGTCGCCTCTTAGGGCAAGCATGGATTGCTGCAGACCTATTTTAACCCAGACCTTCACGGGTCCATTTTGGAGATGAAAACGAAAAAATAAGTGTTTGTTTCAAATGTTTCATTGTTTTTACGGGTTGTGAATTGTTTAACATGAGTTACATGTTTATTTTTCCTTTCAGAGACAATATCTATTTGTGTCAACGATCCCAGTCTCTCACAATTCCTTTACTGGTGTTAAGGGTTCTGTGAGCAGAGACCGAAATCTTGCCTACGAGAAGCAAATTTGATGACAACAGGTTGGTCAATTGCTATCGTACATTCTGTGAGTGAAGAACGTGAATGCAATTGTTTGATTTTCGTACCTCACTTCCTATGCCATATATACCCTTTGAAAGTGCAAATGGGTAAACTTTCAGAGGTGTCTTATCACAAGGAAATGATTGACCTTAGTTGGACGGCCGTTGTCATAAAAGAGGTTTAGTTTTCTTTGAGGGGGTTTCATTGTCCATTTTGACTGTATAATGTTTCACCATCTGAGCTCCCCACTAACCATGTATTACCATAAAGAAAATGCTAAAAACAAATGGATCTCCGACTTGCAGCACAAAGGACACTCAGAGGATATACTCCAGCAGAAAAATGAACAGTTTGTGCAGAAACAACAAAACATGATCTAGGTAAAATATGTTTATTTACAACATCTTTGGAGAATTGAGGGGGCTACTTCGGTTGCCGGAGGGTCGCCAACCCTGGGTATGTTAGAGGTGAAGGATAACCTGTAGGTCATAGACCCGCGGTTAGACGGCAAGGGGAGTCACCTGTAGGTCGTGGACCCGTGGTAAGGACGGCGAGGACCTAATGGTGGGATTAGTTGCCCTGGGGTCGTGGACCCGGACATCCCTATGGACGGTTCCTGGTGTAAGATCGGCAAGCCCATGTAGATAGTGTCCTGCCGCCGTATGAAATGGGGGCTAGTCAGATCATTTTGTGCTTCCGTACTGGCGATTAAAAGCACTGAATGAGCTGAAGGCCCAAAGGAGGTTGGCAACCGAGAGCCCCAAGTAACCTTATACATAACAGAAAAGCATGGCTAATGATGTGACGTGAAAATAAAATATAAGAAGTGACGGTAGGTAAATGTAAGACATAAGCATGTACTTGTTAGTGAAGAGTGTAATTATGGTGAGAAAATAACAGGGTATGATAGACTGGATGCAGGAGTACGCATGTGACTACGTAGGTAATGAAACCTGTCGATATGACTAACGTAAACTTTTTTGTCCCTGCACAAACTAAAATAATAAATTACCATATTAATTAACCCTCCCAATTGGCCCTATGAGCCACCGCCTCCTGGGCATAAAACTCCAGGCAAATTACAAATTACAATTATACATTTTATTTTCAAGTACACTTTTGACAACAACTTGTGGAACGACTGATCTCTATTAAAAATGGGAAATACATTTAAAACAGTTGTTCACCAAGAATATTTTCATAAGGATGATGCAGATGGTCTGTGGGTACTGTATACTAATATTGCATTTTGGTGAATAGGAGTGATTCCTGGAGAAACCAACCAGACGGAATCCTTCATTGGTGATTTTGTTGTTGTTGATGAATTGTTTTCAAATGGTGAACTTATTATGTTTGGATGAAATGACTAACCTGAACAACTAGTTTTGATCATGATTATGAGCTGAGATGAGGGTAAATTATGCAGACATCTTTTGAATGAGAACAGTTTGCACGTTTGGAAGTGGATAACCACATTTGCTATACAATGCTACTGGAAACGATTTATTTAAATAAATAGAGGCTTTAAGGCTTCAAATTCCTAATTTATTTCATAAGAATATTTTCTGTCCTTTGCTCCGGTTTTGGAATACATCTACTGTTCAAAATCCATTTAAATGGAGGTTTATTAAGGGGCAGATTTTAATACACCTGTTCTGTGCCAATAAGGAAAAAATAAATCTACATACATATAGCAGTTTTCTGGAGAACAATTTTGCTCAAAGGATCTTTTCCAGGTGCAATTGTCCACATGGCTGGTTTTAGCACATTTGATGCAATATATTTTATTTGGGCACATTGTCTATAAATATTGGATATTGACCATAATGACTTCATGAATCAATTTATGATCATTTATGAATCACATAAAATGTCCGCATTCAGCTTTAAAATGGCAGCAATATTGAAAATCGTATGGGAATCTCTTGAACACATTGTCACTCTTGTTACCATTGGAGACCAAGTTTCAGCTTCATACAACATTGCTCTAGTGATTTCTTAGATGTTTACTTACACTATGGCTGATGGACATTTGTCTAGCAGGCTACAGCATAAGCTCCATTGATATCCTATAAAAATAGTTGTGGATATGAATGCTGAACAATTTAATATATAATGAACAACTAATATCACATTATGTGATGTTCACAAACATTGAGAAGGAACTCTACCTGATGCATAGGATATGTGAGAAAGGTCTCCAGAGTGCGACCCTCACATGCAGGCTTCTCTTCATAGCGGCGCAGCAAGTTGTTAAATTCTGGTCGTTGCTTGTATTCAGCTAGAACCTGCATAAGAAGGAGACATCACAGTAACATTCACATGAAGATGAATTCCTGACAGTTTTGTGTTCAACTGGGTCACTTAATTAGTAATACAGATGTGACATCTGGTGACTTCTAACAAGTCGAACTAATATATATTTATCAAAATATTACCAGACAAACAACACAGTCATCATTTGACCGTTGACTTCCATAATATTGATTTGGCTCGGCATTGAACTGGACCTATTGTACATGACTAATATTTTCATCGCCATCATTAATAATGTAAAATTATTGTCAAGACGCCAGTCCAATATTTGCCAGAAGGCAATTAAATTACCCCAAATATTCTGCTGTCCTTCAAACTATACATGTGTTCAGAGACGTCTTGCAATTGTTATGTTTCGACTTCCAAACAATTGAAACAATAATTTGTTATATGACAGAGTAATTTATATTTAAGCAATGATTGTAAATGTATAACATTGTTTCTGTTAACATTCAGTAGAAGGTCACTGCATTGTAATATAACTGTGACTAATTGTCAGGAATGTAGAACTTTTTGATGTAAGCAGTGGTGATGGAGTTATTATTTTTAGATTCACGAACTATCTGTAAACTTCCTGAATAACATAGATGGATGTCAAGCGTTATGGAAGTGAAATAGATTGTGATGTTCTGGATGTGATGACACTGGAGTGGTCTAGCACCTTATGGAAAGTGCTGGAAGTTAGTTAGATTATATAAGTGGGACGGGCGTGTGCCTGTCTCATCTCACATTTTATCACACATTTCATCTGATATTACATCAAGACCATCTTTCGTGTGATTACTTTTCACCCCGTTATTTAGCCTAGGCGTATCTCCGAAGCTTGACCACTGTGGCGGCGAGGTGATTATTATACTTGTCATTGTCATTGTCATTTCCACTGCTCTCACCTTTTATTCAAAATTCTGAATATGTACTACTACTCTATTGTGTACTGTCATCATTATTAATGTGCATTAAATTGTATTGATTTGTAACCCTAGTTAATTTTGTTATACAATTGTTAATTGTATTCCATTTGTTGGTTGGGTGTTGGTTTCACACTAACTTCTCATACATATAGATTTCTGGGTTAACATATTGTTTCAATTGGGAAATGACACGTAACAAAGTTAACCCAGAAATGTATATGCAAAATAATTCAGTGTGAAACCACAAAATAATGTTATACAATTTACAATTGTACGATAAAATTAACTAGGTTAACAAATCAATACAACTTACTGAAAAGTAAGTACAATGGTAGTACACACTGGAGTCGCAGTACAAAATTAATTGGCAGTATGAAATACAATAGCAGTAGTAACAGAAATAAAGTCAGACATGAGTATATCCACCAAGCAGCAACAGTGGTCAAGCTTCCACAATATGCCTAGTCTGGATATCCAGGGTGAAAAGATGATCTTCACAAAACAGCTAATCGGGAGGTAATGTGAGATTAGAGAGCCAAGCTGTTGCCAACTTATATAAACTTCCAGATAACACTTGACTCCAAAAGCATCAAAATGTAGTATTTTGTTTGTTTTTGCACTCGAGTTATATAACGGTGGTCTGTAAATAATCAAGCCAGGGCCAGACAATCCAATGATTGATATCATGAGCATTGATCAATGCAATTGCGATACGATGACATGCATCAACCAAGTCAGCAAGCCTGCAAAGATGTTGTTTTTACCGTTAATATTCTTGATGCCTAAATCAAATTCCTACAAAGACAAGCTTCAGCGTTTTTGTTATTCATTTTATGACGAAAAGTGCATTGTATATTTGAATCAGTGGTGGAATAGTTTGTCTGATGTCTATCAAAATTTTTAATAATAACATTGACTGAGTATGTTTTTACGCTGCTTTCAGCATATTCAAGTGATACGTTTTAACCACTAGGCTACCCCACCGCCCCTTGTGAATAATAGCAAACAGGATGATCAAAGCCTGATGCAAATTCTTGCAACAGGACAGCTCCAGCACCAATATCACTAGCATCTACTTCAAAATTAGGTGCTTGGACAAACAGGAGAATTCATGAGAATATCTTTAGTTTTCTGAATAGCGTCCTGACAATAGCTGTACCAAGCAAACTTCTTGCTTCTGCCAAGCAAATTAGGGAGTGGGGCCACCACATGTGAGACATGTTTGAAATTTTTTATGGTAGTAACCAGCCATACACAGAAATCTTATAAGTTCCCTGTTGTTTTGGGGAACATGGCATGTAATATGACCTAAAAATTGTACATGAGCCTCTGCAAATTCACAGTTCACCAAATTTACAGTCAACTTGGCTTCAGTGACACTCTCGAAGAAGGGATGGATCCCCTTCCAATGGCACAACTTTGTATTGATAAGGTCATAAAAGCTGGGACCCACTTGGCACATTCAGTGGAATCTGCCAATATCCCTTCAATGGGTCAAACTTAGTACGTTTGATTCTGTCAATGCAGTCATCAATTCCTGGTTTTGGGTAGGAGTCTGTTTTAGAAACAGCGCTCACCCGTTTCATGCCTGTACACCATCTGTAATTACAATCAGGCTTCAGTACAAGAATTCAAGGTCAACTCCAGTCACTATGACTTGGTCACTAAA
Source organism: Haliotis cracherodii (assembly GCF_022045235.1). Classification (NCBI taxonomy): domain Eukaryota; kingdom Metazoa; phylum Mollusca; class Gastropoda; order Lepetellida; family Haliotidae; genus Haliotis; species Haliotis cracherodii. The sequence goes on from NW_027266264.1 coordinate 43,350,526, forward strand.
ACATGTCATTGTCCAGCATGTATTCAATTTCCTTTTTCAGGGCTTCACGCTTGATTTGATTTTGTAGATTTTGTTTCACAGGCACAGCATCACGAACATCCACATCATGACAAACAAAATCTGTACGATCAGGTACATCCAGAAAAAATGTGAGTAAACTTGTTAATAAACACTGACACTTGAGCCCTTTGCTCAACATCTAAGTTTCAAATCTAAAGCTTCAGCTAGCATAGTCAGCAATGCCGTCTAAATTCTCATCAGTACCATAATCCGATACAATATCTACAGGAGAAACATTGGTAGCGCACTGAGTAGGTACATTGTTATTTCTTTCATGATGATTTCTAATCATATTGACATGACAAAGCTGTCATAGGTGACAAAGTCTTTTTTCGCCAGCCTGTACAACATAGTCAAAATCCCTTTCTTATCAATAAGATATGGACCATGGTACCTAGCAGGTGTTGCTTGACAGGGATTGACAAAAACACTCTTATCACCAGGACTGAAATTTCTTTTTTCAGACTTTTCGTCATTATGAACTTTCATTTTGCTCTGGCATTCTTCCAAAGCCTGCCCCAAAATGACAAAGCATACTCCTTCAACTGTTCAAAGAGCCACGAACAGTATTGTGTCAAAGACAAAAGGACTATGCATCAACCAAGTCAGTGAGCCTGACCACCCGATCTCGTTAGTTGCCTCTTACAACAAGCATAGTCGCCTTTAAGGCAAGCACGAGTTTCGGAAGACCTATTCTACCCCGGATCTTCGCGGGTCCAGACCCCTGAACACACCCTCACAGATAACAAAAACAAATTAATTCATGTGAGTATATTTTTTCGCCGATTTTAGCAATATTCAAGCAACATCACGACGGTGACACCAGAATTATAACCATGTGGGGAATCTAACCTGGGCCTTTGGCGTGACAAGCAAACGCTTTAAGCACTAGGCTACCCCACTGCCCCCTGGAATATTTTGAAACACATGTTGAAAGTGGTCACTCATTCATTATGAAAAAATACTGGGTTTTTAAAAAAAAAATCTCCAACACTGTAATATGTACATCAACGTTACTCAAATTGTGTACAACACAATTATTGATATGTTCCATGAAATATAATACATATTCTTGGTGCATCAGTTGAGCATGTTTATTCCATGGTCACATATGTGCATTTTATAGCATGGTATTATGCTACAATGAAATATTTTTCAGCTTTGCTTTAACATGGGAAAGGGAAGCTTCAGACATGAGTTTGGATGGTTAGTACTGGGACAGCACATGATTGGGTTTGGATTAAATAAGACAAAGTCAGAACAATGGTTTTTGTGGTCAAAAACAAGGTGATCTGATTGAAAAAGTCATAACAAGGTGAGTAAGGAAAAATATATACTGTATTGCATTAATCTGCATTTCAAGAAAGTACTTGGTCAAAATTTATTATATTGCAAACATGGAAAGTATGTTAAGATGAAACTTCTTTACCAAAAGCATGTGATATTTCAGCCCAGTTGTTGTGTAGGAGATGATGTTTACAATGCAAATGATGCATTTGAGAGTATTTAATAGCATGGTCTAGTTGAACACTAGTACTAACTAAAAATATGCACTAAATTTCATGTAATAAATGCCTGAGTGGCTGATGTGGCAGACATACAAGAAATTTGATTCACACCTCTTATCATGGGTAGGAAAACACATATAAAGTTTCAGTTTTAACTACTTGGCTAATAAATAAGTCATGAATGACAAACAGGCCATAGGATAAGCTGACTTGACTTTCAGTTAGGTGAGCTGATAAAAGCTGAGCTGGTATATTGGCAATGAAGCTAATAACCTTACAAGCAATATGAAACTACCAGACATGTCTAAATAAAACACGTACCTGTAGACTGTAGTGATGATTGCGCACATATTCCTGATATATGCTCAGCATTGGTAGAAGCATGTCAAACAAATCCCCTGCAGAAAGAAGATTTGAATATAATGCTATGACACGAATCATATGAAGACTTTATGCGATAATTTACTATTGCTGATTTAATATTGCATTGAATCAATCTTGACTTCTATTGAAAATCAATCAAAAGATGCCAAAAGAAGAACAAAAAAAAGATTTGCATGAGCAAGAATATCAATATTCCTCTTGACTTATATTTAACAACAATGTGCCATACAGGATGTGACGTGTGTGTGAATATTAATAACCTTGGGATCCAGATCCATTATCAAATCATGGTTTACACATATGAAAGTTGTATAGGATCAGGAACATGCCTGAAATTGTCAGTTTTAGGTTTTCAGTACATAGTGTTTGAAATAAAGACCAACTGGCTTTTGAAACGTTCCACCCTGTTGAAGGTGGTTCTTCATCAGAGTTGATAGTTGTAAGTATTGTTGGAAAATGGTCAGTTCCACAAAGGTCATCATGAACCGACTATTCAAACTCATTCAAAATTTATGTATCTGTAAGTAAAGATCAAGAGCAGAGTATGATAGGGTGCAGTTAAGTGTTACATCCATCACGGGAGATGCATAAATTATTCAAAGCTCTGTTTCCGTCATTATTTGTATCAGTACTCTCTTATTGGGAATTATGACCCCGTGATTAGCTACTATGCTTGTCGGAAGAGGCAACTAACGGGATCGAGTGGTCAGACTCGCTGACTTGGTTGATGCATGTCATCGTATCCCAATTGTGTGGATCGATGCTCATGATGTCAATCACTGGATTGTGTGGTCCAGACTCGATTGTTTACAGACCACCGTCATATAGCTGGAATATTGCTGAGTGTAGCGTTAAACAACAAACAAACAAAATATAAACCCAATGATTATGCAGGGCTTTGGGATCTGATCATTCACAGTCTGAAGATCAGATTGGCGGACAGTTGAAGAAGGCTTTGAACAAAGTAACACTGACAGCAACAGTGTGAAGAATAGTGATAAATGGAACAGGGCAATTGATTATGCGCTGTCTCACCAGGATAGAAGAAGCTGCTGTAGCTTTATGAATACCGTATTCGACGTAATAAGCGCCCAGGGCGCTCTCAAAATTAGAAATTGGGGGCTCTTATTAGAATATCATTTTATTGGAAAAAAAACAGAGTTGAAAGATCGAAAATGGCGTAGTTTATGCTGACAGCCTGAAATGTTTATATACGACAGATATACGTTTCCATAATTTAATTGCCCATAATTGAGAGTGCATATTACACACGAGTGTGTATTATACACGAATAAATAGGTCTTGTGTACATTGATCAATCGGAAGGGGTGCTAATTGGGATTGTTCACTTGCCAATATATCAGCAAATATCGGCGTGGGAGCTTATTAGAGCGGGGCGCTTATTTCGTCGAATACGGTAGTACGAACTGTACTGACAGATGTCTAATTGATAGGTGGATAGAGGCAAGAGTAACAGCAGTATTGGGCACTGCAGCAGAGTAGGAAATAGGAAATTTACAATATACTTAGATAATAACTGAGGGTGCCACAGAGAGTCGGTACACACTCTGGGCTGTGGGAGAGAGGTCTGCTTGGTAAGAGAGTCAAACCCCTTCTCTCCTCTCTGGACCAAGGCTTATATAGCCAAGGTCACCTGACATTTAGTAAGTAATAAATATAAATGTAAACAGTAAATCATCAGTGACATACTTGCACATCCTGTTCAGGATGGCAGACGGTCGATGTACACAAAAATGGGGATTAACAAATAGGATTAGCATCTAATAAATAACATCAATTAAGTGTTTCAAGGCATATAGATGTCATGGCTCCAGGGTAATGAGCCTTTGCAATCAAATGTTCTTCAGACAATGGATGTCGTAAATCAGTCGCTATGACAACTTCCCTCCGTTACGTGAAGCTTGGACCCCAAGCTTACATGAGTCCAAATTGATATGTGTGAACTTTTTCACCAAGGAAAACAACCATGCAAATGTGATCAAAATCAGTTATATGAAATCCTTATGTAACAAATATATCCATGCAATGACGGTATGAAAGTGATCATCTAGCCAATTTGAATTAGTGCCAGTTTGAAAACTAACCAAGTGATCTTTGTAATGTGCAGTTTCACTACAAGTTAATTACCGCTTTGCACAGATTCAATAAATATATCACTGAAGGTTCTTTGAATTCAGGAGTCTGGCTTGGCGGTGCGACTCAGTACCGAATAATGATAATGATTAATGTCATAAAAAGTACAAATTAAACATCTCAGCAAATATTCTGCATAAAGAAATTTGAAACCAGGAGTCTAGCTTTACCGCGTGACTCAAACGGTACTTGTGGGTACTATTGCCCTTTTAAGTACAATGGGTGCTCTTCCCGTGTCTTTGACGGAGCTTGCCCAGATATTGTGGGTGCGATGCCCAAGAAAAAAAATCCTTAATTCCGACATCAAAATTCTGAAATGCTGAATACTGCTGTGCTGTTAATTACTTAATACTGACATACAATAAACATATGTGTAGGGGTGGCTCACCCAAGAATATCCCTAATCTGAATTCAAAGTCCTAGACAATACATTCAATTTTGTACCAAACTGTGCACATTAATTACTTGTAACAAATGACAAAATTTGTCGTTTAGATTTTTGAAATTACGAGTCGAGCTTAGAGGTGTGACTCGATAACCCTACAGCTTAGGTTTGTCTGGGCCCTAGCTGCAACTATATGTCTGGCGTGGCCTGGAGACATTTCAAAGATTCCCTACAGAATAACTTCAAAGATCTAGCTGACTAAAGATGTAATTTGGAGTATATTGCACATATACAAAACTGAATTTTGGAAAGACACATTTTGGCATTAATATACTGGCTTTGATTAAACATACCTGGTTGCACTATTCAACAGTCACACAATATATATCCTTGATTGAGTCCATGTAAGTAAACACAAATTAGTAAGTCCCAATGAGATATCTTGTACACAGTGTCCATCTTGTAGGTGCCCGTGAGACGGTTTCTGTATTGTGCAGGGTCTGCATGAAGATGGCTGTGGTCGGGTCTCTGTGGGATAGGCGTGTATACTTCTTTTCTTAGGTCATGTGCAGGAACGACATCTTGAAGGGGAAGTCTTAGCAGTGTTGCTAAGATATTCGAGCAGGGAAGGTTTGGGATCGGAGAACTTGTTCTTGATTGGAGAGGTTCTTGTTCTTTCTTCAATCTTGTTAAAGGCCATTTCTTCGTTCTTGGTGATTGGCCCCCAGGAAGGTAGTATATCCTTTTAGTAAGAGACTGTCACTTCCTACTGTTTTGTGAACCATATGCCATGCTGCAGAGAGGTACAGGAAAGGACAGACTAAGAAGTCTGTCATACCCAGATTCTCCACCAACTTATCATGGAACTGTTCTGGGTGAACAATACCTTCCAAATGACGTGCTGGTTTTCTTGGGGAATTAGTCAGCAAAGAGCCAGAGTCACAGGAGACTAATTACAATTTTATTTACAAGAACAATTAACAATTCACAATATACTTAGATAATAACTGAGGGTGCCACAGAGAGTCGGTACACACTCTGGGCTGTGGGAGAGAGGTCTGCTTGGTAAGAGAGTCAAACCCCTTCTCTCCTCTCTGGACCAAGGCTTATATAGCCAAGGTCACCTGACATTTAGTAAGTAATAAATATAAATGTAAACAGTAAATCATCAGTGACATACTTGCACATCCTGTTCAGGATGGCAGACGGTCGATGTACACAAAAATGGGGATTAACAAATAGGATTAGCATCTAATAAATAACATCAATTAAGTGTTTCAAGGCATATAGATGTCATGGCTCCAGGGTAATGAGCCTTTGCAATCAAATGTTCTTCAGACAATGGATGTCGTAAATCAGTCGCTATGACACTTATATTGCCACCAAAACTTATGATTAGATTGATAAGTTATACCGGAAATAGTAGAATGAGTGGTATTGCCTCTGCAAATTTAATTTGAAGTAGTTCTAAGTTTCTTGCTTTGTAACTATACTGAACAACAAAAGTTCCTGTGACATTGAATAAGATTTAATGCTAAGTTATGTTTTTTACCAAATCTGAAACAATTTCGGTTTGCAACAGATAAAAGATTCCTGTAAGTGTTCAAATGGTTTAATTTGCCATACTGACTTCAGAAAATGCGTGATTTAAAAAAAAAACCATGAACATGCCAAAATGTCAATTTACAAATCAATAGCGTGTGTGTCCACCTCTGGTTGCCATGCAAGCAACACACCTTCGTCTCATGGAATGGACCAGGCGACGCACAAAGTCCTGTGGGATATCTGTCCATATCTGCTGGAGCATGTTTCAAAGATCCTGGAGTGTCTGTGGAACACATGGTTGACGTTGAAGGCGCCGATCCATCTCATCCCACATGTGCTCGATTGGTGAGAGATCAGGGGAGCAAGCCGGACAGGGGATGACATTCACATTGTTTTGGGCCATGACGACGCAAAAACGGTAGAAGAACAGAGCTGATGATCTCGTCGCAGTAGCGCTGACCATTGAGATTTCAAAAGGGTCCTCTGTCTTGCTGTAATCCCACCCCATACCATAACTCTGCCATCCCCGAACCGATCTTCTTCCATGACACACTGATTGGCGTAACGTTCACCTCGACGTCGGTGCACTCGAATCAGTCTATCCCTGTGGCTGAGGTGAAAACGAGACTCGTCTGTGAAAAGAACTTGTCCCCACTGCATGGCTGTCCAGTGTATAGACGCTGTCTGCATCACTGTAGACGTGCTTACAGTGGTTTCCTGTCAAAATGGGACGTCTGGCAGGTCATCTGGCGACAATCCCTGCACACCTGAGGCGACGGCGTACAGTTTGTTAAGATATTTGTTGAAGGGCAGGGATGCTTCTTGCAGTCACTGTTGCTGGCTGGAATCAATTTCGTAGGTGTGTTGTTCAAATCAAGTTGTCTTGTCGATTATTGGTTATTGGTTACACCCCGAGGATGGTCTCTGACTGCATTCGTCTGTTGCCAACGTTGCCATAAACACCAAATGGTGTTTCTGTGGACGTTAAATTGTCTTCCAACAACATGTTGACTCGATCCTGCTTCAAGCATACCAATGGCTCGCAAACGCTCATTTTCGGACAGTCGTGGCATTTCGTAATGTTGAATAATTGCGTAATTTTGTTGTTTTTCTGAGTGGTTGTTCTCAGCACGATGCTAAACAAGGCATATGGAATCCCGTTAAAGCACATGTTTTTATACCCATTCTTGGGAAGTGAAATGCATGGGACTTTTGCATGGAATGCATGCTTTTCTGTAGCAGTTGCGTTTTTGTGACTTGATTCCATACGTGTACTACAATATTGAAAACCAAACTTTACTTGTTTGAAAATACACTAAAATATTGGGGTCACAGGAACTTTTGTTGTTGAGTATATTTTTTGCAAAACTAGTGTGGTCAGCTATGATGACGTTATTCAAACTTCAAATACTTTGTGTGCCTTCGTGGAATTAACATCACACTAAATAATTTATAAAGATATTTCCCATCAATATGACAAAATGACAATTATATATAATTTCACATACAAAGTAATGACAAATGTGAGCCCACTAGCCTAAATGACTTAGTCAACCCAAAAACGTACAGCGTGACTGATGCCATTTCTCGCAAATACGAAAACAATGGAGACCGCACCCGTTTGAAATTAGACTGACCTCCCTTTCCCAATATGAACCACTGATAAAGCGGTTTTGTGGGCATGCAGTCATGGGCATGATGTGGACGAGATGCACGTTGTGCCCGAGGTGCTTGAAAACCTGTATTTGGATGTATTATCATGGTATAACATTTATACTAAGTTATCCTATAATAATTAGATCTACATCAAGTGCTTTTATGAGTTATAATGGTGTAATATTTATACATCATTTCATATAATCATAGTTTAGCAAGTAATACTTATCATCAGGTAAAATGCATATATAAAATATCAGTAGTTTCAGTTATAGCTTTTTAGATAGATGCTAGCCTAAGGTAATGGGAGCGCATCTTCTAGACATACTATTCAATAAGACAAGAGTTACCTCTACATAGTTTAATAGATTTGAAGCTTTTAGATAAATGCTAGCCTAAGGTGTCAAGATCCCATCTCCCAGATAAAAGAAATGTCTACATAGTCTTATAGATTACCTTGAACTACTTTATTTAAGTAAATCTGTCATCACCTATATTAGAATAACATTCAGCAATAACTTAAAATTAGACTCATTAAGGATTAGCCCCAACACAAGCTCATCTATAGTGTCACCATAATCTCTTTCAAAGCATCCAGTAAACATGTCAACAAGATTAGTGCCAGTCCAACAGGATTAACAGGATTAAGTATTCCCCTCTGTCTAGCCATCCATAGCATAGGGCACAACCAATCGTGTATCAACCAATCCTATTCCTTTTTATTGTTCAAATTTTTGTTAAATACATACTGTAGCAACATGATAGAGCAGAGAAGGGGTTTGACTCTCTTACCAAGCAGACCTCTCTCCCACAACCCAGAGTGTTGTACCGACTCTCTGTGGCACCCTCAGTTATTATCTAAGTATATTGTAAATTGTTAATTGTTCTTGTAAATAAAATTGTGATTAGTCTCCTGTGACTCCGGCTCTTTGCTGACTAATTCCCCCAAGAAATCCAGCACGCCATTTGGAAGGTATTGTTCATCCAGGACAGTTCCATGATAGTATCATGACAGAATCAATGCACCTCGTTATCAGAGAGCACAACAACATTTGCTTCTGAGGGTTGCAACAACTGCATTCATTTATTATCCGTCAGTGTCAAAGGTGTCATTTGACAGCCAAAGTGTAATCGGCAGGGCATGTAATCGATATCAGACGTTTGTCTCAGCAACCCAGCAACATGCAGGTGGTCGACAGTGTTCTGCCACACAGCATGAATACAGGTTTCTCCTGATTTCAGCAAGACGTTATCACTTTGTGATTACCACCATACTCAAAAATGACCTGTGGAACGCCAGTGGTGTTAAAGTTTCTACTCAGTATGTGATCGTCTCCATGAGACTGGTCTCCAGTCACAGAGGGCATGCATTGGCATCCCACTGACCAGACAACAGAGTCACCCCTTTTGGATTGCAGTGAAGATTACGTCAATTGGACAAGACCAGGACTGGGTGTCAGTACTTTTCACAGATGAATCGAGATACTGTCAAGACTTCACAGATCGTCGTGCCGGAGAGTGGCATAGAAATGGAGAAAGAACTCAGGATTCCAACATAGCCGAACATGACCGCTATTTGGGAATCTTAATCATGATTTGGGGTGGGATCAGTAGAGCTGGAAGGGGTGGGATCAGTAGAGCTGATGTCCTATATGTCCTACAGTGGGACACGATGAAAGGTGGGCGCTACAGGGATGACATCCTTGATGTGTATGTAAGGCCGTATGCTGGTGCAATCGGACCAGACTTCATCCCCAAGGATGATAAGACAGGAACTCATTGTATCAGGGTCATTGTCAGCATGGAGTGGCCAGCCCCGTCACTAGACCTCAACCCTATCGAACACACGGAGCTGCAGATTGCCCTCTCACGACGCCCTGTATTTCCAGCAACTCTACAGGAACACTGCAATGTTCTAACTGAAGAGTAGTACATTTTTCTCTTGGAAAACATCCAGACTCTATACAATGGTGATCGCATCACGTGGATCACATACGTGCAACTGAACGTTGTTTGTTTTTGGACAATGATTTTTTACGTTTCAGTTATGGTCAGATACATGTGTTCACACAATATTGTCTTTGGCTATTTCAACAGATGCACACAATTTAATGTATTTCCTTTGAAAGTTGTGATCCTTAGCAAACTTTGTTGTTTGTTTGTTCACATGAGTTTCATTAGTTTGTGTATAGTGAGCAACATAGATATATCAAAATAATAGTAATATGTTATTTTAAGCTGCTTTAACATATATGTAGGAATCAAAGTATGTTTTATATTTATAATGGCATATTCTAATTTTTACTTGATATTCTGGAACTTCCTAATTCCTCTCCATTTCCTAAGGGTTCTGTTCAAAATTGGTAATGATATAGGAGAATGTTCTTTTAAAATTATGATATATCCTAATCCTATTTGCACCTGGCAGAATCACTTGACACAGCTCAATATCTCATTTGGTTCTGTTGTCATTAAATTATTGTAATAGTTTGCCAGTGTGATTGCGCAACTATTAAAGTATTATCTGTTCTTCTTGGCGAGCATTTACGATTGTATGACATTCGAACTTCACGCAAAATACTTTTGCTCTAAACGTCATATCTTCAGCAAAAAAACTGGTAAAGCGACTATGATAGATGAACAATATCTTAATTTGTACTGCAAAGTCACGAAAAGACAACTCAGAAATTAAGCTAACCTTCTCGTTATCTCTCCAGTATGTACTGTCATTGTATAGTTTTCTGCATTTTCTGTGATCCGTCTTCGATTCCACTGCATACTAGCGTGATTACCAATGACAGTGCCAGAGTGTCAGAGAGAAGGGGCATGTACTTGTGGTTGCATGACCTCCTGAACACCCTTAATGCATATGCCACTTCCGTCTTGGACACAATATCCAAGGCAGCTTTGTTTACAAATTACCAGACTAAAAAAAAGTTGTTGATTCCAATGAAAAGCTGAACATACAGGCACGCATATAACATAAGAGATTGATATTGGTCAGTAGAGATGAAAGTGTTTCTTAGTCATAATGATGCAAGATAATCAAGTACTGCATTTCATGATTCACAAATTCCTAATTCCAAGTATAACAAGCATGAAATACTCATATCCCCCGCCAATATGACATGTCTGGCTGTGTGCAATGCATTAGCTTCTGTGAAGTATGTTCACTGGACCTTTTTGTAAATGGCCTATTTGCAGCACTAAAGAAAGTTATTACTGGTTTTGTTTAGCCATCTGCAGTTTATGATAGAATAGGTAACTGTATTTGTAATAAGTATGGATGAGACATATGGACGAACAACTTCTTTATTACAATTAGGAGCGACGTTTAGGTGTAGGTTCTAACACCGTTATCAAGCAAGTGAAGTACATAGTATGGTAGGAGGCACTGTTTATACAGTTGAGTAGGTTTAAGATCAGTTACACTGTTGTATTTGTAATGAGTTGTGTTATTACTTGTAGCAGGGAGGGGTGTCATCCCACAGATGACATCCTTACCTTGTCAGCTTGCTGATGGGGTTAACCTCTTTGGTCATGTGGACAAGGCGTCCGACCTCGGATCAGAAGGTCCGTGGTTCGAATCCCATCGAATTTTATGGCCGCTACACTCACATTAAAGAAATCTTCAAGTTTCAGTTTTTCACTCAGATCACAGTTGAAATCCACAGTAACATTTATACTGCTTGGAGAGATCCTGAAGTTTCTGCATGAAGTTAGTAAGTGAATGCGACAACTGTGTCCATGACAATTTTGGAGGAACACACACATAAGCAATGCAACAAGAAAGGAAATGTATAAAATACTGCGAGATGACATTATGTGCCACGCTTGGTGAAGAAATATCATACGGTTTTCAAGATCTGCTCCAGAAACGACGACAACCGCCATTTTCGGTCTAAGTCAAAGTCGTTGCCATTGAAACTCGAAAAATAACTTTTTTAAAAATCCCAAACTATCAGAAGGCACAAGTTCACCACTAGACCTATATATGTGCCAAGTTTGGTTAAGACATCTCTCATGTTTTTTGTGTTCCGACCCGAAAACGAAGCGTGACGGACGGATGGGAGGATGGAAAGGCAGACGAACGACACCCATTCCTATATCCACCTTCCACTTCTTGGTGGGGGATAATTGATTGCAAACAACACACACAAAGGAAAACAAAAATACGCAAAGTCCTTACCTAATACAAGTGTTGGCCAGTTTTCTAGTCTTGCTGTCAAACCCTTCAGAAATATCTGATGTAAAAACAGTAGGGTCTCACTGAAACAAAAATGTTTAGTATGTGAAATTGGAATGTGACACATGTGTCAATGGCAACACTTAGCACATCCGTCATGACAAATATCTTTGGTGGTCCATGAGTAGTCCAGTCGTCTAAGGTGCCACGATTCACTGTGCAGAGTTGCATACCTTGGGAACGCCAGAAATCTTTGATAATGGGCTCGAATCCCGGTTCGCCCCGATTATGTTTCTGGGTTTGTCAGCACCATACCCATGCTCGTTGGTTTCACCGAAGTGGTAAACATCTGAGACTTCAGGCTTTCTTTCTCCCACATTAAGCTCACACTCCGCGATATAACTGGAATACTGTTAAAAGCGGCATTAAAAACCCAAACTCATTCACTCAAATGCGGGGGTCTTGATCACATCAACTTGTGGATGTAGATCACTGTAGGTCAAATTGTGAAACATGGTTCAAATATACGGAAATCTAAGTTTCATTCCCGAATAATCACTTATGATAGACTTTAAGTGATTAATTCAACACCTGTCTCATGTCATACGCTAAATGTCACTTTGAATGTGATTTGCTCATGAAATGACTTGTGAATATGTTCATTCAGAAAGGATTTGCAGTGTGATATGGTACCTTCGTATTTGGAACACTACTGAAGTTTGCAAGTAATGTTCTCACATGAGACAGGATGATGTTATAGATCATGGTCATTCAGTGTTCTATAATGGGGATGCATTTATCAACATAACAATTGTAAGCAGCACTACATAAATTGTTTAATCAAAGAATGTGGCACAAGTGGCATAAGTGACATATCAGGCCAGTATGTTAGCTGAGGAAGAAATCTGCCTTAGCCATGCATCAGTACTTTCAAGTTTTGACTTGATTCTAAAACCTGAAAAGATGCCTATTCCTCTTGTGTACTGCGTTCAAAAGCTGCATAAAATCCTTGCAAAGATAGATATATCGCTGAGTCCAAGAAATGTCCAAAATCCCTGTCTCAATAATTAACCATAACCATTAATTCAATCAACGAATGACTTTCTTTATATTCACAGAAAGTATTTGCGACTAGTGAAATTGATACCATGCGGATTCTCAAAATCTCAACAGATTTGCTTGACTTATTATAATCTCAAGGTCATGAAAGAACTAGGTTCAATTCTGTCAAAACATTTTATAAAACTTTATACAACACTATCTCACATGACAAACTTAAGGGAAATCTTTATTCCTTGATCCAGGGGCTTTTGTTACAAGATGTGGTGACCATAGATACAGTTACATATGTATGTTTCAGGGTTCAAATCAATTGGTAAAAAAATATAACAAATGCTGACGATTACTGAGAAAACAATATGTGGACTTCCTCACTGATATGCAAAATTTGGGGTAAGACATGCAAAATGTAGGCATCCCAATAGGTTAACAATTGTGCTTTGCTTCTTGATGATCTGTTTCTCTATGCATATGAATCAGAATATCTGGTCAGATTGGCAAAGTCAAAACAAGGTAATTTGGTCAAGAAGTTTAACTTAAGCTTCGGGTATATCGATTATCTGATATTGTTTAACAAGCATCGAATAACCAATTCCCTTCCACTGATTTATCAACCTGAACTAGAAATAAAGGAGGACAGTGAGACCGCCTCACCTGTTTCATATTTAGCTCTGTGCATAACGATTGAGAGTGACAAAACACTCTCCACAAGACTATGACAAGAGGGATGACTTCAACTTTCCCTTTATGTCAAGCAATATTCCTGCAGCTCCAGCCCTTGGTGTTTGCATTTGACAGCTTTTGCGGGACAATTGAGCATGCTCTTTCTACCACGAATTCAGAGAGCTCTACATGACTCTTGATCAGAAGTTGTTTGATCAAGATTAAACATTCATGGCCTCAGCGAAGCTTTGAAAATGTTTTCTAGTGGACATGTCGAGGACACATCAGTGACAAGAATGATGCCCGATGCAATCACCCATTTTGACTTATACCTAATGTTCACGTGTTGTTTCATGTTAACAACTGACTAAACTTTGCATGTTTCTGTGATGGGTGCAACCATTAGGGAGGATATGCTCACCTTTTCCCGAACACCTGGTATCATTGCTGTTTGATAATTCATAAACACATGCTTATGATAGTCAGAATCATATAATCGACTCTGCTTTTGGCAGAGATTTCTTGTGAATATTGAAAGGGTTTTGTTGGTAACATACAAGGTGAATTAAGCCCATTGAATTGTCTTAGTATTTATATCATTGATCATTACAAGTGAAAATCTTCAATCGGACAATATCATAATTGCTTTCTTTTCGCTTTCCATCCAATGGCAAACTCATAAAATATGTGTATTTAAAACTAAGCATCAGACTTAATACTGCTTAACCTATCTTACATATCCCCATGTCACAAGAAACTCTGAATATTGTTCAGAATTGTACAAAATTTGATGCATTGGTTGGGGGTATAAATTTCCAACATGTGAAATGTATTCCAAAAGGCTCACGATAATGTTAACAAGATAGACACAATTTTTATCGATAACAACTTCTTTAATACTGTAAAAAGCGACATTTCGGTATAGATCCTTATACCGTTGTCAAGCAAGACTGAATGTTTACTTACTTATACTTACTTATATTGGAGATTTAATGTGCGCTTTACGACTGCAAGCGTATGTCGCACAGGGGCCCGGCCAAGCCATTTAATGTGTTTCCAAAAAGGGAAAAAGTGAGTTTGTGCAACCCAGGAGGGGGGCTTTAGGGGTTGCTTATATAGTAATTTTGAAATTTTGAGAAAATGAATGAGGGACATAGTGCAGAATATATATAGCAAGTGGAGGATTAACAGTAGAGGATTAACAGTAACAACAAGGGCATACATGAGTGGGATAACATAGGTAGGTGTGACAACAAAGGGATGATGCTATCACAACACGATGGACAGAAAACACATAGCTAGAAGCCTATGGGGCATGAAGCCAATAAACAGGTGATTATTGTTTGATGAGTTCATAGTAGGCGGATGGGATGAAATAGCCTTGATCTCTGTTGATTGATGGCTTGTGGCGGCGAATGTGGACTGCTTCTGTTAGTTTTCTTTTGGTGAAATCATGCAGGTTGTTGGCGAGGATTTGGACGTTGTCCCAGTTGATGATGTGATTGGGACAGTTGATGATATGGTGTCCGTATCAGTTGCAGTTTGTACTCCAAGCGAGCAACACCTCCCAAGCCAGCACAGAGCATTGCCTGATAGCCAGCCAAGGAGAACCTCAACATCAGTAATTATCACGTTATCCTCTCAGCCTTATTCACATACTCTTAAAATCACTCTCACCGTTTGTTTGTTTGTTGTTTAACGCCGAACCTAGCAATATTCAAGCTATAGGACAGCGGTCTGTAAAAAATTGAGTCTTGGCCAGACAATCAGTTGCAGTTTGTACCCCAAGCGAGCAACACTTCCCATGCCAGCACAGAGCATTGCCTGATAGCCAGCCAAGGAAACTCCATCATCGGTAATTATAACGTTATCCTTTCATCCTTATTCACATACTCTTATTAAAATCACTCTCACCGAATTAATCACAAAATCCCTAAATACTTAAAAACAACAACACTCAACTCTTATAAATAACCAACACCTTATCCTCCCCCATCTCCCTAACACAGCTCGCACTCATTTCTACTCACTCCCCACGCCCACCACTCAAACACACCCTTTGAAAAACAAAAAAACACCTAATCCCCCCTTCTCCTTGACACAACTCACGCTCTTTCCTACTCACCACCCACGCCCACCACTTACATACCTCCACTCTTTCGACTAAATATCTCCTAATCCCCGCTTTCCACTTGTCTCACCTAATCCCAGCCTTCCAGCAACAAAATAAATCTTTAATAATAATTAATCCATTTCCCAAACCCCCCTACTAAAACCAACAACAAATAACCACCGCAAACTCCTCCGCCTCCTAAACACAACTCACCCAGTAAAAACAACAAACCAACTCACCTCCCCAAAACACCACTCCCACTTCACCACCACTCACCACAACACACGCTCTCCAACTCTCCAACACAACACCCAAACAACATGACTGACATCCGCAACGCCACACTCGCAGACATTCCAGTTCCTTATTCACCCACGCCTGCGGAAGCGCACAACACTTCTGGGAGGTCACTCGAAAACATCGTCCCGACCGAGTATGGCGAAAACATGACACACACCACCCCCACCAAACCAGCTAACTCGCCACCTCAAAACACCAAAAAACGAAACTCGACACATCCACTCCACCTCCATCACCCACACCCTCCCCGGCCGCCTTCCTCACCACCTTCGCCCTCTACTTCTTCTCAGCAGGCTCAGGCACCACTCTCTCACTAGAACTTTCGGCAGATAAAATAGGACTTTGGTTTAAAAGAGAAAAAATAAATTACAACAATATTAAAAAAGCCAACAAAGGATACCAGATAATCTTCCCTAACCAAGAATCTTACAACGCAGCAAATAAAATAACTCATTAAGGTAATCAAACAAACACCTAATTGGCAACAATATACACGAGGCGTAATTAGAGTTAACCCAAGGGAAACAACTGAGGACTTACAATTATACTCTCTAGAAGCTAACATAAACCAAGACCAAAACCCTCAACCCCTAATCACCAGCACGCGTAGAATAACCTCAACCAGAAACGGAAAAACGGTCCCAACCTCCATTGTCATAATCAACTTCAAAAAGACCGCTAAATTCCCTGAATCCCCCTAACACATATCCTTCGGAGCCCACACCAACTTAGAAGTCAAACCCTATATAAAGCAGGTTAAGCAATGTTCTAAGTGCCTCAAATACAACCACACTGCCTCCCAATGCACATACCGTAAAACTAAATGTAAAAAATGCGCAAAAACAGACTGCACAGGCACATGCACACCCTGGTGCATCCACTGCAAATTCACCCAACACACTTCACTTTCAAACCAATGCCCACACAGACACACACTCACCCAGCAGGCCAACAAACACATAAACATAGACACGGCTAAAATCCAAACACGAAAATTTGCTACACCTGCATCTAAACCACTCCTCCCTACACCACACCCAAACACCCTCCCACAAACAAACACCCCACCCATAACTGACAGCTCTGTCTGGGGCCCCTACCAAGAAACCGCACCCACCTCACACACACAAGCAGCCACTCAACCAACCACGAACCCTCCCACATCTCACATAGCCAAAACATCACCCCCCGCATGCAAAACAAACCACAAAACAACACGACCCTCATCCAAGCACCCTACAGCCCACATGGCAACAACACTCCCCCTCAAGCAAGCACAACAACAAAACACAAACACTAAGAAATCATCAGCTACACCCATCCCGCAAACACCTACACAACCCTCCACATCACATGCCTCCCCCATGGAAACTCAAACAGCTAACCCTAATCTAACCGATGACGAAGATTTCTCCACTACTGAGGAAACAATAGAAACTACTCCAACTAAAACAAACCAAACTTCCCAACCAGACAACACCCAAAACCTAAATAACCTCACCTTACTCCTAGCATACATGCATAGTCAAAACTCCCCAAAAGTTAGCATGAAATCCACAAAGTAGCTTTCAATCTAAACTTAAACAATCTACCCTTCTTCCTCTTTAACCTCCGTCTAAAAGAAGTCACCGAATAAACTAAAAACTAAAAACTAAATCACCAATCACCCGAACCCAATAATGGAAGGACTAAATATTTTTCAGTTGAACGCCAATGGACTCACCTCCCACGGCCATGAACTAAAAACTAAATTTAAACTAAATAAAGGCCCCGACATTGCTTGTATCCAGGAAACCAAATTCTCAAAAAAATCCAAATTTACACTACCTAACTACAACTCAGTTAGAACTGACAGAGCAAAACCCAAAACAAGAATAGCCGCAGGAGGACTAATCATATTTATCAGGGAAGATATAAATTACGAAGAAATAAAAATAGACACGCCAAACCTAGAAGCCAACGGCATTAAAATCACATTAAATAACCGAAACATAAACATAATAAATATTTACCACTGGGCGGAACAAAAATTCCAACCTGAGGATCTAAACAAACTACTCCGAATAAGCGATAAATCTACTATATTCCTAGGAGACTTTAACGCTCACCATCCTACATGGAGCATAGATGATAAAATGGATAATCATGGCAAATTAATCTCCAAATGGATAGAAACAAACAATCTAGTACTCCTAAATAGCAACCAACCCACGAGGTACGATAAGATAAACCAAAAAATGTCGGCTATCGACTTAACCATATGCACTGCAGACCTAGCTCAAAGTACTCAATGGGAAGTGCACGACGTGCCGCTAGGTAGTGACCACTTCCCCATAAACATAACTATAGGAAATACAAACGTACCAATCCAAACAGAAAACCAAGAACCAAAATTCCATTACAATAAAGCTAACTGGGACCAATTCCAAGATATCTGCAACGAAGCTAACTTAATGAAATAGAAAATAATGATCCAGAAACCTATTGTAAAAACCTAACAGACTATATAATAAACGCAGCCAAAATCTCCATCCCCTTCAAAACATCTAAGACAGGCAAACCGACCATACCATGGTGGAATGAGGAAATAGAACAGACTAGACGAAAACGTAAATCAGCCTTCAATAAAGCAAAACGCGACTACAAACATCTAAAGTTAGCCCACGAACTAAACCACCAGGTTCAAAAACTAGTCCAAATAGCCAAAAGTAGAGACTGGAAAAAATTCTGCGAAGGTATAAATAACCGTACAGATGCAAAAACAGTCTGGTGCAAAATCCACGCCATTAGAGGTTTAAAACGACATAAAAAAACACCTAGCATTAACAACTCAACCAACCCTGCCCAAAAAGCAAATAATCTCGCCAACCACTTTTCGGCCGTTAGCAGTAACTCCAACTTCAGCCAAAAATTCCAAGATAAACTTAAAGCAGAAAACAAACCCACAAAAGAACCAAACAATAACAATCTGGAAATAAACCAACCCTACACAATGGAGGAGCTCCTCTACGTAATCCAAAACAGGAAAAAAGGGAACAGCCCCAGGATTAGACCTAACTTCTTACCAAATAATTAAAAAACTCCCCCTAAAACTACTCCAGGCACTACTCAAACTATACAATCTCATCTACCTAAACGGACAGGTTCCTACTCCTTGGAAACAGGCCCTAGTCATACCAATCCCTAAACCTAATAAACTCATATAGACCAATATCCCTAACTTCAAACTTATGTAAAGTAATGGAATCAATGGCTAAAAATAGATTACAATATTACTTAACCCCAAAAAACATCATAAACCCAGATCAAAGCGGTTTCACTCCTGGCCGCTCAACCCTAGATAACCTCGCCCGACTAGAGCAAGATATTAAGACAGGACAACTAAATAAACAATATACCACAGGTATCTTCTTAGACTTCTCTAAAGCTTTCGACATGGTATGGCACGACGGGCTAATACAAAAACTTAAAAAAATAGGACTCAAAGGTCAGATAATAAACTACATCGAGGACTTCCTAAACAATCGTAAAATAACCGTGGGTATAGACCAAACTCTATCGGACCAATGTCCCCTAGAAAATGGCACTCCCCAGGGCAGTATCCTCAGCCCCACCCTCTTCAATATAATGATAAACGATCTATTCGAGGGCCTATCCCCTAAAGTAAACACATCGAAATTTGCGGATGATGGAGCCCTCTGGATCCGCACTAAAAGCATTAAAATGGCCCAAAATTTACTCCAAAAATCTCTTAATAAAATACAACAATAGGCTGACAAATGGGGCTTCTCCCTTAACTCAGAAAAAACAACAGGAATAGTATTCAAACATAAAAACATGAAACCCGCCTCCCCAATCCTCCAGCTAAACAACCAAACGATCAAATTTCAAAAACAAACCAAATTCTTAGGACTCATTTTCGATTAACACCTCACCTGGGAGGCTCACGTCCAAAACCTAACAACTAAATGCAGTAAAGACCTAAACACCCTAAGATACCTAACTGGCTCTAACTGGGGAGCCTCCAAAGATACCCTCCTCTCTCTCTACATATCACTAATTAGATCAAAACTAGACTACGGCTGCGCCATATACAACACCCTAAACAACTCTCTATCTAAAAAAACTTGACTCAATACAATATCAGGCTCTCAAGCTGATAACACACACCCAACATGGCACCTCCTACACTTCACTTCAGGCCTTAACAGGAGAAATGCCACTAAGTCTACGCAGGGAACAGCTAAGCTTAAATTTCTGGGCCGCGTCCCAATCAAACCCTCTCATCCAAAACTTAATAAACCAAAATATCAGCCCCAAAAACCAAGCTCTAGCTCGTAAACACCCCTTACTTACCCCAATATCCCAAAGAATAACAAACTACCTCAATGAACACCAAATTAAAAATCTTAAACAAAACTGCAAACAATCAAATATCTTCACCCCTAAACTTAAAATACCCAAAATAGACACAACACTAGCTAGCCAAATAAATAAACAAACCGACCCAAACATAGCTAAAACCACCACACTAGCATACATACACGAACATTGGCCAAATTGGTGTCCCATTTACACGGACGGATCTTCAGATCCGACCTCCAAACACACAGGTTTCGGAGTCCATACCATACACAACCAACTAAAACCACACAATCCTTCCGACTCCCAAACAACCAATCAATATTCACAGCAGAACTAATGGTCATGGCCTCAGCCCTCCATAATCAAGAATCCAAAAAACACAAAAAAATCCTAATACTTACCGACTCCCTAAGTGGACTGCAAGCCCTCCAAAACAAAAATACCAAAAACCGACCTAAATTAATAAATCAAATACTTAAAAGCTCCAACGACCTAACTAAGGCAGGCAAACAAATAACCTTCTTGTGGATACCCGCCCACGTAGGAATATACGGTAATGAAAACGCCGATAAAGCAGCTAAACTATCCCTCAAAATCCCAGAAATAAGCTTAAACTTACCAATCTCAAAATCAGAAATTAAAAGCGTAAACAAGCAAAAAATCACCAAAATATGGCATAACCTTTATCTAAACTCAAATAGCCAAATCATAAAAGTACTCAGCAAACCACTAACCAAACCAAAAATTCTCCATCCATCAAAAAAAATCGACAGAGTAATAACTAAACTCCAAACAGGACACACCAACCTAAATAACCATCTAAAAAAAATTAAAAAACATACTACAGGTAACTGCCCACACTGCAAACAACTAGAAACCCCAGAACACGCACTCATCCACTGCACACACTACCTAACACATAGAACCGCATTACAAACCACCCTCAATCTAAACAAGGCTCTCACTCTAGAAGCAATACTAAACCCACAAAATAAACTAGAAAACTTCAAGGCCTTAGGCGTATTCTTAATCAAAACGGAACTAATAAAACGCATCTAAAAACACTATAATCTACCAAATCAAAATTACATAAACAAACAAACATCCACCATACCCAGCTCCCCTAGTTCTCCTCCCCAACCCCATCGGCATCTATTCCAAATCTCAAAATTCCAAAATTCTATATAAGCAACCCCTAAAGCCCCCTCTTGGGTTGCACACACCACTTTCGCCCCTTTCGGAAACACATTAAATGGCTTGGCCGGGCCCGTGTGCGAAATACGCATCGGTCGGAAAGCACACGTTAAATCTCCAAAGTAAGTAAGTAAGTAAGACAACGGTATAAGGATCTATACTGAAACGTCGCTTTTTACAGTATTAAAGAAGTTGTTATCCATAAAAATTGTGTCTATCTTGTCATCCGTCAACTTCTAAGTAATGCCTATCAAACAAGTTGCACGATAATGTTATTAAAATCATGGTTGATTATATCTACTTTGATTTTGATAGGACATAACATCAGCAGTTGGGCAATGATTTTCCGCTACTTTAACCACCTGAAATGATAATGCTTCAATGTAATCACACCAATAAATAAAACAGTGTATACATACAATACGTTTTCACGTTTTCACTATTTATTCATTAATTCAGTTTCTAGTATTTTAGGGTATTTTAAAATCTGATCTCCACTTACGTGTGTGAAAAAGTCCTTAAGATATAAAGATTGGTGAAATGAATCCCTTGCTAAAAATGCTAAACAGTGAACTTTTCATCACAAAGGGATACATTTAGGAGATTCATCCTCATCATTTTTAAAGTAGAAACTCCTGTATAAACCTAGGGTGGCCAATACGACACAAAATGGGGACCCAGGGTAGAATGTGTCTCTAGCAGCCCATTGTTGATCCTAAAAGGTGACTGAATTGGGCAACCTGTTTACCGTGGGTTGCGTCCCTGTGTCAACAGCGGACTGGAGTCCAATACACCACTTTGACTCTTACTTTGCTTAGACCAGTGGTAGGATGATCAGGGTCCTATAAATCAGCTTGTCATGCCAAACTCTATGCACAATAAACAAAAAGGGAAATAATAATAGAAAAACAAAATAACACAGCACCTCTCAGTATCTGCTTTTGAACTCATTCTAATGATGAAACAGTGACCAGGCTCTTGTATTCCTGATAGGGATACTTTGCCACGGTTCCAGTTTTACAGTTATATCACGGCGTGTCAGCTTAATGTTGGAGGAAAGCCCTAGGTGATGCAGGTCTCGGACATTTACCACTTTGGTGAAACCCACGAGCACGGGTATGGTGCTGATAAACCTAGAAACATAATCGGGGCGAACCAGGATTCGACCCCACAATCATAGGTTTCTGGCGTGTTCAAGGGACGCAACTCTGCACAGCAAATCGCAGCGCCTCAGACGACTGGGCAACACATTTATAAACATCAATACATTCAGTTAAGAAACACATAAGACACTTATTAATCTATATTTACAGATGGATCCAAGGATGGTGGCACAGTTGCTAGTACCACTGTTATTTGATCCAGAACACTACCTTCAAGATTAGCAAATAACAGCTAATATTCACAGCAGAAACACACTATTTTAACAGCTCTGAAATATATCAATAACCAATCTAAACATAAACAATTCATCATCTTTTTCAAATTCCCTTCCGTGCCTATAGGCTATAACAAACATGTCATGTAAACATCCTTTTTCTTATTTAATCATCTTGCTACTGGCCAATATGCATCATCTTCTGTTGGTTTCCCAGTCATGTTGAAATCATTGGTAACGCAATGACCGATGCTGCGGCAAAGGCAGCGTCAACAAAACTGTGACAGTACTTCTGATCCCTTACAGTGATTATTTACTCATGATTAGATGATACACCCGTTATCTAATGCAACAGAAGTGGGGCAAGCAAGTAGATATCAGTGAGTTACATGAAACTGAACCAACTATCGGTTACATCCACTTGGGTTGTCAGCCTAGATTGAAGGGGTCAATATGCGACGATGTCGTATTGGCCACAATAGATATGCACATGAATATTTATTCATACTGACCTCTTCAAATCTAGGCAGACAACCCAAATGGATGTAACCGATAGATGGTTCAGTTTCATGCAAGATGGTTAAATAAGTCATCAGTTTTTAGTAAAAAAAGGATTTTTAAATGACATATTTGTTATAGCCTATACGTACGAAAGAGAATTTGAAAAAAATTATAGAATTGTTTATGATTCGTGTCAGATTTTAATTTTTTGTAAGGGTTAAGTCTACTTCCTTTCTGATAATTTCTTTATTACTTTTAAATGCTCCACCATGCAAGTGGAGGAGGGCTGTCTGATCACCTCCCCAGTTTGTATTCGCTATTTTAAGCCTGCAGGCATTAAGTCTTAAGATAATTTATATGTGGCCTAATATAAGCTTATACGTTAAATTATGATTGAAAATGAGTCCCAGGCAGAATTCAGAGGTCCATATCACCAAACTGGCCCATGTGCCACCGCCTTCTTGCATAAGACTGATCAATCATTATAACTACGAAATATATTAATTATCATTACCATAATTATTTTCATTTTCAAGTGATTGGCTATTATTTAAATAAGCTGTGGTCCAGAGATGAGAGTGAACTTTTGCAAAAACAGAGGCAACCTTTTTTGAATGACCAAACCTCTTCCGATAAGAAACATATCATGAACCATGTAACTCTAACACATTAAGAGACAGTTGACCTCATAAATCACTTCCAGTTTGGGAAAACCCTTTCACAATAATGTAGTTACATTAATAACAAAGTAATGAGCACTTCCAATTTTAGAACATCACTTCTGGTTTGGGAAAACGCATTAGGAAAATTGATAAATGATTGGAATGCGTACCCATTTCCAAAATCCAAAATTTCTTCACTTTGGCATTGTATGTAAGCCACCTACAAGTGAAAGCCACCTTGGAGATCATGTATACCACGTTTCATACCAAGAATTGGATGTTCAACTGCCTATTTTGTGCATCATTGCTGAGAAAATACACACACAAATTTCTGATTCAAAGTCCCAGAGCTTTGAAAAGAATCGTCAAAAAATGAGCAAACCTAGATATCTTTAGGGTAGGGTATGCATTGGTCATTGGAAGGTTACAAATTCAAAATATACTGAACCACAAAAGAATCTTCACCATGGATAGCTATAATGGAAACCTTTTTTGTCCTAACACTGTAAACATACTTTGAGACATATTAAAAAGATGAAACTTGGCAAAACTGATCATCAAAGTTGAAATAAAAGTGTCAAATGTTCTTAAAGTGAAACACAACACTAGTCTCTGAGAACATGGCATCACAAGTCAGTATCTCGTGTGTCCGCAATGTGATGACTTCCATGCTACGTCGATACATGAAATGGATGAGGCGGTTGGTGAAGGCCATAGGCCCTTGAGCTCACACTCTGAGGAACGTCTGACGCAGTTCAGCTGCAGTTGCTCAATGTGATTTAAATCTGGACGACTGAGGGCAGACCACTGCATAGTTCTGATGCCATTCTGTTGGAGGAATGTTGCTTTCGCAGTGTGGACACAGGCGTTATCATGCTGATACTGTGAAAAACTGAAACTATGGCGTGTGGTCTCAAGACTTGATCAATGTACCGAGCTGCTGTGACACCATTGCCTCTCCCTGGACCGATGTTCTAGAAGACCACAGGGCCGACCCTCTGTGCAAGACCAATTCCACCACACACCATGATGCTCGGACCACCCCACGAGACTCTCTCAACCACACAAGCATCTGAATAACATTCCCAACGGCGTCACCAGACTCTCTCTCTGCCATCTGCTGTTGAGATACAGTAACGGCTCTCGTCTTAGAAGAGGACTCCACTCCACTGCTGGTGGCGCCAATGCTGGTGCTGTGTTGCCCACTGAATACGGTCCCGGCGATGACGAAGTGTCAGAATGGGTCCTTGGTGTGGCCTGTGACAGTGGAGGTGTCTGCTCGTCAATCGTCAACGCACGGCGTCCGCACTAATGTGTCGCTGGTGTGTCAACATGGTCTGTCAAGCAGTTTCCACAGCAGAAACAAAGAGATCTTGATGATGCTGTCACACAATCTGACGATCCTCATGTCGGATGGTGACCCTTGGTCTGCCACTACGTGGTCGGCCATCTGTAGTATTGGTGGTCTGGTACCGTTGCTCGAGCCTGTATATGGTCCTTACGTGGAGGTGAAATGCAGTGGCTACTTGCCGGGCGATTTGTTCAGCTTGCAATCGTCCAAGGGCTTGGTGTTGCTGATTTCTTGTCAATCTTGGCATGTGGTAGCAATTCAATAACGAATGAATGTTATCCGATCTGGTTGGAATTTTATAGGGCAAAAAATGGTGGAACGCATGTGCATTTTAATTTGCACGGAACTCATGTGCATCGGGTTACCATGGCCATTGCCGTGATGCGTTCGGGCGATCAGTTTTTTTGCATCTGCTTTGTTTTTTTATCATCAAATTTCATTTTTCCGGACAAGGTTATGTTAAATTTTAGAAACTTTGACAAAAATGACTCATATATTTAAATGACAACTTTTCATGCAATGTTACTTTGGGTGATGTTTATTTTGTGGTTCAGTATATATAATTCATTCACACGATATTGAAACTGCAAAAAAAATTCATTATGGTACATGTGAAAATTGCACAGTAATGAGGTAAAATGACAGTTGTGTATAACTGCTATGACATTCATGTTAAAATCAGATAGACAGCTAGATAAACTGGAGTATGTAAAAGGACAAAGGCCACAGTAGGTTCAATTATTAAAATACACAATTAAACATTATTGTGTCAATGCACAAACCCAATACTCAGTCAATGTCAAAATTGATATTTGAGAAATGGTCCAAGTGGCTTGAAAATGTCAACAATAATATTTAACTCATTTATCTATTTCTGCTCTTGGTATAAAGTGTGAAGAATAGAATAACAAAACCTCACAGTTTAAGTTTCCTCAAATTTGTATAGGCAAAGAATATAAAAACAAACCTGTTCAGAAATATAGAGTTGACATCTTCATGTGATATGGGGGGTTTCTTTGAACTTGCAGCCATTCTTAAGGGTCTCAGAAAACAAGTGACAAGGCAAGAAAGTTGGCGGTTATACTCTTCCTCACACTCTACCATACTGAAAACAATGCTGTTGCGTTTCCGCATACTCTCTGCATGAGGAGACCGAATATACAGTTCCACAATCTGCTTCCAGCGACGTCGACACAGCCATCCTCGAAAAAAGCTTTGAACCTGCAACAATACATTCTTAGATTGTATAAAGTATTGGTATAAAGTATAACAAAAAAAATAAATTTAGTTTCATGAAACATCAACATACATAGGACCACAGAAATCCTTACTAACGTCCATCCACATGTTCTACCACATGCTTGTGCTTCGGATACCTCTTCAATGTTATTATGATCATATCTCTTTCTCTGATGTGACACCTCTCCACGTAAAGATCAGAAGTAAGGTCGAGAGTAATTCGCATTAGGTGAACCCTGATCGAACTTTGACGTACCCATATAAATGAACGATGCGTTGGTTCCTGAGTCAATAAGATGTTATCATTCTAACCCGATTAGACATAATTTATTTACCACCTTGATTCAGAAATTTCGATCTTCAATGGAAACCACCACAGAAAAGCAATATACCATTGATCGTACACCATTTTGTGTGTAGATGCCATGGCGCTCAGAAACACTCAGCTTTACAGTTACTATAACGCTATGATATTGCCGATTCCACGTTAAATTTCAACCCACTCACTATAATTTCGGATTTAGAAATTTTGACACTGATCGGATAAGACGACGAGCAATGGGGTGATGGGGACATACATATTCTACCCTGGGTCTATGGTGCAGAAATGTTGGTGTTGAATTAATTTCTTAAATGTAATGCAACAGGTTTCTTAGGGTAAAGGGAGGCATTCCATGAAGAGAGTATGATCAATTCCCCATGTATATGTACTCATATGTAAAGGCTTCTAAATATTAGTTGAATACATAAAGGCTCTTAAATATTGGTTTAATGCCATGTAATAGGCTACGGGGTAATGTTATTATATAATGTTAACAAGATAAATGTAACTGGGCACATCGTACAAATTTACGTTTGGAATGATTAATAGGTACCAAATCCATTTTTTTTATCAGCAATACTGCAAAGATTAAAAAGTATGTACTTGCAAAAGAGGACTGAGAGATTGACGGTTTCAAGAAACGCCTCCATATTTCCAAAATACGTCCCATGTATTTACCATATGCTACCTGACAGATATGTCGTGTCGCATTAAGCCAGTTTAGATGTATTTACCCTATTCATATTATAAAAAAAGGACAACATAGATATTGATAGAAAATATACATTGTGAGAATGAATTAAGAGAATAACCAGTGTAGGTTATCCGCCAAAACAGCCTTCAATAGCGTATTGGGCAAAATAGCTGTGAAAATATGAATAATACTGAAAATCAGTGATGACACCAGGTGTTCATGAAAAGGATATACAAAATGTCAAGGATTAGATGTATCGGAGATGAATATCATTTCCTTTTCATTTCCAAAGTATCCGCCGTAAATATATCAAGCAATACGTCTTTGTAAACCCAAACATGCGTAACTTCATAACATTAAAATCTATGCACCTTGTCTTTGTTAAACCATCATGCAAATGTTAAACAGAACAGAATGTAATATGTAATCATGACTTTAAGGAATTGTTTCCTTAATTTACATACAATCAACTTGAAATTCATTAATCTAATAATGTGGAATCACTATCAGTAAGATAAGAAATAACTCCGAGTTTCTGCTTTCAAAAATGTGACAGGAATTACAGATACCAGAGAAGTATTACTTAATAGTCAGCATATCTACACCAACTTACAAGTACTGTACAAGTACTTATCGAGTACTGTTAGGATATACCTGCCCTCATTTAATAAGTTACACATCAGCATTGTTAAAAGTACTCATCAGGTACAGTAAATTTAGGAACCTGTGGTGCCTCCAGATCTTACCTTCTTAATCTTTTTTATTTCATCGGTCTCCTCGTTAACTTGAAGATTTGAACCACTTTCCTTCTGAAATTTCTGTAACTGGAAACAAAAGACGATAACAATAAATTGGGTGAGTGAGTTGTATTTAACGCCGTTTTGAACAGTATTCCAGTTATATCACGGCATGTCAGCTTGATGTGTGAGGAAAGCTTTAAGTGATACAGGTCTTCACCACTTTGGTAGCAATGTTATACATAATTTTAAAACTATAATTCCATAACAAAACACACACAAATTTAGATATTTTTCTTGAACTGATGTCTGGTGCTTTGTTTGCTTGTTTATTTATAACAATGTCACACAATGAACCAAATCACCAAGTCCGACAATCTACTCCATACAGTCACCCAGAATTCGATGAGGGTTGTGTGATGTGCATCAAAGTTTCATAAAAAAATACTGATTAGTTTCTCGAGTTATGCTCTGGAAAACAGAACTCATGATTTGAATCTAAGTCAAACTCTACAAATCTAAAAGCTTGAAAAACAACTCTTGAATAGCAAAGGTCACCAGTTCGGAGCATGTCGGTGTAATGAACGGTTCAGGAGTTCAGCTCACTACGAACTCTACCCTCACGTCCAACTCGTTACTACCATAAGTCATAAAACAGAAGAACAAGACTCAGTGACTCAACTGACATAAATAAATGTTTAAGGCCTCTGTCCTCAGTTTTATCATTGAAATAAATTAAATATTTTTTAAAAAATTACACTTAATCACATTGATTTGAATAACATAAGATTTTTCTCACAGGAAGGATACTGCGTGCCAAATGTCAGGGTCATCAGTCCAACAGTATCATTGGAGAAAATATTTCAGAGAATGTTTAACCTGCAAAAGTCAGTATCAGTGTCACTGGGACATTCAGGGTCATGTACCCGTTAAGTGATCTGTTACAAGAAATAGGTTTTGCAAGTCCCTAGCCCTAGCCTCGAGGAGTAAAGGAATGAATGCCCTGGCTTTGTTTAAAAAATCAGAATTTTGTGAGAAAAGAAGGGAACATGGGGCCAAATGTCGTACCTGAATCAAAAGTTAATACAAGCCTGAAAACACACTATTCCAGAAATGATATACTTGGTGCTCCACCTGATGACCAGTTTGAAGGGGGCACATGGTCAGTGACAGAATATAGAGGTTTTATCGGAGACATACAGAGCCCTTGTATAGACATCTTCCCGAGGCAAGAGAGTTAACTGACTTTAAAAGTTAACTCACTTGCCTCGGGAAGATGTATAGAGTGTTTCCTCAAAATGGTCCCGACATTAGCCAGTTCACACTGTCATCTGAACAATATGCTCATTCTTCAACATGTTCCCATTCTTCTGTCACTGGATCATAAAATTAGTCTGATCACTGTCTAGCTCCCCGGCTGTAACTGTCCATTTTCTCACACTGTTCGGCAAAGGCCGGCGGTCATCATTGTACAGTGTCATTGCATTGTTTGTTCGAGCATTAGGGATCCGGCTTTTAGGGATCTCAGAATTCTAACTCGGACGTTGTCCCAGGATCCAGACCCTTCCCAGCTTCAGGGATCTTATGCCTCCATGACTGAATCTTGGTCCATCTTGGACATCAATCCTCTCCTCACTTCACTGATATAATCTCTGTCTCCGATGCTCACTCTAGGCAAAACTCATGTCCCCTGGTTGAATTACTGTTGTAGCACCAATAGTGGCATGTACCAATCAGTCAGTCAGAAAAAATTAAAACTTTACCGTTTGTTCCATCTCCAGGTAAAACTTCCTTCTGTACAATAGTTGGCATTCAACCCAATCGCGTGTGGACAATTTACAATTGACAGTTTGCTTCGAACGGTTGCAGAATTGATGATGGTGTTTTAAGAAATACTCATTCACTCACTTACATTTGTGGCATCCTTTAAAATAGGTAAAAGGATTCCACAACAATGGATCTGCAGGGTATCCAA
Organism: Haliotis cracherodii; assembly: GCF_022045235.1. Taxonomy (NCBI): domain Eukaryota; kingdom Metazoa; phylum Mollusca; class Gastropoda; order Lepetellida; family Haliotidae; genus Haliotis; species Haliotis cracherodii. Next base: position 43,380,957 of record NW_027266264.1, read on the forward strand.
TTATGATCCCTTATGCCTCTGCTCTCTCCACTGTCACTGTATATGTTTAGCATTACTCATTCCAAGATCTGAGACACGGAAGCATTTTCATTGGTTTGCTTTGGCGACAAAAAGACAATTTGTCAAAGAACCCAGCTGATCTTTGAATGATTATCAACCTGAAGATTCTGAAGAAGTCCTTTCTTCAGCTCACATCTGTGTGCAATCTATAACGTCTCTTTTCAATGACATGAGGTTTGGGATTTGGTATTAAATACTATCCTGACATTTCTAAATAAAATGGATGTTTATCGATAAAAAAAATTGTCGACAGTTATTCTAGTGGAAAATATATCACAATTTGCATAAGGCTAAAGCTAAGGCTATGTCAATCAACTTTTGCAGAAACAGTTTTTTGTTGTCATACACTTACTTATCCTAGATTTAGACACAGAAAATGACTGAAATAATCACCAGCAGCGGATCCACAGGCAGTATTCAGATAATTTACCCACCCCTCAAATTGAGATCCACAACCAGTATTAAAAAAAACCTGCCCACCAAGAGAAAAAAAAATCGTTTGAAAAACCATGTATAAAAACATCTGACGCACAAACCCTTTTTTCACATTGACATTTATCGTAAAATCATTCTCAAAGCAAATACGTGTTCTTTATAATTTTTCTAGATTTATCATTTTTGACAAAGACATCTTCATTAATATTATCTATCCCATTAAATGCTATATAATGTACGTTGTGGTGAGTATTAACCTGTTTCATATTCTTTTTAAAATGAGGACTCAATTAACTCCAGGGCTTACAGATACTGTGTAATACAGATTATTCTCAGCTTCAAGTCTAGTTTGCTAAAGACGTCCTTAACCTCGACCTATACACTTTTTCCCGTCCCATAAATTCTTTAAAAACGCATGCTCAGATCTTTAAACATCTTAATCTGTCAAACTGCAGTAATATTTGTCATGCATGTTCCATCCAATGTTGACATCATATTTAGTTCAAATCAGTGTGATTTTGTTGTTTAAAATATTCAGTCTAAATATGACATCCACAAGAAACATTATGTTTTGAGAATGAGAATAAGCAAATTTAAATTCGGTAACATAGATTATATTGCAAAACTTAGCATTTTTAGACAAGTGACAAAAATAGTAAAATTCAGTTTTCTGCATGTGAGGTACGGTTTGTCTGGTCTCTTGAACGTGTCTTAGCTACAGCATATTCTGCTACAAATATTCTGATACACATATTCTGCTACAAATATTCTGATACAAATATTCTGATACAAATATTCTGATACAAATATTCAGATACGTTATGTTGACTTTTGATACAATTATTAATGGTAAATTTTCCTGAGGTGAATTGCAATATAGTTTAACAATATCAAATAGTACATTCATTGTTTCAGATTTAAAAAAAAATGTTTATATTTAATATTTGATATTTACACAAGAAGTATATCAATACATGCAGGATTTTAGGTTTTTTTTCTTTGTTGAGTACATATCCGGGTGATCGATAGTGCACTAGTTTATTTAACTGGTGTGTTAAATACCATGGTGTAGCTGACAATTATGATTTTTCACACAAATATTTATGTTTTATTGTCGTGAGCAAATTATCTTCTAATTATTTTGCTCGCATCATCAGTTCAGAGACGATAAAGAACATATTCTGTCATACACATTTACATGATACATTGTTGGACAACAGTTACAACAATTACAGAAAACACAAGACGTTACAGGGTCAAAACATGCACTCCTCTTAGAAATTACTGGTGGCCCAATGAAAAACGTTAGAGCCTTATTCTGATAATTGGTACCTGGCCAGAATTGTTAGTTGGAGCATTGTATAAACCTTTGATAATAATTCAGGTTTAAACAAAAGACTTAGTTTGAATTAATTGTACATTCACAAACGTAACAACTTAGAAATAGATGAGTTAGTAATATGAATAAAATATACACACAACGTTATAAAAAAACCCGTGTTCACAAATTTCAAGAAGCAAAGTAAAACATATACATATATAACACTTAGTAACACAATTTTTGTCTTTGATTGGACAAAAATTATACTTGTTTGACTTTATAGAAGTCGTCTACAGGAGCACTTCACTTGATACATAATGACAAAAGCCGGACACAAATTACTGATCAGAGTACAAATGTCTCTTTGATAATACTATAATTGCCAAATGAAACAATAAACTTAATTATACATGGTCTTCATTGCCATTAACATTCTGATTTATGATCCACTGGATAATTAATGAAATATATACATATGAACCAATGTATGCAAACCTCAGCTTTGAGTTTCTTCACCTCTGCTGCCAGCTCCTCGGTCTGCTGAACATAGTGCCACTTGGCCTGCCTTTCGCTGTCAAGAATCTGCAGAAGGTGCAGGTGTTTCTGCTCCAGTTCTTCTTTCTGTTCCAACACCTTGCCATAGCTGAATTATCATGAATTATATAAATATTCTATTGAATGTCAAAAATGATATATGTTCACGTCCTAGAAAACTATTTGTAGTGGAATAGCTCTTATTTCCCCCCATAGTCTTTTTTCTATTTTTTTCATTTATCTTTCCTGTGTATACATTGAAAAGCTTATTAAACAAACAAATAATGATAGAGGCTGATCCTATCTTACTGCCTCATGTTCATATAAGCCTCATTAGCAGTAAAGCTTCATTAGAGCTTCACTTGTTGGTCAGAAGGGAAGAAAGGCTACCAGTTAGCATTCTGTTACTTGTTGAACAATGGAAATTGCATACATGTGTCACATGTGTATGAATTAGATAATAAATTGCATTTTTTGCTGACGATTTGTTGACTTTTGAAAATAGCCTTTAATTTTGAACAAGTTTTATACGCATAATTCCATGAAGTATACGATATATACAGTATCGAGCTGGTAGTAGATAGAAAATCTATACGAGTGTTCTTTTTAATGTGGAAACTATCAACCAATTTAGTTAATCGGTATTAATACCGATTAAATGGACAGGGTTGATATTTCCCATTAGGGGTGAATTCTATTTGTTATTTCGAAAGAAATAATGACCCCCTTCAGAAACAAATACACCGAAAATGTTAATATCTTTGGGTAATGTTAAGAAAATTATTGAACGTTATGTTCCACAACAGGTCTGAGTATGTCGACAATGTGATTAACAGAACGTGTTCTTTATGCCTATGCCAAACTGACTGGATGCTTTTTATGAAGCTGGAAAAATAAACGACTATAAAAATAAATGAATGGTCTAAAATTGAAGGTGATGGGAAAAAGCTACTTAAACACACGTTTGAAAGCAAGCAGTGGTAACAGTCAAAGTGGGTATAAAATGGTTAATTCCAAATGCAGCTGAACTTCATTGTAGGAAGTTAAAAATGCGATGTTTTGTCTCTTATTGTCTGCATAACACCTCAATGATGACTGTGGTGTAATTTCACAACTTTAGTCACACAAACCAAAATTAGTTTAATGTCGTGCTGTCGGATACGTCCCAACATTTTAATTGTCACTGTCATTTTCGATTATATTTCAACCAATCACGACGTAGATCGTGATCACGTGAGAGCGAACCAGGCTTCAGTGTGTTAACGAACCTTGCAGGAAGAAGACACGGGTGATTATGCTCTGACAATTCAGTGACTTAATCTACGCCCTTTAGCTCAAAGTGTGTACAATTACCATTTGAGCTGGAATACCAACTCTCAGCGTGTACAATTACCGCTTGAGTGGTCATCAACATCCATCTGTTCTTTACCGAGAACAGAACAGGTGATCAACAACGGGGGTACCAGCCAAGATGGCGGACGCTATGCTGCAATCAGCGGAGCACTCTCCCAGAGCTAGTGATGTACTCAGCAAAATCTTGGATGACATGAATGCTTCATCATCTAAAAGTGGAGAAGGATGTCCATAGCCACGCCCTAAAAGCGCTAAAAAGCGCTCCCTGGCATCTAAGGATGACAAACATCTAAGGATAGCAAGACAAAGAGGTTAGTAACTCGGCAGATAACCAGAGAGTAATGACAGTCAAGACTGGCTCCTAGCCCAAGTCATGCAACAGAATATTAACACTCAGCAGCTGATATCCAGTATGACATCATCTATTTCCAAACTTGGAGACACTTTGGCTTCATTTGTGTATCAGACGCCACCCCTCAGCCATGCCAGTGCCACTGTGACCCGTCCTCCATATGATGAAAGAGGGGAGGGGGGGAGCACCATGGGCCATGAGTCCAGCGACGAGCTGTCTGACTGTGGCGGGAACGGTGACCTGGAAGACCTCTTTGATGATGCCGACTCTAGCGCGGTGGCAGCTGAAGAGGTTGCAGGTGCTCTGGGAACAGCGGATCACTCCACGCAAATGGATGAGAGTAGTGATCTCTTAGATTCCCTGCTTCAGGATTATACCAACGAAGATCTCTTAGGCCCACCTATACAACCAAAGTTGGCAGAGGCAATGAACAATATGATGTTCAAGAAAATGCCTATGGAAAAGTTGAAAGAGAAACTTTCAGTTTACAAGTCTCCCCACAACTGTGAGTTGGTGAAAATGAGCAAAGTCAACCCAGAAATCTGGACTAAGCTCAAATCACAAGAACGGTCAAATGACATAAAGATGCAGAAACTCCAAGCTCCTGTCCTTAGGCAGAGCTAAACTACCAACGACGGGAAATGATCAGACCACATCTCAATAAGCAATTCCAGCAGTTGTGTTCACCTCAGACGCCTATGTCTACCTTAGCATTGCCTAAAAGTCGGGCCGGGCCGGGCCAAGACGGGCCAAAGTGTTATTGGCTAATTACTTCATTTTTGGCCATCATACCTACATATAATTGATGCAACATACACACATGACATTAATGAACAATCACCAAACAAAAAAGTGCACAATAATTAAGTAATTCGGAGTAAATCACTTGAAAACCAGAAAGTTGAGCTGTGTGTAAGCGTCGCTGATCTAGGTAACATGTAAAAGAGCAATCGTTAAAAGAAATAAGATTTGAAACGTATCAAATACTTCTAGCTATCGTGATACAAATTTCCAACTGTCAGCATAGCGTTTCTATTTATAGGAACGTACTATATCTAAGTAAATACCACTTTATAATGTCACTGTTCATCGTATTTAAAGCAGACACGTTGGTTAAAGCAGACCTCTTCTCCCTATACTCTCAACAGTCACACAAGTGTTCGGTCCGACTTGGCCCGGGCTGTCAAAATCAACTTTAAACTCACATATGTATCTTCAAATAGATTCACATCTATAAACTAGTATAATATCTACCAAAATACCACTTTATAGTGTCTCATATCGCGGTATTTAAAGAAAACAAGGGGCTCAAAGTGAACACCTTTTCCCTCTACATTCTCAACATAGTCTCTATCAGAAGTGTTTGGCTTGTGTTGTGTCCGACTTGGCCTGGGCGGTCAAAATCTACTTAAAACACACAGATGTATCTTCAAATGTGTTTACATCTATAGACTAGTGTTATATCTACCTATATACCACTTTATAATGTCACAGTATATCGCATTCAAAGAAAACTGGGCCGTTAAAGTCAAGCTCTTTTACTGTATTTTCTTAAGAAAATCCCTGTTAGAAGTGTTTGGTCCGACTTGGCCCGGGCTGTCAAAATCAACTTAAACCGCACAGATGTATCATCAAATGGATTCACATCTATAGATTAGTATTATATCTACCTAAATACCACTTTATAGTGGCTCAGATTGCTGTACTTAAAGAAAACATGGGGCTCAAAGTGAAGCATTTTTACTGTATTTTCTTCAGAAAATCTCTGTCTGAAGAGTTCGGTCCGACTTGGCCCGGGCTATCAAAATCATCTTAAACCTCACAGATGTATCTTCAAATTGTTTACATCTATAGACTATTGTTATATCTACCTAAATACCATTTTATAGTGTCTCAGATGGCGGTATATAAAGAAAACAAGGTGCTCAAAGTGAAGCCCTTTTCCCTCTACATTTTCAACATAGTCTCTATCAGAAATGTTTGGCTTGTGTTGGGTCCGACTAGGCCTGGGCTGTCAAAATCAACAGATGTATCATCAAAAGTATTTACATGTATACAAAGTGAAGCACTTTTTCGCATACTCTGAACATCCACTCTCAAAGTAGTGGTTGTTTCGCCTTAGCCAAAATTCACCATAACCTTATAGATATAAACGTTGTATTTGTCATTTTAACTGTAACCTTTTGATCGAAATCCTTTTCTTTTGTAAAAGAAAATAACTTACACGTTAAGAGGTCTCCCAATCTTAAATGCTTGGTAGAAAACGAATGACAAGGTAGACACAATTGTATGGATAACTTTATCCATAAAATTGTGTCTGCCTTGTCATCCGTCACCTTCTAAGTAATGCCTCTCAAACAAAGAGAAAACGAATGCGTTGATGTACAAATGTTTCAACTGTTAGATGAATAGTAGACGTCACACATCGTTCGATCATTGTAGTGGTCAGTTTACTTACCAGGTGTATTGACATTTGTCATCAGCAGGTTGTCAGTTACTGACCAGACCAGACCACACAACGTAAACATACTAATTGTGTTTTAAGATCACAGACCCCTCTCGTATGAAATTAGTCCTTTTTAATTGAAAGAAACGCGGGAATTTTTCAAAATAATTAGATACTGACAGGTTGCGTAGACGGGGACGAAACATACAAGTTGTTGGCTTCTAATTGTGTCACTATTAGTACGATGTATTTACTACAGCCCATTCCACTTCCCGTTATTAGCATTTCTATATTTATAATCCCAAAATAAGTGAGTAAATGCTTTTGACTTCCCCATTCACGAGATTAATATATGTTGGATACCTTGTTTGATCTCATTGTAGTGTAAGTTTTGCAGCTAAGTTGCTGAATAAATTGTAACTTAAACGGTTTATTCCAACAACAGATAAAGTGTGTTGAAGTTTTGGCATGTTTATATGGTGTCATAAGCTACATGTATGATCTTTAGTCAAACATGTTTTAAATTTGTAAGAAATGTAAAAAAACACTATTTCAAGACTCAAATATATGTTTCTTTTTTATGTTGATTCAGAAAACGCAGCATTCATATTCATATTTATTGTAATGTGAATTTTAAACATGTATTTTTAACTTTCTCAATTATGTTTTGCCATTTTACGCAATATTTGTTCAAACATCAGGTGTAGACACTTGTCTGTCGGAAACACAACCTTGCGGTTTCTTTGCCGAACGCAAATTATAATCTTAGACGATAACTTAACTGTAATTATGAATATACCGATGTGGGTTGAGAATGCACTTACAAAACTGATTCACATGTACTCATAGAACAAACGCATAATATTTCCAATTGAGAATTATTCATAACGTACTACTGGTTAACACATGTGAACACATCTCAATGTTGAACATTAGATCAATAGTGAACTGTTACTCAAATAGTATATGTACTTACATCTGAGGTACCACTCAGGTACCAGGTTTTCGTACCTTAACATATGCACATGTACATCTTTTTTTGCAAGAAAAACACCTTCCTGCACCAAAACTTGAGTTGATAACATTAATGTTTGGTTTCACAGTTCAAGCATTGTCTTACAGTAGGCTAATTTGATTATTCGATTACACTGAATTATACTGGAGAAACGTTTTTGCTTAACTTGTGTCTTGTGTCTCATCGATCCTTCTCAAAGCATCCGTATATGCACGTTAAGTGTGGAATTAATCCAAATTACACCTGTACTCAGCTTGCTTAATTGCTCCTTCTGTAATTGCAATCAAGTAGGTGTTGCGTAATCAATCAACCATTTGCCCTTAAAGCTGTCCTGAGCTTTTAGTGGTAGTTAATAGCATACCGTTTCATTGATAACTTATGCATTTGGTGAGGCTAATTAACAAAACCCATTTATTTTATTTTAAACTTCCGTTAACATGTTTGTCCTAAAATGCTTCCAGAATACTTTTGTAAGCTATGATAGTGTCTTGTCCTTCACAAATACGGGAAAAGGTTACAACATATCGCCATATTGGTATGAAAAATACTGTTCCATAAAACATACTATCACTGGCCAATGACAAACATTAGCAGTATTAGAATAAGAAAAACCAAATAAACACAGTATGACGTGATGATGTGTAAGCATACAGAAAACTAAGAGAGCCCAACTTACTTCAGTTTCTTTACTGTACTTGGGCTTACCTCCTTTTGCATCCTGCGTATCATTCTACCTGTCGGAACGACTTGACCCGGGTGGTTATATAGGTAGATATAACACTAGTCTATAGATGTAAACACATTTGAAGATAGATCTGTGTGTTTAAAGTAGTGAGTGAGTGAGTGAGTGAGTTAGGTTTGACGCCGCTTTTAACAGTATTCCAGTTATATCATGGCCTGTCAGCTTAATGTGGGAGGAAAGCCCGAAGTGATGCAGGTCTCAGACGTTTACCACTTCGGTGAAACCCACGATCACAGGTATGGTGCTGACAAACCTAGAAACATAATAGGGCCTTAGACGACTGGGCCACCTGTGCCCCGTGTTTAAAGTAGATTTTGACCGCCCGGGCCAAGTCAGACCCAACACATGCCAAACACTTCTGATAGAGACTATGTTGAGAGTGAAGAGGGAAAAGGGCTTCACTTTGAGCCCCTTGTTTTCTATAAATACTGTGATCTGTGACATTATAAAGTGGTATATATGTAGATATAATACTAATCTATATACGTGAATCCATTTGAAGATACATCTGTGAGATTTAAGTTGATTTTGACAGCCCGGGCCAAGTCGGACCGAACACATCTGACATAGATTTTCTGAAGAAAATGTGGTAAAAATGCTTCACTTTGAGCACCTTGTTTTCTTTAAATACGATGTACCGTGACATTATAAAGTGGTATATAGGTAGATTTAATACTAATCTATAGATGTAAACACATTTGAAGATACATCTGTGTGTTTAAAGTAGATTTTGACCGCCCAGGCCAAGTCGGACCCAACACAAGCCAAACACTTCTGATAGAGACTATGTTGAGAGTGAAGAGGGAAAAGGGCTTCACTTTGAGCCCCTTGTTTTCTATAAATACTGTGATCTGTGACATTATAAAGTGGTATATATGTAGATATAATACTAATCTATATACGTGAATCCATTTGAAGATACATCTGTGAGATTTAAGTTGATTTTGACAGCCCGGGCCAAGTCGGACCGAACACATCTGACATAGATTTTCTGAAGAAAATGTGGTAAAAATGCTTCACTTTGAGCACCTTGTTTTCTTTAAATACGATGTACCGTGACATTATAAAGTGGTATATAGGTAGATTTAATACTAATCTATAGATGTAAACACATTTGAAGATACATCTGTGTGTTTAAAGTAGATTTTGACCGCCCAGGCCAAGTCGGACCCAACACAAGCCAAACACTTCTGATAGAGACTATGTTGAGAATGTAGAGGGAAAAGGGCTTCAATTTGAGCCACTTGTTTTCTTTAAGTTCAGCGATCTGAGACGCTATAAAGTGGTATTTAGGTAGATATAATACTAATCTATAGATGTGAATCCATTTGATGATACATCTGTGCGGTTTAAATTGATTTTGACCGCCGGGGCCAAGTCTGACCGAACACTTCTAACAGGGATTTTCTTAAGAAAATACAGTAAAAGAGCTTGACTTTAACAGCCCAGTTTTCTTTAAATACGATATACCGTGACATTATAAAGTTGTATATAGGTAGTTATAACACTACCTATTTAATACTAGTCTATAGATGTAAATACATTTGAAGATACATCTGTGTATTTTAAGTAGATGTTGACCGCCCAGGCCAAGTTGGACCCAACACAAGCCAAACACTTCTGATAGAGACTATGTTGAGAATGTAGAGGGAAAAGGGCTTCACTTTGAGCCCCTTGTTTTCTTTAAGTACAGCAATCTGAGACATTATAAAGGGGTATTTAGGTAGATATAATACTAATCTATAGATGTGAATCCATTTGATGATACATCTGTGCGGTTTAAATTGATTTTGACAGCCCGGGCCAAGTCGGACCAAACACTTCTGACATAGATTTTCTTAAGAAATACAGTAAAAATGCTTGACTTTGACCCCCTTGTTTTCTTTAAATACTGCGATCTGTGACATTATAAAGTGGTATATAGGTAGATTTAATAGTAATCTATAGATGTAAACACATTTGAAGATAGATTTGTGTGTTTATAGAGGATTTTGACAGCCCGGACCAAGTCGGACTTAACACAAGCCAAACACTTCTGATAAAGACTATGTCTAGGATGTAGAGGGAAAAGGGCTTCACTTTGAGCACCTTGTTTTCTTTAAATACAGCAAACTGAGACACTATAAAGTTGTATATAGGTAGATATAATGCTAATCTATAGATTTAAAGACATTTGATGATACATTTGTGTGTTTAAAGTGCATTTTGACCGCCTGGGCCAAGTCTGACCCAACACAAGCCAAACACTTCTGATAGATACTATGTTGAGAATGTAGAGGGAAAAGGGCTTCACTTTGAGCTCTGTGTTTTCTTTAACTACTGAAATATGAGACAATAAAGTGGTATATAATTAGATATAATACTAGTCTTTAGATATAAAGAATGTTAGGAACTTTAGAAGTGCTTGGACAGTTATTAACACGTGTCGTGTCAGTCCTTTGACATTCGCGAATATCCACTTCCAGAAAACGTCCTGTGTTGGTTTAACACGAAAGGTTAGTAAAGGTTAATTAGGGATGCCCAACACGTTAATTGATGAAAGAAGAATAGTCAAAACACTGTCGTTTCCTGCCCAGGACATCACACCCCTACACGCTAAGGTCGGTGAGAAGCATTCTAATCAAAGATTACACACAGTCAAGACACTGACTTTTCTACGACACTCACGGTATGTAGTCATAATCATCAGTTTATTACATTGTTGAAGGTGCATTTTTATTCAAACTCAATTAAATGAGCAAAACTATACGTTTGTGGACATTTGAGATCTGCCTAGATATGAACGTTTCGTTTTAGTATTACCCGTTGGCCCGGCCCGGCCCAACTTTTCTTGGCCCGACTTTTAGGCAATCCCGTCTACCCTGCTGTTTGGAGACAACTTGGCGGAAACGATCAAGTCAATGAGTATGACCAACAGATTGGCTCAACAACTCACCTACAGTCAGCAGCGCCCAGCGCCCTACCACAAGCCGTTTACTGCATACAAGACTCCCTCTTATGCAACCAGCCGTAACCATGGCAACCCGGTGAGAGGAAGGGGTTATTTTTAGACAGGAGACGCCCCTTCCACAAGAAGAAATTCGAAGGGGGAGGCATTAACTGGTACCCCAAGAGAGGTGAGCACTTTCAATATACCAAACAATGTATTTGTTGCGGGTAGACTACGATTACACGTTCAGAGCTGGCAAGAACTATCTTCAGACACTGGACAAAATATCATCCATTCCAAAACTTGGAAATACCACCATTCCAATTGGAAATATGACCATTCCAATATTTGGCAAGGTCATATTTCCAAGCTTGGATTTGTTTGGATTTGTTTGGATTTGTTTGGAAATGTTTGGATACAACATGTCATAATCATATCTGTTAAGCGTTGTACAACTTTTGACCTTATGTGAGATTAGTAATGACATGAAAGTAAATAATTAAGAGTATTTTGGCACTATGTACCACGAAAAGACCAAATCATGAGCAAATTTAACTAAAAGAATTTCTGTCATTTAAAGTGGCTACTCTATATATTTAATTTCTTATCTTCCTTGTCTATAATCATATGACATTGACTATGAACTTTGAACAATTAAACAAATATTTTGTTTTCCCATACCGACTTACGGTTGTCTTAGAACAAAGACTGTTTCGAGAATATAGAGGGCCTCATTATTATAATTTGAACTAATATACATATGTACATAATAGTTCTAGGTATAAATGAATTTTGATAAGTGTTCGAACAAGAATATGAACTTCGAATTATCTCGGAATTTTGTGCAACACATAGGGCTGGAAATTTTATGATTGTTCTGGAACTATCTGACGGTAATTCAAAACAGGGAACAAGATTTCGTCAAATGAATCATTGAGCCAGGAATGCAACGATTTAAATGCTGACAAAATGAATAAACATATCTGGAACAGAGTAGACTGTTCATGCAGACAATTATATGCTACGTCTATTGCCAATGATGTTTATCACCCCATGTTATAGCATTTGTTTCATATTAAAGATAGAAGCCAAATAAATGGGACAATTAGTTGTTATGAATTAGCTTTACCTCTGTGACATATCACGCAACTAAATGTGAATATGTTTATCAAATAATCAGTTACAGTAATTAACCTAGTGTCCTTATTTATACACAATTTAATTACGTATTGGGGTACAATATATAATACACATATACACGGAATGATTTCTTATTTTGTCAATTTAATCATAACCCAAATCATACAAATCAAAATGTGAAAGTAGTGACTAACTTTATGATCAAGGGTATAAATACTCAATGGTATCTATTAATCCTAATAGTATAACAATAAACCCTGTGTATATACTGAGCATATTTAGATACATCCGGATCTACGACCGCAGCCATATAATCAATCAAGGAAAGTATATTAGATTGAATTACAAATGTGCTATCACTAAAACAAAATTTTCCGTTATCCACGTAAGCCTAAACCTGGGAGAAATAAAGTTCTGTTCTGTTCTGAAGACGCCGTCATGATTAGTTGGCGCCAGTCTAGACTGTCCAATCAACGTGAATATACAAACCGTGATGTTACTTGACCAGTTGATGACACCTGTCAAACTCAATTGTCCCTGGTCCTCCACCCACCGTGTGTAATACTTTAGCGTACTTGATTGTTTAATTTGCAGTTATATCACTGTTAGGCTGAGTGATGAGAGAATACATTTTGTTGTTTTTGTTAACGATCGTTTCCATTTTCAACGTGGTAACCTTATAAGTGACTAACTTTTTTATCATGATGAAATGAAACATATTAAAATAATCAGAGGGACTGACGATCGCATTTTTCGCATAAATGTCATGCTCGCATTAATTTCATGATTTACTGAAGATAGATTTGAACATATCTGAGCAACGATCATGTTTGGGTAGGGGAAGTAATCTTGTCTCCGCTTGCAATTGGATTCAGTTCCGAGATCGCAGCTTGACTGTTCGGTACGGCCGAAAGGCGGCATCCATGTTGTTCACGCGCCGCTGATCACGGGGCCTCACTTGTCTGTATTCTGCTTATGAGCCGGGATGCGCATGAAACACGGGTGTCAAAACGAATATATTTACCAATTATACGTACGGTCAATTACCCAGTCCAAGAGACAATACCCCAGTTCTACCACCTTTAGGTGTAATTACGTCGCATGCCCCTGGTTCACAGTTCGCCTGATCTCCCTCATAAAACCACGATGTTTATTTACCTGGAGCCTCCCACAGCGCCGACTTCCTGTGTACATGTACATACATGGCAATAAATGGTTTGACAGTTATTTGACGGAATCAATCAATAATTATTCAAACGGTGATGTAATTAAAATTTGTCACTATTCAAAACTCCTATTTTTATTTTTCTATTGTTCAGCTGTATTTACGACCAGTTTTATATGTATAAAAAATCTTCTCTTGTATTTATAAACCAAACCTAAAAACATTATATAAAAACAATTGTGTTTTTAAACCGTAAGTTTTCTATTAAAACAACCATGCAAGTAAGATTTCAGCTGTAATATTACTTTAGTCACTCCACAGATTACACATCTTATATGCTGCAAACGCAGCGAATGTAATGCTACTACGTCACAGCTGCCTCGGTAATTAAGGGCTGGAATGTTTTTGTGAAGGCAGTTAGAGCAGACGAATTTCCCACCTCGCTGTATAATGACGGTCGCTAACCACATGTGTATTTTTCGTGTTTTTGGCTTGATTTGATTGTCCTTGAAAACAAATGTTCGATTGTGAAAGCAAACCCTTTTCCCCTGAAGGTTAAAAGACAGCTGACTTTGTTTTTGTCTGAAATATCAACGTTGGAGTCGTTTATATATTCGGAAATCCATATTATGGTTAATATTTATAATATAATATGGACAATGGTAAAATTCATTATCACAGTTTAAGTGCTATTCACAAATGTATGTAAATCTACTTCGTGATGAATGAAGCATGGCAATAAATGTATGTATCTGATTCTTCATTTGTTCTGTATTCTTTGACGAGAATGAGTTTCGTTAATGATGATCACTCTCACAGATTTTTTGATAAGAGGATAGGACTTTAACTGGAGAATAGTTATGAAAAATATATATATAAGTATAGGCGGTCTGTGCACATGTGGTGAAACTGATACCTCATTGATTTGCTAATCGGGACTTGGAAATCATAGTCTGTCATTAAATTGATTTTAAAATATATGGTTTTGACTGTAGTACGGCCTGACATCATAATATAATGTTGTAAACAACTTATCTTATCTTATGTTAAGTAAAACAATTATTGATAACTTCCTGAATTCCAATTGTTCAATGAACACAATTATTCACAGCTCTGGCGTGAGACAACAATAAATTAGATGTTACCAAAGATTGTCCATTTTATGATCTTAGGCACATGTCGGCGCACTTACATGTGAGCCGTCTAGACGACTGTCTGTTTTGTAATTAAATGGCAGCTACCATCCAGCCGAATACTTAATCTTGAGACCTATTAGTTGTCTCAGCACTACACTATCAGCAAAAAACAAAAAAACAAAAAATCCTCATCCTAACCGACTCCCTAAGTGGACTACAAGCCCTCAAAAATAAAAACACTGAAAACCACCTCAAACTAATAAATCAAATACTCAATAGCTCAAACAACTTAACTAGGGCAGGTAAACAAATAGAGTTCAAATAGAGTTCATTTGGACCCCCGCCCACGTAGGAATCTTTGGAAATGAAAAGGCAGATAAAGCAGCAAAATTATCCCTTAAACTCCCAGAAATAAGCTTAAACTTACCCAGCTCAAAATCAGAAATCAAAAGTCTCACTAAACAAAATATCAACAAAAAATATATACCAAAACTTAAATAGCCAAATCAGGAAAGTACTCAAAAAAAACCTAAATAAACCAAAAATACTACACCCATCCAAAAAAATCGACAGAATAATTACTAAACTACAAACAGGCCACACCAAACTAAATAATCACCGTAAAATAGCTGATCTACACACAACAGGAAACTGCCCACATTGCAAACAACAACAAACACCAGAACACGTACTCATTCACTGCACACACTACCAAACACACCGAACAACACTACAGACCACCCTAAATCTTAAAACCGGACTTACACTAAATCGATCCTAAATCCACAAAATAAATTAGAAAAATTCAAAGCCTTAGGTATATACCTAATTAAAACAGGACTAATTAGTTGCATTTAAACCCCAAATAAAATATTAAAACCAAAACTACCTTATCTAACAACCACCCAACACACACAGCTCCCTTAGTTCGTCCCCCACCCACTCTTGGCATTCTTTCCAAATCTCAAAATTTCAAAATTACTATATAGGCAACCCCTAAAGCCCCCAAATAATTCATAGTCTTTTTATTGTTCAAATTACTGATAAAACATATTTTAACTTGTTCCTTCTAACCATATTTCCAAACAATTCCAAACAATTCCAAGTCATTCCCAACATTTCCTGTGTTGGAAATATGTTTGGAAATGTTGCCATTCCAATTTTGGATTTTCTGGAAAGATCGATCCTTCCAAGCTTTGGAAAGTTTGGAATGAGCGATCTTTCCAAAGCATTCCAACGTTCATTCAAAATTGGAATGGACGCTATTTGGTCTTGTGAGACATGTTTATCTTGCAGACTGTAACTGGTTCTTACATAGACTTTACTTTGTTGCCCGTCCAGTCGCATATTCCCAAAGAAATTAGCTTCTCACCCCAAGAACATTTCATCACAGGTGGAGAAATCGCTAAACTTTTAGCTAAGGGAGTTATTGTTCCATCACGTCGTGAACATGGTGAATACATATCCACAATCTTCATTAGACTTAAGAAAAACGGGACATACAGACTTATTCTGAACCTGAAGCAACTAAATGGAAGTGTAGACTATGTCCATTTCAAGATGGAGAGCCTTACAGCTGCCCTCTCATTAGTGCATAAGGACTGTTACATGGCATCGATAGATTTGAAAGATGCCTACTACACTGTGCCTGTTCATCCAAATCATCAGAAATACCTTAAATTCTTCTGGCAAGGTCAGCTATACCAGTTTACTGTTCTGCCAAACGGACTTACAAGATAGACACAATTTTTATGGATAACAACTTCTTTAATACTGTGAAAAGCGATGTTTCGGTATAGATCCTTATACCGTTGTCAAGCAAGACTGAATGGGGGACATAGTGCAGAATATATATAGTAGGTGGGGGATTAACAGTAGAGGATTAACAGTAACAACAATAGTATACATGAGTCGGATAACATAGGTAGGTGTGACAACAAAGGGATGATGCTGTCACAACACGATGGACAGAAAACACATAGCTGGAAGCCAATAGGGTCATGATGCCAATAAACAGGATGAGTGATTATTGTTTGATGAGTTCATAGTAGGCGGGTGGGATGAAATAGCCTTGATCTCTGTTGATTGATGGCTTGTGGCGGCGAATGTGGACTGCTTCTGTTAGTTTTCTTTTGGTGAAATCATGCAGGTTGTTGGCGAGGATTTTGACGTTCTCCCAGTTGATGATGTGATTGGGACAGTTGCTTATATGGTCCGAGACGGCTGATTTGCTGTCGGATTTGATGGTGGAGGTTTTATGCTCTTTGATTCTGGTGTAGATTGGGCGGGAAGTTTCACCTACGTAAGATTGTCCACACTTGCAGTCAAGTTTGTAGACTACACCTTTAGGCTCTTGGGGTTTAGATGTGTTTCTGCTGTTGGCTCTTAGCAGGGTGTTGAGGGAGTTGGAGCTGGTGAAGTGGATGTCGATGTTGGCTTGCTGTTTGAGGAGGCTTTTCCTATGAACGGTTTGAGGGTCACAGGTCTGGGTGTGGGATAGAGACCTGGATGATCTATACCGAAACATCGCTTTTCACAGTATTAAAGAAGTTGTTATCCATAAAAATTGTGTCTATCTTGTCTTCCGTCAACTTCTAAGTAATGCCTATCAAACAATTCAAACGGACTTAGTTGTGCTCCTAGATACGTCACAAAATTACTTAGAGTGACGTTTTCATTTCTGAGAACACTGGGACATACTATTGTCGGATGCATTGATGATTTGTTCATCGTTGGTGATGATAAGAAAGAATGTTCAACGTTTATTTCGGAAACTGCTGCCTTGTTCACCAAACTAGGCTTTGTTTTACACCCTGAAAAATCGGTACTGTCACCTACACAAGAAATCACTTTTCTTGGTTTTGTCATCAACTTGTCATCAATGGCTGTTTCTCCAGTTCCATCTAAAGCTCAGTTCATGAAACAAGCATGTGAAGCATTACTCAAGAAACAGTTGTGTTCGATCTGGGAACTATCCGAGGTGATTGGTTACATGGTAGCATGCTTTCCCGGAGTTCGATTAGGCCCCCTTAACTTCCGTCGCCTTGACAACGGCAAGTCACACGCACTTCGAAACGTGAAAGGCAATTTTGACAAGGTATTGGAAGTCACCACAGATCAAACGGCTGATCTACTTTTTTTTGATGGATGGAGAATTTTTGGTTTGGTTAGTGGTTTGCTGAGCACTTTAGATTACTTGCTGATTACTTAGAATCCAGCTGTCATGTGAAACTAATGATTGACAATACCACGGCCGTCAGTTATATCAACAACATGGGTGGTAAGAAACCACAACTTGACAGCCTCACAAGAGGCACTTGGCTATGGGGTCTGCAGCGAGACTTGTGGTTAAGTGCTTGCCATGTTCCGGGTAAAGACAATGTGATTGCGGATCGAGAATCTAGAATAATGACAGACAATACTGAGTGGTACATCGTTGATGAAGTGTTCAGTGAAATATGTAGGGTATTTGGAAAACCTGACATAGATTTATTTGCCTCAAGACTTAATACAAGACTTGAGAAATATGCTTCTTGGAAGCCAGACCCAGATGCATGTGCTATTGACTCTTTTACGTTTGCATGGAATACATACTTCTACGCTTTCCCGCCTTTCAGCATCCTGAATGCAGTGATAAAGAAAGTGGAAGAAGACCAAGCCAGAGGACTACTAGTGGCCCCAGTGTGGCCCACACAACCATGGTTCTCCCGACTCCTCAGACTCCTCATCCATCCACCAGTCATACTACCACCAGTCTCTCAGACCCTACGCCTTCCACACAATAAGGAAGCGAGACACTCTCTCGACAGAATGAAACTTGCAGTGTTTCCCTTATCAGGCTATCTCTTACACGGAGAGGAGTTTCGGACAGAGCTGCCAGTGTTATCCTCCAATCCTGGCGCAAATCCACTAGAGACCAGTACTCCACATACATCAAGAGATGGGTTGCGTTTTGTAATCAAAGGGAAATTGATACGCTGTGTCCATCTGTGACCAAGGTGTTAGATTTTCTGACAGAGCTCTATGAGTTACACAACCTTGGTTACAGTGCACTTAACACAGCCAGATCTGCTCTGTCCTGTGTTATATCAGCAGATAACGTTACCATTGGATCTCATCCTCTCATTAACCGCTTCATGAAGGGAGTTTTTCAGACTCGCCCCTCCCTGTCCAGAAACTCAGTGACGTGGGATACCAGTGTAGTTCTAAATTATCTAAAAACATTGATGCCTTTGAAAGAACTGTCGATGAAAGATTTGACACTTAAAACTGTGACTTTGATTGCGCTATTGTCAGGGCAGAGACTGCAAACTGTTCATCTATTAGATGTTAGAGATATTAGCTTGTTCAGTAGTTGTTGTAAGTTCAGAGTTGGTAGCCTGATCAAACAGTCGACAACCTGGGTCGCACCAGGCGGAGATCACCCTGCCGCCATACATGCCGAACAGTAGTCTGTGTATCGTTAGGGTATTACAGGAATACCTTGTCAGAACAGCTCCCATGCGGGACGGTGAGAATCAGCTTTTCATTAGCTACACACAGCCGCATAAGGCTGTAAGTAAAGATACCGTGTCACGCTGGATCAAGTAGGTGCTTCAGTTGAGTGGCATAGACATGACTACGTTCACGCCACACAGTACTAGAATGGCGTCGACTGGCATTACGACATTCTGTGCTGCTTCAGACTATACTGAAAACGGCAGGGTGGAGTAGTTCTGCGACTTTCTCCAAGTTCTACAACAAACCAGTGACTGACAATACGTTTGCATTGGCTATCCTCGACAATAGCTGAACTATTAAACATATAATCATGGAGACTCGTCACATTCCAAGGACTTGGAAGTAGAAGTACATAGACTTGCAAGTGGTTGTTTGAGATTGCTAATTTGGACGTTTCATTTGTTCATATTTGCATATTATGATTAAACAAGCTGTCAGTTTATATTCAGCATTTGTTCTTTGTTTGAAATACCTGTGCTTTAAACATCTCATGTGATCACGATCTACGTCGTGATTGGTTGAAATATAATTGTAGATTAAACGAGATTTACCTGTAAGTTGAAGGTTGATATAGATTATATGAAATAATCACAAGTAGGAGGGATCACATGCCCTCCCGAACTTATACAGTTACCCACCCTGCTATTTACAGGGTTTCAAACGCTTTAAAGTGTGACGCCTTGTTCGCTCTCGCTATCTCACGTGATCCCTCCTACTTGTGATTATTTCATATAATCTATATCAACCTTCAACTTACAGGTAAGTCTCGTTTAATCTACGATTAAAATCAGGGGTTGTTTGAATGGACCTAGATTTGGAGGTATAACAAGATTCATCGTTGTTTGGACAAACATAGTGTCAGGAGAATGGATGATTTGAGATTGCTTACTGTTGAATCCTGGCGATTTGCAGATAATGCAGGCATGGGCCGCTCAACTGTGCCACTTGAGTTTCCAGAACAAATCAAGGTGGGATGTCACAATGTGTTTGATGGAATGCTTCCTGAAATTATTTTGGGCCAGTCTTCTATGTGTTTTGATTTTGAGGAACATTATAATTAAATTTTGGACAAAGTGTGTGTACACGCAAAGTGATTTGTAAGTCGTTTTGATGCATGGAGCCTGACAGCTTTACACTTTTTTTCATGGTGTGGTTTTCGATAAACCATTTGTCGCACTGTTTTGACATGCCGAAAGTGTATGCCGACGTAAAACAGCTGGATTTCATTGGTTATGGGCGTGTAATTTACAAACTGTATCTGTGACAGTTTACTTCAACTTCCATACCATCAATCTGTAACCTTTGATAGTAATTAGGCAAATTGTCAACATTGTACTACTCACATTTTATCTATTAAAACATTGACATGATCAAAGTAATCAAAGTTGCTCTCTTCTTTGTATATATTTAAAACTACTATCTAATCATAAAAAAGATATTACTATACATGACAATACATGATAAAAACAGGCTATCATAACACAGACTTATAGTACCTTCATGGTACCCCAGCAGGCTTTAAACCATCCATTTACTTACTTACTGACCATAGTTTGCAAGTTTAGCAAAACATTTAAAAGACGAATATACTATGTTTAAAATTCGGGTATGCAGAAAAATACTTTGAATGAAATGGAACTTACATGCCTTCTTTTAGAGAACAATTACTTTACGCTACTTCATATCCCCTCGAGGGTATATTACTAACAATCTCAGTTACAAATTAGACACTAACAATATAAAAAAATATCACACTTTTTACTTCAAAATTCATCCATTAATTCAATGTCTTTAAATAACCATGAATTTAATGAGAACTAACATTAAAACGATCCTTTAAGGATGAAACTTGATATATATGCATCCCTTGAGATGGAAAAGAGTGAGTGAGTCAAAATATAAAGTCACGTCGACAATATTTTAACCATATTGTAACTTGAACAACTCGCAATAAGACAACGGTACATACAATAGATTTTACATCTATATATCTGACAATGTTGTTAAATGGAATGGGTAATGTGAAGTCCGTTCTTCAAGCCTCCTCTCTGAAGTTAAAACAAATAGGAGATATATCTGATTGAAAGATAGATACAATAAGGAAAACTCAAAATACGAGTTCGGATGAGGATAACTAGAAATCGTAAAAAAAAGTGGAGAATTCAAAAGGTTCAGACGTTCTTGTAACCGTTGATAAAGCGGGACATTCAGATGAGGAGACAGTTAACAAATTGTTTATGGACGTGGTAGGACGGGTTCTAGGCGGCAAGAGGGGTAGGTGTACAAACCTTTCGAAAAAACGGTTTGTGTGAATGTCTTCTGGTTGACATTGGGAAGAGGAACACATATAAGCCATGCTTAACAAAACTCTTTGCGGTAATGCTTTTAGTAGCATCACAAACTGATCAAATATAAGATCATGGGTTTAAGACAAGGTAGCGATGAATCTTAAGATAATTGAGAATCTTTAGATAAAGGTGCAAGATCTATAGTGGCAGTGAGGTATTTTGCAGAACACAAGAACATGTTTGGGATGCTGTTGCTATTGACACGTTTCTAAATGGCTGCCTGAAAACATTAAGCACCTTTGTCTGCTATAGACAAGGTCCCTCCTTTTCTTGATGAAGCTCTGCACTTGGTCACAACTACCATCACCAGTCTTTGAATCATATTACATTCTTGACGGGGACATATTTGACGTGTGACGTTTACAGAGGATGAAGTCAATGCTTCAGACTATGAAAAAAAGGATGTTCAGGACGGAACACAACAATATGAACCCTGATGCTGCAAAAATATTTAGATAAGGTACAGAAACAATTGACAGAGGTGTGTAGACAACAGCGAAAATCATACATACATGGTGGAGGTGGAAGGCACACCGATAGGTTTAACTGACAGAAATTATTGACATGTATATTGGATGAATTTCAACATATATTTGCAGACGAACACCATGATCCTTGATCTCCCTACAGGGAAAGACTCATGCAATTTACCGAATACACTGGTCATTCAAAGCTGCTTTCGGTTCTGTTTTCATTAATTCATTCAAGGAAAAATCAAATGGAAATAACACAGTTAGTTGACTATGTAATTACTATTGCAAGGACTGACTGACACTGAAAGAATGTTTCGTATGTTTATATGCTGTCATTATGTGGGAAAGCTGTATTTTGCCTCATCGAGAGGGGCATACTTTTAAAGGTTTGGCTGTTACAATTTGAAGTTAAAACATTTTAATTACAGCCCATTTCAAACAAAAGTAAAGTTTTGGCATAAGATAGTTGGCAGAGAAGGATTAGGGATTTCACAGTCTCACTAAGAAGGGTGTAAATAATGTTTGTAAGGAAGAACACTCGTCAGCTTGACAAGATTTGAAACCAGGCTTAGTTAATTCAGTGGTTTGGGAATATCCAAATGCACACAGTATCTAAATACCACACACAGATGCATCCAAAAGAACCTTCGGTGCAGAATTGATACAATTGTATGATAAAGTGTTTGAGTTAGAAGAGATACACATAAGGAAGAAAATTTATGGATGACTTCCTTTTTATGAGGAACACAACGTTTCGGAGTATATACTTACTCCTTCATCAGGTGAATAAATGTTAAGAGGCAGAGAACATATACACGTACCTGTAAGAACCACAAATGTAATAAGATAACAAAGGTGGAAATTTAACAAGGGAAGCCAACAGATAATTTGCACTGATGGGTGATTAGCAATGGACAAATGGAAGCAAACACCTTACAGTAAATTAGCGCTGATAGTTGATAATGATGGACAACTGGAGGGGATGTAGTTGGTACTCTAGGAACTGATAATGAAAGATTCTTTTATACTCTATTTATGGAATGACTCCGTACCAACCATGAGGCTACCCAACCGCCCCTCTAAGCTAGAAGAAGAGGCAAAGGTGTTACTGTGGCCATGGCAACTACTCATCACCCTTGCTCCAATGGACAGGTCGATAGATACAATAGGGTGATACTGCAGAGTCTGAAGGAAACACATAGTGTGTCACGAGATCTTCAGGAGGAAGCACAGCTGTGACAGAAACGAGATTACCATGTCAAGTTAAATCCGAAGATCTATGAATCTGAGAACGTGTATGTCCTAAACTCAGTTGACACCTCCATTGTAGGGTCCATATTTGGTAACAAAGACGTTTTCTATATTTTTGTTCAAAGTGAGGGAACGTAAGAAGGAACGTCATGTCCGTGTGAAGCCAAATCAACAGATCTTGGTGACGATCGCCTGGATCAACAATGCAGCATCTACATCGAACAGACAGTGAAATGTCTGGAAGGACATTTCAAATGCAAAGGACAGTATGACAGAAGACACATAGGTGATCTTAAGAAAGATATATTGATAGCATTTTTATCCTTAACTCTATAGCGCAAATGTATATTTCACGTAAAAATGGTAAAGTATATTGTGCCTTCATTGACTCTTGTAAGGCATTTGATATGGTAAACAGATCAAAGCTTTTGTATGTTATGCTTCAAAATGGTACTCTTTTTCACAGTCATTAAAAGTAAGTATGAAAATGTAAAAGCTACTGTAAAATATAACTATTGTAAGAAATTAAAAGATTATTTTGTGAGTTCTTGTGGTGTGAAACAAGGGTGTACCTTAAGCCCCGTGCTATTTTCTTTTTATTAATGAACTTTTAGCATATGTAGATGGTAAATTTGATGATGGTATATTCATATCTGAACATTTCTTTAATATAATTGCACTTCTATTTGCTGATGACTTGGTTCTTGCTGCTGATAGTTTCATTAGGCGTTCCAGAGGCATCTTGATGCTTTATATTTTTACTCCCAAAACTGGGGAGTGGAATTTAATACTGATAAGAGGAAAGGTATTGTTTTTAAAATGGGTGGCCATTTATCAAAATATGAAAAATGGTATTTTAATGGTAAGCAAATGGATACTGTAAGTATGTATAAATATTTAAGCTTAATTATAATGCCAAAAGTCATTTGGACCAGGGCATGTAAAACACTTTCTGAACAGGCTTCTAAATCAGTAAAATCCCTTATCAGGAGACTGGAATGTACTCCTATAGATTCGTTTTACCTATTTGATAAGAAAAGTGTACCCATTTTGTTATATGGTTGTGAAATCTGGGGCTACCAAAGAAGGGAGAGCGTAGAAATTGCCTAACGAAAGTTTTGTAAATTTTTGTTACACATGGGATATAGATCATCTAATGCTGCTGTCTATTTCTATGTGGCAGAGTTCCTTTGTAAACTACCTATTTTGTAAGATGTGTTAAATATTGGTCAAGATTGCTTCATATGAACTTTAATAGATATCCATATAATTGTTATCTCTTTTTGTTAACTACTGTTCATAGGAAATGCCCCAACTGGGCCACACATGTAAGACAT
The DNA here is from genome assembly GCF_022045235.1 of Haliotis cracherodii. Lineage (NCBI taxonomy): Eukaryota > Metazoa > Mollusca > Gastropoda > Lepetellida > Haliotidae > Haliotis > Haliotis cracherodii. The sequence continues at coordinate 43,405,494 of NW_027266264.1, forward strand.
TTATTATTTTGCTACGGTTTTGGTATCGCTTGGATTTCACAGGATGTTGGTGATCCAAAGCTATTTATTTCCCAGTTTAAAGAAAGATTTTACCACTGTTCTTTGCAAGAATGGCACGCCTCCTTAGCCTCAAATGTGTTAACTTTTTATAAGACTCAGAAATCATTGTTATATTGTGAAAAATATTTGTCTCTTCAAATGCCCCTTGAGTACAAACGTCTTTTAACAAAGTTTAGAATTGGCTGTAATTCCTTGGGTTTACAGCATCTACGTAGGGGTGTATCAACAATTACTGATGATAATGTGTGAACATTGTAAAGCAACTGAAGATTTAATTCATGTTGTATATGTCGGTAAACATTATGAATATGAGCGTAAACTGTTATTACATAAATTGTCAAAAAAAGCAGTTTTATTCACTTAAAAACCTTTTTAGGAACTGTTTCTCTTAATAAGTAATTTTGTGAGGCTTGTGAGTCTGTACTTGAGTGAGCTGTGGAACGCATGTGTTTTGCAAATGGTCCTTAGACTCACACACAATAAAACTTCATTGCTTCCTTGTGGCACTTCTGCTACGTTATGGGCACTTCTGGTTGAATAATATTACTTCCGTGTTGGGAAAACAAATACCCAATTTAGAAACAAGGGCATGTGGCTGTAGCTATCAAAATAACAAAGTTAAAAGCACTGTCGGTTTACTTACCGTGGCCTTACATTGCCTAGAAATTATGATTCAGTTATATATATTGTGTACACAAGAATTTGGAGATGTCTACTTCTTCGCACTGAGTGGCCTTGACCTTCACCATCCAATCACATGCGAGAACATGACAAGTGGTGTACAAAATGGGAAGTCTGCAAATCAAACTGACAACATTTTCTAAATGTAGTCATTTCATGTGTGACTTGATACCTTTTGAGTGACCTTGACCATCTACGGAAGTCACCAAAAACGGCGACACTGCCTTAGATTTCATGCTTATTAAGTTTTTGATCAAATTCCATATCTGAATACTTAAATTATACCTGGGTGACCTTGACCGTGAATGAAAACAAATTTAGCAGCATTCGTAACTGAACACTGACATAAACCTTTGTGTATTCTGGACCTGAACCTTTTTTTGCAAACAGGGACCCAACCTAGAAAATGTATACACAAATTTGAATGATAAATGTATTTACAATCTTTGAGGAATGGCAACCATAAAAGTGTATTTTGTCCATCTCATGACCTTGATCGTTGGCCTAGTCATTGTATTCGTTCAAAGAATGTCCCAGGGCCATTTCGGTGTCCATGAAGACCCAAGTCTATGGTAGAATAATCTCTATTGTCAATGAAAAGTAACTATTAGTAATTGATGCTCTCCTACCTTGCTCTCTGGATGGCATCAATCCATGCCTTACAGTCCGACTCTGATTCACTGCGTAGATCATATTGTCTTTGGCCCTCGCTTTTGTAGGTGATGGTAAAGCAATACTGTGAAAACAGTGAATGAACAAAATTAACAAAATTACATACATGATGTTATTACCATGCATATTCCTTTAACTAAAATGAAGACTAGTCAAAGAACTATACGTATGAACAATGTAGGGATTCATGTGTATTTTGCTTTCAACTTGTACAGGAAACATCTATTAGGGCAGCAGAGGATACTAGTCTCCACCAAAATATTTTCATTGTACTAACTGTTTCAACAAACTAACTGTACTCCTAAAAGAGAAACCTATACACGTATGGTTGATGTGTGAAGCTACACACATTCCATGTTGCTATTTCCGAAGGGAGACAACTCTACATTAAGGTGTTAGTGAGTGAGTGTGGTTTTACGTAATTTTTAGCAATACTCCAGCAATATCACGGCTGGGGACACCAGAAATAGACTTTGTCCATGTGGGGAATCGAACCCGGGTCTTCTGCTTGACAACCGAACGTTATTAACACTAGCCTTCCCCAACGTGCCTTAAGGTGTGTGTAAAACATAGATAAGTTGTTTATGGGGTCGGGGTGCTGGGACATCCGAACGTTATTAACACTAGCCTTCCCCAGCGTGCCTTAAGGTGTGTGTAAAACATAGATAAGTTGTTTATGGGGTCGGGGTGCTGGGATTTTGTATGGAGACCAGATACTGTTTCAACTACATCCACAAAACCAAATAATAAAAACTATGAGTATAATTATTTTTTACAAGAAGAATGTATTTTTCGTGGCAGATGATTTTTTTTTTCAACAGTCTAAATTATATTTTTTTAAGCAATTCCTGGGACAATATATTTCTTTCAATAAAATATAACGCCCAACAAAATATCAAATGGTCGGTCCTTTATAGCTTAAATCCTGGTGTTGTGATTGACGACGAGGTTAAATGTTTTGCATGCCATCACAATGCCATCGACCGACTACAAACAGGAGAATCATCTTCAACTGTAGCCTGGTTTTACCACGTAGCACCAACCACCATTACAATTTGTTTGGTTGTTTCAATTCTGACCCGGATCTTCTTGGGTCGTATGTTAAGTTTTGTTTGTTGTTTAACGCCGCACTCTGCAATACTCCAGCTATATGACGGTGGTATGTAAATAATCGACTCTGGACCAGACAGTCCAGTGATTATAACATGACCATCGATCCACGCAATTGGGATCGATGACATGCATCAACCAAGTCAGCGAGCCTGACCAGCCGATCCCGTTAGTCGCATCTTACGACAGGCAAAGTCGCCTTTTATGGCAATCATGGCAAGACTGTGGAACCATTATCAGGCAAACGGGAAAACACGTGACCTTCAAAGATCCGGTCGACCACGTATCACTACTAGAGTACAGGACAGATCCATATAGCTACGTCACTTACGTGAAAGAACCACCACGGCCACCTCTACAAGTTCAGCAGTGCATAGCATATCAGCAGTGAGGAACCGTTTACGCGCTAAAAGTATTCGCACTACAAGACCAGTTTGATGTGTCATTTTGACGGACTTTCTTCGTCAGATGTGACGTCAATGGTGTCAAGGTCACTGAGTATGGCCATAACTGCGATGGAGAAAAGTTTGGTTTAGTCACATTTTATGCTTCACCGTGCAGATTGTAGACATCGTGTTTACAAGTGTCGCGGGAAACGTTAGGCATGAAACTGCATACAGGAAGTGACCAGATTCAGTGGTGGTAGTGTGATGATGTGGGCTTCCATCTCCTGCACTGGTGGAACAGACATGGTGCAAAGTCTGGGGAATTTAATGGCATCATGTTGCACAGATGAGATTCTTTGGCCACACATCCTGCCTCGGCGCTCTTCAGATATAAACCTAATAGAACATTTGTGGAATGCACTGAATCAAAGCCTGCGAGCACGTCAGCAAGAAGCATAGAACCTCTGAAGTTGACACAAGCACTGCAGGGAGAGTGGGTGAACATTCCCCAGGCCACAAATCGGGATCTGATTGCTCTCATGGGACAGCAATTGTTTACTCTAATGGTGGCCATACAAGATACTGAGAACAGAGGACCTTCATCTTTAAAATCTGCTGTTGACAATGATGTGTGCAAATTTTGAACCATAGATAACCATCTGTTGATTATTGATATGATACATAAAATTTAGATCTAAAATCACTTTTGCGTTTCATTTTTCTTTTCGCAGAGTAATTATTCTGTAGTCCTCTGCAATTCCATTAAATGAGCAAGTGAGTTAAAATTTAACGTAGCATCAGCATTATTCTAGCCATAAAGTGACGAGAACCAGTTTATATCTACACGGTTGTCATAAATACAAAGTTTTATTTAAAAGCAAGTGTGTCATTATCATTATTTGCATAACAATATCATTTATAAGTGTTTAAGACACAGGCTATGAGCCATCAGCAAACAAAGCTGGGCTACTTTGATGGGGATTATGGGTACTTCGAGTGCCTCAGCTGCCTGCACAATACCGCAGCATGATTTACATTATCACTTTATCTTATGGTAGTTGTCCACAATACTAGCCAATATTTAAAATGTTTCGCAATTAGTTGACTTGAACCACAGGTTGATGATATACAAAATTTGTGACACCAATATTTTAGTGTATTTTCCAAACATGTAAAGTTTTGTTTTCAATATTGTAGTACATGTATGGAATCAAGTCACAAAAACGCAAATGCTACAGAAAAGCATGCATTCCATGCAAAAGTTGACTTTTTTGCAAGTCCCATGCATTTCACTACCCAAGAATGGGTATAAAACATGTGCGTTAGCGGGATTCCATATGCATTGTTTAGTATCGCCCCAAAAACAACCACTCAGAAAAACAACAAAATTACGCAATTATTCAACATTACGAAATGCCACGACTGTCCGAAAATGAGCGTCTGTGAGCCATTGGTATGCTTGAAGAGGGATCGAGTCAACGTGATGTTGCAAGACAATTTAACGTCCACAGAAACACCATTTGGTGTTTATGGCAATGTTGGCAACAGACGAATGCAGTCAGAGACCATCCTCGGAGTCACAGGCCACGCGTAACCAATAATCGACAAGACAACTTGATTCGAACAACACACCTACGAAATCTATTCCAGCCAGCAACAGTGACTACAAGAAGCAGGCCTTCGACAAATATGTTCACAAACCCCTACGTCGTCGCCTCAGATGTGCAGGGATTGTCGCCAGAAGACCCGCCAGACGTCCCATTTTGACAGGAAACCTCTGTAAGCACGTCTACAGTGATGCAGTGGGGACAAGTTCTATTCACAGACGAGTCTCATTTTCACCTCAGCCACAGCGATGGACAGATTCGAGTTTACCGACGTCGAGGTGAACGTTACGTCAATCAGTGTGTCATGGAAGAAGATCTGTTCTGGAATGGCAGCGTTTTGGTATGGGGTGGGATTACAGCAAGACAGAGGACCCTTTTGATAGTGGTAGAGGGAAATCTCAATGAACAGCGCTACCGCGACAAGATCATCAGCCCAGTTGTTCTACCGTTTTTAAGTCGTCATGGCCCATGTGGGATGAGATGGATCGGCGCCTTCGACGTCAACCAAGTGTTCCACAGACACTCCAGGCACTTTGAAACATGCTCCAGCAGATATGGACAGATATCCCACAGGACTTGTGCGACGCCTGGTCCATTCCATGAGACGAAGGTGTGTAGCTTGCATCGCAACCAGAGGTGGACACACATGCTATTGATTTGTAAATTGACATTTTGGCATGTTCATGTTTTTAATGGATTAACACAATTTCTGAAGTCAGTATGGCAAATTAAACCATTTGAACACTTACAGGAGTCTTTTATCTGTTGCAAACGGAAACTGTTTCAGATTTGGTAAAAAACATAACTTTGCATTAAATCTTATTCAATGTCACAAAGTTACATCGATTATGACAGGAATTAGGTGTCATACAGGGGCAATCGTTTTACGGTACTTTAACCTCCAGGGCAGAGCCTTCGATAATCTCTGTTGATAAGTTGATAATAGCATCACACCAAATTTAAAAACAAGCAATTCGTTATTCACATACATATTTAAAATGAATTATACATACCGGTTTCTTTCAAGTAGCTTAGGAAAAAATGCTCGCTCACACGGGAAAAATGATATTTCAGATGAAGTGATTGATCATGTGAATCCCTCCAATTGCAAAGTCCATACAGTCAAGCAAAATATACTCACACGCAAAAGAAACGCAAGTGGTTTTAAGCAAATAGGAAACAAACACGGAACCATAAATTGATATGAGTTTTAGCATGTAGTGAAGCCTGATGGTCTTATCAATATTTTTGGTTGCATTTTGGAAGCCCCAAGTAAAAACGCAACATAGAAAACGAATCGCCTAAACGCACCATTTCAAAGAATATATTGGTATCATGCACCCATTTCTCGCGAAATCGAAAATGCACGAACTGTCACGAACTGTAGTGGGTATAAAACTGTGGCCGATTCTTGGACCTACCACTTCTTGGTCAACAATGCCACGCCTAACTCAAATTCAGAGAAACCAGGCTATCGGACATTTGGAAGCTGGAGAGTCTGTCCAAGATGTTGCCTGTCATTTTAACGTTAACATAACCACAATTTACCGTCTCCTGCATCAATACAATGCTATACAGACCACAGATGACCTTCCTCGGAGCAGTCAACCTAGGGTCACCACACCTCGACAAGATCGGCAGATTACCCGTCAACACCAACGACATCTGTTCCTAACTGCAAGTGAAAGTGCGCGACAGACCACAGGACACATTAGCCGGGACACTGTGATCCGACGTCTCCGTTCCAACAACCTCAGATGTCGCTGACAAGCACGTCGTCCTGTTCTCCAACCACGGCATCGACAAGCACAACTTCAGTGGGCACAGGGTTATCACAATTGTCATCATCGTGAGTGGAGGCATGTCATGTTCTCTGATGAAAGTCGCTCTTGTGTCTCTCATGCGGCGGCGGCGGGGTCGAGGTGATCGTTTCGCTGACAGAAACGTTGTGGAAAGGGATCCATGGGATGGACCTAGTGCGAGCTAGCTTCATGATATGGACAGGGATTGGACTTAGAGCGAGACTTGGACCAATGTGCTTTCTGAATGTTGGTCAAGGTCGGGGACACGGCGTCACTGCTCAGCGGTATATCAACCAAGTGATCAGACCCCACGTTGATCCATTTTTTGCACAACATCAAGAACACATTTTCCAGCAGGACAACGCTCGTCCCCATGTTGCCAGCGCTACCATGGCCTTTCTGCAACAACACAACATTCGTGTTCTACCGTGGCCAGCCCTCAGCCCTGATCTGAACCCCTTCGAACACTTGTGGGATGAGGTTCAAAGGCGTCTGCACAATGTGCGCCCAGTCCCTACAACTGCCGATGAACTATGCACAACTGCTCTGGATGTGTGCAGGAGGATCCTTAGGGCCTTCACAAATCCTCTGATCCACTCTATGTACAGGAGATGTGTGGCAGTGATCAGTGCTAATGGTGGTCACACCAGGTATTGACTGACATTTGGGGTATTGACCCGAAACTGTGTAAGCCCTTAACATTTAAAAAAAACAGTTATGTCATCTGCCTTTGAATCCATTAAACTGTCTTCAGTCAAATTTTGTCAATCTTGCCCTATTAGTATTTCTTGTCTTTACTGTTGAAAATTGATAACATGTATACTGCATACTCGACTTGCGTTTCTTTTGCATGTGAGTATATGATTGACGGTGAACCTTTCATCATGAGGAAAACATTTATGAGGTTAGTCCTCATCTGCCTTTAAGCAGATATTCGTGAGTAAGCTGACTGTGGCTTATTCGACATGGTCGCAATACGACCTCGTCATGTCTTGACTGACAACCAAAGTAGGTGTGACCGATTGTTGTTATAAATTCATGAAGTTTATTAATTCCTACCTGGGCGTCCCACCTTTTCTGCATAAGATCCCGAGTATAACTTTTGATGGTTGGTTTGAAATCCCTGTACGGGATAAGGAGTGGAGATAACGGTTTGACAATAGCTGCTTTAACTGCAGCATCGGCTTTTGAGTTACCTGATATGCCTACATGCCTTTGCAACCAGCAAAAGACGATGTCACATTTGCCAGTAGAAAGGTCATAGTAAAGTTCTATGATAAGTGCCTGAAAGCAAGGTTATAATCTGAAAAGATTATGAAACTTTTACAATGGTTTTGTACAGGTCAGTAGTGAAAATTTAACTATTATCTGGGATTCTTGAGGAAACAGTTTTGGATCCAATGACAGTGGCAGTTGTAACTTCGCCACTTTCCTTAGACCCGTCTTTAAAAACGGATGTACGAGAATTTTATTTTGTTGTAATTGGTCATATTTTTGTTGATATATCAAAGGATATGTTTCGACTGTTTTAGCTGGGTGAAGGTACGTTCAGCGTCTGGTTTCACCGTCTGCCAGGGATGAGAAGTCAGAAGACGGTAAGGTGATATGATATTAAGATCTATTTTAGTTGCAGTATGTGTGGTTGAATTCTGATTCCAAGTGGTTGGACCAGGTTTAATGTATTTCAAAACAGGTCCTCATAAAGAGGGTTGAAAACACAAATATGCTGGATTTGACTGATTTGAATGCAATTAAGAGTGGTATTACAGGAGAAGTTTAATGCGGCATTGTTCAGACTGTCCACAGGAGAGGTCCTAAAAGCTCCAAGACAGAGCCTTCTGATTTAGTGATGTACAGAGTCAAATTTATCTAAGTTGCTTTTGCAGACTCCGACATAGATAATGGAACCATATTCTATTTTAGAGCGCATTAATGACCTGTACAAATAAAGGAGGGTTGCATGATCCAGAATTTATAACAACCTTTAGCAAGTCAAGATTCTTCAGGCACTTTGCCTTTAGATATTTGATGTGTGGTAAGAATGTTAGATATGAGTCAAATACGAGTCCCAAGAATTTGACCTTATCTCCTACCTTGACAGGAGTGCCATCTTAAGGCAATTCTGCGGTTTAGATTTACTACAAAACTCAATGGAGTTTGTTTTGCATTTAGAAAACTTGAAGCCATTTTAATCGGCCCATTTTTGAGTTTTGTTTGGACATAGTTGCAGCTATCTTTCTATCGTATTCAAATTCTTACCATGACAAGAAATGCTAAAATCATCCACATAAAGTGTCCTATCAACACAAGTGTTCCAAACTTTAGTGAGACTGTTGATTTTTATGGTAAGACGTCTGACTATTGAAAAGATCAAGACAGGACAGAGCCCACGCGTAGTTGAAATTGTCTGTTGTTTACAAACTGTGCAATGAAGTGAAGTCATGTCCCCCTCAATCAAAATTCCCTCCAATGTTTTAAATGTCACAAGTCAAACATCCATACTTGATAACACCACTTTAGTTTCCAAAATATACTCTTTAAAAAAAGAAACGCAAAGCCAGATTTGTGTGAGGTAGGAAAATACATTTATACGAGGAACCGTACAAGGTATTGCGCCAAAATGTTGTGGAGAGAGTACTTGGTGATTGTAGTCATCTTCGTTATGGGTACATAGTAAAAGCCCAAGGTGAAGGTCAGCTACCATCAATAACGCGTATGTCCCCTGTTGGAATCGATAGCGGCCTGACATGTCCTGCCCATGGAAGAGACGAGTATGCGAATCACACGAGTATGGGAATGGTAGACAACTCGCCCCTGAAACGCAAAAGCCAACTGCTGCAACGTCTGGGGTTGTGGTTCATTTGGCGTAGCCGTCTATCCCATTCATTCCACAGGTGCTCTATCATTTTCAAATCCAGGGATCTGGAGGGCGAGGGGAGAACATTAACGTTGTTGTTGTGTAGACAGGCTCTTGTGATCCGAGCTGTATGCGGTCGAGTGTTGTCTTGCTGGAATACACTGTTGCCGTTGGCTGCAGTTGGGAGGACGTGTTGTAGGAGAATTTTGTTGATGTATCGTTGAGCTGTAAGATTGCCCTGGATATGGACCAAACCTGTCTTGCCATGATGAGAAATATCCGCCCCCATCATAACGCTACACAGCACACATGTCACAAATCAAGTGAATTTAAGCAACGTTGGTCACGGAGAGTCCTTGGATGTGAACGTGTGAACGCGACTCCTTGGGCAAGGGACTTTGTTCTAAATATGCCTCTGTTCACCCAGAAGTGAATGGTAACCTGGTAGGGTGAGATGGCAATGTGGTTGTTAACCTTCTAGCACCCAACAGGCATCTAGGGTTGTCTTCTCCCAAGGGAACTGAGAATGATTCTTGAGTACACACTGATCCAGTGACCGGGGTAATAATAGCATTTTAAGTATGTCCCTGAGTGGTGTGGAATTATGGGTAATATAAATAGCCTATTATGATTATGATTATTATTAATATTAAAATAAAAAATGCAGCAAAGAGGGTTTGGGTGATCCTGGTTAGGCTCATCATCAGCTCAGGGCCCTTGCCCCCTCTACACGCAGCCCAAACAGCGAATGAGACTTCTCCCAGAAAGCGCTGCCTAGTCAAACCCACCCAGAACTTTTCGGAGAATATGAAGACTCCCCAACACTGCAGCCGTCTGCATTACCCAGATTGTCAGAAGGGCTGAATTCCTGGTAGCAAACTGGGTACTCTCCCAATGTCAGTCAACTTGGTACTTGGGATGCAAGCGAGACATTTTGAAAGCGAAGTCTGCATATTTGCTATGTTTTTCCTGAATCTTGTCAATCACATTAGTGTCAAAAGGGACAGAAAATTCAATAACAGAAATGATTTCATTGGATTTATCAAAAAGGACAAGATCAGGTTTGTTGGCCTGGATACATCTGAGGCTGTATACGGGCCTATTCCAAAGGATTTTGTATTTATCATTTTCCATGACGCCCTCTACATATTCCGGGTCGTACCATGGATGGACCTCTGTGTCAATACCACAGGCATGGTAAAGACGGTAATAAAATGATCGAGCCACTCCATCATGTCGCTTAAGATACTGTGTTTGTGCAAAAGATGAGCATTCACTAACAATGTGTTGGGCAGTCTCATTAAATTCATTACATAATCTACATTTCATATTCACATTTTGATGCAACATCACACATTGACGGTTTCGAGTTGTAAGTGACTGGTCCTGACCAGCAAATAGAAAGCCTTCTGTTTCATTTTTCAGGCTAGACGACTTCAACGAAGTGAAGAACTCTGCAGGATTGCCGATCTTCTCAACACACTGCACATAAACTCGATGCAGTGGTCGTTCAGAGAGTCTCTCCTTGAAGTCCTGGCCGATTTGAAATGGCACTTCGCTTGGTTGACACTCATTTCTGTACTGTCCAGCAGTAAAGAACCATCAACAAAATCAACACTGACATTGAGATTATGTCCCACATCATTGGCTCGTTTCAGCAAACAGTGGAATACCTTGTTTTCATCATGAGTCTTGACATGCTTCACAAGACAAATAAATGTGCGCAAAAAAAACCTATCACGAAGAGCCTCCACATTAATCAAACCACGCTCTCCCATCATAATTGGTAAATATAAGCGATTGAGGGAAGAGCGAGGGTGGTGGGATCTATTGTCTGACATGATTCTTCGTGTGAGGATGTCAATACCCTGAATTTCTTGTTTCGTCCAATCAACAACACCAAAAGAATACAAAAAAAGATGGGCACAGCATAAGTATTTGTGGCTTTTACTTTATTGCAAGAGTTCAGCTCTGAACTCTAGATTTTCTTAAGTCTACATTTGTACTCTGCCCGAAGTTTTTCCTTGACATGGGCATTCTGGAGTTTGTCCCTAATCTGAATCCCAAAGTACGTATAGGCCTGACCTTCCACGAGATGGTCAATAACACCTCCTCCAAATAAATTGACTGATCCTCCCTCTTCTACATTGCCACGTTTCAGATGAAGAATGTTGCATTTGTCGAGTCCAAAGGACATGCTAAGGGCTCGACAAGGAGAATCTGTTTTTTGAGTGTAGATCCTCCGTTGGCAATAAGTTCAAGGTCATCCATGTAAAGGAGGTGAGTAAGGGATGTTGGGGATCTGAGCTGAGGAGGTCCAGAATGATAACCTTCCTCTTTGCAAAGCAAAAAGCTTAAAGGATTTATTATTATTATTATTATCCCTTACAGTTGATACATAGATACAACACTTATGAACAAAAGAAATGTTCATTCACGACAGTTTCAAATCCTAAATCACAAGAATCCGCTAGTGTGTGTGGTATGGTATGATTGACAATAAAGAGGTATATAAACAATAATAACAATCACAAGTTAGGAGCGTTCGAGGGCGACGACTCGTGTGACTGCCTGCCAACAAGATTCCATGTGGTCCATGTTTTTCATCTATATATCAAGGCACCCTGTGCACCTCGAGGTAGAGTATAGTGTAGCTGCTACATTACACCCAGGTACCAGAGGTCACCGTACAGTATAGCTGCTACATTACACCCAGGTACCAGAGGTCACCGTACAGTATAGCTGCTACATTACACCCAGGTACCAGAGGTCACCGTACAGTATAGCTGCTACATTACACCCAGGTACCAGAGGTCACCGTACAGTATAGCTGCTACATTACACCCAGGTACTGGTGGTCACCGTACAGTATAGCTGCTACATTACACCCAGGTACTGGTAGTCACTGTACAGTATAGTTGCTACATTACACCCAGGTACCAGAGGTCACCGTACAGTATAGCTGCTACATTACACCCAGGTACCAGAGGTCACCGTACAGTATAGCTGCTACATTACACCCAGGTACCAGAGGTCACCGTACAGTATAGCTGCTACATTACACCCAGGTACTGGTGGTCACCGTACAGTATAGTTGCTACATTACACCCAGGTACCAGTGGTCACTGTACAGTATAGTTGCTGTATTACACACAGGTACCAGTGGTCACCGTACAGTATAGCTGCTACATTACACCCAGGTACCAGTGGTCACCGTACAGCATAGTTGCTACATAACACCAAGGTACTGGTAGTCACTGTACAGTATAGTTGCTACATTACACCCAGGTACCAGTGGTCACTGTACAGTATAGTTGCTGTATTACACCCAGGTACCAGTGGTCACAGTACAGTATAGTTGCTACATTACACCCAGGTACCAGTGGTCACCGTACAGTATAGTTGCTACATTACACCCAGGTACTAGCGGTCACTGTACAGTATAGTTGCTACATTACACCCAGGTACTGGTAGTCACTGTACAGTATAGTTGCTTCATAACACCAAGGTACTGGTAGTCACTGTACAGTATAGTTGCTGTATTACACCCAGGTACCAGAGGTCACCGTACAGTATAGTTGCTACATTACACCCAGGTACCAGCGGTCACTGTACAGTATAGTTGCTACATAACACCAAGGTACTGGTAGTCACTGTACAGTATAGTTGCTGTATTACACCCAGATACCAGTGGTCACCGTACAGTATAGTTGCTACATTACACCCAGGTACTGGTAGTCACTGTACAGTATAGTTGCTACATTACACCCAGGTACCAGTAGTCACTGTACAGTATAGCTGCTACATTACACCCAGGTACCAGAGGTCACCGTACAGTATAGCTGCTACATTACACCCAGGTACCAGAGGTCACCGTACAGTATAGCTGCTACATTACACCCAGCTACCAAAGGTCACCGTACAGTATAGCTGCTACATAACACCAAGGTACTGGTAGTCACTGTACAGTATAGTTGCTGTATTACACCCAGGTACCAGTGGTCACTGTACAGTATAGTTGCTTCATAACACCAAGGTACTGGTAGTCACTGTACAGTATAGTTGCTACATTACACCCAGGTACCAGTGGTCACCGTACAGTATAGTTGCTACATTACACCCAGGTACCAGTGGTCATCGTACAGTATAGTTGCTACATTACATCCAGGTACCTGTGGTCACCGTACAGTATATTTGCTGTATTACATCTAGGTACCGGTGGTCACCGTACAGTATAGTTGCAACATTACACCCAGGTACCAGTGGTCACCGTATAGTATAGTTGCTACATTACATCCAGGCACTGGTGGTTACTATATACTATAGTTGCAACATTACATCTAGGTACCTGCGGTCACCATACAGTATCGTTGCTACATTACATCCAGGTACCGGTGGTCACCGTACAGTATATTTGCTGTATTACATCCAGTTACCGGTGGTCACAGTACAGTATAGTTGCTACATTACATCCAGGTACCAGTGGTCACCGTACAGTATATTTGCTGTATTACATCCAGGTACCGGTGGTCACTGTACAGTATATTTGCTGTATTACATCCAGGTACCAGTGGTCACCGTACAGTATATTTGCTGTATTACATCTAGGTACCGGTAGTCACCGTACAGTATATTTGCTGTATTACATCCAGGTACCGGTGGTCACCGTACAGTATATTTGCTGTATTACATCCAGGTACCAGTGGTCACCGTACAGTATATTTGCTGTATTACATCTAGGTACCGGTGGTCACCATACAGCATATTTGCTGTATTACATCTAGGTACCGGTGGTCACCGTACAGTATATTTGCTGTATTACATCCAGGTACCAGTGGTCACCGTACAGTATGTTTGCTGTATTACATCTAGGTACCGGTGGTCACCGTACAGTATATTTGCTGTATTACATCCAGGTACCAGTGGTCACCGTACAGTATATTTGCTGTATTACATCTAGGTACCAGTGGTCAGCGTACAGTATATTTGCTGTATTACATCCAGGTACCGGTGGTCACCGTACAGTATATTTGCTGTATTACATCTAGGTACCAGTGGTCACCGTACAGTATATTTGCTGTATTACATCCAGGTACCAGTGGTCACCGTACAGTATATTTGCTGTATTACATCCAGTTACCGGTGGTCACAGTACAGTATAGTTGCTACATTACACCCAGGTACCAGTGGTCACCGTACAGTATATTTGCTGTATTACATCCAGGTACCGGTGGTCACTGTACAGTATATTTGCTGTATTACATCCAGGTACCAGTGGTCACCGTACAGTATATTTGCTGTATTACATCCAGGTACCAGTGGTCACCGTACAGTATATTTGCTGTATTACATCCAGGTACCGGTGGTCACTGTACAGTATATTTGCTGTATTACATCCAGGTACCAGTGGTCACCGTACAGTATATTTGCTGTATTACATCTAGGTACCGGTGGTCACCGTACAGTATATTTGCTGTATTACATCTAGGTACCGGTGGTCACCATACAGCATATTTGCTGTATTACATCTAGGTACCGGTGGTCACCGTACAGTATATTTGCTGTATTACATCCAGGTACCAGTGGTCACCGTACAGTATATTTGCTGTATTACATCTAGGTACCAGTGGTCAGCGTACAGTATATTTGCTGTATTACATCCAGGTACCGGTGGTCACCGTACAGTATATTTGCTGTATTACATCTAGGTACCAGTGGTCACCGTACAGTATATTTGCTGTATTACATCCAGGTACCAGTGGTCACCGTACAGTATATTTGCTGTATTACATCCAGTTACCGGTGGTCACAGTACAGTATAGTTGCTACATTACACCCAGGTACCAGTGGTCACCGTACAGTATATTTGCTGTATTACATCCAGGTACCGGTGGTCACTGTACAGTATATTTGCTGTATTACATCCAGGTACCAGTGGTCACCGTACAGTATATTTGCTGTATTACATCCAGGTACCAGTGGTCACCGTACAGTATATTTGCTGTATTACATCCAGGTACCGGTGGTCACTGTACAGTATATTTGCTGTATTACATCCAGGTACCAGTGGTCACCGTACAGTATATTTGCTGTATTACATCTAGGTACCGGTGGTCACCGTACAGTATATTTGCTGTATTACATCTAGGTACTGGTGGTCACCGTACAGTATATTTGCTGTATTACATCCAGGTACCAGTGGTCACCGTACAGTATATTTGCTGTATTACATCTAGGTACCAGTGGTCAGCATACAGTATATTTGCTGTATTACATCCAGGTACCAGTGGTCACCGTACAGTATATTTGCTGTATTACATCTAGGTACCGGTGGTCACCGTACAGTATATTTGCTGTATTACATCCAGGTACCGGTGGTCACCGTACAGTATATTTGCTGTATTACATCCAGGTACCGGTGGTCACCGTACAGTATAGTTGCAACATTACACCCAGGTACCGGTGGTCACCGTACAGTATAGTTGCAACATTACATCCAGGTACCGGTGGTCACCGTACAGTATAGTTGCAACATTACATCCAGGTACCGGTGGTCACCGTACAGTATAGTTGCTACATTACATCCAGGTACCAGTGGTCACCGTATAGTATAGTTGCTACATTACACCCAGGTACCGGTGGTCACCGTACAGTATAGTTGCAACATTACATCCAGGTACCGGTGGTCACCGTACAGTATAGTTGCAACATTACATCCAGGTACCGGTGGTCACCGTACAGTATAGTTGCAACATTACATCCAGGTACCGGTGGTCACCGTACAGTATAGTTGCAACATTACATCCAGGTACCGGTGGTCACCGTACAGTATAGTTGCTACATTACATCCAGGTACCAGTGGTCACCGTACAGTATATTTGCTGTATTACATCTAGGTACCGGTGGTCACCGTACAGTATATTTGCTGTATTACATCCAGGTACCAGTGGTCACCGTACAGTATATTTGCTGTATTACATCCAGGTACCGGTGGTCACCGTACAGTATAGTTGCAACATTACACCCAGGTACCGGTGGTCACCGTACAGTATAGTTGCAACATTACATCCAGGTACCGGTGGTCACCGTACAGTATAGTTGCAACATTACATCCAGGTACCGGTGGTCACCGTACAGTATAGTTGCAACATTACATCCAGGTACCGGTGGTCACCGTACAGTATAGTTGCAACATTACATCCAGGTACCGGTGGTCACCGTACAGTATAGTTGCAACATTACATCCAGGTACCGGTGGTCACCGTACAGTATAGTTGCAACATTACATCCAGGTACCGGTGGTCACCGTACAGTATAGTTGCTACATTACATCCAGGTACCAGTGGTCACCGTATAGTATAGTTGCTACATTACATCCAGGCACTGGTGGTTACTATATACTATAGTTGCAACATTACATCTAGGTACCTGTGGTCACCATACACTATCGTTGCTACATTACATCCCGGTACCAGTTTTCACAGTACAGTATAGTTGCTTCATTACATCCAGGTACCGGTGGTCACCGTACAGTATATTTGCTGTATTACATCTAGGTACCGGTAGTCACCGTACAGTATAGTTGCTTCATTACATCCAGGTACTGGTTGTTACAGTACAGTATAGTTGCTATATTACATCCCTGCACTGCTGGTTACCATATAGTATAGTTACTACATTTATACTTATCTTGGTGCATGGCTATATGTTTAAATACGTTTGTGCATATCTGTATGTTTGCGTAAAATGCAGATCAAAATTTTTAGATGCGAAAGCAGATAAAACGATCAAACAATTGTTACATGCTGCCACCGACAAAGGTGCTTTTAGGAATATTTATGAGAGGACTTGTCCCTCCAACGTTACCATTTAATTTTATGTCCGCAACAATATGGGTTACGTCACACATACATGTAGCCGGTATCCTCTGGTATGGTCAAATTTGAGGGAAGCAACGACATGTTTATTCTGGTCACTGATATATGTTCAACTCAATGACCACATTGACATACAGACCTACCTGTTTTTCTGTGTCTTTCCCTTTGTGCACAACCACCGGTGTAACGAGTCGCTCACAGTAACTTCCCTCCAGGAGCGCCACACCTGATGGACGCACAACGCTGTCATTCTCGAAGTAAAACAATACATTCTGATATAAGACAAAATGTCGTTGCTGCCATTTACCAGTGTCAGAACTCTTCTTGAATAGGAAACCATTCATACTGTTTTCATGGCGAGCTTTACTGGCCAGGTACAGTAACTGGCCTTCGTTAAAACGGATTCCCTTCTGCATTTGTAACCAGCAGAGAAGATATGAAAAGAAAATCCTGCCAGCAAAGTGTATAAAGCAGTGAGGTTTCGTTCAACAATAAAATTTATAGCCAATTGAAGCACTTTCAGGCTATAATCAGCTACAATTATCGCCGAATCTTCGAACAATAAGGAATCACAATCCTAAGGTTGCATGTTATGGACAATATTTATCATAAAAAGTACAATGAATCTTTTTCACTTCCGACTAAAATAGAGGGTGTAACAACTCTTACACCCAGAGTAACAACATTCCCATCATAAAAATTTCCATCCCACACAGAGCTAACACTTCAATCACATGTGCGTCTCAACCAGGTCGATATTGTAGCAAGTTGGATGTCCCTTCACTGATCACCACATGAGCGCCGATACCTGATTGCTGAGGCGACGTGACACCGATTGCTACTTAGGTATCCCAGTAGGTTTGTTATCTCGCAACTAGCCGAACATCTAACACCTGGTTGGAATGCCGGAGTAGCTGGGGACCTGTCGCCCATATCGTTACCTAACTGTATCTACCCAGAACTGAGGACATTAGTACAAACTAGGATAACATAGACATAAACAGTTTCGTTCAATGGTGTTTTAACGAGAACGAGCAGAGCATCTGTCACCTACGACTCCGTCATGGGAGTAACTATGGGCACATGTTAGGTAAATGCGGCCTTGGCGTTGGCTGCGTTCAGCTGGAAAGTTGCGGGGCCATTTATTGGCAGTAGATACGATCGATACATGACATTACAGTACGAATGACATCTGCTGTCTCACCGACACACACACGTTTTGTTGCCAGCCAATACTGACGGCCATTAATACAGCTGAATACTGGAGGGCGCTTGTGCTGTCTCTGTTGTCTTGAACCATTGTCTGCATTGGTTTGTAGAAGCTAAATATCTCAGAAAGTGATATTTACCTTGCATCGTCAAAACTGGAAATTAATTGCTAATAGTAGCAACCAATACCAAATACAAACGACAAGGCCAAACATGTCCTATAAAATGTCTCTACCCTTGTTTTGTAAACACATTACACACAAATCAATCTTGACACTGGTTGTAAATGTTATAGATGTCAAATATTACAGACATATGCATAGTAGATTCCAAATGCTTGTAACAATATTGTTTTCGAGAAGGTATACGTCTGTAACATGTCTTTCGCTTTGGCACAAACACAGTATCTTAAGCGACATGATAGTTTGGCTCGATGATTTTATTACCGTCTTCGCCACGCTTGTGGTTTTGACACAGAGGTCCATCCATGGTACGACCCGTAATATTGTAGCGGCCCGGACAAGAACTTCTGATAATCATTGACGGCTGGGTGTCAATAAAAGTCAAACACTTCTTTTCAATGAATAAAGTTTTTTTCACGTGGGTCTAACAAGACATTAAATGGATAAAACAATGCTTCCAAATGAGTAGATCCCTCAGAGTTTTAAGGTTTATTTGTAAGGACCATTGCAACTATAATGGTAGTTTACTGATACATACATACACGCATAAAACATTGACAGAAGCTTTAACATACTCAACAACAAACGTTCCTGTGACACCAATATTTCAGTGTATTTTTCAATATTGTAGCACATGTATGGAATCAAGTCACAAAAACGCAACTACATTAAAAAAAGCATGCATTCCATGCAAAAGTTGACTTTTATGCAAGCCCCATGCATTTCACTACCCAAGAATGGATATAAAAACATGCGCGTTAACGGGATTCCATATGCATTGTTTAGCATCGTGCTGACAACAACCATTCAGAAAAACAACAAAATTACGCAATTAATCAACATTACGAAATGCCACGACTGTCCGAAAATGAGCGTTTGCGAGCCATTGGTATGCTTGAAGCAGGATCGAGTCAACGTGATATTGCAAGACAATTTAACGTCCACAGAAACACCATTTGGTGTTTATGGCAACGTTGGCAACAGACGAATGCAGTCAGAGACCATCCTCGGAGTGGCAGGCCACGCGTAACCAATAATCGACAAGACAACTGAATTCGAACAAACAGCCACAGCGGTGGACGGATTCGAGTGTACCGACGTCGAGGTGAACGTTACGTCAATCATTGTGTCATGAAAGAAGATCGGTTCGGGGACGGCAGCGTTATGGTATGGGGTGGGATTACAGCAAGACAGAGGACCCGTTTGATAGTGGTAGAGGGAAATCTCAATGGACAGCGCTACCGCGACGAGATCATCGGCCCTGTTGTTATACCGTTTTTACGTCGTCATGGCCCAGGCATTACCTTTCAACATGACAATGCCCAGCCTCATATTGCTCGACTTGTTCAGGATTCTCTTCAACAAAACAACGAGAATGTCATCCCCTGGCCGGCTCGTTCCCCTGATCTCTCGCCAAACGAGCACATGCTGGATGAGATGGATCGGCGCCTTCACGTCAACCACGTGTTCCACAGACACCCCAAGAACTTCGAAACATGCTCCAGCAGATATGGACATATATCCCACAGGACTTTGTGCGACGCCTGGTCCATTCCATGAGACGAAGATGTGTTGCTTGCATCGCAAGCAGAGGTGGACACACACGCTATTGATTTGTACATTCACATTTTGGCATGTTCATGTTGGTTGTTTTTTTTATGAAATCACACATTTTCTGAAGTCAGTGTGGCAAATTAAACCATTTGAACACTTACATGAATCTTTTATCTGTTGCAAACTGAAGTCGTTTCAGATTTGGTAAAAACATAGCTTAGCAATAAATCTTATTCAATGTCACAGGAACCTTTGTTGTTCAGTATATTTACTTAACAAACATAAAAATCAGAAGGAATGTGTGCATTGTCTGAAATGCAACAATTTAGCGCCTTGAAGTGTAACCATGGTGTTTGATTGTTATTGTCATTCAACAAAATATCACGTGACTAAACAAAGGTCCGGGTAGATCTAGTACTGTGGGTATCCGGGTCCTACTCATGACCCGCCAGAGTTGCCCATCCCATCCCTAGTTATAATGTTGTGACTTAGAAATGTGAATATTTATTATTTGATCCAATGTCGTTGTATGGAAATGTCCTTGATGGTTTTAGTTAACAAAAATTGTATCCCTGCAGTGAAAGCATTTTTGGATTTTGGATTGTGTGGAATACAATTGTTACTCCCTTGTTGTCATATATGTATCCTGGTATAACCCTACATCTGTGTATTTATCATCATTCACTTGATGCTCAGCGAATGAATTTATTGCAGGTATAATTAGTGGTAGCTCCACTCAGATAAACCTGACAGGTTCCCATTTGGCTTTTCTTGTATCTGGGGTAATTATCTAAATCCTGGTTTGAAGTGAGGTGAAGATGTTATGCACACCCGGTACAGCAAAGCTAGAGAGGAATGGTCACCTACGTTAAAAAATAAAGGATTAACCGGAAATATGTTGATCACTGTTATCTTGCAAAGTGGATTTGTCAAAATTAAGTGTTTTATACATGTGTAGGTTTACTAAATCAGAAGGAATAGAGCCATATCTTTGCATGAACTGCCAATGTAAAAATAACATACTTTGTTCAAAGGGTTAGCCGATAATATGTTGATTGATTGCTCATTGTTATACAACTCGATGGATTTATTTCAAGAACCGTGGACATCATGAAAATAGCTGTCACGTGTGCTATCTCAGCTGACCAATGAGACTTGACACCTATGTGAAACACCAGAAACAAATGTAATTGATCAGTTGTGTCTGACTGTCTCTTACTTTTCCACTTAGCAACAATCATTGAACACATTGTTTATTGTTTGTTGTTTGTTATTTCTTGGGCTTGACATCCTCAAACTGAGGGAACTGTGCACATCCTATTATGTTTTACAGCAATATTTATGTAAATATTTTGTTATCAGACATCTTAGATGTACTTATTCAGTTTATTTGTAAATTTTTCATCTTTGATAAATTAATGGGACAAGTGAGTGAGTGAGTTGGTTTAACGCCGCTTTTAACAGTATTCCAGTTATATCATGGCGTGTCAGCTTAATGTGGGAGGAAAGCCCGAAGTGATGCAGGTCTTAGACGTTCACCACTTTGGTGAAACCCACGAGCACGGGTATGGTGCTGACAAACCTAGAAACATAATCGGGACGCAACTCTCCACAGCGAATCGCAGCGCCTTAGACGACTGGGCCACCCGTGCCCCCTTTTGGGACAAGAGTACAACATTATTTTGTATGGTGCAACTAGGTTCTCATGTTAACATACACCTGGAGCAAATTGAATGAAGTTCCTTAACCCCCAACTGGCTACCCTTCCTTGTTATGAAGGTTTGCTCGGGCCTTAGAGGCCATTGCATATGGTAAACATTTGATGCATACAGTTACGAGTGTCCATGTGTCCTTTTCTCACAATATGAATATGAACGCTGCCTCGTTTTGTGGTCGACAAGAGGAGAGCCCCTTCCAGGTAGATTCTATATCAAGTCACGGTCCCCTGCCTTCTGAATTTGTTAAAAACTGATGAATTTGTCAACTAATTGGAATAAAGTCCCCACGGCCACAACAATTTGTGTGTCTGTGTTAATCACCTGCTGGCCATGTCACGTGATATTGGTATCATGAGCATGGAGCATTTACACTGCTGACAGCAGAAAATATCACAAACCCTCCAATCTAGTGTAAGCAATAAAGCAGGCCATCAAGTCTTTCTCCTCGGGGCCTTTTTGTGTATTGGTGATCCAAATAACTTTTATATTTCTAAACTTTCCTAAAAACTAATATGATGTTTAAATACTGTCTCTTGGCTGTTATATCCAAAATGGTTTGACATTTGATATTGTCGCTACACTGTTTTCAGCTTTTAGCAAGTCTGATGTTGTCTGGGGAGGTATATGTGCACTCATGCAGAGGAAATAGAAGTTTTCACATCCAATTTGGCATGTGGAGAAGCCGATCTGAAGTCCGGTGTTGGCAGTGTGTGATCGACAACCCTTGTTTTGCCTCGCTGCGCTCTATTGCCGTGTAGAAGTTGTGGAACTTGGACATGCAGGTACATTTAAGAAAAAAGAGGAAAGGGCTATACACCAGCCCCAGAACCTGCTTAAATGAAAATAATAGTCACTCGCTCTCCTGAAATGTAACATTATGGTTCTGAAATCATCTGTAAAGAATGTGATAGTGTTCGACATTACTAAATTATCTCCCCTGTTTTATAAAATGCATTTCATCTTTCCATCCCCCATAAACCCATAGATTATTGGAGAGAAACACTTTTTTAAGCTGACATTGCATGACACTGTTATAAATTGTGGATAAAAAGAATTACATTTTTTTCAGGATAAGCTCTAACTTTTTATAAATTATATAGAGTTAAGTTAATTTCCTTTCATGTTGTGGTTTCAAAGAGCCTTCTTCTACTAAGGTGCCATTTCCATTTCTCGGCTTAAATAGGCGGTATGGTTCACTGGTCAGGGTTTGAGATTGCTGGCAACAATCCACCCATTTTCTTCCTATTTTCTGGTAAAGTCCTGTCTATTATGAAACATGAGTAAACTCCCATGGTCTGTGTTTGATTGTAGAAAGTTATTATTAATACAGAAATACATTTTGTAAAACATTAATGGAATATATATAATTAACTCACACAGCCCTTACGGTACATCAAAACTTTGTAATCTGGTGCCATAAAGACATTTGGGATAAGTAGAGCACAAACTGAGCACATATGTGCATTTACTAAATGGATGCTGGATGCTTAAAAATATTTTAAAAAGTAATCCCATATATGATATACAACGGACAAATGTATCAGAGCAGGTAATTTTTAATCATTAATGTCCAAAGAAGGATTTTAATTAATGGTGGTAACCATAATTTGTTCCAGGCACCTACGGTATTCGGTAATAACATCAACAGTTTAAATCATGTCCCAAGCACGAGAATCTGATGGCACACAAGTTCAGTAGCGTGTATGGCCACCATGTGCGTTGACAACTGCCACACAACGCCTCCGCATTGACCTTGTAATGCTCGTGAACACATGATTGGGAAGACGACGCCATTGTTGCTGCAAAATGGTGCCAAGATCTTACAAATTCTGTGGTTGGTTCTGGAGGGTGCGCAGACTTCTGCCAAGAGCATCCCAGACGTGTTCGATGGGATTGAGGTCGGGAGACCTTGACGGCCAGTCCATGACGTTGACTCCCGCATTCTGAAGGAAATTCCTTGTCAAAATTGCTGTGTGGGGTCTGGCATTGTCGTGTTGGAAGATCAAACCGGGTCCATGTGCTGCCATAAAAGGCAGAAGTACTGATGCCAGTACCTGGTCGCGGTAAGCAGCAGCGTTGAGGTTGACACGGATGACAAGAAGCCTGGAACGTGCATTGCCACAGAAAGCACTATTTTCAGTTTGACAGATATAGATATATATATAAAATATATATAATTACCAATCAATGCATTACCTTAATGCATCTAATTCATAAAACTAAATACACAGACATATCTGCAAGATACATAAATATGAACCAAACACAAACTAACCTTATAGAGATCCTGAACACAACAAATATATCGTCCACTGATTTGAATCCAGTCCACAGAACCACTGATTTCCTTCAAGTGTTGGTGACCAACTAATTTAGCAAAGTCAGCTCAAAACAGAAGAAACCTTTTACTTACATAATACAGAAGCTGGGAAGGAAAACAAAGCAAGACGCTTGTGCTGTTGGTGGCTGTTAAGGTGAAAGTGGCTATTGTTATGTTAGTGGTTATGTAAGTACTGGAGCTGGTCTAATTGTTGTTGTTTTTATACTGCTCAAGTAATCTGTAGCTTGAGACAGAAACGGGCTAAAACAGAAACAAGACAATGAAAAGACTTTACTTAAATATTTACAAAATAGCAATAAAATCAACTCGGCCACATTTACACAAACAAAGACCAGGTTGTCAAATGGTACCTTTTGCTACTTAGGGATGTTTAGAATTTTTATTGTTATTTTTTAATGCATACCAGGATCAAAATGTGATGTATATATGTGGAGACTTTAATGGCATATTTTCTAATGAGACTGCCTTTATTGAAAGTGAGTGAGTGAGTGAGTTGGGGTTAACGCCACTTTTAACCGTATTCCAGTCATATCACGGCGTGTCAGCTTAATGTGGTAGGAAAGCCCGAAGTGATGCAGGTCTCAGACGTTCACCACTTAGGTGAAACCCACGAGCACGGGTATGGTGCTGACCAACCTAGAAACATAATCGGGGCGAACCGGGATTCGAACCCACAATCATAGGTTTCTGGCGTGACCAAGGGACGCAACTCTGCACAGCAAATCGCAATGACAATAATAATCCATGTTCTTTTTAACTGCCCTACATATACCAGTTTTACTTTACCCTTTTTACAACGTTGCAATGAAAAGTTAACGGCTTTGCAGATTTATCTAATGATAACAACTTATGTCACATTTTTAGCAACCCATCACTGTTATTTTACTCAGCCAAAACATGCAAGGATATTCTACTCACGAGAAGAGCATGTATATGTTTAAATCTGTATATATATAAATTGTATTTACTATGGCTGTTTCTTTTATGTGTACATACACGCTTAATTTAAAGTATGCCTCGTGTCTTATGGTATTACATTTTTATTTTCTTATCTCTACTGGTTATGTGTGAACACACTTTTTATGTGCATATACCGGATTGTCACTCATAACCCCTCGAGGAGTGGCTTGGGCATGTTTTACTTACTTACTTACTTTGGCGATTTAACGTGCGCTTTCCGACTGATGCGTATTTCGCACACGGGCCCGACCAGGCCATTTAATGTGTTTCCGAAAGGGGCGAAAGTGGTGTGTGCAACCCAAGAGGGGGCTTTAGGGGTTGCTTATATAGAATTTTGGAATTTTGAGATTTGGAATAGGTGCCGATGGGGTTGGGGAGGAGAACTAAGGGAGCTGGGTATGGTGGATGTTTGTTTGTTTATGTAATTTTGATTTGGTAGATTATAGTGTTTTTAGATGCGTTTTATTAGTTCCGTTTTGATTAAGAATACGCCTAAGGCCTTGAAGTTTTCTAGTTTATTTTGTGGGTTTAGTATTGCTTCTAGAGTGAGAGCCTTGTTTAGATTGAGGGTGGTTTGTAATGCGGTTCTATGTGTTAGGTAGTGTGTGCAGTGGATGAGTGCGTGTTCTGGGGTTTCTAGTTGTTTGCAGTGTGGGCAGTTACCTGTAGTATGTTTTTTAATTTTTTTTAGATGGTTATTTAGGTTGGTGTGTCCTGTTTGGAGTTTAGTTATTACTCTGTCGATTTTTTTTGATGGATGGAGAATTTTTGGTTTGGTTAGTGGTTTGCTGAGTACTTTTATGATTTGGCTATTTGAGTTTAGATAAAGGTTATGCCATATTTTGGTGATTTTTTGCTTGTTTACGCTTTTAATTTCTGATTTTGAGATTGGTAAGTTTAAGCTTATTTCTGGGATTTTGAGGGATAGTTTAGCTGCTTTATCGGCGTTTTCATAACCGTATATTCCTACGTGGGCGGGTATCCACAAGAAGGTTATTTGTTTGCCTGCCTTAGTTAGGTCGTTGGAGCTTTTAAGTATTTGATTTATTAATTTAGGTCGGTTTTTGGTATTTTTGTTTTGGAGGGCTTGCAGTCCACTTAGGGAGTCGGTAAGTATTAGGATTTTTTTGTGTTTTTTGGATTCTTGATTATGGAGGGCTGAGGCCATGACCATTAGTTCTGCCGTGAATATTGATTGGTTGTTTGGGAGTCGGAAGGATTGTGTGGTTTTAGTTGGTTGTGTGGTATGGTCTCCGAAACCTGTGTGTTTGGAGGTCGAATCTGAAGATCCGTCCGTGTAAATGTGACTCCAATTGGGCCAATGTTCGTGTATGTATGCTAGTGTGGTGGTTTTAGCTATGTTTGGGTCGGTTTGTTTATTTATTTGGCTAGCTAGTGTTGTGTCTATTTTGGGTATTTTAAGTTTAGGGGTGAAGATATTTGATTGTTTGCAGTTTTGTTTAAGATTTTTAATTTGGTGTTCATTGAGGTAGTTTGTTATTCTTTGGGATATTGGGGTAAGTAAGGGGTGTTTACGAGCTAGAGCTTGGTTTTTGGGGCTGATATTTTGGTTTATTAAGTTTTGGATGAGAGGGTTTGATTGGGACGCGGCCCAGAATTTAAGCTTAGCTGTTCCCTGCGTAGACTTAGTGGCATTTCTCCTGTTAAGGCCTGAAGTGAAGTGTAGGAGGTGCCATGTTGGGTGCGTGTAATTAGTTTGAGAGCCTGATATTGTATTGAGTCAAGTTTTTTTAGATAGAGAGTTGTTTAGGGTGTTGTATATGGCGCAGCCGTAGTCTAGTTTTGATCTAATTAGTGATATGTAGAGAGAGAGGAGGGTATCTTTGGAGGCTCCCCAGTTAGAGCCAGTTAGGTATCTTAGGGTGTTTAGGTCTTTACTGCATTTAGTTGTTAGGTTTTGGACGTGAGCCTCCCAGGTGAGGTGTTAATCGAAAATGAGTCCTAAGAATTTGGTTTGTTTTTGAAATTTGATCGTTTGGTTGTTTAGCTGGAGGATTGGGGAGGCGGGTTTCATGTTTTTATGTTTGAATACTATTCCTGTTGTTTTTTCTGAGTTAAGGGAGAAGCCCCATTTGTCAGCCCATGTTTTACTTTTGTCTGTATACTTTTATATCGTGTGTACGCACAAGGTGAGACATAGATAAACTGTTTGTCTGGCTAGCTGGCAGGTGGGCGGGATTAGGTGATGTTTAGGTAGAGGTGAGGGAGTAGAGGTATATGTTTATGAAGGGGAGTGGGTGTGCGTGGGCGGGTAATAGAAATGAGAGGGAGTTGTTTTCAGGAGATTACGGAGGATGAGGTGTTCGTGGTTTTAAGGGTTTGAGATGAAAGAGTGTTCGAGTAGTGTTGTTTTTAAGGATTTAGGGTTTTGTGATTAATTTGGTGAGAGTCATTTTACGAGTATGTGTTTGAGGGTGAAAGGATAACATGATAATTACCAAAGGTGGAGTTCTGCTTGGCTGGCTAACAGGCGATGCTCTGTGCTGGCTTGGGAGGTGTTGCTCGCTTGGAGTAAAAACTGCAACTGTTGGTCTCCCGGAAATTCCCAGTCATTTGCTAAGCAAGTGCCCGCCTGTGCTTTCGTCACAGTCCTGTCCAACTACCCCCTGGAGACCCGGGGTAGCGTGTGTCCCCAACACCCCGTTGCTGGTCATAAAAGGCGACTTATTGGGCAATCCGTTTGACCTGGGTTGCGCCCCATTCCAATTGTCGGTGGAGGAATAGTGTTCCTTTGCCCATAACACAACTTCGACCCTTACGTCATCAAGGCGGGTGGTAGGGTGGGCCTGGTGCTATCAATCGGCTGGTCATGCCAAGCCCTGTATACTTAATGTATTTGTACAGATTTGACATTTTGATTTGTCTTTTACTTCAGCACTTGGCCAAATTGTTTATGTATCAAATCTTCAATGTGACATATTTTAATCGCCGCCGTATGCCCAGAAGGTGATGGCTCATGGGCCAATTATATACCCTTGGCGCTGCAGATGGAGATCCACTGACTTACATCATTATCTGGTGGAGATAAATTGCTAAAAAAAGTTCGTATAAATGTTTGTAGTTTGAAAGAAAAAACTGATATAATCGACAGTGAATTTCACGATTATGATATAATTTGTATCACAGAAACCCGGTTGCATTCTAAGATATCAGATATTGAAATACACTACAGAGTTTTCATACTCCTTTCAGGAAATATGGTGCAACAAGAGGAGGTGATGTAGCAATCTACGTAAAGGATACACTGTATGCACGGCGAATGTATGACTTAGAACTATTCAGGCTTGAGGCGGTGTGGGTAAACACAACATGCCAAAATCAAAATAAGGAATAAAGTGATTGCCTCTGTTCAATCTCATTAAAATCAAATCTTAGTTCTCGCTATCGCTAAACAAAGCTCTGAGGACATCATATTACGGGTCACGTCAGAACGACCTTTCATCCAACCAATCAAAGCGTCGCTTACCATGAAAGTGATAGTCGGAATGTGTTGTCTAATCATGCAACCACGAAAACGTTAACACGGGATTTTCCGAGCGAGAGTTACGGCCCGAACGACTGATTCCGTCAAAAGTATTGTCTATCTCTCGCTTCCGTGGGATAAACATTTGAACGGAGGAGGCGTTGCACAGTACGCGGGAAGCACTGCCATACAATCTCAAACATATATTAGACATTCCGGAATGTTCGTTTTTTCAGTTTTCAAAATATTAATCGAGAAATTTGTCAAAATATTTTTCAGGCGTGGTCTGAAATGGAAGTCGCCAGGTTGAAACGAGTGCAGTAAAGCTCGAGAAAGCTGCTTTCTAATTGGCTGTTGTCGACTTCTTGATTAGTCATTTCAGTGGTCTGTCAAAGTTCACGAAAGGTCGTTCTGAAATGACCCGTACTGGGATGTCCTCAGATCTTTGTTTAGCGGCAGCGAGAACTCAGATCTGATTTGAATGAGATTAGCCTCTGTTCGCTTGGCAAAGAAAATTATATGACAAAACTTGACGAAAAAAAGCAACAAAACTCCAAAACAAAATTGTGGCTACAGCTTGTCAAATACCACCTAAAAGAAAACATGAAAATATAACATTTCCCATAATCACGTATCAAGGTAAAACAATATAATATAATATAATATATAATATAGGTGATATAATAATTGCAAATATTTTTAATGATTTTTTCTCGCAGCAATCTACTGTCAATGATCCTGATAAATCATTCGTAAATTCAAGTTTCAAGTGTAACGACATATTGGATAGTATTACCCTTATGGAGAAGTACTGGACATCTTACTTTCAGTCGATGTCACCTAGGCGGTTGGATCTGATGGTATAAGTAACAAGTTCACTAAACAGTCAGCTAAAAGAATATCAAAACTACTAACAAGACTGTTTAATATGTAATTACAGTCATCCAAATTCCCAACAACCTGGAAGGAAGCTCTTGTAACTCCTGTTCATAAGAAGGGTATTACAAACGAATGTTTAATTACAGACCCGTTGCACTTACAAGCTGCTTAGCCAAAGCACTAGAAAAATGTGTATTTAAATATGTTTTCAACTTCCTTAGAGATAATGAAATTTTGAGTAATCTCCAGTCAGGTTTCATCCCTTAGTGATTCAACAACTTACCTATTGATCTACTTGTTTGACTTTATTTTGAAAGCCGTTGACGATGGTTTGGAAGTTAGGGCAGTTTTTTGTGTGAAATAAGTAAGGCTTTTGATAAGGTTTGGCACCATGTGATTAGTAAACAAACAAGAGATTTATGGCTTCAAGGGAACATTATTAAAATGGTTTGAAAGTTAGTTGATGGATAGAAAACAAGGAGTAGTTATCAACGGATATAAATCCCAATTAAACATTATACTGGCTGGAGTACCACAGGGGTCTGTTCTTGGCCCGATGATGATCTTGATTTACATAAATGATTTAGTTGATAAAATGTATATCGTTGTTGAAAACCAATGCCGGGCAGCCTCAACATTAAACAATGATCCGATCGAAATCTCCAACTGGGATAAAACGTGGCAAGTGAAGTTAACCCTGAAAAAAACCCGAAAGTATTTCATTCTTCCCTAAGGCGGTACCATTAAATAAACCGAATCTCCTAATGGATGGAATCATTGTAAAACAACTTGAAATGCATAAACATTTTGGCGTAGTTCTCCAGCGTGATACTCACTGGCATTGTCATATAGATAATATTGTATTAAAGGTCAGTCCGATGAAAAACTGTTTTAGAAGTTTAAGATTATGTATAAGTCATTCATCTTACCAATATTCGATTATTGTTGTATACTTTGGAATAATTGTACTAAAGATCAAGAATTGACAGTGGACAAATTAAATCTGGATGCTCTAAGAACCATATGTGGTGCGACATTAAAACACAAGCCATAAAACATTGTCTACAGAAACAAACCTGAAATCATTGTCACTAAGGCACAAAAATCAATCTTTATCTTTATTCTACAAAATGACAAACAGTTTTGCACCAGCTTATCTCTGCAACCTAATCCCAGACCAGGTTAACGCTCGCAGTGATAACGACATGCTTAGAAACTCCTCAGGACTCTAAATAATTAGATGTTAGACTGAACACAACGCACAATCCTTCATACCTCACCCCACACAATTATGGAATAATCTATCTGTAGAAATTAAATCTACTGACTCTTACTAAAATTTTCGAAATGTATTATCATGCAATAACAATTACAAACCTTTTTTAATACAGATTTTGGAACCAGATTCTGTCAAATTAACCACTGCCGCCTCAAACTCTGATGTTGTGACCTAAACGGACATAAATTCGATAGATACATAACTGACAGCCAAGATTGTTACTGTGGTCACCACCATGAAGACACTAATTCTTTGTTTGTTTGAGGTAATTTTTAATCATTAATGTCCAAAGAAGGATTTTAATTAATGGTGGTAACCATAATTTGTTCCAAGCACCTACGGTATTCGGTGATAACATCAACAGTTTAAATCATAGTCCCAAGCACGAGAATCTGATGGCTCACAAGTTCAGTAGCGTGTATGGCCACCATGTGCGTTGACAACTGCCACACAACGCCTCCGAATGGACCTTGTTTTCACCACTGCGTGTTAAAGCGACAAGAGGATCTGTTTTGGTGAGGCAGGGTGTGATCCACAGCTATTGCAGTACCACTGACTTTGCTCATTGTATTTACTATTTCCCTCCTGTGCTTCAGCCAACAGATCTTCAATCTCAAAATGACCAGTTCCCTAAGCCCTGCGTTATCACGGGTGATTTAAATGGCAATAATCCATTATGGGGAAGTGTTGACGTTAATCCTTAGGGGAAAGTCGTAAAAGATATTATTTCTGATAACAGCTTATGCATGTTCAATGACGAATCATATATAAATGCTGCAACTGGAACCACTTCTGCTTTAGAAATGTCATTAGCAGATTCAAATCCACTGAACAAAATTTACACGGTCGATCCATGATGACTTGTGTGGACGCAACCATTACATCAAATATTCAATCTGATGTTCAACCAACATCAAGGAGGAATTCTACTCCTGCTAACTCGCCTTCATTTCAGGAACTTTGTACTGACGGGTTAAAATTTGATATGTTCAAGAATGTTACATTTTCAGTTATTTTCAGATGAACTGAATGACAAAGTCCTTTGCAAAACCTCACATATGTTAGCCATGGTTTAACAATGATTGCAAACAAACTAGTATTGTGTATTTAAACAGTAATGGCCACGTATTGTCTTCAGATAACACCCGTTTTTGTGCAGGTGAATCGATCAAAATCATGTGCACAGCACTATAGTGGCAAAAGTGGGTTTTCACGTGCAACTGGTCACGTGGCCATAATACCGCACGTGTTTTCAGGCATACTTGTTAGCAGTCATTAAAAAAACACAAAAAAACACACAAGAAAACAAAAGTCTTGAAGGCCATTTGTCATGCCACGCCTTTCAAATGTGCATGTTGCAGACAGGAACGTCCGTAGCTGAAGTCGCAAGGACGATGGGTTGTAGTCGACGGACTGTTTATGATTTACAGATGCGTCTACACCAAACGGGTACCACCGCTGATCGCCCTCGGCCAGGTCGACCACGTGTGACGTCACATGCAGAGGATCGTCAGATTGTCTTATGTCACCTCCGTAACCGAATTTTGACGGCTACATCAACCAGAAATGAACTGTTTAGGGGAAGACTGAGTGCACAAACTGTTCGAAACCGTCTGAGAACTGCTTACCTTCAAGCACGACGGCCATACTGCGGGCCGATTCTGACTCAATTACACAGACGCCAACGTCAATTATGGGCACAGCGACACTTACGATGGACTCAGAGGAATTGGAATCAAGTCGTCTTCAGTGATTAATCCCGATTTAATCTTCGATTTGCTGATGGTAGGGCGAGGGTGTGGAGGCGCCGTCATAAACGTTACGCCGAGTGTTGTGTACAGGAAGTTGACAGATTTCGAGGCGGAAGTGTCATGGTGTGGGGTGCTTTCTGTGGCAATGCACGTTCCAGGCTTCTTGTCATCCGTGGGTGGCAACCTCAACGCTGCTGCTTACCGCGACCAGGTACTGGCACTGACTGACTGACTGATATAGAAGATTTAACGTGCGCTTTCCGACTGTAGCGTATTTCGCACACGGGCCTGGCCAGACCATTTAGTGTATTCCGAAAAGGGTGAAAGTGGTGTGTGCAACCCAAGAGGGGGCTTTTAGGGGTTGCTTAATTATATTGAATTTTTGGAATTTTTAAATTTGGAATAAATGCCGAGGTGGGTGGAGGAGGGAACTAAGGGAGCCGGGTGAGGTGGGTGTTTGAATGTTTATTGGATTTTTGATTGGTAGATTAATTAGTTTTTAGATGCGATTAATTAGGTCTGTTTTGATTAGGAATACGCCTAGGGCCTTGAAGTTTTCTAGTTTATTTTGAGGGTTTAGTATTACATCTAGAGTAGGAACCTTATTTAGATTGAGGGTGGTTTGTAGTGTGGTTCTGTGTGTTTGGTAGTGGGTGCAGTGGATGAGTGCGTGTTCTGTGGTTTCGGGTTGTTTGCAGTGGGGGCAGTTGCCTGTGGTGTGTCTTTTAAGTTGTTTTAGGTGGTTATTTAGGTTGGTGTGTCCTGTTTGGAGTTTTGTAATTAATCTGTCAATTTTTTTTGAGGGGTGTAGGATTTTAGGTTTGGCTAGTGGTTTCTGAGCACTTTTTTGATTTGGTATTGAGTATTG
Organism: Haliotis cracherodii; assembly: GCF_022045235.1. Taxonomy (NCBI): domain Eukaryota; kingdom Metazoa; phylum Mollusca; class Gastropoda; order Lepetellida; family Haliotidae; genus Haliotis; species Haliotis cracherodii. The sequence continues at coordinate 43,438,771 of NW_027266264.1, forward strand.
AGTTTTGATATTGATTATGCCATTTTTTGGTTATTTTTTGTTTGTTAACACTTTTAATTTCTGATTTTGAGATGGGTAGGTTTAGGCTTATTTCTGGTATTTTGAGAGATAATTTAGCTGCTTTATCGGCGCTTTCGTTGCCGTAAATTCCCACGTGGGCGGGGATCCACAAGAAGGTTATTTGTTTGCCTGCTTTTGTTAGGTCGTTGGAGCTTTTAAGTATTTGGTTTATTAATTTAGGTCTTTTTTTGTATTTTTGTTTTGGAGGGCTTGTAGTCCACTAAGGGAGTCAGTGAGAATTGGGATTTTATTGTTGTTTTTAGATTGTTGGTTATGCAGGGCTGAGGCGATGCCGATAAGTTCGGCCGTGAATATAGATTGGTTGTAAGGGAGTCGGTAAGATTGTGTGGATATAACTGGTTGTGTGGTATGGACTCCGAAGCCTGTGTGGTTGGAGATCGGGTCTGATGATCCGTCAGTGTACATGTATATGTGACACCAATTTGGCCAATTTTCGTGTATGTATGCGAGTGTGGTGGTTTTAGCTATGTTTGGGTCGGTTTGTTTATTTATTTGAATTGCTAGAGTTGTGTCTATTTTGGGTATTTTGAGTTTAGGGGTGAAGATATTTGATTTTTTGCAGTTTTGTTTAAGATTTTGAGTTTGGTGTTCATTGAGGTAGTTAGTTATTCTTTGGGATATTGGGGTGAGTAAGGGGTGTTTGCGAGCTAGAGCTTGGTTTTTGGGGCTAATGTTTTGGTTAATTAAGTTTTGGATGAGAGGGTTTGTTTGGGACGCGGCCCAGAAATTAAGGCTTAGATGTTCCCTGCGTAGATTTAGTGGCATTTCCCCTGTAAGTGCCTGAAGTGAGGTGTAGGAGGTGCCATGTTGGGTGCGTGTAATTAGTTTAAGTGCTTGGTATTGTATTGAGTCAAGTTTTTTTAGATAGAGAGTTGTTTAGAGTATTGTATATGACGCAGCCGTAGTCTAGTTTTGATCTAATTAGTGCTGTATAGAGTGAGAGGAGGGTATCTTTGGAGGCCAGTTAGAGCCGGTGAGACATCTTAGTGTGTTAAGGTATTTGCTGCATCTAGTTTTTAGGTTTTGGACGTGAGCCTCCCAGGTGAGGTGTTGATCGAAAATGAGTCCTAAGAATTTGGTTTGTTTTTGAAATTTGATTGTTTGGTTGTTTAGCTGGAGGATTGGGAAGGCAGGTTTCATGTTTTTTATGTTTGAATACTACTCCTGTTGTTTTATCTGAGTTAAGGGAGAAGCCCCATTTGTCTGCCCATTGTTGTATTTTATTTAGAGATTTTTGGATTAAGTTTTCTGCCATTTTAATGCTTTTAGTGCGGATCCATAGGGCTCCGTCATCCGCGAATTTTGAATTGTTTAGTTTAGGGGATAGGCCCTCGAATAGATCGTTTATCATTATATTGAAGAGGGTTGGGCTGAGGATGCTGCCCTGGGGAGTGCCATTTTCTAGGGGACACTGGTCCGATAGCGTGTGGTCTATACCCACGGTTATTTTGCGATTGTTTAGGAAAACTTGGATGAAGTTTATTATTTGGCCTTTTAGTCCTATTTTTTTAAGTTTTTGTATTAGCCCGAGGTGCCATACCATATCGAAAGCTTTAGAGAAGTCGAGGAATATGCCTATGGTGTATTGCTTGTTTAGCTGTCCTGTTTTTATATCCTGTTCTAGTCGGGCGAGGTTATCGAGAGTTGATCGGCCAGGAGTGAAGCCGCTTTGGTCGGGGTTTATGATGTTGTTTTGGTCTAGGTAGTGCTGTAGCCTATTTTTAGTCATAAGTTCTGGCACCAGAACTTCTGCCTTTTATGGCAGCACATGGACCCGGTTTGATCTTCCAACACGACAATGCCAGACCCCACACAGCAGTTTTGACAAGGAATTTCCTTCAGAATGCGGGAGTCAACGTCATGGACTGGCCGTCAAGGTCTCCCGACCTCAATCCCATCGAACACGTCTGGGATACTCTTGGCAGAAGTCTGCACACTCTCCAGAACCAACCACAGAATTTGCAAGATCTTGGCACCATTTTGCAGCAACAATGGCGTCATCTTCCCAATCATGTGTTCACAATCATCACAAGGTCCATTCGGAGGCGTTGTGTGGCAGTTGTCAACGCACATGGTGGCCATACACGCTACTGAACTTGTGTGCCATCAGATTCTCGTGCTTGGGACTATGATTTAAACTGTTGATGTTATCACCGAATACCGTAGGTGCTTGGAACAAATTATGGTTACCACCATTAATTAAAATCCTTCTTTGGACATTAATGATTAAAAATTACCTGCTCTGATACATTTGTCCGTTGTATATCATACATGGGATTACTTTTAAAAATGTGAAGTTTTTAATTCGACTCACTATATTTGATCTACATTATTAACAGCTTATCTAAAATATATATGCTTGACTATTCAATGACTAAAAGTAATGTTAAGAAAAACACAAATGTTTTGATGCGAATCTATAATGGTGAAGTAGTATAGACAATGACAGTTCTACCGCAACCCCACTGGAGCCAGATAGTTATTCCTATACTGCTACTACAGAAGGATTTTTTTATGTCAAAATGATGATGTGATTCAATCATTGTCATGAGATTAAGCTGAATTGACTCTAGCTCACCACCACCTGGAGCCAATCAATGCTTCTATGATATAAACTTTTATAGACAATGACAGGTTTACCACAACCCCACTAGAGCCAGATTTATATACCAAAACCACCACTACAGAGGGAATTTTTTATGTCAAAATGATGATGCGATTCAACGATCATCATGAGACTATACTAAATTGTAATGAAAATATTCTCTATTATTTCTCATACACATACCATTATTTTGAACAAAGTGATATTCAACATTTTTACTAATGTAAGCATTCGTTTAAATGTGATCTAATGATAGTAAGCAATCTATTTTTAATCTCCAACCAGTTCTTTGGTTTTGGCACGGAATAATTGATGCGCTTCTTTTCTCCCCTGTGCTATGGACTTTTTTTTCTCGTCTTCGCTAATACCACTGGTCTTATGAGAATTGGATCGAATCTCCTGCTTCATTGCGTTGTATATGGTGTGTTCTGACAACACTAAACAAAACTCCTCCTCGGATATCTGACAATCAGCCAGTGCTGTTGAAATATTATCTTAATGCTGTTCAACTTTGCTTCGGAGAGTATCCGAATATAATCATAGATTAATGCTTTCTTTTGCAACTTACGAGAAATAAATTTTATCACAAAAATCCTGCCAGTCCTGGGACTCCGGCTGCTACTTCCATACCAAGTATGACAGGCGCTGCGATTATAGTTGATAATAAACCAACACCGGCTACACTAAGTCCCGTGCCAGCTGTTACAAGTGCAGTGTCAGCTCCGTGGAGGGCATTCACAGCTCTACTGTACTTTTTATACAATTCAAGTCTCATCTCCCTCTCCTTCTCTATTCGATGTTTTATGTCGCTTATTTGATGTAATCGAAATACATCAACAGTATCCATCTTTTCAGATGCTTCATCGAGCGCCGGATATAAACCCATAATGTATATTTTGAGAGTATACATCAACCTTATTAAATGTATGTTATGCGGCATAAATATCTTAGTAAGAGAAATGCTTTCACTTTTATTAACTTGGACCCCCTCAAGGGTTGCAATGGGTGATACTCCGATATAAATAATGCTGCAACATCGACGCTAGTGTTTCTTGAGCCACTTAATTGATAGAACTGGTAATATCTCGAAGGCATCTACCGATGCATCCCCAAACAAGACTTCAATAATAAGTGTAGAAAGATCAGGTATAGCACTCAAGTTCTGTTATATAACACTGAATTCAGTAACCAAATTTAAACTAACATTTTTAATGCTGGACGACTCAATAACATATGACCTGGGTTTTCTGGTAGGGGAGCGACTAACACACTTTTTTGTTTTGGGGGGTATAAGCCACGAGTATGATCCCACTATTCATTATCTTAGTTAATTGATGTCCCTTACCCATCATCACATATGGTGGGGCAATGACGGTATTCAGTAGCGACTAGATTTTTTCTTCGACCATACATGTAGTCCATTTATTATCATCATTGTGAGTAAAATTGTATGAAGTGTTTTTATTGAGTCTACTAACGTTGACATCACTTAAATCTCCTAGATTACCTGTGAATACAACTTCTTTCTGCTTGTATACATTATCTTGTAAGTGTAAAGTGTATAACTTGACATCGGTACTGGGTTTAACAAATCTTTCTGTGTCTCCAAGATTGGAAAGCGCAATTGTATTACATTGTCTAAGGTTATGCGCTCCAGGGCCTGATGAATCAACCATTATTTATAATATGGAGTGTGACACTCAAGTATCCTATATGTACAGGTTGATGTTTTACATCTAATACAGAAATTTTGAGATCTGAAATAATGCCCGGCTTTAACTTTTTATATTGTAATGATGAGAAAGATTCCGTTCTACCGCTACTGTATTTTTCATCTTTGACTGGAATAGCTCTTAGCAGAGTTGAAGGATTTTGGAGTTGAATATTATCCGTTGTACTGATCTGATCAAGATGGATGCACAACTCTTTATAGGGAACTAAATCGGGCAATTTAACTCAGCTCTCTGTTTTGTTGGGTCCTATTATTGTTTTTTGTCCAAAAATCTAAGTGTATCTGAGAAATGTATTTATGCGATTTTCTGCCGGGGTTGGAAAAAACGTACTAGCTACAACTGTGTATCATTGTCACATGGCCGAACCTATTGTTTAAGCCATGGTAGCTCCATGGTAACTCCCAGTCTAGACTTGTAACGCGCATACAGTTTTTTAATTTCTTCGTCGGTCATGTTATCAATTTTTTCAGTGGTATAGTTTCCCCCCAAATATTGGGAACATTTTCCGCCGGATAACAAAGCCGCAAGATTTTCTCTATGTTTATCTGTATGTTGATCTGTATGTTGATCAGGCTCATCTTTGAGCATTTGTTCGATAAGTTCACCACATTCCATAATGTAATACCTAAGGATATATTTAAGTCTAACATAATGAATTGACCAAATATTAAATTCCTGACAAATACGCTCATACACGTACCTATTTGAGAAATTCCAAGCTCGATCCTGTGGTAATGGGGCAATAGTTTCTTTAATAATACGTCTAATCTGATAGTGCACATGAAAGATAAAACAGACTTATTTCGTTCAAATTCAGGGGCATAAAGAAATACACCACATCCTGTTGTTGCAGTACACCATATGGCAAAGTTTAACTGGTTTTGCCAAAATTGCATTGGATTTTGGAACCAATCATCCACCATTTTATCGCTAGTTGCTGATCCCAATATTTTCTCATTCCATAATATATGTGCTTTAGTGGTATAGATGATGGGGTTCTGCCACAATCTACCCTAGACCAGGCCGAACCCTATCAATGCTTCTACAGAGGTATTTTGTTTATGCAAATTATGTGATGAGATCCAATGATCGTCCTGCGACTGAGCTAAATTGAAATGAAAATATTCTCCATTATTTTTACTCATACGCATACCATTATTTTGAACATAATGATATTCAACATTTTTAAGTTCTTCGTTCATTTCACTGGGAGACCAGACTGTTTACTCTTCTTCACAACTGGAAAGAAACAATTGATAGCCGTATTTGGATGGCTTGACATCCCTGATAAGATATACACCCTGTGGTAATTCTCGCCATTTGATAATTTTGTCCCGATGCACCGAGGCGAGGTCAACCATCAAGTGTGGATTTATATATGATGTCACATAAGTTTGTAAAGAGGTGCATTTCGTGTCGAACGTGAGCATGAGGATGAAATTGATACTTACTGCTGATGAAAATGAAGTTTACAGAACAGTTATGGAAAACACCCCAACGCATGAACCCTCCCATGGCATGAGCAAATTGGTAATATCACTGATTTATGAATGTGTGGCTTGTGTTTGGATAATCACAAACCAATTCATGAGGAAAGACACCTAAAATTGAAAGAACTAGAATTTCAGATTAAAAAGTAAGAGAGGAGAGAAAATTCAGATTATGTGAAATGAAATTGCTCAAAAGAAATAAAATGTTAAAAATGTTAAAAAATTCTTTTGACAAGACTAAGCAATGTCAGATTAGTGATTCCTTTTCAAGATTACATTTGAAAAGGTTGCAACAAACTTGAAATGGACATTATTCACTGTCTGGTGTTAGAAGTATGTTTAATGATATATCATAACAAAAGGCGGTACATACAAAAAAGACTTGTGCATCTTTTATAATATACAAACACTAAGACAAACAACAATCACAGTTAGAATAATAATCAAGATGAATTATATTTATAAAACAGAAAAGCAGTGAATGAAGACAAACATAGCGTTATGCAAAGTCAAATATTACAAAAAATACTTTTGGAATACTGAAAATAACCATTATATGTTTACCACAAATATGGATACAATAAACTGATTCATAAGGTCTAAACACATCTCAATCTATATACAAGAAATTGATTACTCATTTCATATACAGGGGGTGATTTATTTCTTATCTTTGATATCTATAACAAACAGTGAAAACGGCTTGCATGAATGCACAACGGTCGCCAATATGGAGTTACTTGCCCCTGATCTCTTGTTTCAATCATCAGGCAAACCTATACATCCTTATGGTGGGCAAATGAAAGATAACATGTCACATGGCCTGGCAGGGGAAGCTGACAGTAACACCCTTCCTCCGGATGTCTGGGACCTGGCACATGCCTGGTCATATACGAAGGTTGATTGATAGGCCAAGCCTCACAAAGAAGGAATTTCCTATTACTGAAATCTATTGTTGTGGACATTACATGATGTCATAGAGCTAAATTCACAAAAACTTTAGTCAACTCAGCAAATTGTTTTGCTGTGACAATTTGCTTGCAGTAAAAGTGCTTAACACCAACAGTCATCCATGAATATTTGAGTACTGACCAGCAAATGACTGGTGTCATATTGCTAGTTCAGTAGGCATTTTCCATTACAGAGTACAATTCATTATAACAGAAACTTTGTCAATGAACAAAGTATCGGCTCTTTGGGTCCAAAAGCTTCTGACATCTGATCCAAAACTCATCTGACTAAAAAAGGCTCATGGCCTCCATGTTTTGGGATGCCAAAGTGTCATCATGGCATCATCTTCGAGAAAGACCTAACAATCATGCTGTACTTTTGATGGATTACAGAATGAAATATAGACAAAGAGGACTGTGAAGCTGAGAAAAAGTGTGCACTTCAATCAGGACAACAAGTGTACAAATCTGTTGTTGCCAAATCTACACTCCAAATGTGTGGCTCTGAACTCCTTCAGCATAAACCTTTTTCTCCTGCTCTAGCTCAATGACATTTCCACCTGTTCCCAAACATGAAGATAACAATCTGTAACCCTTTCGACTCAAACAATGACATCATAGCAGGTGTGGAAAAAACTTTGGGCAGCCAAGAGGACGACTTATATGAAACTGGAATAAAACCCTTACATTAATCATCCCTCATAACTTTATTGCTCCATCGGATAACTCACTAGTGATTCTCTGATTCAAGATACAATGAGGCACCTGGTAGCAGCTCTACTGCCTGAATCTTAAAAGGAAACCATGTAAACCATCATTGGGAGAAAGGTTAGCCTCTGTGTATATCCATTACTGGTCGTGGCTGGCTCCCTAAGTCATGAAGAACCTCGACCAGCAAAGGTACTTACCACGGATGAACTGACAGGTCTCCAGATAAGGCCTGAGATACCATATATGGACTGAATTCTAATCTCTAGTCAAGACAAATTGAGAGACTATTCTTGGCTGTGTGAAATTGGACCCCGATGATCTGTAAACACTGCACAAAAGGAAGACCCTTGGAAATTTACATGGAGACGGAGGATCCTTAACTTGAGATAGAAAGCACTCATCAATGTAAGAATTGGGCTGATAATTTGGGGAAAAAAACAAATGGGCTGAGGAAACTCCAAACTGTCACCACTGGTGGCAGCAGAGTGTATGGGAACATATGGGCATGCATCCTGTGGATCCAACAATTTCAAGTAAACTAGCTGTTGGATGTGCAGGGGCTGCACCAATGTCAATATGTGAAACCTGGGAGGCTATTCTGGACACAGATGGTTGTGAATTTTGTTTACATGTCCAACAGCATATCTAGGGGTAAGAGTTCCTCCACAATATCAAACATCACTCATCTAGTGAAGACTACCCAGTGGCTTGTGGTAGCTTTCACTAGGATACAGAGACACATCCCTGTAGCTCCCCAGCTGCAAGAAGAGCCAAATGACATGAAGTAAATTCGTTCTCCCAACACCTTGCGACCAAACATCCCTTGGATTCTCAGACACTGAAGGTCAGATATCACCTTTGGCTTTGGTAACCAGGAATAAGCTGGTGGACTGTGGCACAGACTACAAACTTTGCAGTAACTGTGCGAGAAAAGCTATGTGTTCTAGTTATGTCATCTTTTTTAAGATTGTAAAACATTCCATTGTATGCATCACCCAAATGACCACAATGTATCCTAATATAATGCTGGCATCAGCTTATACAGTACAGAGAGGACAATGCAATCAGTCATTGAAGTCTTGCAGATATTGAAACAAGGCAGTGATGAATGATGTTGCAAGAATGATATAGATGTATCAAGGTCGAGAGACGGATGTCATAATTAGCCCTTTATAATCAGGTGGAAGAACGCCTCCGTGGTCTAATGGTAGAGCATCCGCCCGGAGAGTGGAAGGTCCGGGGTTCGATCCCCAGCCGCGTCATACAAAAAGACGTTAAAAGATGGTACTTGTTGTTACCCTGTCTGGCGCTCGGCATTAAGGGGCTAATACAAGGACTGGTCGGCTCGGAGTCAGTATACTGTGTCTGAGTGGGGTTTTCATGTTAAACTGTGGCATGGTATCTCAGTGTGCTAGCACTATAAATCGGCATCAGTCGGGACTAGTACAAGCAGCCACACACACACATACACGTGCATGCATGTCGCTTTATAAGTGCAATAATCTTGGACGCGACGTTAAACCCCATTTCACCTCACCTATAATCAGGTGGGAAGATCCGAAAGAGCTGAGTATCTTAGAGGTATCATGGTCCAGCTGTCTTGAGGGAAAAAAAACAGCAAACCATGAACCCGCAAAGTGGAAGGTGACCCCTGCAAGTGGAAGAGGAGGTGGAACTGTGCTCCTTGAACCCTAATTAGGTTCTTGTCCTTGATGGACCATAGATAACAGCCATACAATGTCTTTTAATCTATAGTAGATGATCAGCCATATCAAGCAGATCCATGTCTTTCTCCTCCGACTCACAAACTCAAGAGACAAAGATACACTCATCGATGTAGCAGGTGAACAAGAAAGCACTACCAAACACTGCAGCAGTTGCCCAAATGTGTACATGCAAACAGGCGATGTAAAATCAGGTAGACACAAAGACAAGGCAGACGGCACAGTAGAGTAAGGACAAAGAATACCTGCAGCAACATGGATCCTGAAACAAAGGACACCAGGCACAAGTGGAGCCGAAGGTGGCAGAGTGGATATAGCTAGGAACATGGTAGTTGAGGCACAACAGACATATGCAACCAGCCAAAATAAAAAAGCAGGTTCTACAGCTCACAGAAGAGGTGCAAAAGGCACCAGGCAGAGGTAGATGTGCACCAGTCAAAGGTGCTAGCAGCTGAGGAAGTGCACAGTAGCAGGTAGAGAAGTATAATATGCAGGTGACAGTACAAACACCACATCAGGTTCAAGTAGAGAAACTAGCACATCAAGCACCACTGTGTGGGTGACACAAAGCACCAGAATAAGCATAGGTGGCAGTAGAGGCACCCCAAACGTAGACAAAACTGCTGTACCTAATGCAACTGCAAGAGGTGGGAGACTTTGTCTCAAACAAACACTGCAAATACGGATCCAGCAGAAAGTACAGGACTGGAACCTCAGCAACCGCAGATGATACAACCAGGGAACCAGGTAGCATAGCAGGGGCCATATAGATGCTCAGTAGTCCAGGGAAGGTTGGTTGGTTTGTTGTTTTATGCCACACTCAGCAATATTCCAGCTATATGATAACGGTCTGAAATAATCAAGTCTGGACCAGACAATCCAGTGATTGATATCATGAGCATCAATCCTCGCAATGTGGGATTGATGACATACATCAACCAAGTCAGCGAGCCTGACAACCCGATCCTGTTAGTCGCCTTTTACGACAAGCATAGTCGCCTTTTACGGCAAGCATGGGTTGCTGAAGACCTATTCTACCCTGGTTCTTAACCAGTCCAAACACCTCTTTTGGTTGGTTGGTTGGTTGGTTTGTTGTTTAACGCCGCACTCGGCAATATTCCAGCTATATGACGGCAGTCTGTAAATAATCGAGTCTGGACCAGATAATCCAGCTTTTGGACAAGCAAAGGCAACATAGTTACATTAAACACAGACTGCACAGCTGTGTGAAGGCAGATAAACATGAAAACCCTACAAAGCAACAACCACTGTATAATTGCAAACAACAGATTTGCCAAATCCAAAGGCACTAAAATCGAACAATAGTTATCATTGTTAATAATTCTAAGAATACTACCTCTATAACATCTCTGCCATAAATCATGTATTTTGGCTTCAGTCACAATTACTAAAGATTTTCAGATTTTCAACAGACTCTTCACTGTCAATCACACAATTTGTTGTTCCCAAGTAGCATCATAACCACCCAAGCTATGACGTATGCAATGGGAGTACTTCGGATGTAAAAGAGGTTGTATTCTTAGAATAACTATTGTTCAATACTTCTTACGAAATCTCTATCTCTATTACATCTCTGTCAGAATATACCAGAGGAACCCGGTGGGATCTGCTTCTCATAACTCTCTGCTTAATTGACAACAATCCTCTTCTGGAAACCATTATTCACTGATTCTAATTCTAACTCCAGATAATTACCTCTGAAATTCCCCTTGAGGACTTGAAAATCAGAAATGTGTCAAGAATCAGTCAAATATAAAAAAAATTCACGAGAATTTTTTTCTGATATTGTTCTTAATAAAGATGTCATTTCTAATCTATTCCTGCTTAATGACTTTCTTGTTAAATTTGGATTTGTGACACTAATACCGGTGCTGACGTCACTTCCGGTTGTGACGTCACTTCTGGTTTGTGACTTACCTTTTATAAGGTAATGACATCACTCAAGGTTTATTTCTACCAAAGAAATCATTTCCTGATTAATGCTATTTCCGGTGCTGACATCACTTCCGGTCCACTGGAGGCGGTTGATACTCAAGGTGCTTCTAATCAATCCTACACCTAATAGACAGGATAATCCCCCCTCCTTTTTTCGATAGAAGGGGTAAAATTTTTGGTGGATCATAATTGGTGCCGCTACAATGGGACCAAGGGAATATATGCCCTCTAGGTCCGGTTGGACATCATGCAAGTAAAACTGGTGAAGGTGTTTTGTGAGGCCCACTGACAGTTAGAAACTACTTGTTCTACTGAGACTGATATCCATGAAGCGAGACTTGTGGCTAGGGCTCTGATTTAATGAGCTGAGCAGGATCCGAGATGTGGCGTTGAATTCTGAGCTTGTGCATAACTTGTGGCAACGGTAGCTTTTAGCCAGCCAGCTACTGTAGCCTTGGTGATGTCCTTGTTGGAATGAGTCTTGCAAGATAAAAAGAATCTCCTTTGTTGGCATCTATGTGGGTCTGTAGTCAAGAGATAGAACTTGAGAGCTCTGATGGAACATAAGAGTCTGTCTGGGCGATCCACTGTTGGTCCCAAAGCAGGAATGGTATAGTGTCTATGGCCCAACAGCCCCATTGTTGTAGATTGATTCTTGGCTACGAAGTTTGGGAGCGATCTTAGAGTTATTGAGGTCCAATGTTGATCATGGGTGAGACTAGAATATTTCTGAAACTCTTGCTGTTGTTGCCATGGCTAGAAGGAAGGAAGCTCTCCTGGATTTTTGGAGTAAGGTAGCTTTAGCCATGGGCTTGTAAGGTTCCGTTAAAAGTGCCAGTAATACCACAGATAGATTCCACTTGGGGAGAGATATGAGGTGTGTGAACATCTTCTTGTAGGAAGGATCTCATTAGTCTGTGTAGAATGGGATGGTTTCTGATTGATAATCCATCATGTTGAAGTACAGAGTGAAGAGCCAATCTATAACCTCCTATCGTCCCATGTCGGAATTTATTGTCCTGACGTAGATGCAGTAGAAAATCCGCTACCATAGGGATAGCAAGCCTGCAGGCTTTTCCCTACCGTGATACAACACTGTACGGACACTGCACGGACTCCACTGCTACCTAGCCTTACAGCCAGCCAACTGTTAGAACAGCCAAACGGCCTACCGTATGATCTCCATCAACTAATGGCTCCCAAGCCAGCCGCACTGACCACAGGGGATCGTCCAACCAACCCTTCAGCCGAATGAGAAAATATTTACCGTACAGGCCCCGTTACATCCAGCAGCGTATGAGAGAAGGCTAAACTTGCTTCTTTAGTAGCTTCCTGACGGAATCTTCCTGATCTGCTGCAGCTAGCTTGACTCTGACAAGATGAAATCTGCATCCGACGGCTTGAGTTTTCAGGATGGGATGTTTCTTGAAGTGCAGTTTGTATCAGTGAGCCACAACGTCTAACATTAAGCGGTCGGGCTTAACTTGCTTCCAATTTTCGGCGCATGACAGAAGCGCCCTCCAACTGGTCCCAGAGATGAAAGACAATCCGTAAATTGCAGACCATAGCCATAACCAGGTCGAAAGGGTCTATAACGTCGGAGAGGGTGGCAGGGAAGTCAGAATCTGCGTTCGCCTCTGCCTCCCTCCTCTGGATCCTCGTTTTTTGTAGTCTGGCTGAAAAAGATTCCTGAGAAGATTAGCACTTTTCGTACCCCTGACTTGGTTGGAATGAATCCTTCCTGGAGGGGATAAACTTCTTCTTAGGTGGCCGTGTGCGCTGTAGTGACAGATGGCAGTCCCCGATGTGGTCTCTTGACCGGGAGACTTTTCTTTGCCGGAGCTATCTGATTTGCACTCTTCATATTCTCCAATTCTTTGTCTAGGGCTGAGAGTCGAGCCTCAAACATTGTCTTCATCATCTCCTGCTGTTGGCTAAAAACTTGTTGAATTAGACTCATGGAGAGGGCAGGAGATGATTGTTCAGTTGGTTGGTTGGTTGGTTTGTTGTTTAACGCCGCAATATTCCAGCTATATGACGGCGGTTGATGATTGTTCAGCTGGAGTGGGAGGAGCTGGGGTGGAAGCAGGTGTCCCGGCTGTGACGACCTCCCCCTTCTTCATGCCCGCTTCGCGCATCTCAGCCTCAGTAATAGCCTCGGCTAATTTGATGAAGGCTTCTTAGAAGTGTTGGTGCACTGCTCACATCTCATCTACGTGCAAGTCGTCTCTCTGCACTTCGTGCGTTTAACATGAGGATCTCCCATGATCATGAATCGACCACACTTCTTGCACCCGGGAGTAGAGGGAGACTCCATTACAACCTCACAAACGTTTAGCACCAGTTAATACACACGTGCTTGCGATTGTCACTCCAGAAGCGGCTATTATTATCTGTATTATAGAAAACTATTAGAATAATCTTAGATTAATGTGACTTACTACCAAGTGCTTGATCGTCACTACCATTACAATAGGTGTTGAAGCACACAAGGAAAAAAGTGAAGTTGCTGCCATTGCATACGTCATAGCTTGGGTGGTTACGATGCTACTTGGGAACAAGTAATTGTGTGTGATTGACAGTGAAAAGGACGTCTTTTGATAATCTGAAATTTTTTAGTTAGTGTGACTGAAGCCAAAATACATGATTTATGGCAGAGATGTAATTAAATAGAGGTAGAGATTTCGTAAGAATTAGTGGAATAATAACAACCACCCATCCAAAATGGTGTGGTGGTTTGAAGCAAGAACAAGTAATTTTGTATTGGTGACAGCAGTCCAGTGTGCTTTCATGTGAGTTCCACTCTGTGTTAGAGATATCCAAGATTAGACTGAAATTGCACAGAGTTGTACACATGTAACATTATAGTAATAATTAGTAATTATATCAACAAATGTCCAAAGTGGTATCAGTATCAATATTTATGATAATTTGAATGGTATATGTAATGACATTGAATATCACATTATGAAAATAATCAGATCATGTTGCAAACATTTTTTAAGCATTGATATCAAAGGGCCAACCTTTTTGCTCCAGTGACCACACTGTGGGTGTGAGCTTATCATGTGTCCAGATTTTTGTTTTGTTTGTAAACAAATCCACTTATTCTGAAATAAAAACAGATGGGCCTAATGCGACCATTTTGGTGTGCTTTACATATTGTTTTGCATAATTAAACAGATATATTACTACAAGTGCAACAGTGAGTCACATGACAATACATCTTTACACATCCAAGTGACCAAAACACTAGCTTTCTGTTGGGCTTCAATGACAGCACATGGAGGATAAATACGCAAAAGGGAAATAGTTTTTCACATTTTAGGATACTTTCTCAGTGAACAATAAACATTTCAAGACACATTAATGAACTGTGTAAGATGTGATAATGTTACAGAAGTACTTCGCTGGCTGCAATTAAAGGAACCCTGAGTACGAGAGTGATTGGCTTCATACTACCATCGCATATTATTATTGTAATCTAGGCTTTGATATGCACTGGCTTCTAACGTTATCAAGCTGGCAATCAGTATTTTGTAACTCATCCATAAGAAAAACACACAAGCTTTCTCTTCAATTTGCCACTAATAACAAACATGACCGAAGTTTATTCTGTGCAGCACTTGTTTTGTTGGCTTCGCTGTGTGGAGACCTATTGTAATCGGGCATGAACTAAAAGTGTGACTTCAGACTCAGAAATTATTTAATGCATGTTTCACAAACACTGTCCCTTTTACTGTCCCTTTAAGTACATTGACCCAAATCTGAACCAATTTAGAATAATACCTTAATATTGCAAATATGAAGCTTGCATAATTATTGAAACTAAAACCTGAATACAAGTACCTTGCCAAACTTAAGGATGGCATGCACCAAATTAATAGATTTAAGCTACTGTTATAGTAAGAAAATTCACAAGATAAATTAATAACAATAGGGTCAACTCATTGTAACAATGAACATATGTCATACACAACGCATGTAAGGTTGTGAGGTCACAGTGAACTTCTACTGTTGTGACAAGTTTGTCACCACATGTCATACATCACATATATCAATCATTATGGGTATGGCCTTGAAGATAACTTTGACCCTGGACATGACCCAGGTTCATTGTGTCAGGAACATCATTAGATATACTTGAATGATAATATGCATGCAGACATAAGTATCTTAGACATTAGATATACTTGAATGATAATATGCATGCACACATAAGTATATTAGACATTAGATATACTTGAATGATAATATGCATGCAGAACATAAGTATCTTAGACATTAGATATACTTGAATGATAATATGCATGCAGACATAAGTATCTTAGACGTTGATATCTATCAACATGACATCAGTGTCTTATGTAATATATGTCCAAAAGATGCAAGGTTGTGTGGGACATATGAAAATAGAGAAGGGGTAGTGCTTAACTTATAGCCAGTTACATACATCAATGTGCAGGAATTCCTTCATCTGATAATGGGACTAGAAGTAGCTCTGAAATGTTAACCATAAATAGTTTCAAATGTTTATGTTCTGCAAACTCCAAATATGAAATCAAAGACATTACACATTTTATTTGCATCCAAAACATCAAACAATACTGTGAATAATTACTCCGTCTATAACATTATAGCCATAAATCCTGTATTTTGGTGTCATCACACTATAAAATCTTAAGATTTTCAACAGATGTTCTCTTCACTGTCAACTTACCTCAAACTTGTTAGGCAAAGCATCTCTCAATGTCCCAGTTCTTCTGCGCAGCTGGGAAATCATGACTTCTTTCCAATAACCAACATCAATCTAAATGCCGATATTTTGGGGAGGTGGGCGGGATTACTCCTGATGTAATGGAGGTAGTATTCTTAGAATTATTCACAATAATAACTATTGTTAAAATATATTCCTTCGAAAACCCTACCTCTATTACATGTTAGCCAGTATACACAAGAGGGATCGGTAGAGCTATCCTAGATAGCAGTGAGATATCAACACTTATTACCCACGTGGTGAAGATACAGGTGGTAAGATACTAATCCCTACGTCACATGTGTGTCGTACAAGGTTGACCTTGTATTATTCATTTTGATTGGATAACCGTGTCCTCTGTCATACCGGGACTACTTTATTCATTCACAAAAAATCGTGAGACATCATTCATTTTGCAACTACAAGGCAGAAATGAAGCAATCTCATGAGAGCGAGAGGTATTTACAAACACTTTATAAAACCCAACAAGATAGTCACATGCATCAAATTTGGTTTACATTCTATATAAGTTATGCATAGAGCTTCTACAGACATTATAAAATCGATCTATATCCATTTACATTGTACATGATACGACTACCAATCAATAGATCGAGAGTCCTCATGAGCGAGACGCGCCCGACCACTTTCATTTTGATTTAACATAAAAGGATAAGCATGGTGATATGAAGTCAGTTCAAACCATCTGGACAGATATCTAGACCTATGTTTGATGCTACAGTTGTGCCATCAGTGTCCCATTCAGAGCGTATTTTGTGGCACTGTTTCGGGCGTTGTTTGTTCACGACTACACGACCAGATCACTCAAACTGAACATTTCCGATACAAATCATTTGAAAATTCCCCAGAAGTGTGACTGATTTCTCATAATGTGGCCCAAAATATCCCAAATGTGAACGATAACATTCCCTATCACTAGTGTAAAATGCTGTGAGTAGATCACTGTTGTCTTTTCTTATTCCGGTTGTGACTTTGCCCTTCGCTCGATGCTGTCACTGACATGCAAGCAGACTTGAGTTAGTTGATTTTCACGTCTTCAGTGTAGGGTGGTAAGGTTAACATGAATGTCTTTGGCGAACACTCTCATTTCCCTCTTCGAAAATGGAAGGGACATAATATATATTCAGCTGATAAATCAAGGAAACTGAACCATTTTGAATGCACAGACGGCACCCCTGCAGTTCGAGTGATGGAATGTTGGTCCGATATTCAAAGTGCGAAGCTAATGGTACTTTTCAAATTTTCTTATAGGTGTCCTGCGTACTAACAACATGGCGCTTGAATTACCATAAGTTGAAGAAATTCTGCCAAAAGGATCTTGAGCATCAGTGCTGTTATATTTGCCAACACAACTGCAGGTGCATGTTGTTAATGTGTATACATAGAAATGTCAACAATGCCCGTATATGAGCATATAACAATATTCATGCGCAACCAGATTTTGCAACCGGTTTCAGTCTGTATCAGTTTCAGTCAACGAATGAAAATTGTTATGTATTTACACTTAAATATATATTTAACACGGGTAATAAATAAAATACCACACTCATTCTCGTTAGATACCCTTTTTATGAAACTCGTGAACTTTCAGTGGTATCTGACCTCACTTTCGCTTGGTTAGATACCATAGAAAGTCCCCTTGTTTCGTAAAAATGGTATCTAATGAGAATGAGTTAGTATTCTCTATATAGAAACATTGGGAAAATGCACAATATCTGATACTTCCACTGACAATACTGTTGTAATGCCACTTCCATTACATCTCTTCTCCTGATATGACATCTCTTCTGGGTCAAATGACATCACCTCCATTTCTGTGGATGATCTCAGGTTCCTATGATGTCACTTCTGGTCTCCTGACATCACTTCCTTTTTATGATGTCACTTCCGGTTAAGTTGCAGTCACATCTGGCCATGACAAGGCTTAGTACTGCCATCACTTCTAATGGACCGTACATCACCTCCAGGGCTTCTAATGTGAGTCCTGCTGTTAACCTATGATCTGTCCCACTATAAGCTGACAAATGATCAAAAGGCTAACCTACCAGCCAAGCTTGTAGTTGCTGGATTCTCCGGCACACCCAAACCCCAAACAATCCACCCCACCCGCTACTTTTTTCTCAGAAAGAAAGGTGATCTGAGCTACTATCAAATTGTCACCTGAGCAGCCACAAAAGGCCACAGGGAATATAGCCCTTCAAGATCTGGTTGAATATCATGCAAGTAAAGATTTGTGAATGACTTGTTCAACTGAGACCAATTTTCACAACAGTAAATTGGTTGATGAGGCTCTTATCTCTTATCTCAGTTACCAAAGACTGGCATGGAGAGCTGTGGCGGCAGCTGCCAGATATAGTGGTCTTCAGTCATCCTGAAATTGTGGGCATCATGAAGGCCTTCTGTCTGAATACATTTTGCAGGAGATGAAAAGTCCATGTGTCATCCCAAAACTTACTGCACATCATTTGAATCAGAGGCGTCAGAAATGTAGGGTACGTCAGTACTGGATAATCAATGTTGGGTTTATGTCATATATTCTGACAAATCAAGGTTCCACGACCAAAGGAATTTAGTTTAGAGACGACCTAATGAGTGTTTTATGGACGTTAACATCATACAGCATTATGGTTTTGGGGGCGGGTCCATTATGGTGTGGGGTGGTATCACAATGACTTTCAAGATCATAATGCACATGCTCATTGTGTCAGGATTGTGACCTAGTTCCTCCTACAGCAAAACATAAAGGTTATTCCATGGCTAGCACTCAGTCCTGACCTTTCTCCATTGAACAGATCTGGGATGTCATTGGCAGATGTGTATGTCAACATCAAAATCCACTGATGGGTGGAACAACATGAGTAAAGCTGACATTGGTCAACTCATCAGGAGCACGCCTCCAACAATTCATGCATGTCTGGCCAACAGAGATGGTTTTAACGCATATTAGTGACATATTTTGAATTTGACCCCAGACCTCTTTAAAGACCTGGTGCCACCATCCCTTAACACCAACCATCAGAACCAATTTAGATCAAATCGCGTACTCCCCAGAAGATATGATCATAGCATTTCCACTTGGTGTAGTTATCCTTGTGAACCAAGGTGCTACCAAATTGGAGAATTTGAGACTCATACCTCTGTGTGTTGACTGTGAAACAACGATACTTTAAGCAACACAGATGAATGGGTATATGAAGATATGAGTCCTGAAGGCGATTAACCAGTCTTCCATTCTGAGAGTGGTTCTTACCTTCATTACTGACACTTGGGCAGACAAACGAGGTAGTCTTTGTTGAGGAACTTTCAAGTCTATTATCATAGGCATGTCTGACATATTGTTTTTTAGCACTAGGAAGACAGGAATAAAACCCTGTCGGGATATCTGAGAACTTCAGTGTACAAATTGCTCCCTTGTCTAGAAGAGATAGTAGTTGATAATTGAGATCTATAATCAAAGTCAGGTCGATATAGTTTCATTGAACTTGTGCTGCTTTGACCTGCCTGCCTCCCCCTCTATGACTTTATTGATTTCAAGAGTAGAGAAGGGGTGAGACGATCTCTACTTTCATGAAGGGGATAGAAAAGAAACCCTTCTTAATGTAAAGTGTCTCCTCCGGAATGATCGCAATGTTGCCTTGACAACTTGTTGGTTGCTTATGTGCCTTTGTAGCAAGGTTGATGTTTGAAACCTGTAATCTTTCCGCTGTATCCTGTCAAACTTCTTCTACCACCTTGGAAGTTCCTAGTTGGAAGAAGGCCGGCAAAATGATGAGACAGACTTCTTGGTAGGCTCTTATATACATGTACAGTCCATTGCAAGGAGATGTTCCCCTGTGGTATCAGCATCATCCACATTTGGGCAGATAGAATATCTTGCATCTTCATAATGCTCTTCAAAGCACTGTGGACAAAGCTTACTTCATCAAATATCATATTAATGAGCGTATCTCCTAGCATGTCATAGTTCTGATGAAGATGTTGTAAGAAGTGGCGCAATCCTGACGTAAACCAGTTGATGTATAAGCCAACCTCGATCATTTCTCTGTTAGCTACTCCCGTATCTCTTAAACTTGGACACTTGATATTACAAGTTTGTAGTAATCATCATCATCATCAGTGGAAGGGAGCTCTCAGAACAATGAGTGCATCTTGTTTGTGCACTTCTTCATCAAATGTATCAGCAATTTGTCATCCAACTTAACCTGCTGATGCTCTCATTAGCCTGTTTAATGACCTGGTCTGTGTAGCTAGGCCACAGCAGAGTATGGTACTTGATGGAAGAAGTTGCTGTTTCTGCCAACTCTGGTCACTCAAGCCTGTGGGGTGACAGTTCTTCCTATTCACTGGGTCATGGCTGAAACTTGTCGATCAGAGCTGATTCTGCTTCGCATCTTCCCTTTGACAAGCCAACTGGTAGGTTGAAAACCTTGGTCACATGGTGATGTTTTGTCTCTGCCTGTTGATTGGCGTGCAAACATCCTCTCTGCACAGTCAGCCAACAGCGATCAGTGAACATGAGTAGACGATGGATGACACTAGAGGGGGAGTGTCCTTGCTCCCACAATACGTTATGCCTCTAATCAACCAGGTAAGTACTATTTAGTTATGGTCTGTTAAGTTTAGAAAACATAATGAACTACAGTGTCATAACACTACTGAAAACATGTGTGTCATAAAAGTTTTCAGTGTTGATCCCAGGACACACAGGAAGCTGCCTAGAAGCACTGGGGCACGGAGAGACTGATTTCTTAACAAGTTAGAGGATAGCTGGCAGTGAAAAGGACATGTGTTGGAAATCGTACGATTTTATAGTGTGATGACAGACAAAGTACAGGATTAATGGCTATGATGTACTAGAAGTATTTGAAGGAATTATGCTATTTAAGGCTGATAATATTCATTAGATATAAACCTATCAAGGCATCAGGATATATATATACAAAACAACAGGTTTCATAGAACAGAATTCTGGTTCTTCATGATGTGGACAGGCATCGTCTTCTTAGAAAGCTTACCACCCTCCCTGAAACAGGATTAACATGTTTATTCACGGTAGAATGGAGACATGTATAAAACATATATTACACACATCGTTCATGACTTGAAAATGGCTTCATTTATTGTCAAACATTCAGGCCTATCTGATTTTGTTGAAAGTTTGGGGATGGGTCCCTCATCATGCATGACCAGAATATACCAGAGCAAAGATATTTGTTGTGTCCACTTGTAAGCAATGGTAAAACTGTTAAGTTTTAAAAGTTATATTCTTATGTTTCCAAGGCACAAAGTTAGAGCTGGGTTCATTTCGGTGAACTGGCAACAAGGTCCAAAAAAGGGAAGGGTTTCCTTTAGAGCATAACTCTTAAAACATCAATTTTGTAATTGTTTAGCTGTTTTTATTCTTGGGGGATGATTTGTGATAGAAATATTCAGAAAAATATTAGTAACATAAGTGTCAACCAACTTCTAAATGAAAAATTGTACCTACTGAAAACTAGTAAAATCCTAAAAAAAATCTATATTTGTATACATCATGCATTTACTGCTTGTTCTTGTCAGAGAAAGAGCTGCATGATTCAAAATTAGTAGTGCCCTTAAATTCTGCCGAGGGCACACCTAAAACTGTAATGGCACGGTGAATTCCTTACCTGCATGCCCCTATGGCACACTTAATTTATCGATGAAAGTGACTGACGAGTTTTTCTGTTGATAATTATGACTCGTATGTAAAAATAATTTTTAGAAATAGGTGCGAAAACAAATTGAATTTGCTTTTTGGAAAATGATGATCAACACGATTTAACTCTTTCAACACTGTAGGCCGGTACACCGGCCAAGAAGCCTCGAGTCCTCAGACACCGCAGGCCGGTAGACCAGCCAAGCTGTAGTCACGTCAAAATAGTATATAATTTTATGAACATACCTGTCATATCAATCATTTATTAAATTTTATCACATTTCACAATGTCTAAAATACGTATTCCATTTCGATTTGTCATTATTTATCCATAAATTAAAAGAGTATTCACTAGATCTATTTTCCACAATGTTATTGAAAATAAAATTCTCGGACACTTCGTCAACGGGTCAACATCGAACATGTCAAAGAGCAAAATAAAGGCCTGTCAAGCAAATCTTGTAGCAGATTTCGCCAAGAAAGCATCATTAGGAATACTTTTTTTATCCAATAACATCGCATGTTACAAATAGACTCTAGGTGAGGTTACTATCGTGTAGATGATAAAATAAGCTTTCTGATGGTGTGTCACATGGCAGTCTTCGACGCACATGTTATTCATACGATGCTTCGAAAACAGAGGTATTTCTTCATGTAACTGAGTGGACAGACACTATTATCAGGAAAATGATGACAGATATCATTCATAATTCTTTTTAAAATAATTTTCCGATTACGTAAACAATGAAAATAAAAAAAGACATAGGTAAAATTTTTGCTTCCTTGGTCCTTAATCTGGATGTTATGAATGTGTTAGGCTGAAAAAGAAGAAGAATTGGTTCTCAGGCAATAGTTTTTGAAAATATTGTGTGGATGAGCAGCTTTTTTGGTGTGTGTGTGTGTGTGTGTTTGTGTGTGTGTGTGTGTGTACAAACTAGTAAAAATCCAAATCCGTATATCGCTGTGTTAAAGGCGAGTTTTTCATAGCTGAAATTAGGAGGCTTTCAAAGGGGGGTGGGGGTCGTCTTATACACAGGGTTGAAGGGTTATTTTTTTAATGTTTCTTTTCCCCAACACAAACACATTACTGTGAGCACGCAACACTGGAAATACCATGTCAGCAAATCCTTGCTGAAGTACGCAAATTAATCATGTAATTACACTGTCTGGTTGTAAAAAGAGTTCATAATATTTCTGGATTTATATTTGAAATCTATTTTATTAATTTATTCAACATTTCATTCAATATTGTTTTGATTCATTTTAGCGAAGATCACATAACTCACTGTTATTTACAGCAACCATGGCCATATTAACGCTATTGGCGCCTTGAAATGAACTTTAGTGGATAGAGAATGGATATATATATCATAAATGCCATACATTGAATCACTGAAAGTCATATTTATCCCATGGCGACGGGAGCATTGACGGTGATGGGTCAAATTCTTCCATACAAAAAAATATTCGGCAATAGCGATCAGCTGAACCAATGTGCGACGCTTATGGTTATTAATTTATTTCACATGTATATATATATAGTAAAGCTACAACTTACATGATATTGGAATAAATTATTCCTGATAAATAAGTTATAGAAATTAAACCCAGTTAAAGTCTTAAACTGACGTACCGAGCCAATGCATGCAGTCTGGGGTGACACGCACCAGAGAGGTCAAAAGGTTGGCTCTGGACATGTAGAAGCATCAATGGCGTCTTGTGGCAGTGACCAGCTAAGCAACCACCAAAGGGCAAAAACTGTGGACTCCTTCCATGTCTTCTGGCACAACGTCTCGCAAGTAGTGACTGGCAAAGACTTTGTCTAAGCACCAGAAGCAGCCTTCCACAATGGTGTGGATGGAGCAATTACTGTGAAGCGCCATGGTAGAGGCGACCGCCTGAATCTAATGGGCGTTGTTGGCCCTCAGAGGATCCAGTACAGCAGCCTCATAGGCCTGAAGAATGATGGCGCGAAGCCATAGGGCAATCCTGTTGCGACTGACTTCCATCTCTGATGTCGTAGATACCGGGATGAAAAGGCGGCGACGTTGGTTCCTGACTGACAACTGACAACCATGGGACCATTCGTTAAGGTATGTGTTCTTTTCCTTTACCCTTAAAATAAGTTTGACAACCAGTGCGGCACTATCGACATATATTCATATTCTCAGTGGACAGTGTTTTATGATTATGTAGGATGTGTTACTTGTTTCTGTGATGTAAGATTATTTATGAAGATGCAACTACTAATAGGTAGGCCAAATTACTCAACTTAATATGTTAGTCTGTTACCTGACAGCATGAGCAGTGTCATGAAAGCCATGCCTTTGAAAGTTTGAATAGACATTATATTAGGCAAGATTTTGAGGATGAAATTTGGTAAATCTACGCTTGGTATAATTATTTAAATGTGAAATTTATTTTAGTAAATTGTATTTATTTACTTTTATAGTAATTATAGTACTTAATAAACCAGCCATGAGTTTGAAACTAAAAATCTAATATGCATCATATTTGTTCATATTTATTCCTTTAATTAAATATATAATTTTACATCAAGAAACTTGTTAGTTATGAGTAGAAATACTTTTTACATTTTTTTTATGAAGGTGACAATAGGGTGTTATGCAATGTAGAAAGCATGTGCATAAATTGTTGTGTAATTAACAAAAAAAATTTTTGTATATTAAATGTGAATAGATATAACAATGCAGATGTATTATTTTTTGCACTTTGGTAGGATTGCACTAAAATTTTACTCTCTACCACATGTACAGGATGACTGTATGGAAGTTAAGATGACAGAAATTAACAAGAAAGACACAAAAAAAAGACCACACCCTCATTAAAAAAAAAAAAATGTCTATAATTAAGCATAAAAAAGTTATAGTGTTATAGTGTCACAAGTCAATCAATAGTTAATCAAATAACCATGATAGCAAGGCAATACATTATATTGATTAATATTGCCCTCTCTCAAAACGTGAGTTATCTGTCCTTGGCGGCCGCTATAAAAAACATGATGTGCATGTGCTGGTCAATGGGTATCTACATCCGGGACATGTCACGCCTTTGAGAACATTAAACGTCAAGATGCCGTCAAAACAGCGATACTGTTGTATTTGTAGCAATCACTGTAAGAAATATGCGAATGGCTGGAAGATCACGATGCACAGATTCCCCGCAGATATATGACTGAGGAGGGTTTCGATTAAAAGGTGCAAACTTGTTCGTTCCAACTTTAAATATTCAAGAAATGACAGCATCAGATTATGCTGGGAACACTTTGATGGACATCAGTGACTGAGTAAACTCCCTCCTTTGCCAACTGTTTTTCCAAACAAGACATTCAAACTTTCGGTAAGTTATTTAAATAAACAGATGAATCTTACTTTAGACCTTAATGTTATTTCGTTTGCTCCAGTCATTTTGGTGCAACCAAAGTGTTATTGTTAAAGCAAGGTATTCCATTAGCATGATCAGGCTGTCCTACAACTTTAGGAGCCAAGACCCACGTATTGTACATATTTAGATCAAGTACTGAGATTAATGTTTAATATTTCTTATTATAGTCAGGATAAATTTGGCTTTAATAAAATTTATACATAATTATACATGACCTCCAAAAACATTTTGGTAAGTAAGAAAATTAGATAAAATTAGATAATACCTTTCTGAAAAATATCCCAGCTTATGTTTCATTATCTTATCTTCTTCTACAGAAAGTGTCCCATGTTATGCCTGGAACCACATGCGAGACTGTTTAGGATCAAGGTATTGGCGAGGATCTGCACATCAACACAATCAACGGTTAGAGATACCAGTTCAGGGTACTACCATTCGGCATAACCATAGCCCCATGGTTATTCATCAGGATCACCAATCCCATCATCGGATTCGCCCATATAAAGATCATAAGGTTACACGGTTACATAGACGATTTCCTATCGGCCGATCAGGACAAATCGCAAATCAGATTAAATACTGTGTGCCTCATCCAACTACTAACACACTTGGGATTCCTGGTTCACCCTAAAAAATCAGAGCTAGTACCCACACAGGACATCACCTACATAGGCGCAAGATTTCTACTCAACAAGGGCTTAGTAGCACCTCCAGAGGACAGATATGCAAGAGTAGAACACATGATAACAAGCACACTCGATCAGCCCATCAAATCGAGACGCTGGTGGATGTCTTGCCTAGGCACGCTCACATCTATCGAAGCCCTAACCTACAGAGGCAGGCTACAATTATGGCCCCTGCAGAATTGGATGAACACCACCAAAAACCTAGAGCTTGAAGCATTAATTCAACCTCCAAAAGTTCGAATCTCAGAATTTCATTGGTGGCTGACCCGTAAAAATGTCATGCCAGGTATTCAAATCCCATACCCCACCCCCCTACATCAACCCTACACAGATGTGTCAGGAGAGGGATGGGGTGCCCATATGGACGATGTTACCATACAGGGAAAATGGTCCTCCCAAGAGAAAGAGTTACACATCAATTGTCTAGAAATGAGAGCGATATATCTAGCCTTAGAAGCATGGCAAGATCGTTTACACCACTCGTCAGTGAAGATCGCTATATACAACTCGACCGTGGTCGCTTACATACAGCATCAAGGGAGCACAAAGTCTCAGCCTTTACTGAAGGAGGTTACACGTTTATATGCCTTGGTAGACTCAGTGAGTTGCAGAATCGAAGTGAGACATGTACTGGGCAAGCTAAATATCCTTGCAGATTACCTATCCCAGAAAAACAAGATAGTACCCACGGAATGGTCACTACATCCCGAAGTATTCAAGTGGATAACCCACCTATGGGATACTCCAAACCTAGATCTATTCGCCACATGTCTCAACAACAAACTACCAGTCTACGTCAGCCCCGTACCAGACCCGTTAGCTCTACAGGTCGACGCTTTATCCATGGAATGGGAGGTAATATTTGCGTACGCCTTTCGCCCATGGGCTCTCCTAGACAGAGTACTGAAGAAAACAGAGGAAACAAACTGTGTCATAATCCTCATAGCCCCGGCATGGCCGAACAGGGCTTAGTTTCCAAGGTTACTACAACTCCTAGTGGAAGAACCTCTGAAACTCCCAGTATGTCACGACCTATTGAGACAACCAAAAACAGACATATTTTACGCCCACCTCGACAACCTCCATCTTCACACTTGGAAGTTATCTCGAATAAAATGCAAGCCGACGGTTACTCTAAATCAGCTACACGAAGAGTGGCAAGCTCATTGAGACCAGCATCATCTGCACTATACAATAACAGATGGGACAAGTTTGTCGAGGCAAGAATGAGAAAGCAGTTAAACGGGGAAATAACGTTACCTATAGTGGCTGAATTCTTGCTCTATCTCAGTCCTCATAATAATCTGATTCAGCATGACTGTGCGCGTGTCTGCTGTGCGAGGATGCGCTGTCATATTCAGCCTTAGATATCTTTTGAATCTCGTGTTGTGCGACGGATTATTTTATATATTTCATGAGACATTGATTGCATACGTTTGTCAATCATTACAGATATGGAATTGGTTATTTTTTCACGTCTCTTTAGCCATACCGTGTCCTAACAGTCTGCTGGCTGGACAGTTGGTCAGTCAGCTGGGTTGCCGTGGGTGGATGGCTGGTCCTTGGCCCGTACAGTATTGTCTCACAGTAGGGAAAAGTCTGCTGGCTTATACAGGGCTGGTTGGATGGCTGGTCAGACGGCTGACCGTACTGCTCAGCTGGCTGGTCGGTACAGTCGACTGGGGTAGGCCCTACAGCTGTGTGCATTGACAGATGGCAGTCCCCCATGTGGTCTCGTGACTGGGAGACTTATCTTCGCCAGAGCTGTCTCATTTGCACTCTTCATATTCTCCAGTTCTTCGTCCGTCTTGGCGAAGATATTCTTCATCATCTCCTGCTGTTCACTAAAATGTTGTTGAATTAGACTCAGGGAGAATGCAGGAGATGGTTGATCAACTGGAGTGGGAGGAGCTGGGGAGGAAGCCGATGTCTCGGCTGTGATGTCCTCCACCTGTACCCAATGACACAACTTCAAAGAATTTGGATGCAATGGTCGGAAGAAATTGTATCTGAAATCATTATTTCATCAGGAATAATATTTTCCAATATCATGTTATTTTAGTTGCAGCTTTCACTATATACAGGGGGCGTTCAATAAGTTTTGCAACTTCAATATGAGACAAAGTTGCAGAATATCTTTTGCACTTTTATTTTTCAATATAATGTCCATTCACCTCAATACACTTATTCCATTTGTCCTTCAAGCTTTTAATACCACTTTTATAGAAATCCGCAGATTGGCCCTCTAACCACGTCTCTATAGCAGCCTTATGTCCTCGTGATCCTGGAAGTGTCTTCCACGTAGGGCAGATTTCATTTGCCGGAACAGGAAAAAGTCACTGGGGGCTAAGTCTGGGCTGTAGGGTGGGTGATTTAACTGTTCGAATCCACATTCACATATGGCGGCCTATGCAATTCTTGACTTGTGAACTGAAGAGTTGTCATGCAAAAGTAGAATACCACGTGTTAACATCCCACAGCGTTTCTGGCGAATTGATTTTTGCAATTCTTTCATTACATTGGCATAATACTGTCCATTGATTGTAGTTTTTGGTAGCATGTAATCAATCAGTAATATGCCTCTTGCATCCCAAAATATGGCCATTACCCTGCCAGCCGATGGTTGAGTACAAAACTTCCTCGGAGGTGTAGAATTGGGGTGTTTCCCTTGCATGGATTCCAACTAAGTTTCTGGGTCCCAGTGGTGGATCCATATTTCATCACCTGTCACCAGATGAGAAAGATATCTTCATCAGCAGTATAGAGATCCAGGAGGTCTCGATAACTTTCAGTTCTCTGATGGCCATCTTGAGCTCTGAGGTTTCTAGGTACCCATCTTGCAGATACCTTGGACATACCAAGATGCTCATGAATAATGGTTACAACAGTTTGAACTGATATTTGGAATTCCCTAGAAAGTTCAGATACTTTCACTCGTTGGTCGGACAATACTTTTATTCTTTCCGGTTGGGTGGCATCTGAAAGCCTCCCTGACCTTGGGTCATTGTCTATGGACTCCTTACCCCTTTTAAACTGTAGAGACCAACAGCAAATAGTCAGGAGCATCCTTACCCAACACTTTACACATGCGATCATGGTTTATTTTTGCTTTGCATCCCTCCTTGGTAAGGAACTTTATTACAGTGCATTGTTCATGTTTAAGAGAATCCATGATTGTGACCACCCTTAGGTGAATGAAGCCATGACATCTAACTCATTGTTGTGTCTGGAACTTGTTATGACACGTGTCAACCTGATGTTATGACAAGTGTCACACCTGCCACAGGTTGACATTGATTGTGTAAACACAAATGCCCAAGTTGCAAAACTTATTGAACACCCCTCGTATTTTTAAAATTATAAGAACCATATGCGTAGCGCTTTGGTACAGGAGATTGCTATTGCAGGATATTTTTACGTATGGAGCAGTTTGACTGGTCACCCTTGCCACTTTACCATGCTTCATGTATTTCGATTGCGAAAACGTTATGTTGACATTCAATACCGGTGGTCAAGCTGCCTCAAATATGACTTTTCAGGAGTCAAAGTATGGCATTTATGATATTTGTACCCATTCTTTTGCAACTAAACTTCGTTTCAAGGCGTCAAATTACGGTAGTCTGACAGCGGTTGCTGTCAATAACAGTGAGTTGTGCGATCTACTGATTGCTTCGCTGAAATTAATGCAAACATTATTGAATGAAATTTTGCATAAAATTAACAAAATATATTTAAAACATAAGTCCAGATAAGCAATGAACACCTTTTTATAACCAGATTGTATCATAATGGGATTAAATAGCTTACTTCAGTTTGGGTTTGTTGACAGGTGTTTCCAGTGTTATGTGATACTGATACTTTTAGATGGGGTAAATATCGTGTCATTGGAAAACTTGAGTTTATTAAGTAAATTTTGGGAGCCATGCTTTACTGTGCGCTATAACCGAGTTAGCGCCATATTGAAGAGTGCAAAAGCGAGGGAACACAGTATTAGCATACAAAGGCAACATTTCGGGGATAGCAGTAGGGTTATTCCCATTCTAATTCTAACTTTAACATACAATATTATAGCCTGTTTTTTTTATTGTTACAACTCTAAAGATACTGACAAGATGCATTTCACATTTTTGTTTGATTTCTGTGCAGGGAAAAGAAGTGCCACAAGTCATTGTATTCAAAACAACAAAATGTGACTTATCAAACTATTTATTCTGAACAAGCAGGGTTATGTCCCCAAAAAATTTATATTTGTTTTGAATTGTAACATGCTTGTTCCACTTTGAGACAAGTCGTAAACGTATTTGGAAAAAAACGTGAGTGTGGTCAACAGTAACATAGTCAACAGATAATTTCAACGCATCCCTCTGTGGACATATTCAACATATCAACATGTCACCTGACTTTACTAAATGTGGGCAAGACCAACTAGAAAATGATGAACCTTTGAATTGCTTTTGATGAGAATTGGGAATATACCTATTATATACCTAGCCAACAAGCAACCTGAGGCTGTAACACATTGAAGACTTTATTCTAGATTTAGACCTCGATTTTTAGAGTTTTAAGAGTTCTTTCTGAAAACAGGAAATTCTATTTGCCAATATTTGAGTCACATTTTCCATGGATTATTGTTGCTTCTGCTAATCTGACAAAACAATGTTGTAGCTATGAATACTTTACTTATATCTCTGGGCAGAAATCCTCATAATGTAGTAAATAAGAGTGAAGCTTTGTTGTTTTGTTTTGAACTTTCTGAACACAACAGTTGATTCAAGTGTATAGTGTATTCTTAACCAAAAATATATTTAAGCATATTCACTAAACTTAATCAAGATAGGATGCGTAAACAAGATTGAGCAAAATTTAATGTTAGCGGCCCACTGGGGCATAGTCCATGGTCCATGACAAGTGAGTGACTGAGTGTTTGTTTATAGTCTTATGCAGCTTTTAGCAATATTCCCACAATATCACGTGGGAAACATCCGAAATGGGCTTCACACATTGTACCCATGTGGGGAATTGAACTCAGGTCTTCGCCGTGACGAGCAAACACTACCCCAAGACCACTAGTCCATGATGAGAAGGCTATATATATATGAACAGATACTGATGTATACGGGCGGTCGGTTAGCCTACCCAGTGGTTAAAGCGTCATGCCAAAGACTCGGGTTCGATTCCTGACATGGGTACAATATGTGAAGCCCATTTCTGGTGTCCCCCGCTGTGATATTGCTGGAACATTGCTAAAAGCGGCGTAAAATCAAACTCACTCACTCACTGATGTATAAGACCTATATGGAAGCATTTTCAGTGTCTGGACCTAATCAAGCACATGGTGGCCCAGACCTCCCGCTGTACTTACTACTGCAGTGCAGGGAAATGGCACTCTTCAAAGTCTATCATACAGTTCTTAAACGAGAAGAAAAAACATGTCCTGTCTGGATGGGTTGACAAGGAAATGCGAGTATCTGACGAAGTGAGTGACATTTTTATGGGCTGTCAGTGTGCTATGGATGAACGACTGCGGGTTGACAACAATATTTGCCTAAATTTCCAACAGGGAAATAAGTCTACATAAGTAAAGAGGTTGTATTAATGGTATAGTATTATGTTCCCTCAATTAAGATACATATTGTTTGTGTATTAAGGAACATTCTTATTCAAAAGGCACATGCATGTGTCGTTTTTATCATTGTATTTAGATCTAAGTATAAAGATTCCAAATTTGATGCATCAGTGACAAAAATTATGTCCGATGTAATTCCTTATTTTGACTTGTAGCATATGTTCCCGTTAGCAATTTTATTATTATGGTATAACAAAATTATTTTGGGGCAAAATTGTGTAAAATCTAACGTTTTTCCTTTGCAGTAAGTAAGTGACTTGGTTCTAATCATTTGGTTTCTGAATACTACAATGAAACAATATCATATTGGTTTTGCAATGTTCAAGTGCATGAGTGAGTTAATATTTAAGGTCATATCGGCAATATGTAAGCCACAACAATGTTCAAGAAAAATAATCATTTTATCACGTAAATATAACTAACAGCTAGCAGAAACTTACCTGGTTAGTTCGTCCCTTGCTTGCAACAGACCTTCCAACACCTCGGCTGCCTGTAGTGCACACAATTACATGGTTGCTATCAGATTTGTAATCAACTTTATTTTGCAGGTAATTATATACCGGTAGAGGATTCTCACATGAGGTAGAATGTTGTCCCTAGCACCCCATTGCTTGTCGTGAGAGGTGACTAATTTTGGACAGGTTCTGTGATTTGGTAGATGGCATTTCAACAACAAATTGGGTGACTGTTCATAATATCAATCACTGGAATGTCTGATCCACACCACTCGATTATGTACATTCTGCCATCTTTCAGAAAACTGCTAAGTGCATGCACTTTCATCACAAATTTGCAAATCCACCATTCACTTCTCAAACACTAACAACGTAATCATTGCCTGTGTGCAATCTGCATGTGAAACATGAACACAAGGCCTATAAAAGCATAAAAATACATACTTTTTGTTTACCTGTCTATTTTATCTAGGTGACTATACAACAGCAAACACATGCTGCATCTGAGGGAAGTAGGAAGAAAAAAATTGGGTGCCTCAAAACAGGTGAATCCAGGTTGGCCATTGCCAGGGCGTTTCATGCATCCCCAAGCATCATAGTGAGTGAGTGAGTTGGGTTTAACGCAGCTTTTAACAGTATTCCAGTTATATCACAGCGTATCAGATTAATGTTGGAGGAGAGCCGGAAGTGATGCAGGTCTCAGACATTTACCACTTCGCTGAAACCCACATCCACAGGTATGGTACTAACAAACCTAGAAACATAATCATGGCGAACTGGGATTCAAACCCACAATCATAGGTTTGTGTCCCAAGGGTGCATGGAATCATTACCAACACCAAGGGACAACATGTTACTTTTCCAAATCCAGTGTGGCTTCATGTGCCCCCACCATGGCCTTGGACTGTTACATCCAGGTTTGTCACCAATGGCAAAGGTCCCACACAGCAACCTCTACAGCATCCGTCATACCAAGTTTGCATAGAATATCAGTCTAGATGGTGAGGAACCATCAATGTTAGGCAAGTCTTTGAACAAAACAGCCTGTTTGATGTGTCTTTTTAATGGACCAACATCACAACTATGTCAGTGGTGTTGTGTCCACAGTGTGGCTTCACCAGCAATAGAAAACTGTGTGGTTCAGTGATGCATCATATTTTTTGCTTGTTTTTTGTAAAGACATAAACATTTACTATTTGCCCCAAACTGAATACAGGAAGTTGATAGATTTGGTGAAACTTGTGTGATGGTGTGGCCAGCAATCTCAAACAATTGTAGGACGAACAGTGTTTACGTTGAGGGCATCTTAAAGGGGCACTGATCTAACGCATTTCCGCGGACTGGTTGTTGCCTTTGTTATTGTTTTTCCCCCTTGAGTACCCGGATGATACGCAACGCAACTGAGCGTGACCAGAGACTGGGCTACCGTCTGCAAGTACAGCTAAATAAACTTTGGAGGCTGGAGGCAATATTTGTTTTACGCATTTTTGAACACTGATTGGTTAACTGTGATCTATAAAAATTTCTTCAAAGGGCGCATGTTGATTAATTTCTTCAGCCTAAACAAACAGACAAAAAGAACGGTGGAGCTCATCGGATGTCGTCATTTGGAAATACCCCAGGCGGTTATAGTTTAATATAAAAAAAAGTATCCATGCAGTGAAAGCATTTTCGGATTTCGGATTGCGTCGATAATACGATTACTACTCCCTTGATGTCATCCACGTTTTCTGGTATAACCCTACACTTGTGTATTTGTCGTCATTCACTTGATGCTCAGTTAATGAATTTATTACAGGTACAATTAGTGGTAGCACCACTTAGATTACCTGACAAAGGTTCCCATTTGGCATTTATTGTGTCTGGGGAAATTATTCAATCTAAATCCAGGTTTGAAGTGAGGTGAAATTCATGTTATGTAATATGCACGTGGCAGCCCAGCAAGAGGTGAATGATCGGTTGATTTACTTATTTTTGTAAATCAACGGATCGTTCCTAGTCATCAAAGGAATATTACAGGAAATACGTTGATTGATTAATCACTGTTATCTTGCACAGTGGATATGTCAAAAGTGAGTGTTTACATGTCTAGGTTTACTAAAACAAAGGGAATACACTCATATCATGGCGTGAAGTGCTGATGTAAAAACAACATACTTTGTTCAAAGGGTTAACTGATAATACGTTGATTGATTGCTCATTGTTATCTATCACTCAATGGATTTTTTTAGGAACCGTGGACGTTATGAAAATAGTTGTCACGTGGGCTTTCTCAGCCGACCTTTGAGACTTGACACCTATGTGAAACACCTGAAACAATCTAAGTGATCAGTTGAGAAACGAACACGGGTTATAATATTCCGAAACGATGTATATCTTGATTGTTACAGAGACACGTGACATCGAATAAGTTTCTTTGTACAGCTAAAAAAATCTGTCCAGATTGATTTAGACGATCAAAAGGGCCTACAAACATCACAACAGATTATTATGTAGGATTAGAAGCCAAACAACACAGAAATGTACTTTTCAGTCTCTTGGTGATGACATTAAACATCAAAATGTTTGGAATTCGTTATCATAATAATACAGATGGAAATGTTTTTCAGTCACTTTGTTAAATAACTGAATATTTAGGCGTTAAATAAATTTTAAAATGTTACACATTTTGACAAAAATATACACACTATCAAAAAGCAATGCTCAGGTGAAACTTTGTGTTGCAAGTCAAAATAGTGTAAACGAAAATCGCAAAATTACCAAGCAAGTGACTTATCAAAACTACGTCACCATTACCGATGCTACCCACAAAGATACTTACATTTCCTTATTATCTCGAAAACTGTATTTCATTTTGTTGATCAATGTGACCATATGCCCTTATTACTACCCATACAAGTGACTAATGCGCTTACGAATGGCGCAGCAGAGGTCGCGAACTAGTCTAGATTTCTGCTATACATCCGGGTACTCACTGGGAAAAAACAATAACAAAGGCAACAACCAGTCCCGGGGAATTGCGTTAGATCAGTGCCCCTTTAACTGCACAATAGTACTGTGGTGAAATTCTGAAGCCACACCTCGCTCCCATTGTGCAGAACATCAAAGCCATATTCCAGCATGATAATGCCACACCACACACAGCGCAACTCACAATGGCATACCTACACAAAAACAACATTCAGGTCCTGGCCCAACTGATTATCACATTTGAAGATCATCAAACATTTCTGGGATGAGTTGGCTAGATGGGTGCAGACTCTGCCACAACTAACACTGGCACTACAGGCCGACTGGGCCACCATTCCCCCTACTTCTCATTGTTTGCAGGGCATAGGATATCAGGCAGTTCTTGACTTTCCAGGGTGGAGATACTGACTGCAGATTACTAAGAAAGTGTTATCCCAAACATACTATTTGTTACATTTGACCAGTTGTCAGACTTGGTGGCTGAGTGGGTTAGATCACTGACTTTGTGTGATGGCAATTAGGTGCCTCTGTGTGGGTTCAAATCCACATGTGACTCAACCAAAAAAAGTACTAGAATCTGTACTTTACTAAGAAAGTGTTATCCCATATTCAACATTTGTGCAGATGGCCTTGACCTTTGCCTTTCGACATGTGATGTCGGCAACTAATGTCAACAGTTGTAGCATGTGTCACATGTGAACATTCAGCTGCTTTCTGTTGATCCATGTAATGAATCCATCAATGTCACCAAAAAGTAAATGTTTCTTTTGGGGTTATATTTGAAACAATTAACAGAATCTTAGCTGGACGCTCAGCAAATACTGCTAAACTGAATCTTGGTTGGTACTTTGTATAATAAATGGCATGAGTGGTAAATTCCATTTATCAATTTCACTGTAACCTTTCCCATTTTCGAAACAAATACTTTAAAATTGTTGCAATCTTACAGTACATAATACATAGAAACTCAACATTTCCTCTGATATGTGTATACCCAGAAATTAATTAAGCACCCCTTGACAAAATAAAGAACAGTGAAATACACGTTTTTACAAATTCAAGTTTCATGAAACTCATTCAGAGAATGGCTGTCGATTTCGTGTATAGTCACGAAAATAACTGACTGTGTCACCTAAACACACTGACATATGAACAAGAAGCATGAAACCCTCGAGTTTCAGGAAAAACACTTAGATACTGATGCAAATAAGGTTATATAATGTGGCAATTATCTGACTGTTTAGTCAGCACATGTAACCATGGCACGCAGGAGGCGCCAGGTAAATTATTGGCATGCATTACACAGGAAAGAACTCTGGCTTCCCAACAGGCATCTGTCCATCAGAACTGTTCGAAACCAGCTAAAATACTTGAAGTAGCAAGGGGTCATCAGACGTCCCTTGTTAACTGCTCATCAATAGAGACTTTGACTGGCTATGTGTATTGCTCGACCTCATTGGAATCTGAGGAGATGGCGACAGATCCTTAGATCTGATGAAAGCAGATTCTTGCTGCAGGTTTGGAGACAGAAACACTGCGTATACTCCAAGGAACTTTGTACCTAGATTCCCGTATTGTGGAGGCTCTGTCATGGTTTGGGGAGCAATATCTCATGACTGAAAACTGGACATGTTAACATAATGAGGCAATCTCAACGGTGATCGTAACATCCAGGACATCCTCAATCCTGTTGTTGTTGTTGTTGTTGTTCACATGCTGCATGTGATTGCATTTCTTCAAGGACAGGCTATTACTTTGCCTTGGCCCGCAATGAGTCCAGATTTATACACATTGGAACATGTTTGGGACATTCTTGGACTTCAGCTGCAGGCAATGGATCCACCAGTACAGAATATGTAGTCCAGGCACTTAGGGGGATATCGTGCAGATGTGTCTACAAGCATCAAATTTGGCACAGGTGTAGACCAGAACATACTAAATTCATTTTTGGAGGGCGCCAAAGCTGGTGATCATTGGGGCCGCCATATTGGCAAAATCCAAGATGGTCCCTATTGGATTTTGTCCTTTCTTAATAACCAAAAGTCATAGGATCATCAATGAAGGCTCTTGTTAAAGGTTTTTTACCTTAAGGATTCCAAATCTGAGCTTTGTTTTGACATAGAAGTGCGTTATGTCCAATTAAGTGATTTACTTGTATCCTCGAGAGTTGTCCAGTATGGTGACCAGATACCACCGTCTTCCTTTTGCCACCCCCATTCACTGAAGCCAGGGATTTTCTGACGACCTGAGGCTGCTTGATTCCAGTGAAAGTTTGCCTAAAGCATTGCCCTTTTTATGTGTTCAAACAAGGCTGCCTGAGTGGGTGGTGAATTCTCAGTTGTAAAAAGACGATGTCTGGCTTTGTTGACTTTAGCCAAACCACACCCCTTACTAAACATGATAACTACAAATCGTTCCAATTTCTGCATGTGAAGACTCAAGGCTGAACAGTTCTGGTTGATTGGTTCGAGTCGCCAGAGTCCTGTTGTGTTTTGCCAAGATGACCAGTCAGTCTTCTGGCCACACCCAAGGAGCTGTGATGTCATGTCGCACCCTGTGATGCAATGGAAAAGCGGCAATGTCAGAGATCATGAAGGTCCAAGATAGGAAGAGATATCATGGATTGCAAATTTTTTCCCGCTACCGAAACACACCCACAGCTCTGACAGTGTAGTGAAGAAGCCACCACATCACCATCAACAATACGAACATTGGTGGCCCTGTGCTATAGCAGTCATGCTTTGGCCATCCCCAGTCATAGTCCATGGACCTGTATCCCGACGCTGATGTGTGAGGGATTTGAGGTTGTTTTCTGGGTTGGTATCCCCAATGGCATCTATTCGCGTAACTGTTGCGGTTATCTGCATGATCTGCATTTTTTGGGTGAACTCTGTGTTCATGGTTTTGACGCAGCCTCTTCACACGAGAACTACTACAGTAGCTCCTACATGTTTTGTGACACTCAGCATTATGGGATCGGATGCATTATTTAGTTGATCAAAGAAGACTGTAATATCAGACTGAACGGCATTGATTTCCTTAAAGTCAGTCAGGTCTCTGCCAAGAGTTAAAAGTCCTTCTACCTTTGGTGTTTGCAACTCTCCATGTTTATCAGACTGGCATACACAGCAATGTTCCCAATTGATACTTTCCATTGTTGGCACAATATCACAGGTACAATTTAAAAAAACAAAAGCTGGGAACATTGTTTCAACACGACAGTGCCAGGCCCCATACTGCAAGACTGACTTGGAACATACTAAACCAGCAGAATGTTGACGTTTTGCCCTGGCCTGCCCACTTGTCCGATATGAATCCTATTGAACATCTGTGGGACCATCTTGACAGACAGATTAGAGCATGCCATCAGCCTCCCGTCAACAGACAAGAATTGCAGCAGGCCCAGTAGTATAGGTAATGGTACGATCCGCAACTCCACTGGAGCCAGATTTATATACCTATACTGCTACTACAGATGGAATTTTTTATGTGTAAATGATGATGCGATTCAACGATAGTCATGAGATTAAACTAAATTGACTCTAGCTCACCACCACCTGGAGTCAATCAATGCTTCTATGATATAAATTTTTCTAGGTAATGGGGGTTCTGCCGCAACTCCACTGGAGCCAGATTTATATACCTTTACCACCACTACAGGGGGAATTTTTTATGTCAAAATGATGATGTGATTCAACGATAGTCATGAGATTAAACTAAATTGTAATGAAAATATTCTCTATTATTTTTACTAATACGTACACCATTATTTTTAACAAAGTGATATTCAACAAGTTCTTCGTTCATTTTACTAGGAGACCAGACTATATACTCTTCTTGGTATTTGGAAAGAAACAATTGATGACCGTATTTGGTTGGTTTGACATCACTGATATAATATATACCTTGTGGTAATTCTCTCCATTTGAAAATTTTGTCCGTGAGCATAAATGTTACGATAGCTTTTTCGAGTTCTTCCTTTGTTGGTTTGTAATTCTCCATTATTATATACTTATGTAAGCATTCTTCTAAATGTGATCTAATGATAGTAAGCAATCTATTTTTAATCTCAAACCAGTTCTTTGGTTTTGGGATGGAATAATTGACTCGCTTGTTTTTGGATTGTTTTTTCTCGTCTTCGCTAATACCACTGGTCTTATGAGAATTGGATCGAATCTCCTGCTTCATTGCGTTGTATTTGGTGAGTTCTCACAGCACTAAACGAAACTCATCCTCGGATATCTTACAATCAGCCATTGCTGTTGAAATATGATCCTCAATGCTGTTCAACTTTGCTTCGGCGAGTATCCGTATATTATCGTGTTTTAATGCTTTCTTTTGTAACCTACGAGAAATGAATTTCATCGTTATTCCTGCCAGTCCTGAGACTCCAGACGCTTTTTCATGCCAAGTACGATAGGCGGGGCGATTATAGTTGATAATAAACCAACACCGGCTGCACCGAGTCCCATGCCAGCTGTCACAAGTGCAGTATCAACTCCGTCGAGAGCATTCACGGCTCTGCGATACTTTATATACAATCCAAGGCTAAACTCCCTTTCCTAACCTATTCGATGTTTTATGTCGCTTATTTGATGTAATCGAAATCCATCAACAGTATCCATCTTTTCAAATGCCTCATCGAGCGCCGGATATAAACTCATAGTGTATTTTATTATATCATATAATAGTGTTTAATTGGTCTTGCTTAAATGTTTTGAGAGTATACATCAACCTTATCAAATGTATAGTATACGGCATGAATATCTTAGTAAGAGAAATGCTGTCACTTTTAATAATTTGGACCCCCTCAAGGGTTGCAACGGGTGATGCTCCAATATGAATAATACTGCAACGTTGACGTTGGAGTTTCTTTAGCCATTTAATTGATTGACCTGGTAATATTTCGAAGGCATTTTCCGGTGCATCTCCAAACAAAACTTCAATAATAAGTGTAGAAATATTAGGTATTGCACTCAAGTTCTGTTTAATATCATTGAATTCAGTAACCAAATTTAAACCAACATTTTTTACTGCTGGACGACTAAATAACATATAACCTGGGTTTTCTGGCAGGGGAGAGACTAACACACTTTTTCGTTTTGACGGGATATAAGCTGTGAGTACGATCCCACTATTTATTATCTTAGTTAAATTATGTGCCTTACCCATCATCACATACGGTGGGGTAATGACGATATTCAATAGCCACTCAAAGTTTGCTTCAACCATAGTCCATTTATTATCACCGTTGAGAATAAGATTGTACAAAGTGTTTTTACGGAGTCTACTAACGTCGACATCGCTGAAATCTCCTAGATTACCTGTGAATGTAACTTCTTTCCGCTTGTATACATTATCGTGTAAGTGTAAAGCGTATAACTTACCATCGGTACCGGGTTTACCGAATCCTTCTGTGTCTCCGAGATCGGAAAGCGCAATTGTATTAAATTGTCTGAGTGTTCCAGGGCCTGATGAATCAACCATTATTTATAATATGGAGTGTTACACTTAAGTATCCTATATGTACAGGTTGATGTTTTACATCTAATACAGAAATTTTGAGGTCTGAAATAATACCACGCTTTAATTTTTTATATTGTAATGTTGAGAAAGATTCCGTTCTACCGCTATTGTATTTTTCATCTTTGGCTGGAATAGATCTGAGTAGAGTTGAAGGACTTTCTAGTTGAATATTATCCGTTGTACTGACCTGATCAAGATGGATGCACAACTCTTTATAGGGAACTAAATCGGGTAATTTAACTCCCTGTGCGGACAAGAAACACTTCCTTTTCTCCAGCATTCAAAATCAGCATCCCATTCGACTCATTTTGTGTGAGACTAATTTCATTAGGCTTAAAAATTTCATCATTGAGTGAGCATACGCTGTAATACCCATCAGGTATAATGTGTCATTTACTATTTATGTTTACACTAATCCAAAACATATTATTACCTCTCACAGCACTTATATTTGTCCACCTCGGGTAATACGTTACATTGCATAGAGCGACTTCAAGTTGTCCATCCGAGTTATCCATAGTATGAAGCAGTTCAATAGGCTGACCATTTGTTATTCCCGGGAGTGTGACATACATATTAAATATACAATGATACTATATCATAACTTAAATATGAAATCAACTTATATTACTAATCAGTCGATTTTAGTAAGTGCCCCTGGAGCTAATTTTTTGGTTGAATTCCCTGATATCTTTGAACAATACAGGTTCACGGCAACTAGTGATAAAATGGTGCACGATTGGTTTCACAATCCGATGCAATTTTGGCAGAACCAGTTAAACTTTGCCATATGGTGTGCCACAACAGGATGTGGTGTATCTCTTTATACCCCAGGATTTGAACTAAATAAGTCTGTTTTATCATTTCACGTGTACTATCAGATTAGACGTATACTTAAAGAAATTAGTGCTCCATTACCGCAGGATCGAGCATGGAATGCATTAAATAATCCGTACAATAGGTGGGCATTCGAACGTATTTGCCAGGAATTTAATATTGCTACGAGTAAAGATTGGCGTCTGAGTGGAGTTAACCATGGTCTAGGTATTCCGTACGCTGGTGCACACTCTGTTAAAGAAGTCAGCGATGATTTACTGAAAAGAGGTCGGCTTCTTCCGAGCTGTGCTCTCTCGAGTAACGAGTGGAGAGATGATCGTATGAACTTTAAGGGTGGTGTTGCTTTCACCTTCCAAAACGTTGAGCAACCACCTGGAAATGCTTGGAATGAATTTCTTAATGATAAAACAGAAAATAATTTTACTAACCCAGGATTTGTTAGAGTTAATGAATCAATAAGAACTTATGTATGGGCAATTCTTGGTGCACAATCACAAACACATACAGGAATCATTGGTTCTGGGACGGCGCTCGATGCGCTCGATGCGCAAAAAGTTTGTTGCAAATTAATTCACCAGTTGACATACCATCTTCTATAAAGCGTTATCAAGATGTATTACAGTACGCTCAATCCAAAGTAGACTATGTTTATGCGCCGGGACTATACATGTCTCCGAGTAATATGGAACTTAAGATCGGTCAAGTGATCGGTTATAATAATAAAATTGTTATTGCTACCGATCAACAAAAAAACAGGTATAAATTCAGATATTAACACCGAATTAATAAAGCAAACAAACACAGGCGAAATGGGAATAGTCAAGCCACAGACACCACAACCATCTACTAACGCACAACCACATGTGCCACCGCATACTGTAGTTAAAAATCAACAACATATCGATGAAAAAACAGCGCTTATAGTAGGTGGAGTCGCGGCTGGTTTACTCATGACTTGGTTAAATAGTTCTTAGTGGATACTTACAACAGCCCTGCAATTGCTACGATCAGTGCCCACAAGTTTTGACTAAGCCAAGTGGTGGTCTTAGCTAATAAATTCAAGAGCCAGTAAACTATACTCCCTATTATA
Organism: Haliotis cracherodii; assembly: GCF_022045235.1. Lineage (NCBI taxonomy): Eukaryota > Metazoa > Mollusca > Gastropoda > Lepetellida > Haliotidae > Haliotis > Haliotis cracherodii. Next base: position 43,481,070 of record NW_027266264.1, read on the forward strand.
CTGGGAAGTGCAGACGCGGCTTTCCCAGCGAGCTTTCCCAGTGCTGAACCTAATGCTTTTAAATGCTATTTTATCCACTCTTTTATGCCACCCCTATCACTAAGGGGTGTTGGTGGTCAACTGCCAAGGGTTAACGCGAGAGTCAAAGTTGATATAATAAATCCCAATGCAGTTAAAATACTGGCAATGGCTATTCCTTGTTCTCTGAACAATGTTTTAATTTTATCGGCCAGTGTAGTGTCATCGTTGAGGACTTGATCGATAGTTTCTTGAGTTCGACTGATTTGTGAACAAAGTGCCTTTCTATTACTGGAAGCCGCCTCGAGGCAGGCCGATCTTTTGTCTTCTAAGTTACGCAATCTTTCTGCAACGCGACGTCTACTGAATTCATCACCCGCTTGTTCAAGTTTGGTTTTCTCATAAGCTATATGCTTGTCGAGTTCGGATAGCTTGGCTATATTATTGATGAGTTCTCCCCGCATTGTTTGGCATTGCCTTGTCAAGACCTCGTAATTCTGTCATGGCGAGTGATTTACGACACCCATTGTCTGAAGAACATTTAATTGCAAAGGCTCATTACCCTGGAACCATGACATCTATATGCCTTGAAACATTTAATTGCTGTTATTTATAAGATGCTAATCCTAATTGTTAATCCCCATTTTTGTGAACATCGACCGTCTGCCATCCTGAACAGGATGTACAAGTATGTCACTGATGATTTACTGTTTACATTTATATTTATTACTTACTAAATGTCAGGTGACCTTGGCTATATAAGCCTTGGTCCAGAGAGAGGAGAGAAGGGGTTTGACTCTCTTACCAAGCAGACCTCTCTCCCACAGCCCAGAGTGTGTACCGACTCTCTGTGGCACCCTCAGTTATTTCTAAGTATATTGTAAATTGTTAATTGTTCTTGTAAATAAAATTGTGATTAGTCTCCTGTGACTCTGGCTCTTTGCTGACTAATTCCCCAAGAAAACCAGCACGTCATTTGGAAGGTATTGTTCACCCAGAACAGTTCCATGATAATTCCCTAAATACTGAACTCTGAATATGGTGATACACTGACCATGGAATTATTGTAGTAGGTATCCAAGATTTCTCCGAGTCCGTCCGAGGCCACCTCCGAGCTTTCTTCCAAATTATCTATGTTACCGAGTTCATCACACACAGTCCTAAGAACCTTAGTAGTATTCGCGGAAAGTTTTTCTATAATAAACATAAGTAAACATAATTTCAATATAACAATGTCTTCACAATATGGACGCAAGTTAAACCCACAACGTAGACTTAGAGATCCATTAGGGGTCAAAGCAATTCGTCAGTCTGTAACTATAACTAATAACCCGAGTACCATTGATCAGAATCAAACGCTTCTGGTTCGCTTTCCTAATCTCGGCGCACACGATGTGTTAGTTCCGGTAACTGTCCGACTAGCATTTACGATTAGTTTGAATTCTACGGACATTAACAGGAAGCATGTTCAGAACATAGGTCGTGCTATCGTTAAGAAAATCGCGATTAAAATTAGCGGTAATGAGGTTTTGAGTATTGACGATAGCGATGTATACTATTGTTACATGGATCTCTGGAGAACGGATAAAGAGCGGGAAAACTTACAGTACCAAGGTATTTGTAATCGGAACACATTTAGACTGCATTTGGGTGCTGAAATTGGTAATAATACCGTCGAAAAAGATCTCGCTGTTGCTGGTGCATTAGGTAACTGATTCTATATTCCCCTAGACTTTCAATCACTAGATTCCCACATGCCCTTCTATCAAGCATCCCTAGGCGATAGGTTAGAATATGAACTCACTTTTAATGACTACAGTAGAGTAATCAGAGCTGCTGAAGATGCTAGCTATTCCATTGACAATATTTCACTGGAGTATGATATGATAACAGATCCCGAATTAGCCAGACAAATTCGTAACCAGTATACAGGAAGTTTAGCCATTTTGTACGACCGCGTGTTTCGACATCGAAAGATCACGAGGAACAAAAAAGATATGACGTGGAATATCAATCTAAACATCCCCACGGGATCTTTGAAGGGTATTTTAATTCTGTTCGAGGACTCCTACGATGCATTTAAAAGAAATACCGAGAACTTCTACAATCCCAAGATTACAAAAGTAGAATTGACTATCGAGGGCATTCTTAATCAACTATATAGTCAAGGAATGCTAGCGTATCAACAATGGGATGAGAAAAGGTGTGTATCCTTTCGAGTATATGGATGATTGGTCAAGATTCGATGAAACTAAATTACCACCCCTTGAATCATTCTATAGTAACTTAACAGAATCTAAAATAACCGATGCTGATTATGAACACGCTCTGACGGTGTGGGATAAATCAGGTTGTAAGAATTTAGGCGATTATCACGATCTGTACTTAAAAACCGATGTACTGTTACTCGCCGATATATTCGAGATATTTAGACAGACATGTTTAGAACAATACAGCTTGGACCCGGCATGGTACTATTCCAGTCCCGGACTATCGTGGGATGCATTGTTGAAGAAGACCGGTGTATAACTAAAATTACTGACCGATTACGATATGCACTTGTTTATTGAGAAAGGATTAAGAGGTGGTATATCGATGGTAGCGAAAAGGTATTCTAAGGCTCATAATAAATTAGTGGAAGGATATGATCCGAGTAAACCTGACATGCATATATTATATCTCGACGCCAACAATTTGTACAGATGGGCTATGAGTCAACCTTTACCCACGGGTGGTTTTGAGTGGGTCGATGTGAATGATATCGAAAAGAATGATATCCCCTCAGATTCCGATAAAGAGTACATACTAGAAGTTGACTTGGAATATCCAAATTTGTTACATACAGATCAGATTGGATGTTGGAATATCAACACTCCTTGATGGGTAATACTAGGTTAGCTAACGTAGAAAAACTCATACCAAATTTGATGGATAAGACAAAATATATAGTTCACTACAGAAATCTCCAGTTATATCTATCGTTAGGTATGAAACTAAAGAAAATACACAGAGTTCTAAAGTTTGATCAAAGCCCGTGGATGGAGCCCTATATAAGGCTGAACACAGATTTAAGAAAGATAGCTACCAGCGATTTGGAAAAGAACCTATATAAGATCATGAATAACTCAGTATTTGGTAAAACTATGGAGAATCTAAGTAAGCGTGTTGATGTTAAATTAGTCAGATCTAATGAGGAAGAAAGACTAAGGAAACTTATAGCCAGTCCGGCTTTTAACAGAAGCAAGATATTTGATAACGACTTAGCCGCAGTACATATGAGGAAGAGTAATATAAAATTCAACAGACCGGTGTACGTTGGTATGAGTATTCTTGACTTGTCAAAACACTTACTGTATTTTACTACAACGAACTTAAGAAGCATTATGGTGATAGATGCGATGTGTTATATACTGACACAAATTCTTTGTTGATGGAAATACAAACCGAGGATGTGTATAAAGATATGGTAGAAAAAATAGTTATGTACGACACGAGCGATTACCCAAAAGATAATCCACTGTACAGCGTAGTAAAAAAAAAGGTGTTAGGTAAGATGAAGGATGAATGTGCTGGGACCCCTATTTCTGAGTATGTCGGATTAAGACCTAAGATGTATTCGATAAAGAAATCCGATAATGGAGAGATAAGAAAAGCTAAGGGCGTTAAGAAGTATGTGGTAAAAAAGCATATCAAACACGAACAGTATAAAGAAGCATTATTCAATGGTAGAACATTCAAACACGAAATGAACTCTTTAGGAAGTGTCAATCACAAGATATATGGATTAAGAATGAACAAGACATCATTATCCCCCTTAGATACAAAGAGATGGATTGAAAAGGATGGTGTAACTACCTATGCTTATGATTATGGTGGTAATACTGTATCGTTGGGAACTATGAGCAACTCTTCTCGTACAAATGCCCTGCCCGGTCCATCTTGAAGATAATAAAGAATAGACTAATGTTATATGTCTTAAGGGACCAAATCGGATCGGTTGCGCGACATAGGCCTCCTTCGATTTCACCGGGCTGGTATAAATATCTCACGCTTACTCTTTCCGGAAGTTTTTGTTCTTTGCCTCTCCTCGGTGCTAAAGATTCTGAAGTCACAGATTTAATTTTAATCGCATCGGATGGTTTCTTCCCGATTAATCACGTTACTTCATTATTCAGCGCTGATAATTGTGTCAACTATTCGATTGATCTCAATTGTTCCAATTTCATTTGGATCCCATACAGATAGCCAAACAAACGTTCCGCTAATGTCCTGTTAAATCTTTCGACGATAGCTTGACTACGGTGGGCCTCTTTTTCACCATGCCTGATTTCAACATCGTGCTTTGTTAACAGATTAGTTACTGATCCCATAAACTTGCGACCAGGATCTACTTGAAATAGCTTAAGCCATTTTAGTGGTCTGCATTTATATATGCGGCTCAGTGCATTAGCTACTTCTGTTGAATCTTTTAAGGTTAATGGCTCAGCCTCTTTGCATCGACTAGCCACATCCACTACGGTAAAAGGGTATTTATACATTTTGCAACTTACCTTATCGTACAAGAGGTCAGCCTGATGAACTTCATTCGTTGTAAAAATATCAAACTTCTTTCTCGGTATATAATGCGGTGCTGGTAAGTATATTTGCCACATCGCTTGTTTCTTTAGCCAATCCTTGGCCACATCTTTAGATACCTTAGCCGCAGTGGCTAATTTTTGTATTGCTCCTATACCTTTCCAATACCCTCGTGGGCTATAGTTAATTTTATTCATTATTAATTAATATTGATGTTTCTTTTAATACGACTCATGACGATCGTTGAATCGTATCATTGTTTTGACATAAAAAATTCCATCTGTAGTAGCAGTATAGATATATAAATCTGTCTCCAGTGGAAGTGGTCCAGAACCCCCATTACCTATACAACTTCAGTACCCTGTGGCAGCAGCTGTCAGTCAGGGTACTAAATCTGCATACTCTATAGGCTTCCAGTGCTATGTAAACTGTTGAAATTCAGCCTAGTCAGCAACCTGTTACTCCAGTCCACCCTCCCACCGATAAGTGAGACTTATCTACAATATTTCGTGCCCCATTGTTTTGGAGTGCTAAAACTGAAACAGTGGAAACTTACCTGGCCGGCATCAAGTTCATGTACAGTCGTGCCCCGCTTATACGGACTTCAGATATCCGGAAACCTCAGTTCCCGGACGATTTTCATTCAAAACGAAATAATGCCTATATAAATTTACCCGTATATCCGGAAATTCAGTTTCCGGAACCGGACGGTCATTTTCATACACAAAACACTGAAATGCACACAAAATTGTCTCACTTATCCGGACAATACACTTCCGCTGGTGGTAATCCTTCCGCTGATGGTAATCCTTTGACTCGTGAGAAGTCAATTAACAAAGTGACACTGAGTTACGTTTGAGAGGAGCTTGTTTATTGTACATGTAATCCCCAAGCACAAGTTCGTGGCTTGTATAGAGACCTTGATTACCTATTACGAGAACACAGGCGATCTGGACAATTTGGATTTATTGTTTAAAATTCAAACCTCAAAATGTGGTAAAGTTCAAACTTCCATGACAGACTTCCAGTAAGAAGCTGGTTTCAGTTATACGGAAATTCGTTTATACGGACGAATTGTGAAGTGACGCAAGTGTCCGTATAAACGAGGCACGACTGTACCTCCAAGCTGGTATCAAGACCCTTTTTGACATTGTATCTTCAGGAGCTGTACACAGACTACAGACTTATTAAGAGGTTACAAGAAAATGTAATTAACATCTTCAAGAAGCGCTTGCCTATTACTTACAGTGTTTAATGTAAACTAGTGGCTCAGTTACGAGCAGGCGTGTGTGGATATTTCAACGATCTGGCTATGCAAAGTATGTGCATAACTGCCTATTTTGGATATCTCCATTGTGGAGAATTTACTTGTGTCTCGTCGTTTGATCCAGATGTACATCTAACAGTGAGCGATGTGCAATTTGAACAGACACAACATAAGTGCATCCTAACCTTAAAAGCTTCTAAACAGATCCCTTCAAAAAGGGTGTGCAACTAGCGTTGTTCGCTACATCTAAGACTGTGTGTCCTTATGTAGCGGCCATAAAATTTCCGCGTCCCGTGATGGGATTTGAATCACGGACCTTCTGATCCGATGTCGGACGCCTTGTCCACATCACCAAAGAGGTTAACCCCGTCAGCAAGCTGACAAGGTAAGGATGTCATCTGTGGGATGACTCCACGCCCTGCTACATACTCCCCAGTCAACACAAGGCACGTCCCGGGCCCCATAGTAGGGTACTGAGGCTTATTTTGCTAAAATTTAATATGAACGTTCTCAGCCCCACGTTGGGCATGTATGTAGCAGCCTCCACGCCCTGCTACACTTACATGACCTTTATGACATGGCTTCAAGTTAGGAAGTTGAATGGAACAAGACCCAGTAATCCTCTCTTTGTGGAATCGAACTCTAAGGCCATTACCAGAACTGTCTTCTTGTCCTGGCTGAACATTGCTCTCACCAGGGCAGGCTTAGAATCCAGTGCTTATTCTGGACATTCATTCCACATGGGTGCAGCAACTACAGCTGCTAGTGCCAGTGTCGAAGATCATTCAGACTGTTTCACCAGATACATGAGAACACAAGAAGAGATATTAAGGAAAGCCGAACGAGCATTATGCTATGAGTGACTCTTTCCTTCAGTAGAGACTTGACCAACGTGTGTGTTGTGACCACTGACCCGCAGGGCAACCTTTCTTATCTGGTGTAACCTTTTTAGATCAACCTGCAGGGCTCTAAATCATTTTCATATATACTCAACAACAAAAGTTCCTGGGACACCAATATTTTAGTGTATTTTTCAAACAAGTAAAGTTTGGTTTTCAATATTGTAGTACATGTATGGAATCAAGTCACAAAAATGCAACTACTCAAGAAAAGCATGCATTCCATGCAAAAGTTGACTTTTATGCAACCCCCCTCCATTTCACTACCCAAGAATGGGTATAAAAACATGTGCGTTAACAGGATTCCATATGCATTGTTTAGCATTGTGCTGACAACCACTCAGAAAAGAACAAAATTACGCAATTATTCAACATAAAGAAATGCCATGCCTGTCCGAAAATGAGCGTCTGCTTGAAGCAGGATCGAGTCAACGTGATGTTGCAAGACAATTTAACATCCACAGAAACACAATTTGGTGTTTATGGCAACATTGACAACAGACGAATGTAGTCAGAGACCATCCTCAGAGTGGCAGGCCACACATAACCAATAACCGACAAGACAACTGGATTCGAACAATACACCTAAGAAATCGATTCCAGCCAGCAACAGTGACTGCAAGAAGCATCCCTGGCCTTCAATGAATATCTTCACTAACGGTACGTCATCGCCTCAGATGTGCAGAGATCGTCACTGGAAGACCCGCCAGACGTCCCATGTTGACAGGAAACCACCGTCAAACACGTCTACAGTGGTGCAGACAGCGTCTACGCTGGAGGACCATGCAGTGGGGAAAAGTTCTATTCACTGACGAGTCACGTTTTCACCTCAGCCACAGCGATGGACGGAATCGAGTGCACCGACGTCGAGGTGAACGTTCCGTCAATCATTGTGTCATGGAAGAAGATCGGTTCGGGGGCGGCAGCGTTATGATATGGGGTGGGATTACAGCAAGACAGAGGACCCGTTTGATAGTGGTAGAGGGAAATCTCAATGGACAGCACTACCGCGACGAGCTCATCGGTCCTGTTGTTCTACCTTTCAACATGACAACTCTCGGCCTCATATTGCTCGACTTGTTCAGGATTCTCTTAAAAAAAACAATGTGAATGTCATCCCCTGGCCGATTCGCTCTGATCTCTCACCATTTGAGCATATGTGGGATGAGATGGATCGACATCAACCACTTGTGCCACAGACACTCCAGGAACTCCGAAACATGCTCCACCAGATATGGACAGATATCCCACAGGACTTTGTGCAACGCCTGGTCCATTCCATGAGACGAAGGTGTGTTGCTTGCATCGCAACCAGAGGTTGACACACACGCTATTGATTTGTAAATTGACATTTTGACATGTTCATGTTTTTTATGAAATCACACATTTTCTGAAGTCAGTATGGCAAATTAAACCATTTGAACACTTACTTGAGACTATTTTCTGTTGCAAACTCAAATTGTTTCAGATTTGGTAAAAAACATAGCTTTGCATTAAATCTTATTCAATGTCACAGGAACTTTTGTTGTTCAGTATATTTTTCAAATTTACTTATGCGACCAGCAGGGCTGCCTTTTTATACTACTTACCCGCAGGGTAAGTTACCTTTCCAACACCGAGTCAGCCCCTGAATCTTATCTTGTATATAATAAATAGAGGATTCATCACGAGTGTTTTTTAATATGGGAAATATCAACCGAGTCTTAGTTAATCGGTATTTGCCGAGCCTTTGGTGAGGCAAATACCGATTAACGGGACGAGGTTGATATTTCCCATATTAAAAAACACGAGTGATGAATTCTATTTATCATTTTTGCTTCCCTATTAAGGAATAATTGCATTAACAATAACATCAGCAACTTGTCGAAATCTTACGTATAGATCGTGCGTAGTGATACATGTTTTCCATAGCCATGTAAACCAAAATAAACAACCTCTTAACTCCTTTATGGCATATTCGCTGAGAAAAAAAGTTCCTCGGATTATTTTAAACAAAATGCTTGAACAGACTTTCGCAGAATAATTGAGACTTTAATTATGGTAATAACAACGATTCTTTGTAATCTGTTAACATCTCTGGTGTAACTTCACTTATAATATATAGTTTCAAATCAAACCGCTCTCTCACTTGAAGAATGTCTCGCAGCTGAGAGGTCAGAGTAGATGCATTAGTCGGTGTCACTATCACTTTCGATGACAATCCGGCGTCTTTTGACTGGGACCGGGCTTGGAGGTTTAACGAGATGAATCGTTATGTTTCCACCAGTAATGTTGCCAGCAAACATAGTGTTGACACCACCAGAAACATTTATTATTTGAGACCGCTGACTGTGTTGTCTACTGTCGATTTGGACATTACGCGAGGGGCCGCTCTGCATGACGGGAGTTTCATCAACAAGCTGAGATGTCACATAGTGTGGGATGGAGTGTTTCATGAAATGATGTTGGATATTTGCTTGTGCTGGTCAGGATTAATATGGCAGTAATTGTTCACAGAATGGATGTTTTTTGTGGCCAGTTATCTGCATTATTTGATTTGGAATTGTCATTCAACTTTTGTACAAGGTGTTTGCGTGCAGAGTGATTTGTGAGTCGTTTCGATGTTTGGAGACTGGCGGCATCGCACATGTTTTTCATGAGAGAGGAAAGTTTGTTTTTCCCAATACGATAGCGGATAAACCACTGTTTGCCAGGTTTAGGCATACCTAAAGTGTGTGTGCCGATGTAAAAGGGATCGTCATCTCGACAGAAGTCGAGTGGACGCGTGGAGGCATACAACTTATACACCTGCACAGGGCACCGAGAGGGATCAGCAACATTAGCCAAACTTTGGCCACAGGGAAGTTTTGATAATCTGCCTTCATCACAGTCAAATTTAAATTCGGTACCATCAACCTGTAACCTGTAATATCCATTTGTCAACACGGATATCAAATTAGCACTTACCCTTTGATCTATTAAAACATTGTCTCCAACATCAAAGGTGTCCATGTTGTTTGTAAACACCTACTCACGTGCACCGGCGACAAAAAGTTCACTTCCGGCTATCTAATTTGCATATCTAATTTGCATACTTATGTCATTGGGGTATGACATACATGTTTTTATGTCATAAGCTTATGTCATGGATAAATGCTTTAGGTAAATGATAAATATTTGATCGTACTCAATTGTTTTTGTTGTCACTGGACAAAATGTTACTTATTATTAACATTGATGTCTACACAACAGATGTATGTATTTGTCACCTATGTAAGGTTTTTTCCCTTTATTTCCAGTTGTCATTTATCATTCAGAATCGTCCATGAACATTCACATTTCTACTCTGTATCAAGTTACTATTTTCTATCCCAGAATGCAATATTTTTTCTACAGAGCATGCTCAGTAATACAGATGTGACGCCATTTTGTTTATCTATATTAACAACAAGAGTCTCAATGTCATTCAGCTTGTTTCCATTGTTCTCTCAGCTGTCATTACGACCCTCCATCCATCCCCATCTCCACCAAGGGGCTGGCTCGGAAGGGGCTTTGCAAGTAAATCATTCTGTAAACCATCATTATATGGCTTGCAGACCCCAAAGTATTTTCATTTTCACTCATACCCGCAGGGTATCACCCTTTCTACATATTTTCATTTTCACTCATCCCCGCAGGATATCACCCTTTCCATTGACCCGCAGGGTCTATAAATTACATTGCCCACAGGGCAACCTTTCTTATCTGGTATAACCTTTTTTTAGATCTACCCGCAGGGTTCTAAATCATTTTCATAAATATTTAAAATTTACTTATGCAACCCGCAGGGCTGTCTTTTTATACTACTTACGCGCAGGGTAAATTACCTTTCCAACACCGAGTCTTACGCCATGTCTTGTATACAATAAACATTTGATCGTTCTCAATTATTTTTGTTGTCACTGCACAAATCGTTGATTAAGATGAAGGAATGTTTAAACAAGGTAATCCGAAACCAAAAATCTAATTGGGGAGAGCAATGTGGTAATGTTCAGATTGTGAGCACAAGAGAAACATTTCAAACAAGCTAGCTGGCACGAAAATGAGAGAGTGATGAGTCAGACTGGTTGGTCACATGGTTCTGGTGCACCTGTGCAGAAGAGGGCTGCATTTGGGTGAGATGTTTTCAGTTCACTGGGAACACTGCACAAAAAGTTTCCACTAAGTTTTGGGAATAAGAAGAGATAAGCAAGTCTGAAGAGCGTAGTAGGGTCTCTATAGTTCTGGGACCTTAGTCATCTAACAATTATCCGGAAGGGCCAACAATGAGTTAAGTGCAACCATACGTAGTAATGGTGCTACCTTTCAAGTGTCTTTGGGTACACAAATGTAGGAGGTATTCAGCTAAAAACTGAGGTGACGTAGTAGTAGGGTTTGACTTTTTGCCATACAAAATGTTTCAAACGATCCCCACTTGTCATCATAAAGGCCTCCAGCAGAGGACGATGAAGTAACTTTTTGCTATTGCTGCCTGTGTCGAATAGCCCTTTGCCCTTAACACCTATTTGAGACGAACCAAGCGTGGAGACAAAATCTGTCTGGTGTTGGATGAGGCAATTTGCTGTGAGGGTGAATGAGTAGGTTGGACAACTGTAGGAGGGGTAGTGGAGGGGTTGTGGATCGTTTTCTGCTCGATTTCTGAGCTTGATGAACCACTCTCTCACCAGCCACGAGAGTGCGACCAAAGTCTGGGCAAGTATCCTTGTCTCCTTGATCTTTTGTATTACCCTGGGAAGTAAGATTGGTGGCAGAAAGGCATACGCTTTTAGTCCTTCCCAAGGAATGCTGTCCACAACACAAACCTTTGAATCTGGTAGCAGGGAGACATACATCATGAGTTAGTCATTTTGGCAAACAGGTCGATGTTTGGTTGCCCTAACTTACGAAGCAGTAACTGGAATGCTTCTGTGTGAAGTTACCACTCAGTGGGTACGACCCTGTCTGGACGCAATTTTGCATAGGCCAGAATGTTTCGAACCGTAGTTGCAGACAATCCACTAGATGGAAAAACCTGAATGTCTGTTGAAGTAGAGAGTGGGAGTGAGTTGATCCCTTATTGCGCAGACACCACACCCGAGTGTGCCAATGAGATATGGCTAGAATTACAGCTTCCAATTCCAAATTGTTTATGTGCCACCTTCGATGAGCACCTGACAATAGCCCTGAGGCTGTCTGGTCTTGCAGGTAAGCACCCCACCCTTGAAGGGAGGCGTCTACGAACAGGTGTAGATTCAGGGACAACCGAGACAAAGAGACTCGGATCCTCCTAAGGCATTCGACTCTACCGTCAACAAAATGAGGTAAGGCTTTAGATGAGTCGGTAGCATGATGGCCTTGAGTGGATCATGACTCCTGACTAAGGGTTCAGGAAATGTTGAATTGAGTGTACTTGTAATCAGCCTCTGCTGGGTTAGATCCTTGGCTGAGGTGAGTAACCCTAACAACACTTGCATTGATAAAGAGCAGGTGACAGCGTAAAATCTTGTGTCATCTGTCCCCCAGAACTGATAGGAGTTCCTGATCTGCCTCCTATTAACTGGAGTCGAAATGATAGAGTTAACTCTGACTTCGCCGCGCTGATTATCCATCCCAGTCGATATAGTAACCTTAATATGATGAAATCCCGGTGGCATACTAATTAACGTCGGTGTGTGTTGATGACACAGGAGACAGTCGCTATGTAGGACTCAAACCAAATGTTCCTCACTTGTAGAAATGCAGTTATGGGCTTCATTACTCGTGTAAATAGCCACGGGGCCACTGAAATGCCAAATAGGAGGACTGCCCATTGGTAGTGAACCCCACTGAACTGGAACCTGAGGAACCTGCGGTCATTGGGATGGTTCGGTATGTGCAGATATGCATCTTGCAGATAGAGACTGATCAAGGAATCAAACGCTTTTATGCTGGTTCTGAGTAGTCTCAATGTGATGAGGCGGAAATAGGGTGGACACTTCAGGTAACTTTCGTTGAAAACAGAGAGACGGTGTATCATTCTGATCTTGTCTGAGCCTTTCTTGGGTACCAGGAAGATGTGAGAATAAAACCCCGGTGTTAACACTGGGGTGTGTATAATCTCTACGCCTATCTTTTCCAACAGCAAGTCTATGTTGGCCTTTAATAGCAGATGTTGATTTCTTGGATAATTCCAAGGGAGAGGAGCCATGGTCAACGGTGGAAATACTTCTACCTCTACTTGGTAACCGTGATGTAGAATGAGGAATGAGGATGCTCCAGTTCTTCCAAAATCGACTCAGTCTCCTGCCTATGGGGGTATCGACAAATGGGACGATCTCAGTCATAATTGTCCAACATTTCAATGTTTGCCACTCCTATCACCTCCTTTACTGTGGTATTTACCACGTCGGTATTGATAAGAACCTTGAAAGGAATCTTGTGCCTGTCCTTCCTTGAGAGACTCAAGTCTAGGCCTGCAAGTGTCTGGCCTGCCTGATAGCTGGGATAAACACTGAAAAATGTGCTCCAAAGCCTTGAGTGCCGTTTCATCCCTTGCATAACTAGAAACTTTGGCATGTATGTCCGTAATTTGTTCATTGAACAGAGATGTGGAAGACCAAGGTTGACGTAACAACCTGCACTTAAACTCCAAGTCCCAAGTAGATGGGGCTAAATAGCCAAGTCACCGTGTGACAGTTATTTCTGCTAGCGCAGCTTTAAGATGATTTCTCATATGGTCAATCTGACGCTGTTGAAAATCAACCATAGTTTGGAGGTGATCTTGTCGGTTAGGGTTATCATCTGACAGATCCTGCTCTACCGCATGTGTTGATGATGCTAGTGCTGAGAAAAGGTGTTAATACCCTTCGAAATTCCGTTTTGATAAATGCAACTCTGGTATCCTGAACCTTCAGAGTAGTAGGCCTTGACGAGCCTACCATCCTCTGTATCCTCGTCCAAACTATGTGCCTGGTCTTCTGCCTCAAAGCCATGAATAGGAAGTTCTTCTTTCTTAAACCTGGGAGGCTTGAATGACAGCACAAGTGTCAGCCTGGCAAAGTCCTCATCTAAATATCTACCGGTAATCATATCTGACATCATAGGGTCGACCGGAATCGACATAGGATGTGTCCAAATAGTATCTTTTTTATCCACCCCGCTACCCGGGAAGGTACTGAAATGAGGCGGTCAGCTACCCAATCAGATACTTACTTGTGCCAAGGTAAGTATTCAATTCAGTCAAGGAATCTCCCTCCTCCCGATTAGAATCAGAACAATGTTGACGTGTGCGTTTAGATGGTGAACAACTTCTACTCCGATGTGTAGTGCTACCTTTGACTGAGGGCTTAGATGAACTGCCGGGTGAAAAGGAGTCACGAGTTGATGTCCAAGTACGTGCAGGGGTACTGGTACTACTCAACAAAGAATGCACTGTATTATGTCTTACAATGGGAGTATTATATACATTAGGCACTGGAGTAGGTGGTAAAATCTGTGCCGTAGATGTAACTGATGCAGGTGTCTGATACATAGGCGTCGGTGTAGGCGCAGGATACAATTGTGTCATGGACTGCAGCCACATGGATTGTAAATTTTTTTGCATCCAATTAGTGTCTGTATTGGCATAGGCGCCTGAGCTTGCATCTGCTGCGCTGGATACGCTGGTACAGCGCTAAGCTGATCATGCGCTGCTTGCGTAATATTGTATGCTGATAGCCCTGGGGCTGGCATTATTGTAGATACGCTTGGGTAGTAGGCAGTGGCTGCGCTCGGCGTGGGCACAATGCTCTATGGTGTAGGCTTGTGCGTGGCTTGGGTTTGCGCTACCCCCAACAAAGCATCTGTTTGCAGATCTAGCAGATGTAGAATTTTCAGATGACTGCAAATTAGGGTCAATTATAATACTCACAACATCATCTGGAATAGAGGATTTCGGCGGAACATACACTTCCTCAGTGACAGTAATGGCGGACATAGAACCCGTCGAAGATAAAGGTTGCGTCATAATGCCCCAACTCTGTCCCTCGCTAATCAGGCGGGAATCACCTCACTTCTTTCAAACCATGGGCCTCATGAACTAGATGCAGATATTTGGGTAGGTGGGAGGGTTTAATTCCTGATGTAGTAGAGGTAGTATTTTTAGAATTATACACAATGATAACTATTGTTAGATAATTCTTGTGAATACCTTACCTCCAGTATACACCAGAGGGACCGGTGGGATCTGGTATCTAGTATCCCTTAGATAGTTGGCTTTTGTGAAGTGGGAAAACATGAAATGTATACAAACAGGACCAAAATGGAGTATGTCTAATAACCTAACTTAAAGGCTAGACATAGAAAAATTGTCATATTAATATCATATTCATATATTTAGCCATAAATGTGATACTTAGACATATTATGACGTCACTTCCGGTGATGACATCACCTGTGACGTCACTTGCGTTTGTCATTCTATGACCTTGTTTGCGATTATATGTCTTCTATGACTTCATATCACTTCTTATGACGTAGTTTCCGTTATGCCCTTTTTGGATAGTGATATTTAACATAAAATGACGTTAGTCTTGACGTGAAGTCTCCCATGATGTCATTTCCGATGGTAGGACATCATACATCCTAGATTATCATGTAGAGACCGTATATATCCCTTCGATCTATGATTTCAGTGTTGCCACTTGACTTGTTTACTATCCAATAGCAAACTAAGTACAACAAAGGTCAACTTACCTTGAGTTCATGAGGTATTCTGAAATCTTCACACCCCTCCCCTCCTCCCCAAGTTCCCGACAGAAGGAGGGGTGGCAAGGCTACTTGGAGACACCTGGGCTGCCACCAAGGGTCCCAGTGTGTATAGTCCATCCAGATCGGTCTGTTTGTTTGAGAACGTGCTATGGGACTTCCACTGGTAGCTAGCTACGACTTGTTCAATGGAGACTATATTCCATGTGACTAGACTTGTTGCAAGGGCTCTGATCTCGTGAGGCCTGCAGCTTCCCCAAGTTGGTGTGGAGACTTGTGCCAGTCTGTAGCTATCTACAATCACCGATCTGAGCCATCCCCCTACAGTTCCCTTGGTTATGTCCTTTTCTGACGAGGGTTTGCAAGAGATAAAAAGGCGTTTTCTCTGCTTTCTGTGGGGTTGAGTAGCTGTAATGAAGTATCTCAAGGCTCTTATATAGTCCACACATTTACTTAAGTCTGGTATCGTATATTGCCTGTGTCCGAGTGGGCTGAAGGTCGACGAATGGTTTTTGGCAATAAAATCTGGAAGTGATCTGAACTACACTGATTTCAATTCTTGGGTATGAGTTATGGTGGAAATGATAGTAGCATGTAATTCTGATACACGAGCCGCAGTGGCCATGGCTAGGAGAAAAAATGGTCTTCCTGGAAAATAATAGTAATGTCACAGTACTCATTGGTTCATAAGGTGGTTTCATCAATGCTGACAATACTATAGAGAGATCCCATTTTGGAAATATACATGGTGTTTTAATGTCTTCCAGTCGATTCAGTACTGGGTGTGTACCTATAGATAGGCCATCGTGTTGTAATACTGATGCCAGGGCAGATCTATAGCCTTCGATAGTGCCTTGTCGAAATTTCTTGTCGTTTCTGAGATAGAGCATTAATTCGGCAATTATAGGCATCGTTATCTCCATGTCTGAAGAATTTCTTATTCTCCACTTGACAAACTTGTCCCATCTGTTATTATATAGGGCAGACGATACTGGTCTCCATGAGCTTGCCACTCTTTGTGCAGCCTATTTAGAGTAACCGGCAACTTGCATTTTATTCGAGATAACTTCCAAGCGTGAAGGTGAAGATTATTGAGGCGGCCGTACAATATGTCTGTTTTCGGTTGTCTCAGTGCCGGGAGTTTCAAGGTTCTTCCATTAGGAGCGGTAGTAACCATGGAAACCAAGCCCTGTTTGGCCATACCGGGGCTATTAGAATTATGATGCAGTCTGTCTCTTCTATTTTTAACTCTGTCTAGAAGAGTCCGTGGGGGAAATGCGTAAGCGAACATTTCCTCCCAGTCCATAGAAAGAGCGTCAACCTGGATAGCGAGTGGGTCTGGTACCGTGCTGATGTAGACTCGTCATTTGTTGTTGAGACATGTGGCGACTAGGTCTAGTTTTGGAGCATCCCATAGGGAGGTTATCCACTTGAATATTTCGGGATGTAGTGACCATTCCCTGGGTACGATCTTGTTTTTCCGGGATAGGTAATCTACTAGGATATTCAATTTGCCCGGTATGTGTCTTGCTTCGATCCTGCAACTCACTGAATCTACCAAGGCAAATAAACGTGTAGCCTCCTTCAATAAAGGCTGAAACTTTGTGATCCCCCGGTGCTGTATGTAAGCAACTACGGTTGAGTTGTCTGTAGCAATCTTTACTGATGAGTGGTGCAGATGATTTTGCCATGCTTCTAGAGCTAGATATACTGCTCTCATTTCTAGGCAGTTGATGTGTTACTCCTCTTCTTGGTGGACCATTTTCCCTGTATTGTAATATCATCCATATCTTGGGCGTTTTAAGAAGTGAAGTTTGTAACCTTTTCTTACTACTTCGAGCAGCCATGAGTCGCCTGTGATGGCTTCCCAGTTGTCTGCGTTCTGCATAAGACGACCTCCAACTGGTCCCAGAATAGGGGAGTGCTAAACTTGGGTAGTCTTGGGTCCATGTCTATGAGACAGGCTAGTTTGACAGGATTCAGTGTGGTTGTAACCTTGATATTCTGAAGTTCTAAATCGTTGTACAATGGGCGGGCAGGTTGAGTCATTTCTGGAGGTATCGCCCTTGGAAACCTCCTCTGCCTCTACCTCTTCCTCTTTGTGAAGTGGGATGGTCATCTTTGGAGTTCTTATTCTTGGAGTGAAACGATCTGTCCTTCCATGTAGAGGCTCGAAAAGAATCCCGACCAGAGTTCACATGACGAGATTTAGGATTCTGTTGTTGATGCTGGGAATCTGCAGGCCGTCTGGATCTTGGATGCCAATGAGATTGTGGATGCTTGAAACTTCTGACCAGTTGATGATGCAATGGTTTCTTTCACTGACTTCAGTCTACCATTGAATATCTGTGGACCTGTAATACCTTGTGAATGCATGGATCTTCTTAGCGGCTCTGGAATCATGTGATAAAATTGCTGTAGCAGATGATTTCTTTGCATGAGCAGGAACTGTGCCGACATCCAAACTTGTGCTGATTGTAGATCTTCCTGCATCTTCCACACATGTGGTCCAATGAGCTGTGTATAAACCCGGCCTGCTGTAGTGTCATCCCCATGGGGGTGTCTAAGGGAAGACCTCCACTCTGATTGGTCGGATGGATGACATGATGAATTCCAGCTGCAACCCAATTAATAAATGAACTGATGTTAATCATCTGTTTATTGATGTTATCGAAGTCCCTGATTTTGGCCATGTCAACATGCATCCTGGTGTTTCTTAACAAGATCATAAAAATGTTCATCAATAATAGACTGTTGTCCTAAAAGGGCATTGTGTGTCTTGTAAGCACTTTTATTAATAGCAGGCATATGAAGTCTGATATTATGCGCCGATGAAGTGTTCAGTGATGCTTTGATTTTCTTGATGTCATGAATGTATGACGGACAGGGGAGGGTATGAAATTCTTCAGTTTTGCTGACAGGCTCTTCATACCCAGGACGTTCTAACTAGGGTTTGGTAGCCGTTTTATCTTTGTTATCTGATTTTAAGGCCGGCATCAGATTATAAAGTTCTGCAATGATGTCTTTAATGGAATAATTATTTGGTTTGTAGAGTTCCCATTGCATGAAGAACCAGTGTTAGCGATAGAACCGCACCCCCTGCTCAGGCTGCGCTGAGAAAAGGAAATATGGCTGGGGGTAGAATAATCCCGGTCATCGGATGTATGGCTAGCGGAGCAGGAATCACATGTTCTATAACTGTATGATTGTGACGTAACATCCACTTCGCTTTCCCCACCTGTATAACTGGGCTGTGTGACGGTATGGGATGGAGCACGCTTGGGAAATCTATCATGATTTGCACAAGTTTTGTTGTCAACTCATCTATCATAGTGGCTAGAAGGTGACTGGTGTCTATTTCTTTGCTCACTGCGATGTGATGTCCGTGATTCCCGATCTACCCTATGATATGTGTGGTGGGGATGGGATCTGAGATTCTTTTTATGACACTCCTACTGTCCTCATAATAATCTGATTCAGCTTGACTGCGTACATGTCTGCTGTGTGAGGATGCCCTGTCATATTTAGCCTCAGATCTCTTTTGAATCTCGTGTTGTGTGACGGATTATTTTGGATATGAGATTTCATGAGACATTGATTGCATACGTTTGTCAATCATTACAGACATGGAATTGGTTATTTTTTTCCATGAACTCACGGGGAAACGTGGCATAGAGGGGAGATCGGTTGCTTCTTCCAAGCCCAGATTATCCACCGTAATTACCAGACGCTTCCGGATGTACATGACTGGTTACATTAAAACATCGGTTCCTTAACTATATTGGGAGAGTGGGATCCCCAAGGGACACTCGCTTGTCACCCACATGATTATCTTTAGGTGTCACAACGGACTTAATCACTTTTTGACAGGAAGCCGATGAAGATTTTCTGACACTCTAGTCCTCTTTTTATAATCAGTGGACATTGAGCCATGCCTTTTTCAAACTTCTCCTTGGACAAAGGTTCGCAATAACTGGACCTTGATTTTTGGGTGCAATTGCTTTTCTAGCATGATAGGCACCTAGGATGAGGGTCACCAGTGATTTGATGCTGCCCACAACCTGAACAGTCCTCATCCCACAACACGTTCTACGTTTTGTGGATTGAGGACTGTTCAGTTCTCTAACTAATTACTTACTAGAGACTTGACCCGTGAAGATCCGGGGTAAAATAGGTCTTCAGAAACCCATGCTTGCCGTAAAAGGCGACTATGTTTGTCGTAAAAGGTGACTAACGGGATCGGGTGGTCAGGGTCACTGACTTGGTTGATGCATGTCATCGATCCCAATTGTGTGGATCTAAGGCTCATGATGTCAATCACTGGATTGTCTGATCCAGACTCGATTATTTAGAGACTGCTGTCATATAGCTGGAATATTGCGTACATCTGTTGAAAATTTATTAAAATTTGTAGTGTGGTTCTCAGCATAAATAGGAATTTATGGTTATGATGTAACAGAGGTAGGGTATTCACAAGAATTAACACATTTAGAATTTGGTGCACAAATTTGAGTACATGCCAAACAACATGGATAAGTTGGATAAATCTTTAATAGATTATTTTCCACGACAATTAGTACAACGCGCAAACATAAGTTACGCAATATAGATAATTTGATGAAAAGGGACTGTAAAAAACTGCCGTAGACAATTAGTAATCTATCGGCAAATTTTGTAATGAGTTGAAAGTGTATTCAGTTATTTGTATATACGCAACTCAATGAACTGCCAAAGCTAGTAGTATTGAAACACACATAAAATATGCTATACATACATAGCTGAGAATTGTAAACAAATTGACTACCCTGGCAGGCAAACAATTGTTACACAATTCAAAATGGCGGGGAACAGATAGCATGTGGCAGAAAAAAAAGACAAAGTCTTTTTACGCCCACATAAATCACATACAACTTCACAACATGTTGTATGAAGGTCTAAATAAATCCAAAATGAGAGCTCTGCTGGTACACGTCCTAGCTGTAGTGCAACAGGCAGTGATGTGAAGTGGTGACCTAGGTCACGTGAGGCCACAGGGATGGCGACGGCATGGTATAAAAGAGGAATTCAGGAACAGTTTATTTATCTTCACCTAGGACCATCGTCAGTACGCTGTCACAGTTTTGTTGCAAGGTTAGCAGTGAATGCATTAAGGAGTAATGCAGGATAAGTAAAAATTATGATTATCAAACACCACAAAATGGCAAATAATCGGCATGCATAACGCAGGAATTTGGGGTATCATCACACTGTCCTATGCCGTTAGGTCGAGAAACATGCTCAGACCGGTGATGTCCAGGACCGTCCCAGATCCGGAAGACCTCCTGTGATGACACATCGTGAAGACAGGGACCTTCTTCGTCTCATATGCCAAGAACCCTTTTTAACAAGTACTCGTCTGAAACAGCTGTGGTTGCCCAATCATTGTTTCAGCACCAGAACCGTCAGGAAAGCAGCAGGACGGGGGGCTACACGAGTCATAAAGTGTCCCTTGATGAGTGATCACCACAAAGCTGCTCGTTAAGCATGGTGTATTGTGAGACAGAACTGGAATCTGAGAATTTGGAGATGGATCTGCACCACGTCAGTGATTGAAGAACGAGAGTTAGGAGGCACCGGAACACGGCCTACACCCCCAGGAACATTAAACCGACTGTTGCATACAGCGGGGGCTCAGTAATGGTTTGGGAGTGTATCTCTCATGACTGCAGGTTGGATGTGTAGGATAAAGCACTCCTCCTCGGTTATGTTCGGGAAAGTAAGACCTCGGCACTCGGGTATCCGTAAGGTAAGAACGAGGCGCGAAGCGCCGAGATCTTACCTTGCCGATACCCAACTGATAAACCGTAAAAACAGCGGTAATAACATGTTTTCAGTATGTTATGCTTCGTTTAACGGTATTTAGGGGTACAACATGGAATGGGCAACTGCTCGTCCGCGCCGTTAGTCACGTGACTTTTTGCACCTCGTGGCACATTCACGCTGAATGCAGTAGCCTAGCAGTACACGATGGACGACACAGATGATGATTTATTTATAACGCAGTCGAAAAAGATGATGATGATGAAAGTTGTCATGATGATGACATTTATTACCGTTTTAAGAACCCATTGGATGAACAAACTCTCTCTGAGAAGACTGAACAGCGTGTTCCAAAGTCTACTAAATATAAACTTGACTGGGCACTTTCAGTTTTCAAGAGATGGCAAGAAGAGAGGCGGAACCGGCCCATGAAGGAAAATACTAACTTGCCAATGGAATGTCTACAGTCGCAGGTATAAGAAATGAGTGCTTCCGGATTAAATACGGCCATTAAATATTTCGTTTTTGAAGCTGCCAAGCAAGACGGGTCAGACTATCCTTCTAGTACAATCTATGCACTATTTGGGGCCATCCAGTCACACCCTAAGGGCATGTATTCGGGTTTAAACATATTTGAGGATGAAGAGTTCCGAGAGGCCAGGGCTGCTCTGGATGCAGTTATGAAAGAAAGAGCGGCCACTGGCCATTGTCAGCGAGAAAAGCAACCGAGAAATTACTGACGAGGAGGAAAACACACTGTGGGAGAAAGGTGTGTTAAGGTGATGACAACCCCCAAAAGCTGGTGGACAGCATTTTGTACTTAAATGGTAAGTGAAAATTTCAGGTTATACAGGTCAATTTTTAGTCTAAATGTCCCGTCTAAATTTGCATACTCAGTAATTAATGATAGGTAAAGGTAACTAACATACATTGTATTTTCCTGAAATGCAACATTATATAAGAGAATTTTTTACATGATAAAGGTTTCTACACTTGCTGAACTAACCTCTAATCTCAATACAACCGAAAGTGTCAAGTAGAAAAATCACTTGTGAGACATCGACTTTTCAATGTAAAGTTCAAAATTTTCACAGCTGCATCAAAACACGTTTACATATTGTTTAAATATAGCCAAAATAATTGAAGACTTTTAAGTTGAAATTTAGAAATTTGAAAAGGCTTTGCGAAAGTATTCAGGACATCAAGTTTAATCAACAGTATAAATCCGATATGAAAACTAATAACTAAAAATGTAAGTAAAGAACTTTGAAGATATCTTAATGAATTCATTTTAAATGTTTTATAGGTCTACATTTCTCGCTCAGAGGCAGAAATGAGCATTGACGATTGCGTCTTTATAAGGATCCTCAGATTACTGGACCATACACTGACGCCAATTGAAGGTCTTATTTGGTTTACAAAGAAGATGTGTCGAAAAACAACGCTGGCGGTCTTAAGCAGAGAAAAGTCGCACCAGAGCAAGTGAGAGAGCCTATGAGAATCGATGATATCCAGACAGATGTTATATCCGGCCTTTCAAAAAATACAAGAGCCTTTGGTATGATGTTTATTGTTTATTGAAGAAAGCTTAAAATATTGTACTTTAAAGTGATAAATTGCTTTATGCTTTCTGTACAGCGGATAGACGATCTGAGAATGGTTTTGATATTCCACTAAAGTTTGATAATTTTTTTGAGAAATAAGTTTATTTTCATTGATTAAAATTTATGATCAATTTCTTTTTCCATTTTAGCAAATCAGTTGCCGAAAAGACTGATGCCTTTTATTTCACTCCACTGAAGAAGCCAAAGCCCGGGGAGTGGTTTTAAAAAATACCACTGGGCCACAACACATTTATCAGCACAGTAAAAGGCGTGTGTGCAGCGGGGGGAATTGAAGGGCGGAAGACGAATCATTCCTTAAGAGCCACATCAGCAACGCGCCTTTATCGTGCTGGGATTGACGAACAGTTGATTTGTGAACAAACAGGTAAGTGTTACATAATGACGAGACTTAAATATTTTTGTGTGTAATCAGATTGTACTGCTTACTAAGGGTTGTCAGAACAACAACACCAGCTTATGAAATTCAGTCCTATTTATCAAAACCATAATTCTTAAAATCGCTGAGACACACCGTTTTGTTTTGTCTGAAGGTTGACTGTAACGGTTTGCAGGCAGTTACTTAGTCCAGAAGAACAGTACCCAATATGATGATTTTTGTGTACAATGAAGTCCTCGAGAAACTGGTTGACATGAGGTTTCACTTTTGTTCGGTCATATACCAGCCTTTCAACACACGTCTCACTACATCAGTCATGACCAGTTGTTAACAGTTTAACGGGTGATGCCTCCTAATGAATCGTTTTGTATGCCTGTGATCTGACAAGTTAGCGCTGGTGGAAAAGAACATTCGATTACAAATGTTAGAGTATAATGCTAAAATAAATTTGTTAGTATTCCACTTCTGTGAATTAAAAACAAATATGGTATAGTTTTAGTTTGAAAAAATGCAGTATTACAATTGTTTACACTTTAATATCATTTCCTTTTAGGACATCGCAGCGAAGCTGTAAGTATTTACAATCGTTCCTCAGATGAACAGAAGTCTTCTGTATCTGATTTGCTCTACATCCCTCCTGAGAAGAAGACTCAAACCACTTCCTGCATGGTGGTAAGATATTCGGAGAACGAGGATGAGGCAAAGACTGAAACTGTCAGACCCAAACAAGGTGGCCATGGTGAATCAAAGGAAACCAAGGATGCAGATCGGCATTACTCTGTAATTCTGAATTTTCACTGAATAAACAGAACATTCCGTGTTGTGGTTCAGCAACAGTCATCGTTGCTCGTTTTGACAACCATCCTCCGCAGTACATGGATGACAATGCCAGGCCTCATCGTTTGCATGCAGTCATGGATTACATGAGGGCCAATGCAATAACGACTCTACCCTGGCCAGCAATAAGCCCAGATTTGAACCCCCTTGAACATGTTTGGGATATTCTGGGGCGGCGCATACAGGCAAGAGATCCTCCTGTACAAGATTTACACCAATTGGAAGCAGCATTGCATCTGGAGTGGTTGTTGTTGATCCATCAACAGATCCAACGTCTGACTGGCGGCAAGAGACGTAGGGTGGAATGCATCATCCGGGCACATGGCGGTTATACCCACTACTGATCTGTTTCATGTGTCATGTCAAGTAGAGACTTTAAGGAACATTTTCTCATGAAATATCAAACGTAACTCATTTACTTAATCCTGCAGCTCCATACTTTTTTTAGGTATAGTGTAAGGTCAAAAACAGTAGCTGTGTTACCATGATGTTTTTTGTCGGTAAATTTCAATTACAAATCACCAATATCTTCTTTTTGTTGTTGTCAAATGTTTGTTCTATACGATGACATTGGTATTGCCCAGCTCCAGTGGTCTGTCATATCCCATGCCATTATTTTTGCCTTTTGACATGGTTCAGGAATAGGGGTGTGCTTATCTTTTTTCTTTGTGTATAGATAGCAGAGGCAACCATGCCTCAGATACTGACAATAGTAACCTTGACCTTCGACTAATCTTGACAAAAATAGGGCCCCAAAGAGAAGACAATAAAACCATCAAAACATTTTGAGGAAGAGTGACCAGAAACATTTCAGTGAGGTTTGAATTAACAGGTCCTCTTTGATCTTGATCCAGGTGAATCAAAAGTTCGCCATCAGAGATTTCATGTTTTCTTGCAATGCTTTTCTCACCAGGTTTGGATGCAGCTGAACTGAGGACTTTGGACTGCACTCCAGGAGCAACACCAGAGGATAACCCACTAGGACTGCCTTTCACTTTAGGACGAGGAGCTTGGTACTGTAGCATAGAATAGAAAGTAAATAGGTGAGTTTACGTACAGCTAATAATGTACCAACTTTCACAAAAGATAATTTAGGATCTCTGCTCAACTGGAAGTACAAGTTGTTGGATCATCATGTGACCTTTGAGTTTGACCTTATCTTTGTGGTAAGGAAACCTACATTGGTGGTCAACTATTAAACTTGACCTATGTTTATATAACATTATTATATACATTATTGCCTGAACCACCACACATTGGTCAGAGCATGTGCAGCAGCGTCGCCTCAATGTAACACAGTTACACAAATCACTGTATTCTGTATTCAGGCTACTGTTTGGTCTGATGCATGGGTCAGTATTCAAAGTAATCAAAGTTTAGGAACATTGCACAGTACCCTTTAATTAACCCTAATGACATACATATCCTTAGATAACGTTGGCCATAAATCTGCCAGCTATGGTCCAATCTTCCATGTGGCAGCTGAAGGCTAACTCAATTTTTCTGTCAATGTCTATGGGGCAGTATGCTTCTTCTAGGGGGGCTGTATTTGCTACATAATGCTACTTAATTAGGCAGTCCATTTCCGTGAGCAACAAAAATGACTGGAGTGCCTGCAACTATGCTTATTAATTTAATGTTATGCACTGACAAGACATTATCATTTCATTCTGCAGCCTTTATGTTTTATTTGTTTCAAAAATATACTGAATGCAGCCTCATGCTAAAATTAATCCAGCAGGCAGGAGTAAGAAGTGTGAAAATAATTCAGCAGGCTAAAGGTTAATAGCCCAGGAATTTAAAAGTTTCAAAGTTGTATCACACTGGATATGTTTTATCCCAACAGGATGTTATGTTTAAGTGCTAGTTATTAACATGGTTAGAGGCATAGGATATTAACATAATTCATTTTTGAATGTATGACCCTGAAGGTGATTTTGACTTTTAGTATCAGTGACAAGTATTTCAAGAACATTCCAAAGGGCTACCCAGAATCTTGATGTCCCTGGATGGAATTCAATGTGACAACAAAATGATACCATATGCTACTCCTTGAAAGTAGATCGATCATAGTGACCTACCGCTGATGTCATCAGATTGTCATCACTAGTCAGGTATACTTATTTTTTTTAACATTATATAACCACTACATGTATAAGACTTTTAATATACCTGCTGCAAATGGCAAAAAATATTTTATGAATAACCTCCTCTATGACCTTGCCTTACACATAGGTCACACGTGGCCTTTTCCAATCTAGGCCTGCACTAAGGATAACATGTACCAAGTGCTACTGACCTACAGTAAATTCTTCTTGAATTTATGCTACTAATTTAAAGAAGGTCCCCATGACCTACTTTTGATATGAAATAATTGTCATCACTTGTAATTCATAAGCGTTTAGGTATAAGACTCAAAATAAAGTCTGCAGAAAAATGAGTAGTAAAAATAGCAAACATTCTTTCCAAATGACCTTTACTGAGACTAATCTTATGTGTAGGTCACTCACAACCTTTTCAAATTGTGGCCCCAGCCCAAGTATGACATGTACCAGCTTCAATGACATACCGCCAATGTTTCCTGAGATAGACAGCAGACAGACAGACAGACAGACAGACAAACAGACAGTATTGCAATCATTTTAGTAGCGTCTTCGCCATGCTTGTGGTTTTTGACACAGAGGTCCATCGATAGTACGGACCCAGAAAATGTAGAGGGGGTCATGGAAAATGATAAAATCAAAATTCAGAATAGGTACCTCCCAATCTGTTGGCAGACATTGGCAGAGTACCCGGGTTTGTTGCAAGGAATACAGACAGCCCTTCTGGCAATCTGGGCTGATGGAGTGAAGATAACCCCTAAATTCAAAA
The DNA here is from genome assembly GCF_022045235.1 of Haliotis cracherodii. NCBI lineage: Eukaryota > Metazoa > Mollusca > Gastropoda > Lepetellida > Haliotidae > Haliotis > Haliotis cracherodii. Next base: position 43,508,058 of record NW_027266264.1, read on the forward strand.
CAATAAACTATTGAAACAAGTTCATACTTTTAATGTATCCAACCAATTACACTATTTTCTATAATGAACAATGTTTCTAATTGTGGATAAATTCATTTTTTATATGTGAACTCAGTTACTATGTTGTTTTGTAACAACGTTTCTATCCTAAATTCCCGTCTTGGGACTAAACCATAAGCACATGTTGCCACCTGACAACATTTGCACAACTGAAAAAACTCAAAACCACAGTCGCATAACATGTTAAGTGCCTCTTGTACTTGAAACACAACATTTTCATGTCCATTGAATGTTCGTTTGGGTGCGTTTTGGCGCACTGTTTTTACTGCTGCGTTTTTGCGCACAGTCCTTCTGTCCATATTCCCCTGCCTTGATGGACTGTAGTCTATCAACTAAATAAATTACTATCCTCAGTTCACTATGTACATTTCCTTGCACAGTTCTTTGCACAGTTCTTTATCCTTGAATGCTTTATCCTTGAAATCCGTTCTTTGCACAGTCTTGATCCTTTAATGCTTTATCCTTGAACCCCGATCTTTGGTCTTTTGAGTCTTCTGAGTCGTTCCATTCCAGTGGACTGATGTTCTTTATAGATCTGGTTAGTACAGTCTGACCAACCCTTACATCCACTACCCGAACTTGACCGTCAGCTCCAGGGTAAGTCTTTATGATTGTTCCAAGCTTCCAGTGTCCTCTGGGCGTGTTTTGCGAGATCACCAGCACGAGGTCTTTTTCTTGCAAATCTCGGCCTTGTCTGTTCCACTTTTTGCGTGTGTTGAGACTTGGCAACCATTCTCACATCCATCTTTTCCAAAAATGGCGAACCAGTTCCTGAATCCTGCACCAACGTCTTCTGGGGTTGAAGTCTTTTGTGTCCACACATTCAGGTGCAAATACACCTCCAGTTTGTCCATGAAGGAAGGGATTTGGTGTGTGTGGTGTGTCATCTTGAGGGTGAGCTGACTGATACGTTAGAGGCCTGGAATTTATGAGACCTTCTGCTCGTCATTGCAGTGATAAGATCCTCATCTGTGATGTCACCTTTGCTGAGGATGGCATAGATTGCCTGCTTTGCTGCCTTAATCATTGTTTCAAATATTCCCCCAAAATGAGGAGTGCATGGAGGATTGAAAAACCATTTTACTCCATTATTCACAAGAGACCTCATAACAACATCTTGATCCTTTTGTTGTACGAGCTCCTTCAGTTCTTTAACTGCACCCACAAAGTTTGTACCATTATCTGATACCATGACTTCAGGAAGACCTCTTCTGCTCGCCATGCGATAGAATGCATTCAAAAACGAGTCTGTATCTAGACCATATGCAACTTCGAGATGCACAGCCCTGGTCTTGAGACAAATGAACAAACACAAATAACGCTTTTGTCTCTTCTGATTCCTCCCTTGTACTGTCAAAAACGAACCAGCAAAATCTACACCTGCATCAGTAAATGCTCAAAGTGATGGTTGTACTCTGAACTTCGGTTATAGTGCCATCACTTGGTATGCTGGCTTTGCTTTGTCTCGTTTGCACTTAGCACACTCAAGTTCCCATTGTCTGATTTCTTCTCTGCCAGAGATGATCCAGAATTTGGACAATATGGCTGATAATGTCTGGTTTGTTCCCATGACATGATTTCCTGCTTCATGATAGTGCTCATGAGTCCCTGGTCATCAATTACCGGTTGAAGACTAAGAAGTTTGGAATTTGGAGACATTCTGTTTCTTCTTTTTCTAGGAATTCAGGACCTGACCACCAGAACTTGTTGTTTGTCAGTTGTGATGCAGCTACACCTCAAGACAACATGTCAGCTGGGTTCATTTCAGAGGGAACATGGTTCCACTGAGACGGATTAGTAACAGACTGTATTTCACCAACCCTGTTGGCTACAAATGCTTTGAAAGACCTACTGTTGCTTTTTATCCAGCATATGACATTCAAAGTGTCTGACCAAATCTTTACAGTTTGGATTTCAAAGTTGAGTGCATTTGCCACTGTCAAAACTAACCTCAGACTAACTTTGGCAGCCATCAATTCCATTCGAGGTATGCTTACAGCTTTTAACGGTGCTACACGACTTTTAGCTACCACCAATCTACTTGATCTGCCCATAAGAAATGGATGAACTGCATACACAACAGCCCCATACGCCTCCTGTGATGCGTCCACAAAAGCATGATATGAGACAAGGTAATTGTAATCTAAGCACAAGTACCTTGGTACTTTTAAAGCATGCATTTCCTTCACTTCTTCTAACCACCTTGATACTTTGTTTTTCAGGTCTCCAGTTATCTCATCGTCCCAGTCAAGACCAGCTGTCCATGTATCCTGGAGCAGTATTTTATCAGTGATGGTAAATGGAGCAACAAAACCTAATGGATCAAAGAGTTTTGCAATATTACTCAAGAAGGTTCTTTTTGTTTTCATTGAAGGTAAGTAACCTTTGCCCAGGTCTACCTCAGATGCTCTGTCTTCTGGTGGAATGCTTTCTAGAACCTTATGAGAATTTGACATGCATTCCATCTTTTGACCATAACTCGGACAACTTCTTGAAGGGTTCATCACCTTTGTCTTCAGTTTCTACAGAGCCCATGCTATCTTCCATGTAAGTGGAATTTGTAACTGTCTCTGCTACTAGTGGTAAGTCTACAGCATGTCGCTTTGCATGTTCCTGGGTGACGTATTGAGCTAAGAAAGGAGATGATGTGACCCCAAATACTACACGACTAAATTTGTGTACATCAGGTGGTTAGTTCAATTTCAAAGATCTCCAAAGGAACCTGTGGTGTGATCTGTCACATTCTGGTATTTTGATTTGCAAATACATTGCCTCAATATCACAAACAAGTGAAACTGGATGCTTTCTAAAGCGAAGTAAGATGTCCATTAAGTCACGTTGTAGTTTTGGACCTGGATAGATCGCATCATTTAAAGTTATTCCTTCATACTTGGCCGATGCATCAAATACCAATCTGACTTTAATTGTCAATCTATCTGGCCTTACAATTGGAAAATGAGGCAAGTACCACTTGCCACTCTCAGTAGTTTCATCAGTTGATTATTTTGCGGATGTACCCTTTTTGCAATTATTGGTGAATAATGTCATCATATGCCATCGCTGTATTTTTGTCCTTACATAGTTTCTTTTCTATGTTTACCAACCGTGTCATCAGTGTCTGGAAGATTTTGGACATTATCTTTCCAAGGAATGGCAACTTGATAATGTTCATTTTCATACAACAATGTATCCTGCACTTTTGCAAGAGCATTCCTATCATAAGGCATTAAAAGGGACTCTGAACTGTAGTCTTCTACATCCCAAAACATGTGCATCAAGGTATTGAGTTCAACATCAACTTCGTCTGTGAAGTATGCATCTGCAAGCACAGAGTTAGGATTTTTCCCTTGATGTTCAATATTCCCAATACATGTCCATCCCAGAGGTGTCCTCCTTGCAATTGGCTCTCCTGGGTTTCCTTGAACCTCTTCATAAGAGCAATGCAGATCTAAGTGGTCTATGTCTATCAACAGATCAACAGATGGACTTTGCCCTGTGTTTGGAAATTCAATGTTTTGCAAATGATGCCAATTTTTTTTGTATTTTTGCCAATCAGTGACCTTCATATTTCCCGTGACCTTTGTTGTTGTCAATGCTGTAACATTTGTATTTGCAACGCCATCAATACTTTGAAGTCTAAACTCTACAGGTTTAGTCTCGAAAGTTTCCATTTTCCCATTCAATACATTCACAGATATTCTCTGTAACTGCCCTTGCAGACCCAATTCTGCTGCTACATCTGCGTTGATGTACGACCTTGTACTAGCATCATCCAACAATGCATTCACAGTGACATGTTTGTTGCCATTTGAAAGTATCACTGGTACAGTTCAAAGTGCTATTACAGCCTTTTGTACTACAGTAGGTGAGATGGCATGAGACCTTTCACCTTCACCCTTTTGAATCTCTTTAGTTTCATTTCCAGTCTCAGTACATTCACCTTCTTACCTGGTAGAATTGTTTGATCTTTTGTGACGACGTGTCACCTTTGTCATTGTGCAACAATCTATTGTGGCTGCTTTTACATCCAATAATGCCACATTGTGCCATACGTTGATATGTTTTACCACTATGATTTCTACCAAGACACCTGAAGCAAAGATTTGCTTTCTTTGCAACATCCCATCTTTCAGAAATCTCCATGCCTCTAAAGACATTACATCTCCATATTTCATGATGTTCTTTACAAAGACTGCAGCTTCTATCTTTACTGCTGAATGTGTTACTGGATTATGTCTTTGTGGTAACTTTTCTTTTGATCTGATTGGTGAACCTTTTGATCAGACTTACCTTTTTTAGCAACACCATGAATTGTCTCTGAAGCAATGGTAAGGAACTCTGCTTCCTGTATAACCCACATTCTCAAAGCTTCAACAGACTCCTGTCTCTCCGTTTCATAAACCATCCTCTGATAACGTGCAACCATCGGTTCTGTCATCTTTTTAAGTAGGCTCGAGTAGAACAACCCATTTCCTAACTCTTCAAATCTATCATTTTCTTTTAGATTGACAACTGCAACATCTAAAATGTCTGCAAACAGTTCAACATCTCTGGCAACACCTTCATGAATAGGTTTGAAGTTACTCAATTCTTCCATATGAATGGCTATTTGACACCGTCTACCCCCATATTTTCTCTCTAACCTGTCTAATGCAACATCATAGGCAACAGCACTATGGCCTAAACTTTCAACCACTTTCAATGCTTCACCTGAAAGATACTGTCGCAACTGGAGGAATTTGTATACAGAAGTTGCTGGAGACTGGTCTACACAGGTCATGAGGGTGGCCAACTCTCATATGTCTTGACATTTCCATAAAACACAGGTATCGAAACACGTTTTAGTTGTTTCCACATATCATTACCAACAGCGATATGTTGCTTTTCTGTGTTTTCAAACCTTCATTGCGATTAGGAAACTCATGCTAATCATCAATGTCACACAAGCCCCCCATCCCCATGTTTCCTTCATTTCCATATGCTACTGTCTGTTTCACCTCATTTTCATGATCATATTTCTGTTCCATCTTTGGTATGACCTACTTTCACACCTCTTGTTGCCTTGCCATTTTCATTGAGGTCATGTCTCTGTCCTACAACTACAGTTTGACCTCTACGAAGATCAGGCTTTTTATCACCTTTGAACAACCTGTACAATCTATGGCTGGACAGAGAACAAGTACTTGAACCACTATCCAAGTACGCCTGTGCTATGTCTATCACTTCAGACGTTTCACATTCAAGTTTTGATATTTCAGCATCAACCTTGTTCATATTCTCTGTATCATGAACTTCTGTGTAAGCCTGTGTAAGTTTTACCATAATATCCATGACTTTCACCTGAAGAGAACTCACTTCATCAATGCCTTCTCTAACTGCTTTTCGTGTTGACCTATCTTGTTCAACAAGACTAGTCAGCTTATTTTTTCCCTTTGTAAACGCACATTTAGCTTTTGCTTTTTGCTGTTTAAGGCTACGAATAAGCTGATCTAATTTTTCATTTCCTTCATTTGAAGGTTCCATTTTTTCGCTTCCTTTTTGGGAAGTGATTAACTTTTGTTCCGACATAACTTGAGAAACAACAACTGCTGCAATAATAATTTTCATCTAAAGTAATGATGATGTTTAAACTCACCTGTTTCCTATTCTGGTACAGTTGAAAAGCAACTGAAACCATTTAGCATTAAACAAACTTTTAATGTATCCAATCAATTACACTATTTTCTATAATGAACAATGTTTCTCCACTAATTGTGGATAAATTCACTTTTCATATGTGAACTCAGTTACTATGTTGTTTTGTAACAACGTTTCTATCCTAAATTCCCGTCTTGGGACTAAACTATAAGCACTTGTTGCCACCTGACAACTTTTTGCACAACTGAAAAAAATCAAAACCACAGTCGCATAACATGTTAAGTGCCTCTTGCACGTGAAACACAACATTTTCATGTCCACTGAATGTTCGTTTGGGTGCATTTTGGCACACTGTTTTTACTGCTGCGTTTTCATGCGCAGTCTTTCTGTCCAGCTGATGATGAGCGAAACCAGCCCAACTGTGCCAGGATCACCCAAACCCTCATTGCTGCATTTTTAATTTTAATCTGTAAATAATAATAATAATAATAATAATAATAATAATAATAATAATAATTAAAGCTGCAAGCAGCAATGGCGGGCTCCAAGTAACACTGTGCCCAAACGTCCCTGTTCGAATCCTCAAACGGTTTCCTTGAACCAAATCCGTCAAATGTAGGCACCACTTGCAGGGTATTGTTGCAAGGAAAATGGCGTGTGCCAGGGTGTCCAGGTCTGTTCTAAAACCATTTACGACCTCGAACATGTTCGAATCCATAAAAGGTTGGCTTGTGCCAACTCTGTCAAAAGATAGTCACCAGAAATCGCTGCTACGAAATTGGCGTGTTCCAGGGGTGTCCCAAATATAAATCAAATATTACCACCAAGCGGTGTTACTTTTAGCATACAACCAACAACAATAAATGAGATGCATATTGCACACTAACTTCATGTAAACTTGCAATAGTTTCTGTGGAGAACCTTACAAAATTTCGTTGAAAAAAATGATCAAAATCAAAATTCAATACGTCCGTGACTAAAAAAGAATTCCAAAATCGGCTATGAAAGTTTGATGTGTTATGTATGGAGACAATTATCAAAAAGTTTGAAAGCATTTCATGCTGTGGACTCGGAGTTGTTTGCGTTTAAAGACAGGTACCCAATAAACACTGCGGAAACCTTGAATCCAAAATGGCTGCCAAACCATGTGACCAATGAACAAAAGAACAAAAGTCAAAGAACAAAAAATGAGGTACATATAGCACACTTATTTCATGTAAAACAATCAATAGTTTCTGTGGAGAACCTTACAAGATGTGATATTTATAGTAAAATTTCAATGAAAAAAAATGATCAAAATCAAAATTCAATACGGCCGTAACTAAAAAAGAATTCCAAAATCGGCTACTTAAGTTTGATGTGTTATGTATGGAGACAATTATCAAAAAGTTTGAAAGCATTTCATGCAGTGGACTCGGAGTTGTTTGCGTTTAAAGACAGGTACCCAAAAAACACTGCGGAAACCTTGAATCCATAATGGCTGCCAAACCACGAGACCAATGACCAAAGTCAAAGAACAAAAAATGTCAAGCATCAGATACATGCAAGGTTTCAAAGTAATCGGGTAAGCGGTTGCTGAGCAATAGGGCGAAATACATCTTCAAAATATTCTGTTCTTTTAGTTTCTGCCCTTGGCTTTTGGGCCTACGGCCTTGGATTTTTGGCGGGCACTAGTACCCAAAGGTCCACATACACATACAAAATGTGAACAAAATCGAGCCAGTGGTTATTTTTCTAGCTCTGGTACAAAAATCAGCGGAATAATAATAATATTAAATCAAACGCTAACACTGGGACTCTTCAGCCTTTCGGCTTGGTGACTCTTTAACAGGCTGAACTTCTTTGTCAGTTGGGCTCCAGTCAAACGGATTAGCGTTCTGCGTTCGTCCGGGCCCCGGGTTCCTGTCGCATTGCTGAGATAAAGTGCTAAATCTGTTTCCCACCTCGTTCATATATTCGAATCCTCAAAGGGTTTACCTGTACCAACGCCGTCAAATGTAAAGAACCTCTTGTGAGACATCACCACTACTAAATTGACCTGGGTGTCTCAGGATGTTTTAACCAATTTCCAACTTCGACCATGTTCGAATCCTCAAATGGTTTGTTTGTACAACCGCCATCAAATGTAAGGAACCACTTGCAAGACATCGCCACATGTGTCCCAGTGTGTTCTAAACCCATGTTTGACTTCGACCATGTTCGAATCCGCATATGGTTTGCTTGTACCAACGCCATCAAATGTAGTAAACCGCTTGTGAGACATCACCTCACGTGTCCCAGTGTGTTCTTAACCCATGTTTGACTTCGACCATGTTCGAATCCCCAAATGGTTTGCTTGTACCAACGCCATCAAATGTAAAGAACCTCTTGTGAGACATCACCACTACTAAATTGACCTGGGTGTCTCAGGATGTTTTAACCAATTTCCAACTTCGACCATGTTCGAATCCTCAAATGGTTTGTTTGTACAACCGCCATCAAATGTAAGGAACCACTTGCAAGACATCGCCACATGTGTCCCAGTGTGTTCTTAACCCATGTTTGACTTCGACCATGTTCGAATCCCCATATGGTTTGCTTGTACCAACGCCATCAAATGTAATGAACCGCTTGTGAGACATCACCACACGTGTCCCAGTGTGTTCTTAACTCATGTTTGACTTCGACCATGTTCGAATCCGCATATGGTTTGCTTGTACCAACGCCATCAAATGTAATGAACCGCTTGTGAGACATCACCACACGTGTCCCAGTGTGTTCTTAACTCATGTTTGACTTCGACCATGTTCGAATCCGCATATAGTTTGCTTGTACCAACTCCGTCAAAAGATAGTCACCGTTTGCAGGACATTACCAAATTGGCGTGTGCCACAGTTTCCCAGAGTGTACTAAACCAATTTCCGACCTCGACCATATTCTAATCCGCAAATGGTTTGCTTTAAACAACGCCGTCAAAAATAAGGTACCCTAGCAATTGGCAATTGAGAAATGAAGAATCAAGCCAGCGAATCTGACCACCCAATCGGATTTGTCGCCTCCTGTGACAAGCATAGTTGCCTCTTGAGACAAGCATCGGTTGAAAAAGGCCAATTCTGATCCTGGTCGTCAAGGGTAGTACACACAATATTGAACAAGGCTGTGGAGAACGCTTGGATATCTGCATAGCCAGTGAATGGGGGTGTATGGTAGATTTATGAGGCGCTTCCTTCAGTATTTGTACTCAAGTCTGACTTTTTTTACTTAAATCAAATAATACCACACCAAGCAGTGGTGCTTTCAGTATGTAACCCAGCGCAAAATGAGCTACATATAGTCTCAAAACTTCATGCAATCTTTCAATAGTTTCTGTTAAGAACCTTACAAGCTATGATCTTAAAGGTAAAATTTCGGTGAAAAAAATGATCAAAATCAAAATCCACTATGGCCGCAACTACAAAAGATATCGACAAACGGCTATGCTGATTTGTTGTGTTCTGTATGGAGACAATTCTCAGAAAGTTTGAAAGCTTTTCATGCAGTGGATTCAGAGGAGATAGTATTTGAAGACAGGTACCCAAAACACCCTTTGAAAACCTTGAATACAAAATGGTTGCCTAACCACGTGTCCAATGACCAAAGTCAAAGAACATAACATGTCAAGCAGCTCAAGCATCAGATACATGCAAGGTTTCAAAGTAAACGGACAAACGGTTGTGGAGCAACAGGGCAAAATATATCATCAAAAAATACTTGTTTTTCAGTTATCTGCCCTTGGCCTTTGGGCCTATGGGCTTGGCTTTTTGGGGGGCACTAGTACCCAACGGTCTACAAACACGCACAAAATTTGAACAAAATCGAGCTAGTGGTTATTTTGCTAGGGCAGGTACAAAAATCGGTGGAATAATAAATAATAATAATAATAATAATAATAATAAATATAGCTGCAAGCAGCGATGTCGGGCTTCGTGCGTTATTGAAATATAGTAGCGGATTCTGGTTTACATTCGTGGAAGTTCATTCACAATATCTCACTTGCGTTACACAGAAACCTAAAACAATGAATTTGAGTTCTAGATGTCCTAGCTTATAAGGCATTCTCTGTTGTCTTATAAGTCACTTCCGGTATCAGGAAGGATATGAGCACTACTGTATGTGATTATTATCATAATGTGTTTATTCGCAATCTGATACACAACTGGTCCGTTTTGATTGAGAAAATATTGTCAGTTTTGGCAATGCTCCAGTTTGGCATTTTTAAATGTGGTAACTCTATTTGCTTACTTTGCAATTTGAGAGCGCATTAGCCACCAATACGACCGCCAGTAGCAACAGCTGCATCATCCCATTAGTTACACGTCCCATTTTTCATACACATTAAAAGAACATAGGTCCTGGCTGCAGGGATTCGCTGGTCAACCTAAATTTAACAATGGGAGTGATCCAAGAAAAGTAGAAAATTAATCTTGAAGGGTGTGTACTTTATGTACTTATTTAAGAATTGACTTTCACTTTGTGTGAGTTCATTGGAGTATGAACCTTCATAGAGTGAGGGCCAAACTGTATGAACGTCGGAGCTTGCGACGACGTTCATACAATGTTTGGCCCTCCCTCTATGAAGGTTCATACTCCAATGAACTCACACAAAGTGAAAGTCAATTCTTATAATTTTTTATCACAATTTCTTGCCTCAAAGGATGTAGGCCAAGATCTAAACACAATTTTATTTAGTACGACGTCGTGTGACTTCATGTTTACACTGACAGCCATACAACAACCAGCTATATCGCGGAGTAAAACAGTTCCTCAAAATGAGAGGTGACATGAGCCTATGGATACATAACTTGCTCTTCAGAAACATCTTACGCTGCACATGTGTTCAAATCATATCCTCATTAGATGAGAAAGTTCTGTAAAGAACTACCTCAGTAAGTCAGTCAGTCACAATGACAGCGCGTTGTAATACATTTACATCAAGTACAAGACGTCAAAATGGCCGACACGATAAACGTGACGGGAGAGATTTCTGAAGTTGTTAATGAACCTGTGGCGGTTACATATGTTACTCATCATTGATTAACTGGCCCATCATTTAAAGGTGAAGTGAATAAAGATGCGTCAAACAGACAATAAGGTAAATGCATAGATTGCTGGAGACGGTCAGTGTCAGCCTAGACACGAATCGAGTCTATACTACGATAGTTCAGATGTGCATTTCTTCGTTTGTTCATTAGGATAGGCCGCAGCGAGGATATTCGTGAACAATCATGCAGTCACGCTCTCTGATATATCTCAATGTATACTGAAACGCTGAGACCAAGAATAAAGGCACTAAATGATCAGAAAGAACACTTATGTATGTTTTCGTGCTAGGGAATTCCCAGGGGTTTCACAAGGAATGTGGAAGTAGTCCGTCAGTGTTTACGTCATTTCAAGAACACGGTCTCGTGAAAAACGTATGAACTTCAAATTGTGTCGTTCATACACTTATGAACGTCAATTTCGCGGTCATGTGACCGACCTCTCGTCCAATGGAAAAGCCGTATATCGTGTAAACTTCAAGTTAAAAAATTATATAAAGATATATACAATAGACTACGGTTATATGCAGAGTCAGATCATAGTTTGGTGTATTGTGATTTTGTGAATGCATTTCAATATCGAACTGCATATATACTAGAGAGTGCCTGGTCTGACAGCTATGGGATGGTCTGGTGAGGTACAATAGGTTAAAGTTAAAGGTTGTTATAGATGAATTCTGTTTCATTTTTCTTTCCGTAGCTTTCAATTCTATGTCGCTAGAATTAAACATGGCTATGGACAAGCCCAGTGTTTAGAAACGTACGAAATTACGTAGTAGCTAAGCTATGGGTGTTTAGAGTTTTGCTATATGTGAAGTTTATGGACTTGCGCCAAAGAGTTCGCTCTTTCTTTATGGCCCTAGGTAATGAGGCATTTCAAGTTGTCTTATAAGTCACTTCCGGTATCAGGAAAGATATGTGCACTACTGTATCTGATTATTATATGGTCTTTATTAGCAATATGATATTTAAGTGGTCCGTTTTGAGTGAGAAAAAATTGTCAGTTTTGGCGATGTTCCAGTTTGGCATTTTTAAATGTGGTAACTCTATTTACCCCCTTTTGCAACTGAAGACCGCATTGACCCCCAATACGACCGACAGTATCAACAGCTGTAGCCGAGAATAGTGTGTGGGCTGTTATGCACTACATGGGCAACAACGTAATGTACCCGACGCAGTCTTTTTCTAGTCATGAATCTTTGGATACACATCAGGAATACTCTAAATTAGTGCCTAATGCTATAGAGGGAGTTTCTATGTTTGTATTTGTTTGCGTTTCCACGGTCCCAGGTTGTACTTATGATTCAATATTCAAAGATGCAAATGTATATGCACATCACATACCATAGAGCCCTTTTTGGATTCAGGGTTAAATGAGGTCCCCTGAAACCTATGCTTGTTAGCAGGGTTGACTAAATCAGAACTGGGTGACAAAGTAACAATACAGTCATGATAAGCAAACAAAGCCACATATATAAGTTCAGGCATTGTTCATATATTCTACTTTGTCATGGAATAATTATTGAGGGTTTTGCAAATATTATATGTAACATTGCTCCCAAATGCAAATTAATGTATTGAAAAGATCCATCATTTCAAACTCGCGTGATTGGATTTTTGTTTGTTCGTTGTTTACATATATACTCTGTTGTGAGTTTGTGCATATATTGAAAGTGGCGGGGCTATTGACGACTTTGTCTTCTCGTTAAACTCAAGGTCCACAATGTCTCGAAAATATTGACAGCTATTACTATCTTGACCTTATTATGTTCACTACTTGTAAAGCCAAAGCTGACAGATATCAACCAGAAAGGTGCATATACTATCTTACAGAACTGAATTATCCAACGGGCCACAAATAAACTTAAAAGGTAATTCAGCTTGGGACCTGATCGGCTTATCACTAAATATTACATTCAGAATTAGATGTTGCAATCAATATCAAACGGGATGGACATTGTTTTTGTATTAGAAAGGATCTCTATTAGATTCATAAATACATCAGACATTGGTGATCAGAGTATGGTTAAAATGGGTAAACTATTTATACATGGAAATACTGCATTAGATCCAGCTGAAAACATTAATGCTCTACGTACATTCTGTCGTACAAGTCGTCTGGTTCTGTTATGCGTTTAGCACACAACTGGAAAACCCATACAGAAAGAGACTATAGAAATCGTTACCGTCGAAACATAGAGTGAATGTAAAATCGGTCTGTTATTACCTTAAGTTGTTGTAATAAAATTATGACAAGTACGTGAAAAGATAGAAAAATTATCGGAGAGTACAGCGATATCAAACTTTCTGTCACAAACTCCCTCAAATCCTAGAGTCTGAAAATGATTTAATTATGAAGGTGGTGTTCTCGAGCGAGATATAGGGTTATGTTTTGCCTGTAGGACCCCACACGTGCCTTTCGGGTGAAACCGCTACCAGCAATTTCATTTACCCGCTCTAGCGCTTCCGCTGTTTCCTGTACCCTTACTGTGGCTCAAGCTCCAATACGCACTCGACTGACCTATCCGCGCATGGGTCAAAGGCAAACTGACACGCTGAGAAGTCAAACACATGCATGCGCAATTCTTGGTTTATTTCACGATGCTTCCCTATTGAGAGTGTGTATTGTGAATTCGCGCCAATTTCTGCAACGCAGATATGACATAACATGACATGACATGACATGATCAAGCTACTTCTGTACGCGCGCGAGACAATCACCTTGTCGCCTTGCCGAGAATACCACGTTCAGCGATAGCCAAATCAGACAAACTGCGCGCCCGTGATTTCTATAGTCCGTTTCTCTATGTTGCGCGCTTTGCACTACATATTCACAGTTTGTATCGTAGGTCCAGAGGGGGATGGGGCCACACAGCCAATACACAACCTGGGAAACAATACAGTTTACTAAGCGTATCGCCTGGTGCCAGTATCCGCGCTGTAGCGCTACCGTTGTCTCGCTATACCGTTACCGTTACTCGCGCAACAGTGTACCCACATTTACCCATTCCCATTGCTATTAGGGAAGCAGATAGACTATATCGGCAAGGTGTGTATTGTCAAATTGGGGTCATACAGCCAGCGCACGACCTTGCACTAGTGCTGGGAATTCAACTTTTAGGGATAACCGAATCAGCATGTTGACACGTGATTTCTATAGTCCGTTTCTGCAAACGTTAAAAGTAAGTCTCTGCTGACATCCGTAAACCATAGCGATGGAACACAGTTGCAGTTCACCAGGAAACAGGGCACAACAATCACATCACAGACCGCACGGGGTCGGTATTAATTCAAGAAATAAGTATGCTTATTGGAAAAGGCCCTTCCTAGCACGTTCATTAATATTCTGAGTTGATTGAAATGCGGTTAACGGGGCTTATGCCGATATTTTACTGCAGCTTCTTTCACTTCTTTCTTAAAATATATTTCTATAGTCCGTTTCTGCTTGCGTTGTTTACCCTCAGTATGTACACTCTATTTCACTGAGAATGACAAGTGATCTCGGTAGTCGATAGCGGATAAACACATTCGCAGTTCACTGAAAATTATACCCAAAGACCACGTACTTGTTTATGAAATCGACAAACCTACACCACAGGTTTACAGACAATGCTATAGCGTATAGCGCGAAGAGCAAGGACGCTTGTTTCATCGTCTTTCCTGAACAAGTTTGAAGTGTCGTAAAATATTACTGTTTTCCCCCACAAAATGACATTCGCAGAGTCGGATCACAGTTTGGTGTATTGTGAATTTGTGAATGCATATCAATATGGAACTGCATATATACTAAAGAGTGCCTCGTCTGACAGCTATTGGATGGTCTGGTGAGGTACAATAGGTTAAAGTATGTTGTTATACATGAATTCTGTTTCATTTATCTTTCCGTAGCCTTCAATTCTATGTCGCTAGAACATGGCTATGTACAAGCCCAGTGTATACAAACACACGAAATTTGGGCGAAATCGGCCCATTATTAGCCGAGATATTAGTGTTTAAAGTTCTGCTATATTGCAAGTTTATGGACGGGTGCCAAAGAGTTCCCTCTTTAAAATGTTGTAACATCCTTCTCAATTGAGCTACAGTCAAACGGTTTAGTGTTCTGTATTCGTCAGGAGATAGGCTACCAGAATAGCACATGATAATGCATGTGGAAAAGCTTGAATCCAATATGGCTGCCAAACGGTGCGTTGTAGCTGCCATGGTCCTGCAGTACAAAATGATGGGCATCTGATTGCGCTGCCGCATGGCGAATCTGGAAGTCATTGGACAATTGGTTTCGAAGATTATTGCTGCTGAAGTTGAAACTTTGATGAGTTATCTGCCCTTAGCCATTGGGCCTATGGCCTTGGGTTTTTGCTGGGCACTGCATCACATTGGTGTCCATGCTGCTGTTGATTTTGGAGCGATTCTGGCTACTGGTGGCTTTTGTAGCAATGGTACAAAAAACGGCGGAATAATAAATAATAATCTTTGTAATTACAATAGGTCTTCTGCCTTTCAGGCACGAAGCCCTAATTAAAAATCGTTATTTGAGCGATTTTGGCAGTTTTGACACCGGAATCGGGTAGCAAGACAAAAAACATTTCGAAAAAACCAAGGTCACCAAGGTGACGGGGTCAAGGTCATTTGTGTACTTTTTTATGCCTTTTGGGGGCGAGCTGAATCGTGACTGTAGTTGCATGTATGGTGGTGGCGATTAGTGTTTGTGCTTAACCCCGACTTGATGTATCATTCGTATTATTCAGATTTGGAGAATATTATGTCCGCCGTCCGTCCGCGTGTCTGTCCGCCAAAAATGTTTTTTTAGCATTACTCATGAACCGTTCAATGTACAGTGCTGTAACTTTGTAGAAATCTTCATATGGTCTGTATCTACTCATGCTGTGAAAATCAAGCCATTTGGTTTTCAAGTTGTGTTTCCAACGCAACCTGAAAGAAAAAATCTTAAATCCAAGATGGCGGCCAAACGGTTGAATTTATCAATTTTTAGTCTAGGGGGTAAAATGATCAGTATCTTATGACGGTGTCGCATGTAAAATTTGAAAGGTATTGGGTCCATAGTGTCTGAGATATATGCTGTTTTATGCCGTTTTTAATCAATTGATGCATTCAATCCAATATGGCCGCCAAATGGCTCAACTTTTGACAAGCTACTAAGAACAAAACTTGTTCGGCTTGCTATGCTGATGCGTCATGTCACTTTTTAACGTTGATTCACGAAGAACTTGGGCAGATGTGCTGTTTGCAGATAAATTTCCAGAATCCAATATGGCCGCTAAACTAATTACATTTTGACATGCATGTAAGAACAAAATATGTGCGACAAAAAAAGTTATTATATACTGCCAATTTACAACTATGTCTATGCGAAACCAATGACGATATATTCTTTTTAAAAAAATATTTAGGACAGTATTTTCATCAGAAGCAAACTCTTATATTTCCGTAACAAATTGAGATATGTCAAAACGGTTCTAGAGTGTTGACGTTTGAACTATGGACAAAATATGTGCAAATTTTGAAAGTACTGTGGCTGATACAGGCAGAGAAAATGATTGCGGAAGAGGCGAACCGAGCACAAAATGACAAATCCGCTATCAACATGTTCAATCCAATATGGCCACCAAACCACGTGACTTTTGCCATGTGTTTAAGAACAGAAAATGTTCAGCAGCCAATGGCAAGATAGGAAGCAGTTGCTGCAACTACTTTGCATGATAAGATTCCATGTAAACACGTAATTGCAAAGTCATGCATTATGTTGGTGACAAATTTCGGCCGGAAGTAGCATTCAATATGGCGGCTATTAAAGCAGATATCAAAATTTCGCTAAGATAGTTTGTAGTGTGGTGCATAGAGACCAAGCATGCAAAGTTTTGAAGCCTTTGCTCTGGTAGTTTCAGAGGAGATAGATTTGGCGGCCAAGTGGTGAGAAATTGCTAAAATGCATGTGGAAAAGCTTGAATCCAATATGGCTGCCAAACGGTGCGTTGTAGCTGCCATGGTCCTGCAGTACAAAATGATGGGCATCTGATTGCGCTGCCGCATGGCGAATCTGGAAGTCATTGGACAATTGGTTTCGAAGATTATTGCTGCTGAAGTTGAAACTTTGATGAGTTATCTGCCCTTAGCCATTGGGCCTATGGCCTTGGGTTTTTGCTGGGCACTGCATCACATTGGTGTCCATGCTGCTGTTGATTTTGGAGCGATTCTGGCTACTGGTGGCTTTTGTAGCAATGGTACAAAAAACGGCGGAATAATAAATAATAATCTTTGTAATTACAATAGGTCTTCTGCCTTTCAGGCACGAAGCCCTAATAATAATGATAATAATAATAATAATAATAATTAAAGCTGCAAGCAGCAATGGCGGGCTCCAAGTGACACTGTGCCCAAACGTCCCTGTTCGAATCCTCAAACGGTTTCCTTGAACCAAATCCGTCAAATGTAGGCACCACTTGCAGGGTATTGTTGCAAGGAAAATGGCGTGTGCCAGGGTGTCCAGGTCTGTTCTAAAACCATTTCCGAACTCGAACATGTTCGAATCCATAAAAGGCTGGCTTGTTCCAACTCTGTCAAAAGATAGTCACCAGAAATCGCCGCTACGAAATTGGCGTGTTCCAGGGGTGTCCCAAATATAAATCAAATATTACCACCAAGCGGTGTTACTTTTAGCATACAACCAACAACAATAAATGAGATGCATATTGCACACTAACTTCATGTAAACTTGCAATAGTTTCTGTGGAGAACCTTACAAAATTTCGTTGAAAAAAATGATCAAAATCAAAATTCAATACTTCCGTAACTAAAAAAGAATTCCAAAATCGGCTACTAAAGTTTGATGTGTTATGTATGGAGACAATTATCAAAAAGTTTGAAAGCATTTCATGCAGTGGACTCGGAGTTGTTTGCGTTTAAAGACAGGTACCCAATAAACACTGCGGAAACCTTGAATCCAAAATGGCTGCCAAACCATGTGACCAATGACCAAAGTCAAAGAACAAAAAATGAGGTACATATAGCACACTTACTTCATGTAAAACAATCAATAGTTTCTGTGGAGAACCTTACAAGATGTGATATTTATAGTAAAATTTCAATGAAAAAAAATGATCAAAATCAAAATTCAATACGGCCGTAACTAAAAAGAATTCCAAAATCGGCTACTAAAGTTTGATGTGTTATGTATGGAGACAATTATCAAAAAGTTTGAAAGCATTTCATGCAGTGGACTCGGAGTTGTTTGCGTTTAAAGACAGGTACCCCAAAAACACTCTGGAAACCTTGAATCCATAATGGCTGCCAAACCACGAGACCAATGACCCAAGTCAAAGAACAAAAAATGTCAAGCAGCTCAAGCATCAGATACATGCAAGGTTTCAAAGTAATCGGATAAGCGGTTGCTGAGCAATAGGGCGAAATACATCTTCAAAATATTCTGTTCTTTTAGTTATCTGCCCTTGGCTTTTGGGCCTACGGCCTTGGATTTTTGGCGGGCACTAGTACCCAAAGGTCCACATACACACACAAAATGTGAACAAAATCGAGCCAGTGGTTATTTTTCTAGCCCTGGTACAAAAATCAGCGGAATAATAATAATATTAAATCAAACGCTGACACTGGGACTCTTCAGCCTTTCGGCTTGGTGACTCTTTAACAGGCCGTAACTTCTTTGTCAGTTGGGCTCCAGTCAAACGGATTAGCGTTCTGCGTTCGTCCGGGCCCCGGGTTCCTGTCGCATTGCTGAGGTAAAGTGCTAAATCTGTTTCCCACCTCGTTCATATATTCGAATCCTCAAAGGGTTTACCTGTACCAACGCCGTCAAATGTAAAGAACCATTTGTGAGACATCACCACTACTAAATTGACCTGGGTGTCCCAGGATGTTTTAACCAATTTCCAACTTCGACCATGTTCGAATCCTGAAATGGTTTGTTAGTACAAACGCCCTCAAATGTAATGAACCGCTTGTGAGACATCGCAACATGTGTCCCAGTGTGTTCTTAACCCATGTTTGACTTCGACCATGTTCGAATCCGCATATGGTTTGTTTGTACCAACGCCATCAAATGTAATGAACCGCTTGTGAGACATCACCACACGTGTCCCAGTGTGTTCTTAACCCATGTTTGACTTCGACCATGTTCGAATCCGCATATGGTTTGTTTGTACCAACGCCATCAAATGTAATGAACCGCTTGTGAGACATCACCACACGTGTCCCAGTGTGTTCTTAACCCATGTTTGACTTCGACCATGTTCGAATCCGCATATGGTTTGCTTGTACCAACGCCATCAAATGTAAGGAACCGCTTGCAAGACATCACCACACGTGTCCTAGTGTGTTCTTAACCCATGTTTGACTTCGACCATGTTCGAATCCGCATATGGTTTGCTTGTACCAACTCCATCAAATGTAATGAACCGCTTGTGAGACATCACCACACGTGTCCCAGCGTGTTCTTAACCCATGTTTGACTTCGGCCATGTTCGAATCCCCAAATGGTTTGCTTGTACCAATGCCGTTAAATGTAACTAACCGCTTGTGAGACATCATGACATGTGTCCCAGTGTATTCTTAACCCAAGTTTGACTTCGACCATGTTCGAATTCGCACATGGTTTGGTTGTACCAACTCCGTCAAAAGATAGTCACCGTTTGCAGGACATTGCCGCTACCAAATTGGCGTGTGCCACAGTTTCCCATAATCTAATCCGCAATTGGTTTGCTTTTAACAACGCCGTCAAAAATAAGGTACTGTAGTAATTGGCAATTGAGAAATGAAGAATCAAGTCAGCAAGTCTGACCACCCGATCCGATTAGTCGCCTCCTGTGACAAGCATAATTGCCTCTTAGGACAAGCATCGGTTGAAAAAGGCCAATTCTAACTCTGGTCGTCAAGGGTAGTACACATAATATTGAACAAGACTGTGGAGAACGCTTGAGTATCTGCAAAGCCAGTGAATGGGGGTTTATAGTAGATTTATGAGGCGCTTCCTTCAGTATTTGTACTCAAGTCAATTTGTACTCAATAACTTTTACTAAAATGAAGTAATACCACCAAGCGGTGGTGCTTTCAGTATGCAACCCAGAAAAAAAATGAGGTACATATAGTATCAAAACTTCATGCAAACTTTCAATAGTTTCTGTGGAGAACCTTACAAGATATGATCTTTTAAGTAAAATTTTGGTGAAAAAATTTATCAAAATCAAAATCCAATATGGCCGCAACTAAAAAAGATATAAAAAAACGGCTATGCTAATTTGTTGTGTTCTGTATGGAGACAATTCTCAGAAAGTTTGAAATCATTTCATGCAGTGGATTCAGAGGAGATAGTATTTGAAGACAGGTGCCCAAAAAACCTTGGCAAAACCTTGAATCCAATATTGCTGCCAAACCACGTGACCAATGACCAAAGTCAAAGAACAAAAAATATTAAAGAACTGAAGCAGCAGATACATGCAAGGTTTGAAAGTAAACGGACATACGGTTGTGGAGCAGCAGGGCAAAATATATCGTCAAAAAATACTTGTTTTTCAGTTATCCGCCCTTGGCCTTTGGGCCTATGGCCTTGGATTTTTGGCGGGCACTAGTACCCAACGGTCCACATACACATACAAAATTTGAACACAATCAGGCAAGTGGTTATTTTGCTAGGCCTGGTACAAAAATCGGCGGAATAATAAATAATAATAATAATAATAATAATAAATAATAATAATAAATCGAACGATTACAATAGGGCTCTACAGCCTTTCGGCTTGGAGCCCTAATAATTAAAGCTGCAAGCAGCAATGGCGGGCTCCAAGAAACACTGTGTCCAAACGTCCATGTTCGAATCCTCAAAGGGTTTCCTTGAACCAAATCCATCAAATGTAGGCACCACTTGCAGGGTATCGACGAAAGGAAAATGGCATGTGCCAGGATGTCCAGGTCTGTTCTAAAACCATTTCCGACCTCGAACATGTTCGAATCCATAAAAGGTTGGCTTGTGCCAACTCTGTCAAAAGATAGTCACCGGAAATCACCGCTACGAAATTGGCGTGTTCCAGGGGTGTCCCAAATATAAATCAAATTTTACCACCAAACGGTGTTACTTTTAGCATACAACCAATAACAATAAATGAGATGCATATGGCACACTAACTTCATGTAAACTTGCAATAGTTTCTGTGGAGAACCTTACAAGATATGATCTTTAAAGCAAAATTTCGTTGAAAAAAATGATCGAAATCAAAATTCAATACGGCCGTAACTAAAAAAGAATTCCAAAATCGGCTACTAAAGTTTGATGTGTTATGTATGGAGATAATTATCAAAAAGTTTGAAAGCATTTCATGCAGTGGACTCGGAGTTCTTTGCGTTTAAAGACAGGTACCCAAAAAAACACTGTGGAAACCTTGAATCCATAATTGCTGCCAAACCACGTGACCAATGACCAAAGTCAAAGAACAAAAAATGTCAAGCAGCTCAAGCAGCAGATACATGAAAGGTGTCAAAGTAATCGGATAAGCGGTTGCTGAGCAATAGGGCGAAACATATCTTCAAAATATTCTGTTCTTTTAGTTACCTGCCCTTGGCTTTTGGGCCTACGGCCTTGGATTTTTGGAGGGCACTAGTACCCAACGGTCCACATACACACACAAAATGTGAACAAAATCGAGCAAGTGGTTATTTTTCTAGCTCTGGTACAAAAATCGGCGGAATAATAATAATATTAAATCAAACGCTAACACTGGGACTCTTCAGCCTTTCGGCTTGGTGACTCTTTAACAGGCCGTAACTTCTTTGTCAGTTGGGCTCCAGTCAAACGGGTTAGCGTTCTGCGTTCGTCCGGGCCCCGGGTTCCTGTCGCATTGCTGAGATAAAGTGCTAAACCTGTTCCCCACCTCGTTCATATATTCGAATCCTCAAAGGGTTTACCTGTACCAGCGCCGTCAAATGTAAAGAACCTCTTGTGAGACATCACCACTACTAAATTGACCTGGGTGTCCAAGGATGTTTTAACCAATTTCCAACTTCGACCATGTTCGAATCCTCAAATGGTTTGTTTGTACCAATGCCATCAAATGTAAGGAACCACTTGCATGACATCGCCACATGTGTCCCAGTGTGTTCTTAACCCATGTTTGACTTCGACCATGTTCGAATCCGCATATGGTTTGCTTGTACCAACACCATCAAATGTAATGAACCGCTTGTGAGACATCACCACACGTGTCCCAGTGTGATCTTAACCCATGTTTGACTTCGACCATGTTCGAATCCTAAAATGGTTTGGTTGTACCAACGCCATCATATGTAATAAACCGCTTGCGAGACATCACCACACGTGTCCCAGTGTGTTCTTAACCCATGTTTGACTTTGACCATGTTCGAATCCGCATATGGTTTGCTTGTACCAACGCCATCAAATATAATGAACCGTTTGTGAGACATCACCACACGTGTCCCAGTGTGATCTTAACCCATGTTTGACTTCGACCATGTTCGAATCCCAAAATGGTTTGGTTGTACCAACGCCATCAAATATAATGAACCGCTTGTGAGACATCCCCACACGTGTCCCAGTGTGTTCTTAACCCATGTTTGACTTCGACCATGGTCGAATCCCAAAATGGTTTGGTTGTACCAACGCCGTCAAATGTAATGAACCGCTTGTGAGACATCACCACATGTGTCCCAGTGTGTTCTTAACCCATGTTTGACTTCGACCATGTTCGAATTCGCATATAGTTTGCTTGTACCAACTCCGTCAAAAGATAGTCACGGTTTGCAGGACATTACCGCTACCAAATTGGCGTGTGCCACAGTTTCCCAGAGTGTACTAAACCAATTTCCGACCTCGACCATATCCTAATCCGCAAATGGTTTGCTTTAAACAACGCTGTCAAAAATAAGGTACCGTAGCAGTTGGCAATTGAGAAATGAAGAATCAAGTCTGAAGCGAGTCTGACCACCCGATCCGATTAGTCGCCTCCTGTGACAAGCATAGTTGCCGCTTGAGACAAGCATCGGTTGAAAAAGGCCAATTCTAACTCTGGTCGTCAAGGGTAGTACACATAATATTGAACAAGGCTGTGGAGAACGCGAGGGTATCTGCAAAGCCAGTGAATGGGGGTTTATAGTAGATTTATGAGGCGCTTCCTTCAGTATTTGTACTCAAGTCTGATTTTTTTACTTAAATCGAATAATACCACACCAAGCAGTGGTGCTTTCAGTATGCAACCCAGGACAAAATGAGCTGCATATAGTCTCAAAGTTTCATGCAAACTTTCAATAGTTTCTGTCAAGAACCTTACAAGCTATGATCTTAAAAGTAAAATTTCGGTGAAAAAAATGATCAAAATCAAAATCCAATATGGCCGCAACTACAAAAGATACCGAAAAATGGCTATGCTTATTTGTTGTGTTCTGTATGGAGACAATTCTCAGAAAGTTTGAAATCATTTCATGCAGTGGATTCAGAGGAGATAGTATTTGAAGACAGGTGCCCAAAAAACCCTGTGAAAACCTTGAATCCAATATGGCTGCCAAACCACGTGACCAATGACCAAAGTCAAAGAACAAAAAATATCAAAGAACTGAAGCAGCAGATACATGCAAGGTTTGAAAGTAAACGGACAAACGGTTGTGGAGCAGCAGGGCAAAATATATCGTCAAAAAATACTTGTTTTTCAGTTATCTGCCCTTGGCCTTTGGGCCTATGGCCTTGGGTTTTTGGCGGGCACTAGTACCCAACAGTCCACATACACATACAAAATTTGAACACAATCAGGCAAGTGGTTATTTTGCTAGGCCTGGTACAAAAATCGGCGGAATAATAAATAATAATAATAATAATAATAATAAATAATAATAATAAATCGAACGATTACAATAGGGCTCTACAGCCTTTCGGCTTGGAGCCCTAATAAATCGAACGATTACAATAGGGCTCTACAGCCTTTCGGCTTGGAGCCCTAATAAATCGAACGATTACAATAGGGCTCTACAGCCTTTCGGCTTGGAGCCCTAATAATAAATAATAATAATAATAAATCGAACGATTACAATAGGGCTCTACAGCCTTTCGGCTTGGAGCCCTAATAATAATAATAATAAATCGAACGATAACAAAAGGGCTCTACAGCCTTTCGGCTTGGAGCCCTAAATATAGCTGCGGGCAGCGATGCGGGCTCTATGATTTCTAGAAGCACTGAGTCATTCAGTTTCAGCCTACTTGAATCCACTTTATAATACAGTGCATAACAGTATTTTATAATGTAATTAATAATTTGATATTTCACTGACTTCTTCTTTGATAGGCATTTAGAAGTTGGAGTACTAAGTATGGATAAGAATTTATGGATGAAAAACTTCTTTATTACAATTATGAGTGACGTTTCGGTGTAGGTTCTATCACCATTATCAAGCAAGTGATATACAGAGTGTGGTTGACAAGTATCTATACAAGTAGGAGGCAATGTTTATGCAGTAGAGCAAATATTGTTATACTGGAGTAGAGAAGCCTGTTATGTACACACAAGGGTAGTGATGACAATCGTCGGTGAAGACAGTGACAGAAACAAAGGATGAAGCCAGTAATATTAACAACGGGATTATGGCTGATTGGGGCCTTTGATGAGTTGATGGTACACCGGGGGGTATGAAAATCAAAATCAAATATGGCCGCAGCTATAGCCCAAAGTATTCAATGGGAAGTACACGGGGTACCACTAGGTAGTGACCACTTCCCCATAAATATAACTATAGGAGACGTAAACATCCCATCACCAGCCCCAAACCAGGAACCTAAATTCCACTACAACAAAGCCGACTGGGACAAATTTCAGGACATTTGCAACCAGGCTAACCTAGCTGACCTAGAAAGTAACGACCCCGAAATCTACTGTAAAAACCTCACTGACTATATAATAAACGCAGCTAAAAACTCCATTCCTTTCAAAACAACCAGCATAGGCAAACCCTCGGTTCCTTGGTGGAACAAACTAGGCGTAAACGCAAATCCGCATTCAATAAAGCCAAACGTGACTTCAAACACCTAAAGATAGCACATGAACTAAATCACAAAGTACAAAGCTTAGTTAAAACAGCTAAAACAAGAGACTGGAAAAATTTTTGCGAAGAAATTAACCATCATACAGACGCCAGAACAGTTTGGCGCAAAATCCACGCCATTAGGGGCATTAAACGTCATAAAAAAACTCCCAACATAAACAATTCAACAAACCCCACTGAAAAAGCTAATAACCTAGCAAATCACTTCTCGGCCGTCAGTAGCAATAGCAACTTCAACCAAAAATTCCAGGAACAACTAAAAGCAGAAACCAAATTTACAAAAGAGCCAATAGATAATAACCTAGAAATTAATCTCCATTTCACAATGGAAGAACTACTCCACGTCCTACAAAATAGGAAAAAGGGCACAGCCCCAGGCTTAGACCTTACTTCATACCAGATAATTAAACAACTACCACCCAAACTAATCCAAACTCTTCTGAAACTCTATAACCTCATATATCTAAACGGACAGGTCCCATCACCTTGGAAACAAGCCCTGGTCATACCAATCCCCAAACCCAATAAACCAGCTGACCAGGCTAATTCATACAGACCAATCTCCCTAACTTCTAACTTATGCAAAGTAATGGAATCAATGGCCAAAAACAGGTTACAACACTACTTAGAACAAAACAACATAATAAATCCAGACCAAAGCGGTTTCACTCCTGGACGCTCAACATTAGATAACCTCGCCCGACTAGAGCAGGACATTAAAACAGGCCAACTTAACAAACAATATACTACAGGCATCTTTCTAGACTTCTCCAAAGCATTCGACATGGTTTGGCATAACGGGCTAATACAAAAACTACAAAAAATAGGACTTAAAGGTCAAATAATTAACTACATCCAAAGTTTCCTAACAAACCGCAAAATCACCGTGGGCATAGACCAAACGCTATCGGACCAATGTCCCCTAGAAAATGGCACTCCCCAGGGCAGCATCCTAAGCCCAACACTCTTCAATATTATGATTAACGATCTATTCGAGGGACTATCCCCCAAAGTAAACACATCAAAATTCGCGGATGATGGAGCCCTCTGGATCCGCACTAAAAGCATTAAAATGGCCCAAAACTTACTACAAAAATCTCTAAATAAAATACAAAAATGGGCTGACAAATGGGGCTTCTCCCTAAACTCAGAAAAAAACACAGGAATAGTATTTAAACACAAAAATATGCAACCCGCCACCCTAAACCTCCAACTAAACAACAAACCAATCAAATTCCAAAAACAAACCAAATTCTTAGGATTAATCTTCGATGAACATCTCACCTGGGATGCTCACATTAAAAACCTTGTAACCAGATGCAGCAAAGACCTAAACACGTTAAGATGCCTAACCGGCTCCAACTGGGGGGCCTCTAAAAACACCCTCCTCTCACTCTATATATCACTAATTAGGTCCAAACTAGACTATGGCAGTGCCATTTACGACACCTTAAACAACTCTCTCATTAAAAAACTAGACTCGATCCAGTATCAGGCCCTAAAACTAATCACACGAACTCAACATGGCACCTCTTCCACCTCACTCCAGGCCTTAACAGGAGAAATGCCACTTAAACTACGTAGGGAACAACTTACCCTAAACTTCTGGGCCGCGTCCCAATCAAACCCACTAATCGAAAACTTAATAAAACAAAATATTAGCCCTAGAAACCAAGCCCTAGCCCGGAAACATCCACTACTTACTCCAATTTCCCAAAGAATAACCAATTACCTAAACGAACACAAAATAAATAATCTAAAACAAAACAATAAATCATCCAATATCTTCACTCCAAAACTTAAAATACCAAAAATAGACACAACACTAGCCGATACACTAAATAAACAGACCGATCCTAACATCGCTAAAACCACCACACTAGCATACATACATGAAAATTGGCCAAATTGGTGTCACATATACACAGACGGATCCTCAGATCCGATCTCAAAACACACAGGTTTCGGAGTCCACATCGCACAACCAACCAAAGACACACAATCTTACCGACTCCCAAATAACCAATCCATATTCACGGCCGAACTAATGGGCATGGCCTCAGCACTACACAATCAGCAATCTAAAAAACACCAAAAAATCCTCATCCTAACCGACTCCCTCAGTGGACTACAAGCCCTCAAAAATAAAAACACTAAAAACCGCCCCAAACTAATAAATCAAATACTCAATAGCTCAAACAACTTAACTAAGGTAGGTAAACAAATAGAGTTCATTTGGATCCCCGCCCACGTAGGAATCTTTGGAAATGAAAAGGCAGATAAAGCAGCAAAATTATCCCTTAAACTCCCAGAAATAAGCTTAAACTTACCCAGCTCAAAATCAGAAATCAAAAGTGTCACTAAACAAAAAATTAACAAAAAATGGCAAAATATATACCAAAACTCAAATAGCCAAATCAGGAAAGTACTCAAAAAAAACCTAAATAAACCCAAAATACTACACCCATCCAAAAAAATCGACAGAATAATTACCAAACTACAAACAGGCCACACCAAACTAAATAATCACCGTAAAATAGCTAAACTACACACAACAGGAAACTGCCCACATTGCAAACAACAAGAAACACCAGAACACGTACTCATTCACTGCACACACTACCAAACCCACCGAACAACACTACAGACCACCCTAAATCTTAAAACCGGACTTACACTAGAATCAATCCTAAATCCACAAAATAAATTAGAAAAATTCAAAGCCTTAGGCATATACCTAATAAAAACAGGACTAATTAGTCGCATTTAAACCCCAAATAAAATATTAAAACCAAAACTACCTTATTTGATAACCACCCAACACACACAGCTCCCTTAGTTCGTCCCCCACCCACTCTTGGCATTCTTTCCAAATCTCAAAATTTCAAAATTACTATATAAGTAACCCCTAAAGCCCCCTCCTGGGTTGCACAAACTCACTTTTTCCCTTTTTGGAAACACATTAAATGGCCTGGCCGGGCCCGTGTGCGACATACGCTTGCAGTCGGAAAGCGCACGTTAAATCTCCAATATAAGTAAGTAAGTGGCCGCAGCTAATAACTATCCCATCAAATATATCAATGTTTGATGTGTTATGTACGGAGACAAATCTCAGAAAGTTTGGTAGCATTTCATGTGGTGGATTCAGAGTCGTATGCTTTTGAAGACCTCTGTACCCAAAACACGCTGTGAAAACCCTGAATACAAAATGGCTGCCAAACCACATGGCCAATGGCCAATGGCCAAAGTCAAAGAACAAAAGATGTCAAGCACCTAAAGCAGCAGGCACATGTAGAGTGTGAAAGTAATCGGAGATCAGAGCAACGGGGCAAAATACATCTCATGCCAATAGTGAGTGAGTGAGTGCGTATGGTTTTACGCCGCTTTTAGCAATATTCCAGCAATATCACGGCGGGGGACACCAGAAATGGGCTTCACACATTGTACCCATGTCAGGAATCGAACCCGGGTTTTCGGCGTGACGAGTGAACGCTGTGACCACTAGGCTACCGGACTGCCCCTCATTCCAATAAATCATTTAGTTCCAGTCAATTTGAACCCACTTTATAAATGCAGTGCACAAAAGTATGCTATAGTGTAATTTATTTCTTGATATGTCATTAGTCTGTTTTGACAAAATTGTGTATGGAGACAATTCTCAGAAAGTTT
The DNA here is from genome assembly GCF_022045235.1 of Haliotis cracherodii. Lineage (NCBI taxonomy): Eukaryota > Metazoa > Mollusca > Gastropoda > Lepetellida > Haliotidae > Haliotis > Haliotis cracherodii. The sequence continues at coordinate 43,536,545 of NW_027266264.1, forward strand.
GGAAGCATTTGATTAAGCGGATACCCAAAAAACACTGTGAAAACCTTGAATTCAATATGGCTGCCAAACCAAACAAAGTCAAAGAACAAAAAATGGCAGACACCCAAAGCAGCAGACACATGCCAATTTTGAAAGTAATTGGACAAGCGGTTTGGGAGAAATAGGCCAACATAAATGTTAAAAAAATACTTGTTTTGGGGTTATCTGCCCTTGGTCTTTGGGCCTACGGCCTTGGGATTTCTGTGGTATCTGCTTCAGGACATTGGGAATCTTGGTGCCAATTTTGAAGAGATTCCGAGCTGTAGTTCTTGAGTTATGATTGGAACAAAAAACACCGGAATAATAATAATAATAATATTAAAGAATAATAATAATAATAAATATAGCTGCAAGCAGCGATGTCGGGCTCCCGCAAGTTAGAATTGTAGAAGCGGATCCTGTTCTATTCATAGAAGTACTTTTTGAAAATTGCACTTTGGTTATACAGAATACTAAAAACCATTGAAACTGAGTTCTTAATTAAACTAATTTGTTACCATTAATGCATTTTCTCCTGTTGATATATAAAAGCATTCAGATATGCGGAAGGATATGTGCTATAATGTTGTTATACATGAATTATGTATCATTTCTCTCTTATATGCTGCATGACTACAATACTCTACCAATACACACGAAATTTAGCCGAAATCGGACCAGTAGTTCCCGAGTAACAGGTGTCTAGAGTTGTGCTATTTTGCAAGTTGATGGACTGGGGCCAAAGAGTTCCATTTTCAAAAGTGTGTAGCTCCGTTGTCCGTTCAGCTACAGACAAACGGTTTGGTGTTCTGGAATCGCCAGGTCAAGTGCTATCAGGAAAATATATCACATTTGACATAAAAACATGTTTTCTTTGAAGTTGTTAGTATGGTACTTGGAGCCACAGTATGGAGAGTTTGGAAGCTTTTGAGCTAGTAGTTTGAGCTGAGGAGATTTTGGGAGTTAAGCACTGAGAAATCTGGTAAAAAACAGTGCAAAAACACTTAATCCGATCTGGAGGCCAAACGAAGCAATTTTTGCTACATCGTATGTGTAGAGAATTTGTTGGCCATCTGATTCCGCACCAGCTCAAGAATTTTGGAAGTCTTTGGAGCTTTCGTGGCGGAGATTTTAGCTGTTGAAATTGCGATTGTTTTGAGTTATCTGCCCTTAGCCTTTGAGTCTAGAGTCTTGAGATTTTTGTGGATATAACTTCAGTAGCTAAGCTATCTTTGTGGAAATTTTCAAGAAATTCTGATCAGCAGTTTTTGAGTTACGATTGGAACAAAAATCGGCGGAATAATAATAATAAATAAATCGAACAATAACAATAGGGCTCTTGCCAAGATGGCAGGGAGCCCTAATAAGAATAATAAATCGAACAATAACAAGAGGGCTCTTGCCAAGATGGCAGGGAGCCCTAAATATAGCTGCGGGCAGCGATGTCGGGCTCTATGCTTTCGAGAATTACTGGGTCATTCGGTTTCAGCCTACTTAAATCCACTTTATGATACAGTGCATAAGATTATTGTACAATGTATTAGCAATTTGATATTTCACTGACTTCTTCTTTGATAGGCATTTAGAAGTTGGAGTACTAAGTGAGGATAAGAATTTATGGATGAACAACTTCTTTATTACAATTAAGAGTGACATTTCGATGTAGGTTCTATCACCGTTATCAAACGAGTGATATACAGAGTGTGGTTGACAAGTATATATACAAGTAGGAGGCAGTGTTTATGCCATAGAGTAAATATTGTTATACTGGAGTAGAGAAGCCTGTTATGTACACACAAGGGTAGTGATGACAATCGTCGGTGAAGTCAGTGACCGAAACAAAGGATGCAGCCAGTAATATAAACAACGGGATTATGGCTGATTGGGGCCTTTGATGAGTTGATGGTACGCTGGGGGGTATGAAAATCAAAATCAAGTATGGCCGCAAGGCTCTCACTCTAGAAGCAATACTAAACCCACAAAATAAACTAGAAAACTTCAAGGCCTTAGGCGTATTCTTAATCAAAACGGAACTAATAAAACGCATCTAAAAACACAATAACCTACCAAATCAAAATCACATAAACAAACAAACATCCACCATAAATCCGGCGGCGCGAGCGTGTTCACAAAATCGCTCTTTCTACTTCCTTTCTCATGTGTAATCTCGTTCTAAATATGGCGCGAAAATCGCGGATGTCACCTGTTTTCGCGACAGGTATTTTTCTCGCTTGAATCGTAAATCAAGCGTAATGGCGAACAACTACGATTCGGATAGCGATCAGATGATTAACAAAGACTCTATCGGGAATAATAATGTGTTTGAATTGAATAATTTAAGCGAAGGGGAGAGGGAATTTCGCGAATATTTTGGTGAAGATTTTGACGGTTTCGACGAGGTGTCCCCCCCGCCAACTTTCAAGAATGGGAGTGGCAGAGGGACCACAACAGTGGAGACATGAGGGATTTTGAAGAGGCGACCGGACTCAAGAATATATATATTGACACGGTGAGTGAAGAGTCATGCTATTGATTTTTTCCAACTGTTTTACAATGATTCTGTGTTTGAACAGATTATCAGTGCGACGAATGAGAATGCAGCCTACACGTGAACGAGCGATCACAACAACAACAAAGGTGAGTGGCATGACGTATTTGTTTCTTTTTTTTTAATTTATTTTTCTGATCGCAATCGGAATTGTAGTTTGCCGGTTTGTCGTATGTCCTTATATTTCGCTCAATTTGAATAAAATTTATTTCTATATTCATGTTTGTTCTCTTGTTTTTTACATCTTAATTTAAATTTAAGTAACTGTATAAATTATTTATTTATTAATTGATTTAATGAAGTACTGATTTAATTATATTTATTTTATATTTGCAGAACTTGAATTTACGATCTTTCTGTCCTTTTACAATCTTTCCCTCTTCTGATCAATCTGTGATATCTTCCCTGTGATGTCAGTCTTATAATAGCTGTGGTTCAATGTTCAGGTAATGTGATAAATTACTTTTTAAAAACTTAAATTCTTAATTTTTGTTTCAAATCCTGAAAAAGAACAAAATATATCAAATATTTGTTTTTACCTGTGTTAACGAGTTTACCTGCGTTAACAAGTTTACCTGTGTTAACGAGTTTACCTAAGAGGCTGTAGGTGTATCATAAGTAATATGTGACATCAGTATAGAAAACAAAGTCAGTACCAAGAGTTGTAAACTTGTTTATTTGTTTACAGATGTGCACGAAGAGAATTTACCTGTAGCACCTGCGATTATCTGTGCCGTCCAAGATGACAAGACCACTGTGTTATGTTTACCTTGTATCTGTGATTTATTTTTGTGATTTTTAATACAATTTGAGCCAAAATTCATTGTCTGTTTTCATTTTTTCAGTGTTTTCAAGTTTTATTTCACTTGTAAACACCTGTAATTATATAATGACAAAGGTTAGAGACAATAACAACAAAGAATATTAAAGTATACTTAATCCTCTTTACAATGGTATATGATAAATGTATATCAAAAGCAAGTTTCTGGTAGAAAAAGTGCATCAAAAATGATGGTGTGATTTTCCAATAATACTGCCAGGGAGGCCAGTGTACAGGCCTTGTAAGTGTCAGGGACTGCAGGGTTTCAAGGGACATAACTCTGGGGCAGCCAGTGATGAAAGAGTTAAATGGCCTGGCCGGGCCCATGTGTGAAATACGCATCAGTCGGAAAGCGCATGTTAAATCTCCAAAGTAAGTAAGTAAGTAATGGCCGCAGCTAATAACTATCCCATCAAATATATCAATGTTTGATGTGTTATGTACGGAGACAAATCTCAGAAAGTTTGGTAGCATTTCATGTGGTGGATTCAGAGTCGTATGCTTTTGAAGACCTGTGTACCCCAAACACACTGTGAAAACCCGAAATCCAAAATGGCTGCCAAACCACGTGGCCAATGGCCACAGTTAAAGAACAAAAGATGTCGGTTTCAGAGCAACGGGGCAAAATACATCTCATGCCAATAGTGAGTGAGTGAGTGCGTATGGTTTTACGACGCTTTTAGCAATATTCCGGCAATATCACGACGGGGGACACCAGAAATGGGCTTCACACATTGTACCCATGTCAGGAATCGAACCCGGGTTTTCGGCGTGACGAGCCCCTCATACCAATAAATCATTAAGTTCCAGTCAATTTGAATCCACTTTATAAATGCAGTGCACATAAGTATGCAATAGTGTAATTTATTACTTGATATGTCATTAGTCCGTTTTGACAAAATTGGCGGGAACCAGAGCATTCTTGGATGTTATGAACCCATTTCAGTCCTTGTTCATATTCGAATCCTCAAATGGATTCTTTGTACCAATGCCATCAAATAAGGACGCCGCTACGTAATTGACGTGTACAAGGGTGTCCCAGGGCAAAGAGCCCTAATAATAAATCGAACGATTACAATAGGACAATATGAACACAATAATAATTTTGACGATCCCAATCTACATACACACACAACATTTGATCAAAATCGGACCAGTAGTTTCCGAGTTACAAGTGTTCAAAGGTCTGCTATTGAAGGTTTGACAAATTCTCCACTTTGTTTTCAGCAGCTCATGAGAAAAGTACTAAGAAAGTTGCTTTTTAAGGTTGCACTGATTTACATTGATGATTTGATAATCTACAGCAAAGATATCTCCAGCATTTGGAGCAAGTATTTTATTATCTCAAACTGGCAAAATTAACACTAAGCCATCCAAATGCAACTTTGAAACAGACAAAGTTTCCCTTCTGGGTCATGTTTTATCATGTTGAGATGTTCTAGTTGATGACAAAAAGATAATAAAATTAAAACCTTTCCAGTGCCCAAATCACAAAAGCAGATTCGCTCTTTCTTAGGGCTCACAAACTTCTACAGAAAGTTTGCAAAACAAGTATTTGTCACAAAGTGACGAAATGTCCCCCGCCTGTATATACACCATAGTACCAAATATGAAGACAATCCAGCGATTAGTTCTTGAGATATCGCGGCAACACCGTTTTCCAACTCCAAAAGCAGATTTGCCTGCTGTGACCTTGAAAATGGGGTCAAGGTCACCATAACCGACTGGTGTCTGCAGAGTCTGTATATACACCACAGTTCCCAATATGAAGACAATCCAGAGTTTAGTTCTTGAGATATCGCGGCAACAAACAGGTTGAACGTACGGACGGTCGTGAATACTATATCCCCCGCTTCGCGCCTTCGTTCACATAGCACTCACATAGCACTTCCACTGAATGCTTTGCTGAAGAAGCATTCAGAGGCAGAAGTAGGAAAGAGACCAAAGTTCCAATGGTCACTTGAGTGTGATCAGGCATTCAATACACTCAAATATACTATGAGTAATACACCTGTTCTGGCTTATCTAAATTTTTACAAAGAATTTCTTCTCGCTACTGATGCCAGTGATATGAGCATAGCTTTTGTTTTGAGTCAGGAAGATGAGAAAAATAATGACCATCAAATAGCTTTAGATCATTTCGTCCATATCTTGCAAATTCCAAATTCACAGTCTACACTGATCATATAGCATTGAAATGGCTGAAATCCATCAAGGATGCCACAGGTAGGTTAGGTCGATGGTCTTTGGAACTTTCTACCTACACTTTTGACATTATTCACCGCAGTGGCAAAGCCAATGGGAATGCCGATGCTCTCTTACGTAGGGAATATGAGGAAATATTAACTATAATGATCAGACAGAAGAAGATGCTTAGAAAACAGTCTTCTCAGTAACTTCAATTCAGCAAGGCAAATTAACTAGCAATACCACAATCTTGCTAAACACTCATTCATCATCACAGGTCACACAGACATCTCAGACTGAGGATATTTGCACACCTATTGTTAATCACACAGACAATACATTGGTCAGTTACCTTTGAAGAGGATTATCAGTCAGTACCAGTTAATGTTGTTACACAAAACACGGTGGTTGAGGTAAGTATAAAAGAACATCCAAACTTACATCATCTACAAAGGATTTGTCCAGATTTCATCCAAATCTTTAACTACAAAGAGGATGATGTCCTTCCACAAAATGAAAATGATCGTCAGAAGATTCTTATCGAAGCCAATACTTTTGAAATTGATGAAGGCATCCTATACAGATTCGTTCCACAAAGACAAGTTCATTTTACAGCTGGCAGTCCCAAGTACTCTCAGGAATCAAGTCCTGTGATCCTACCATGAGTATGGCGGTTGCCACCATGGGAAAAAAAGTATGCACAGCACCATGAGACCAGACTATTACTGGCCCAAAATGTACAGTGATATTGCCACTTATGTCCAGATGTGTGAGGTATGTCAACAGACCAAGAGGCACCACCATGGCAAGAAGGCACCACTTCGTCCACTACCTGTAGAAGAGGTCTTCACCTGATGGCACATAGACATTCTCGGTCCCCTGCCAACAACACCAGACAAGTACAAGAACATTTTGGTCATCACAGATGCATCATCCAGATGGTGTGAAAATTAAGCCTTTCCACTTCAGATCCAAGAAGCCAAAGAAGTAGCAGATGTTCTCGTCAGAGAAATATTTTGTCGGTATGGGGCTCCAAGGACCTTAATTTCAGACAGAGGTCAAAACTTCATGTCCAAACTTATCAAAGCAATTTGTGAACTTTTGGCAATTAAATTTACCCATACCAGCCCATACCATCCTCAAACAAATAGCTGTGTAGAAAGGCTCAACTCTTATTTCAATCAATCACAAAGAGCCTATTGTAAAAAGTCTCAAAATGATTGGCCCCATTTTATTCCTGGCATCATAATGGCCTATCGGATGGCCCCAAATTCATCAACACAAAAGCCCCCATATGTTATGCTTTTTGGCCGAGAAATGAGAGCTCCACAAGATGTAGCATTAATTCCAAAAGAAAATTTAGGCCACAATAACAAGTTACCTTTCAGATTTGCTTGAGGAGCTTGAAATCACTAGAACAATTGCAGCTGAAAACACTGCTCGGGCTAAGGATTATAAAATTGTACCTACAAACAACGCCTGAGTTTTGACGACACAATACACAAACAACTGGTCCATGCCAACAATCTGAAGCCATATTTTGAACCTGCTGATCATCCACAGTATCCTCCATTACCATATCATCTCAATGACACCAGTAACATAGATTCAGGAGTCATGGATGACAATGAGGAACCAGTCAATGATACTCAGCTTGACAGCAACAATTCCCCATCAACAAGTTAAACTTACCAAGCAACTGATCAATCACCTCCATGACAGAAAGGTAACAAGGACAATTAAAAAACTAAGGCAGGCACTTCCAGCAACAAGAATTCGAAACAAAAGACCCCAACAAAGAAGAAAAACCCTGCACAAATACAACAGCAAAACCTGCTACGTCCCAGTACAACAATTACCAAGGAAAATCATGCCACACCAGGTCCTAGTGTTCCAAACAAGACGAATGAAAAAGTAAACAAGGGGAAAAGAGGCGTGAATAGTAAGCATCACCAGCCCAAATCCAGACAACTTGACAACAGACAGGTACAGTCTCCAGAGTCAACATCAGGTAATCAAACCAAGGATATCCATCAGGTTTTCAATCCAAAGGACATCCACTCAAAAGACCGATCCAGTCCCGACCGATAAGCCCCGCCCAAAAGCTGCCATCCTCGTTTTAGGCGTTAGGGGGACAACCACTGGCTATACGCTATGGCGTTATTTTTTTAAACTGCTTAGTACAGACTTGATCTAGACTGGTGGGATGGTCAGCTCTGACAGCATAACACATGGAGTTGCTTTGTGGTCAGCATTGGGAGTGAGCTGTAGAACTTGACTACCTGCAATCAAGAAAGGGCATCGCCAATTGAGTTACGTTTGCCTGGTACATGACTCGCTGTGAAAAGGAAATTGTGCTTACCTGCCTTAAGTACCTGCCAACAAGATGCATAATGAATGGTGTCGTTGATCAATATAATTACCGATACAGCGTTTTTCATCTTATATTTTTGAATATCTGTGAGTACCGGAACATGTCTTGCAGTCCGACTTTGCAGTGTTTTTTGCCTTTCACTTCCAGGCTCGGCTTATCTGCGGGTCATATCATTTTCTTTCGTATTTCAATGGTTAAGTTAACACCTCGGCTTATCTACGGGTTCGGCTTATCCGCGGTCATATATGGTTGTCTTACAGAGTATCTCCACTGTAGCTGTATTGTCACATAAAAAACAAATTGTTTTGTTCTTCCAAATGCGACCCCAAACTACAGCAGCCATGACTATCTGATACAGCTCCAGTAAGGCAATGGACAGGTCCTGCTAAGCAGCACGTAGTAAGTCACCCGTAGTAAGTGACCCTGGAAATAAGCACCGAAACTTACTGATGCTGATGCATCTGTGAATAAGTAAACAAGAATGACTTGCCATTCCACTGGTCCAAGAAACCGCACCACATATCAAAATCAAGGTGACACTGCTTGTTAATTATAACTCGGTTATGTAAATCCTTGACAGAAGGAGCTAGCTGAAGCTATCCCTGTATCCCTTGTGGAAATTAAAGCTTATTGTTTCTATATTTTGCATGTTTCTACATTCATCGTATGCTGCTGCAATTTTACCTGTTTATGGGCTGTTACCTTTAGGGTCTTCCCATTCATAATTTGTAACGTTTCTCACTCGTATGTGGCTCCAGTAGCAGTAGTTTACGGGCGCAATGGTGTTCCCGCCATTTTATTTCTTTCCCGCCATTTTTGCCATTCACCAGGTGGCCACTTAATTTCATGTTCTGCGTTTTGAATTCTTTCTTTGGCTTGGGTAATACACTAGATTTATGTATTTTGTATTGGCATGCTTAAAGCTTTGCCTTTTCGCTACCATTTAGCGTAATTGTTTGCTCTCATAAACTTCAATAAAATACAAAGTTTTTGAGTTACTTTATGCTTCCTGTACTTTGTGGTTTTGCCACATAGTTATGTTTTGCTTAAATTCCAGATTTTCTACCTCGCTGCACTTGTTGACGCGGGTACAAATCTGGCTGGGGCCGCCCCTTCTGCCGTGATTGTACGACGCCCTGTTCTTTCACAACGCAGTGGCGATGTTGCAGTCGTTGCAGTCCTTCGTCGCTTTGCTCCTTCAACTCGATATGAGTATCGTTGACCTCCTGATGTGGCTTACAACTCGGAGACTGCGGTCTTTCTACACCACCCTTGCCGTCACCTTTATCGACAACATCATCCCTTCCACCAACGCCCGTAAAGGGACTGGTCTTCCGTCTCCTCCACCATCCACGTTGACAGCAGTGGCGCTGCCGCACCACCCGGCATCTGAGTATCTCAGCCATGCTTCCCAGCGTATCTGGCACTACCAACACCACTGGCACTCCTGAGAAGCAACACCACAGGCACCTGAGTATCTCAGCCCAGCTTCCCAGTGCCTCCAGCTTCCCGGCACCTCCAGCTTCCCAGCCCCTCTGGCAGCCCTAGCGCCACCGGCTTCCCGCTGCTTATGGTGCCCCCGGCACTCAGATCAACAAGCTTCAACAACTTCTTTCAGTGGCAGTTTGAAGTTGGTGTGATGAAGTAAGGCAAGTTCTATGGAACTCTTTTATTACAATTAGTGCGACGTTTCGGTGTAAATCCTAACACCTTTATCAAGGAAGAGATCAACAAGCTGAGTATCTCAACCGATCTTCTACTCCGGCATTAGGGGCACTTTCGGCAGTTGCCTCTCCGGCGCCACTGACATCAACTTCTATTACTGACATCTCATAGATCGTCACACGGAGAAGCAAGATGAAACCACGTCTTTCAATTGTCACCGCTCCTGTCGCTGCTCTCCTGTACGTTGTCGGGATCATGACAATCGTTCAAATTCATGGGACCAAATCTTTTCAACCAGTAGACACATTTGTTTGATTCAACTTGCCCACTCCTTAACCCCGTCGTTTGAAGCGCCATGCTTTCCGAGAGAAAACCTGCAGGTTTCCATCGAAACAGAGCTTCTGGTGGACAGCGTCTGTATCAGAACTGGCAGATCTTCACTGTTCAGGCTCATTAAGCCTCTTTGACCCCTTCGTCATAGGCTACCGGGTACCCACCACGGTGTATCATATCGCTCTACACCGCACCCGCCATTCGATGACAACGACAACAGCCACTGTCTTCTTCATCAACATCGCCAGCACTAACGCTCCTCTAACCTGCCTTAGCGCCAGCGTTCCTCAAAGAGCCTCTTCCTCGGCGCTCCAAGTGCTCCTGTGTTTTTTTGCAAAACTCGGGTACACCACTTGCATGTCTACCACACAGTTCATTTAGGATTGTCTGTGTGTGGAGCTGGCACCTTATTTTTGCTCCAATGAGTCTTTCTCGGCTACTGCGCAGAGTGATTTACATGTCAAGTACTCCGACTGGAATTAGGTCAACTGACCATGGCAAGCGGTGCAATGTATTTCTGCAGACTGGTTTCCATGCTTACATGTATGCATGGTGCAACCACTCAACCAGATGCCTGTCGCAGTCCATACATGCACAGATGACGCAAACGATAGACCTCCGCCCCCTTTCATCGCCCCCTCGCTATAAGAACGATAGTGCTTATACGGCATTCAATGGATGGAAAAGTTTGCCTTCCTTCGTTCCTTTTCTCAGGCTTCGACATTTTCAAATCTTCAGCCTTGGCTACCAAATACAGTGTCGATTTTCTACTACGTCCCACGACAGTTCGATCGACCCCTGTTTACTACATGCCTAATATCATGTTGTCGTCCTTCATCGTCACCTCGATATAAGAACAGGAGCGCTTATACGACACTCAGGGGATGGAAACGATCACATTACTTCGTGCAGTATGGTGCAATCTACCCGAATCACAGTTTTACAGCTTTCCTCATTCTCTTATGGACACATTGCCTCAATTTCAAACTACCAGGTTACGTTGAATCCTCGGGGGTCGATTGTGGAGCTGGTTATTTCGTCTACATGGGGTTTGGTTCGCAGGCAAGCACACCTCTCCACGTATTGTCCCGACAGTACAAGATCAGAGACCCCTGTTGCTGACTTTTCAACTTTGCAGTCTTGTAGACGACCTCATTTACCATGACTTCCCTCTCTTCCACTGCCCCTTCCACCTTGTCAGTGACTAGAATCCTGGGATTGCCCTCACCAGCCCACGTTGTGACCGACTGTGATCCGGAGATCAACCCCATTGGCACAGCAACAGCCTCGAGATAAAAGCGCTTATCCAGGACGTCACTTGATTGCAGAGAATTCTTGGTCACGCCCTGTTGATTATGTCCATAGACAACATGTTTGTGGAACCAGGGTACTCTCCACTCTCCATCCCTGCTAAACCAGACCTTCCGCCTCCCCATGAAGTTTCAGATGTTATGTTTAAAGCAGTTATGTGTTTTGATGTGACGTCATGATTTCCGGGTCACGTGCCAACTGTGTGAGGTGGGTGATGCCTCCTGGCAGTTGATACAACTTTCTTCAGCAGCTGAATCTCACACAGTTTGTCTCTCTGTCAAAAGACAGCAGCAAATGCAATACGGAGTAATACAGGATAAGTATACAAATATAAAAAATATTTAGATTTTACTAAAATTCTGCAAATCATTGCGGCCATGTAGCACACATGTTGCCGTTGTACTTGCCGAATGCTGTGATAAACAAGTCGAAGGTCAATGACTGCTGTATTCTGCGGGCAACTGGATTTCGTAACGGAAAGTGCAAATTATCAATTTGGACTGTTCTCATGTCAGTTGGTACTTCATCGGGAATGAGTAGGGATGCTAACCATCCTTACCATCCATATTCTGTTTCCTTAGGTTCGCCGAAATGATTTCAACTTCTTGAATAACAGTTGCATGCTGCACAGGCAAGATCACCCTCCTCCATTGCCATTGGATTGTTGTGAGCATACCTTGCTGTCGCCAAAGTGAAATTGTGATCGGAAGGGGGCAGATTCAGCGAATTCACATTTGTCTTTGGAGAGTGTAATATAGTCTTGGCTTGTTATGTTAGGGGTGGCACAGAAACTGCAGAATTTCCATGTTGGGTGTGCATAATCTGCTGTAATTGACAAACACTGTCTTGTAAAGTCTGAACTTGTTGCATTAGTTGTTGCATAGTTGGGTGTGTCTCGATTCCTCTGCTGCATTGCTATCACCTTGACTGGATTGTTCAGTAGGTAGATCTGGGTTGTGTAGATGAATATTGTCCTTATAGAAGAATTGTTGATACTGGGATTTGTTCAAGTTGCAGAGTGGCTTTATTCCCACATCTTCAATATAGTCACACAAACAAGTGACAGACCAATTCCTGGGAAATTCTGAGTATGGCCTTGTATCAGTGTCTGGCACGTTTGAAACATAATGTTGACAGCTAGTTGTGCTGTCTAATGTTGCTGATTTGGCACTATCTGATTGTCACACACTTGTGGGACTATTTGTAGGCCTACCTTGTTTCCGTCTTTGCGGCATGGTTGTGGCTGATGACCTTACTATATACAGATAATGTGTTGCTATCAAGGATCTTAATCTGTGTTGATAATGCCGAGAATCTTGACATTAAAACAAAGCGCAAAGCAAAGTTCTGACAGAGAGACAATTGCAACTGATTACTTTCCACTACGCATGTGCAGACAACTCTGACATGCTGGGAAAACTATTAAATCAATAATATTATTTACTACTCAATATGTCATATTAAACATGAATCATTATCTCAGAAAATTCCATAGTATCTCTGTGCTAACAATAGCTATACCTATGACTGCCATGCTTGATGTCCTCTCACTCTGAATTAAGAATAAATGAAAATATGAACATGAAATGTAGATTATGCAATGAATGTAATGGGACTGTCCAACACATTGTCAGTGGATGCCCAGCTTTGGCACAAACACAGTATCTTAAAGGGGCACTGATCTAAAGCAATTCCCCGGGACTGGTTGTTGCCTTTGTTATTGTTTTTTCCCAGTTTAGTACCCGGATGTATAGCAGAAATCTAGACTAGTTGGCGACCTCTGCTGCGCCATTCGTAAGCACATTAGTCACTTTTATGGGTAGTAATAAGGGTGTATGGTCACATTGATCAACAAAATGAAATACAGTTTTCGAGATAATAAGGAAATGTAGGTTTATTTGTGGGTAGCATCAGTAATGGTGACGAAGTTTTGATAAGTCACTTGCTTGGTAATTTTGCGATTTTCGTTTACACTATTTTTGCTTGCAACACAAAGTAAATATTTCACCTGAGCCTTGCTTTTTTTATAGTGTGTATATTTTTTACAGTCAAAATGTGTAACATTTTAAAATTTATTAAACGCCTCAATATTCAGTTTTTTTACAAAGTGACTGAAAAACATTTCCATCTGTATTATTATGATAACGAATTCCAAACATTTTGATGTTTAATGTCATCACCAAGAGACTGAAAATGTTACGTTGAAAAGTACATTTCTATGTTGTTTGGCTTCTAATCCTACATAATAATCTGTTGTGATGTTTATAGGCCCTTTTGATCGTCTTAATCAATTTTTAGTCAATCTGGACAGATTTTTCAGTCAAAATGACTGAAATATTTACACATTTTATAAATTGCCTGAGAGAATCACATTTTACAAATTGACGGTAATATATACACGCTTACAAAGGAAAAGACTTGTGAAAACGTCTATCGCGCATCGAAGAATTTCCCAACCAAGACGTAGAGAAACAAGAACGAATCGGTTCAATGCTACAGCAAATGAAGGAAAACAAAATGCAAATACCATAATTACAACCCTTCCAAATTTATGTGTGTAAATATTAGGCAGCTTCCTTGTTCGAGGATTGTATACGTGAATATCCACACAAAGGAACAATATTCCACTTGTCTGCAGCTGTACAAAGAAACTTATTCGATGTCACGTGTCACTATAACAATCCAATATTTTAAAAGATATACGTCGTTTCGGGATATTATAACCCGTGTTCGTTTCTCAACTGATCGCTTAGATTGTTTCAGGTGTTTCACATAGGTGTCAAGTTTCAAGGGTCGGCTGAGAAAGCCCACGTGACAACTATTTTCATAACGTCCACAGTTCCTAAAAAATCCATTGAGTGACAGATAACAATGAGCAATCAATCAACGTATTATCAGTTACCCCTTTGAACAAAGTATGTTGTTTTTACATCGGCACTTCACGCCATGATATGAGTGTATTCCCTTTGTTTTAGTAAACCTAGACATGTAAACACTCACTTTTGACATATCCACTGTGCAAGATAACAGTGATTAATCCAATCAACATACTTTCTGTTAATCCTTTGATGACAAGGAACGATCCATTGATGTACAAAAAAAGTAAATCAACTGATCATTCACCTCTTGCTGGGCTGCCACGTGCATATTACATAACACACATTTCACCTCACTTCAAACCTGGATTTAGATTGAATGATTAGCCCAGACACAATAAATGCCAAATGGGAACCTCTTTGTCAGGTAATATAAGTGGTGCTACCACTAATTGTACCTGTAACAAATTCATTCAAGTGAATGACGACAAATACACAAGTGTAGGGTTATACCAGAAAACGTGAATGACAACAAGGGAGTAGTAATCGTATTATCGACGCAATCCGAAATCCGAAAATGCTTTCACTGCATGGATATTTTTTTATTATTATTAAACTATAACCATCTGAGGTATTTCCAAATGACGACATCCGATGAGCTCTGCCGTTCTTTTTGTCTGTTTGTTTAGGCTGAAGAAATTAATTAACATGCGCCCTTTGTCGAAATCTTTATAGTTCACAGTTAACCAACCAGTGTTCAAAAATGCGTAAAACAAATATTGCCTCCAGCTTCCAAGTTTACTTAGCTGTCTTTGTAGACGGTAGCCCAGTCTCTGGTCACGCTCAGTTGCGTTGCGTATCATCCGGGTACTCACGGGAAAAAACAATAACAAAGGCAACAACCAGGCCGGGGAATGGCGTTAGATCAGTGCCCCTTTAAGCGACATGATGGAGTGGCTCAATCATTTTATAACTGTCTTCGCCGTGCTTGTGGTTTTGACACAGAGGTCCATCGATGGTACAACCCAAAACATGTAGAGAGCGTCATGGAAAATGATGAATACAAAATTCTTTGGAATAGCCCTCCATACAGCCTCAGACCTATCCAGGCCAACAAACCTGATCTTGTCCTTTTTGATAAATCCAATGAAATCATTTATATCATTGAATTTTCTTTCCCTTTTGACACTTATGTTATTGACAAGATTCAAGAAAAACATGGCAAATATATACTTTCGAAATGTCATGCTTGCATCCTAAGTACCAAGTTGTCTGACACCTCCATTGTTCTCGGTGCCTTAGGTTTGGTACCACCCAATCTGTTGACTGACATTGGATGAGTACCCGGATTTGCTACTGGGAATACAGCCCTTCTGACAATCTGGGTAATGCAGAAGGTTGAATTGTTGGGGAGTCTTCACATTCTCAGAAAAGTTTGGGGTGCGTTCGACTAGGCAGGGCTTCGTGAAAGAAGTCTCATTCGCTGTCTGGGCTGCGTCGAGCGGGGCCAGAATCACCCAAACCCTCTTTGCTGCATTTTTTATTTTAATCTGTAAATAATAATAATAATAATAATAATAATAATAGCTGCAAAGCAGCAATGGCGGGCTCCAAGTAACACTGCGAACAAACGTCCATGTTCCAATCCTCAAAGGGTTTCCTTGTACCAAATCTGTCAAATGTAGGCACCACTTGCAGGGTATCGCCGCTGCGCAATTGGCGTGTGCCAGGGTGTCCAAGTCTGTTTTTACCACATTTCCGACCTCGAACATGTTCGAATCCTCAAAGGGTTTGCTTGTACCAACTCCGTCTAAACACAGTCACCGGAAATCACCACTACAAAATTGGCGTGTTCCAGGGGTGTCCCAAATATTAATCAAATATTACCACCAAGCGGTGTTACTTTTAGTGTGCAACCAAGAACAAAAAATGAGTTGCATATGGCACACTAACTTTATGTAAACTTGCAATAGTTTCTGTCAACAACCTTACAAGATATGGTCTTTAAAGTAAAATTTCGCTGAAAAAAATGATCAAAGTCAAAATGATCACTATAAAGGATATCCAAAAATGGCTAACAGAGTTTGATGTGTTATGTATGGAGACAATTTTCAGAAAGTTTGAAAGCATTTCATTCAGTGGATTCAGAGGAGAAGACATACGCCCAAAAAAACCTGTGAAAACCTTGAATCCACTATGGCTGCCAAACCACGTGACCAATGACCAAAGTCAAAGAACAAAAAATGTCAATCACCCAAAGCAGCAGACACATCCAAAGTTTGAAAGTAATCAAACAAGCGGTTGCAAAGCAATAGGGCAAAATATAGCTTTAAAAATTGCTTGTTTTATCAGTTATCTGCACTTGGTCTTTCGGCCTACAGCCTTGGAATTTATGTGGTATCTGGTACTTAAGTATCTGCATACACACAAAATAATTGAACAAAATCGAGCCAGTGGTTAGTATGCTAGCTCTGGAACAAAAATCCGCGGAATAATAATAATATTAAATCGAACAATAACACTAGGGCTCTTCAGCCTTTCGGCTTGGCGTCTGCTCTGAACCCATTTCCGACCTCGAACATGTTCGATTCCTCAAAGGGTTTGTTTGTACCAACTCCGTATAAAAAATAGTCACCGGAAATCGCTGCTGTGAAATTGGCGTGTTCCAGGGGTGTCGTAAACATTAATCAAACATTACCACCAAGCAGTTTTACTTTTAGCATGCAACCAAGAACAGAAAATGAGATGCATATGGCACACTAACTTCATGTGAACTTGCAATAGTTTCTGTCAACAACCTTACAAGATATGATCTTTAAAGTAAAATTTCACTGAGAAAAATAATCAAAATCAAAATTCAATACGGCCGTAACTAAAAAAGATATCCATCATTGGCTATAAAGGTTTGATGTGTTATGTATGGAGAGAATTCCCAGAAAGTTTTGAAGCATTTCATGCAGTGGGCTCGGAGGAGTTTGTGTTTGAAGACGTACCCAAAACACACTGTGAAAACCTTCAATCCAATATGGGCTGCCAAACCACGTGACCAATGACCAAAGACAAAGAACAAAAAATGCGGTACATATGGCACACTAACTTCATGTAAACTATCAATAGTGTCTGTGGACAACCTTACAAGATATGATCTTTTTAGTAAAATTTCGGTGAAAAAAAAATATGATCAAAATCAAAATCCAATATTGCTGCAACTAAAAAGGATATCCAAAAACGGCTATTACAATTTGTTGTGTTCTGTATGGAGACAATTCCCTGAAAGATTGAAAGCATTTCATGCAGTGGATTCAGAGGAGATAGTATTTGAAGACATGTACCAAAAAACCCTGTGAAAACCTTGAATCCAATATGGCTGCCATACCACGTGATCAATGACCAAAGTCAAAGAACAAAAAATATCAAGGAACTGTAGCAGCAGATACATGCAAGGTTTGAAAGTAAACGGACAAACGGTTGTGGAGCCCTAAATATAGCTGCGTGCAGCGATATTGGGCTCTATGATTTCTAAAAGCACTGAGTCATTTAGTTCCAGCATACTTGAATTCGCTGTATAATGCAGAGCACATGAGTATCAGTGTCTGCTCTGGCTTAAATTTTCTTGGGGTCATTTGGACACCTTCATCATAAAATTAGGGGTCCCAAACAAAAATGGAGGGGTCCAATTTATAGCATTATAACATAACATTAACAACAGAACACAGTGGTTGTGAAAAATAAGAAATCTTTTCGCAACTGCAAAATATCAACAAACAGGCAAAGTGAGAGAAAGGTTCACATCAGGGCACATCCTGCTCTCATAACCAAGAGGTTTACATTAAGGGACATTTGATATTGATGAATATTATAACACAAAATTATCCATGTTGATATCTAACTTCGTATATGAAAAGGCAGTACACGGGTCAGCCATTGGTAAGGGGTCATTGTGACAGACATTTGTGAATGTTTTTACCAAGATCTACCAATGATTTGAAGTTATGGATTGAGTTAAGTTCAATGGCTGTTCTGATGCTACTGTACTGAGTATTGAGTTCATGTTGTAACTGTGACAATGATCAATGAGTCATAAAATATAATTGGCATATCGAACGTATTTTTAGTAAGAGTATGTTCAGGATCCAGCATTTCCTTGATAAATCTAGTCAACATGTTTCAGGTGCTATAAATGTTTAAACATGTCAGTTCCACCAATAACGGTCCTGGCAAAATGTGTTTTGCAATTCTTAATATGACTCACAAGATATTGAATTATTATCAGCGTGATAAGTCTGTTGTAGAATAACTAAATATTCAGAGTCCGCTAAATAAAAACAATGCTTACATCATTGTACATTCAAGTGTTCGCATTCATTCTTTATCATATACAGTATCGCGGTATTGATAAATCTCGTAATCCACACAACCTGTCGACTGTTTACTTAGGCAAATCTAAGCACGATATATTCCATCGCATGATCGAATACAGGACTCGTTGCGGTATGTCACGGCTACTTGTACACACGTTAACTTTTTTTATGACAGTTCCTGGGATGTTTTTGAAGTGGAATTACCCCTTCCACCATTCAAAATTGATTAGAAAATGAACCCATTTGTTCAAACGAAGTCCCTTGACCAAACCTCGGTCGTATGCAAAATTCAAAACAGGAAGTGATAAAGGCCTACCATATAATCCACACAGCCTTACTTACTGCGGTAAGATTCACCAATGACAGGTACTTTGTTTACCGAACTCGGTAAAGAAAATCAGCATCAATCAATCCAATGAACAACAAACATTTTGTGAATCACATATTTAATAAGTTTGTAAGCATGCCCCACTACGATCCATTATAAATTAACTACCGCGATAACATAGCGTATCATCCTACACGGTCGCTCGATTTCGCGGGTCACTGTTACCACGTTCTGAAGTATACACTTGATGTGCCTGGCTATTTTTAGTTTGACACAAGGTCAGGATATTTTCGACCAATCAGCAAGCTAAATTAATTACGACTATATCCGACTTGCTTAATATGTGGCACCTGATTGGCTGGAAAAAAGGTATGGACCATACTGAAAATTAAAACATGCAAAACCGACAATAGATATAGGTCAAGAAACCGGTTTGGGTATTTGTCATAAAAAGGGAGAGAATAATGAAACTGGTTTGGTTTAGCAAACGGAAGTGTTAATCAACATGCTTCGCTGTCTTGTTTGGCAACAAATACCTATACGCAAAGACGTACGTCTTTGATTTACGATAACAGTGTCAATTCGATATGAAATTAATATAGCCCCAGTCACTGCGTCCACGAGACCCACACATGTTACGCAGGTGCGTTCAAACTTATTTTTGTGCTTCCAAGACGCAAAAACGCGCTCTTCAGCCAACACTGGAGTATTATATAATATTATTAATAATTTGATATTTCACTGGTCCATTTTGACAAATTTGGTTGATCCCGGAGCATCCATGGGTGTTCAACCCATTTCAATCCTCGTCCATATTCAAATCCTTAAATCCTTCAGTGTTTGAACTTAATTTTTTTCAGATTTTAAAATCAAATATTGCAACAAAGCAAAGATACTTTTATCATGCAACCAAGAACAAAACATGACTTACATATGATAAAAAAACTTGATGTAAACTTTCAATAGTTTCTGTGAAGAACCTTACAAGATATAATCTTTGAAGTAAACCTTCTGCGGGAACAATGATCTCAGAAAGTTTGGTAGCATTTCATGTGGTGTATTCAGAGTTGTATGCTTTTGAAGACCTGTGAACCCAAAATACACTGTGAAAACCCTGAATCCAATATGGCTGCCAAACCACGTGACCAATGGGCAAAGTTAAAGAACAAAAGATGTCAAGCACCGAAAAGCAGCAGGTACATGTAGAGTGTAAAAGTAATCCGACTAGCGGTTTCCGAGCAACAGGGCAAAATACATCTCATGCCAATAAGTCATTTAGTTCCAGCCTACTTGAATCCACTTTATAAATGCAGTGCACATGAGTATGCTATAGTGTAATTTATTACTTAATATGCCATTAGTCCGTTTTGACAAAATTGGTGGGAGCCAGAGCATTCTTGGGTGTTCGTACCCCATTCGTCCTTGTTCATATTTGAATCCTCAAATAGTTTCCTTGTACCAGTGCCATCAAAAGTAAGATAATTGGTGTGTGCAGGGGTGTCCCAGGGTGTTCTCAATCCATTTCAGGCCTTGACCATGTTCGAATCCTCAAATGGTTTGGTTGTACCAACGCTGTCAAAGATAGTCACCGCTTGCAGAACATCGTCGCTACGTATTTGGATCTTCTAAACCCTTTTCGGAATTTGACTATGTTCGAATCCTCAAAGGGTTTGCTTGTACCAGTGCAGACAAATGTAAGGAACCATATGTGTCCCAGTGAGTTTTTAACCCATGTTTGACTTCAACCATGTTCGAATTCTCAAATGGTTTGCTTGTACCAAGAAACCGCTTGCGAGACATCACCACATGTGTCCCAGTGAGTTCTTAAGCCATATTTGACTTTGACCTTGTTTGAATCCTCAAATGGTTTGCTTGTACCAACGCCGTCAAATGTTGGCACCGGCTGCGGACATTGCCGCTGTGACATTTGCATGTGCTGGGTGTCCAAAGCTGTTCTAAACCCATCTCCGACCTAGAATCCTCATGTTCGAATCCTCAAAGGGTTTGCTTGAACCAACTCCGTTAAAAGATAGTTAACCATTTGCAGGACATCACCGCTACGAAATTGGAGTGTGCCAGAGTGAACCAGAGTGTTCTTAACGCATTTCCAACCAAGAAATCCACAAATCATTTGCTTTAACAATGCTGTCAAAAGTAAGGTACGGTAGCATTTGGCAATTGTGTAAATAAAGTAGTAAGTCAGGGAGCCTGACTACCCGATCCCGATAATCGCCTCTTAAGACAAGCATGGGTTTCTAAAGACAAATTCTAAACCTCATCTTCAAGGGTAGTCGACAGTCAAAGGGAGATAATCCTACCTAGAGCTTCATTCTCTGTATTTTGAAATCAAATATTACCACCAAGCGGTGTTACTTTAAGCATGCAACCAAGAACAAAAAATGAGGTACATATTCTCAACAACAAAAGTTCCTCTGACACCAATATTTTAGTGTATTTTTCAAACAAGTAAGTTTGGTTTTCAATATTATAGTACATGAATGAATCAAGTCACAAAAACACAACTGCTACTGAAAAGCATGCATTCCATGCAGCGTTATGGTATGGGGAGGGATTACAGCAAGACAGAGGACCCATTTGATAGTGGTAGAGGGAAATCTCAATGGACAGCGCTACCGCGACGAGCTCATCAGCCCTGTTGTTCTACCGTTTTTGCGTCGTCATGGCCCAGGCATTACCTTTCAACCTGACAACACCAGGCCTCATATTTCTCGACTTGTTCAGGATTCTCTTCAACAAAAAGATCGCTCCCCTGATCTCTCACCAATCGAGCACATGTTGGATGAGATGAAACCATGTGTATCACAGACACTCCAGGAACATGCTCCACCAGATATGGACAGATATCTCACAGGACTTTGTGGGACGCCTGGTCCATTCCATGAGACGAAGATGTGTTGCTTGCATCGCAACCAGAGGTGGACACACACGCTATTGATTTGTAAATTGACATTTTGGCATGTTGATGTTTTTTTACGCCTTTTCTGAAGTCAGTATGGCAAATTAAACCATTTGAACATTTACAGGAGTCTTTTATCTGTTTCAAACAGAAATTGTTTCAGATTTGGTAAAAAACATAACTTTGCATTAAATCTTATTCAATGTCACAGGAACTTTTGTTGTTCAGTATATGTTAAACTAACTTCATGCAAACTTTCAATAGTTTCTGTAAACGACCTTACAAGATATGATCTTAAAAGTAAAGTTTCAGTGAAAAAAAAATGATGAAAATCAAAATCCCCAGCTATGACAGCTATTACAGTTTTGATTTGTTGTGTATGGAAACAATTCTCAGTAAGTTTAGACACATTTCATTCAGTGGATTCAGAGTTCTATGCTTTTGAAGACATGTACCCCCAAAACACTGTGAAAACCTTGAATTCAATATGGCTGCCAAACCACGTGACCAATGGCCAAAGCTAAAGAACAAAAAATGTCAAGCACCTAAAGCAGCAGATACATGCAAATTTAGAAGGTAATCGGACAAGCGGTTTGGGAGCAATAGGGCAACATAAATCTTTAAAAAATACTTGCTCTTGCCTTTTAGGCATAGAGCCCTAATAATAATAAATCGAATGATTTCAATAGGGCTCTTTCCTTTCAGGCACAGAGCCATAATAATGATAATAATAATATGGGGGCTGGACTGATTCAGGTTTTTCATCACTTAATAGCAACATATTTGGGACCATCCACTTCTTGGAATCAAGAGTACACATTTCCATGTTGGAGAAACATTGTTCAACAGAAGGCTTATCAGTGGAAAAGTGCTAAGTAAAAAATCATCAGCACAGCAGTGATGGCCAATATCAAGTCCTCATTAAAATCAAATCTTTTACTCCAAAACAGTACCTCTCTGCATGAAGATCTGAGGAAGGTAACATCAGTTGAACTTATAACCAGCCAATCAGCATTTCTAAATTCTTGGTGTGATGAGCAGAAGCATTCAGACCTGCATGTCTGATTTCTGTATCTCAACAACGTAGTCCATCATCCTGTATCAAATTGTTTTGCTATATGTAAATCTGGAAAGTTTTGTTCCATGAGTGGCTAACATTAACCTTAACTGTGTCTGGAAAGTCATGCGACACCCTGACTGTAAAATTTACCAAAGATCAAAGCTACTTTTGCACATGTTACTTTATATTAGTAGGAAGCAGCATGATCAAATGGAACAGCAGTGTCAGTCAATGATATTTAAACTATAGATATATATGTTTGTTGTAGTTGACAAGGGAGGTTGGAGTAGTGCGTTTATCTAACAGTATAGACTAGCACGCGTATGTACGGACTACTTCAGACATGTCTTATGTAAACAACTTGATGAGATGGGGCAGGTCACTGAACTTTCCTTAAACTATTGACAAAGTTACAATGTGTTATTATGCAAACACATGATGTAATTGATTATCAATTTAATCATGTCCTGGCTGGTTTGCAATCGTCCAAGGGCTTTGTGTCGCTGATTTCTTGTCAAACTTGGCATGAGGTAGCAATTCAATAACGAATGAATGTTATCCGATCTGGGCAAGAATTGGGGGAATGCATGTGCATTTAAATTTGCATGGAACTCATGTGCATCGGGTTACCATGGCCGTTGCTGTGATGCGTTTGGGCAATCAATTTGGTGAGGTTTCATTTGTGGTTCAGTATATATATCTGACTTTCATGAGATAGCCTACCGTAATTGATGAATAAGACTGAAACCGATCCCTGGAGAACACCACATAATTCAGTTCGGACTGATACTGCACTCCATAATAACAGACAGACATCTGTCAGACAGGTAGGATGAAAAGGACTTAAGGCAGTTGCTACAACAACAAATGTAACTCTGAGGCATTGTAACATCATATCATGATCAATTGTGTTGAATGCTGCACATAAATCAAGGAGAACTAGAACTGCTACAGTTCCACTGTCAACATATAATATCACTGATAACATGTAGGCCAGTTGTCTCCATGTATTGATCAGTCAAACCAACTTTTCTTGAGGCTATGATCTTGAGGATGACCTGGACTCTTGACATGTCTGGGCAATGTGTCCAAACAAAAAATTCATGGCTATAAAAAGATAAATACATGACATGATATCCCTGGGATGTCCAAGCGCCACATGGCTTCCAAAATGAGGTGGGTCGGCTGCTGTAACATCATCATTGAATAGAATAATAGCAAAATGGATTTAGTCCTGAGAGTCCTACATTCTGTTTGAGTGTAACATGATTCATATTTCACCATCATTAATGAAGTATCATTTTTTATCATCATTTCTCCAATAACACGGCTTGATCTTCAATTGCCAGCAGTGGTTTATTCGCAGTGGTTTATTTTTTGTCACCCAATCTGATTGGCTGGCTGAGAGTGGAGAGTTGTGTCATCGCGTTTTGATTGGCTGGCTAAAAATAATTGACGGCACTATTTTCGGATCGGGGATACCTGAGGTCGTCTAGTACAGGAAATCCCCATCTGGCAAAACATTACCGTAGTGACAATGTTTTCCATCTCCGCAAAAGTTGGTGACTGTAATATCTTTATGAGTACTATATTACCTGACGTGCCCTAGAGCTATGTACTGTGAGAGTAACGCGTATGGATACCTCACGTGCCTGTGAAGGTAGTCCGCACGTGCTGTCACTGGGCTATGACGTATGAACCGGCCATGTTGGCGGCAAACAAATAAAAGTCTCTCCCCAACGCCTCTGGTTTTTGTCTCTAGTCTGAGGGCTAGGTTATAACATTTGGCGACGAGGTATAAACCTGAAGTTTTGCGAAGTTTGGAAGCGCAGTCGAGATGGCATCGTCTGTATACCGGAATCTTGGCGAGTTTAACGAAACAGTCGAGATTGGAGCCAATATGCGGAGCGAGCTGAGATCTTCTTCGAGGCGAATTCCATAACTAAACGCAAAAGTCAGACCTTGCTGAGTTCCGTGGGAGGTAAAACTTATGGATTAATAAGAGACTTACTTCGCCCCGAAAAGCCGACGTCAAAAAGTTTCAAGGAACTTGTGAAATTGTTGAAAGACCATTACAACCCCCAACCGTCGAAGATTGTGCACCGCTACAACTTCAACACGAGAGTACAGAAGCCCAACGAGACCATCAGTGAGTTTGTTGCTGTATTGAGAAAACTGACTGAATTTTGTGATTATGGAGCATTCCTTGACGACATGCTGAGGGACAGATTCGTTTGCGGTATAAACAAACAGAAAATGTTATCCAGGTTACTGTCAGAAGATAATTTGACATTCACCAAAGCCGTTGCCATAGCAACATCAATGGAAGCGGCTGACAAAAATTCTGCTGATCTTCAGAAACAAACTGCAACATCCAGTGACTGTGGTATCGTCAACTTTATTACGAAGAAACCAGCCAGGGGAGGTAACTACAGTTCTTCATGTTTTCGTTGTGGCGGAAGACATGACCCTTCAACATGCCGTTTTAAAGATCAGGAGTGTTACTCGTGTGGACTTGTTGGACATTTATCACAGAAATGTCTCAACAGGAGGGGAAATGGTCAGAGGAGAGCCTCACATCGAGGTGGGAGACAGAGTCGAGGTCGCCGAGGTAGACATCACAGACAGTACGGAAATAGAGCGAACTACATTCAAGAACATGATTCACAGGAGGATTCTGAGGGATTTGTGGATGTGAGTGAAGCATATGAGATGTTCATGGTTTCTGGTTCAGTGAACAAACCAGTTTATGTACCAGTACAAGTCAACGGTCAGGAGTTGAAGATGGAATTTGACACTGGGGCTGCAGTATCCATTGTGAGTGAAAAGACTTTGTCACATCTTCAACAGGGTGTAGAGAACTTGACTGTGACACCTACGACTAAATCATACCTTGGATACACCGGAAATAAGCTTGATCTTGCGGGACAGGTGATGGTGGAGGTTGATTTTCAAGGAGTGACTGCGAGTCTACCCCTATTAGTCGCCCGAGGGAACCGTGCTAGTCTGTTTGGACGTAACTGGATTGATGTGTTTGATGTTGATTGGAATATAATCAAACATGTGACTGCTGAGGATTCGCAAAGCAGTTTGAGAACTGTGTTGGATAAGCATCCTGAAGTATTCAAGGATGGTTTGGGTACGTTCAAAGGAACGAAAGCAAAGATATATATTGACAAGAATGCCCAACCGATCTTCCATAAAGCAAGACCAGTCCCTTATGCATTGAAGCAGAAGATTGAACAGGAGCTTGATCGCCTACAGAGTAATGGTACCATAGAAGCTGTAGAGTTTTCTGAATGGGCAGCACCAATAGTACCTGTGGTGAAGTCCGACTCGAGTATTAGAGTCTGTGGTGACTATAAAGTGACTGTGAACAAAGTGTCCAAGTTGGATAAATACCCAATTCCAAAGACAGATGACCTGTTCGCAACTTTAGGAGGAGCAAAGTTCTATTCTAAGTTGGACCTAAGTCAAGCTTACCAGCAGGTCTTGTTGGACGAACATTCCAAGCAGTACGTCACAATAAATACACATAAAGGACTCTTTCGGTATAACCGTCTGCCATTTGGTGTGTCGTCAGCTCCTGGTATATTTCAGCGCATCATGGAGAATACCCTACAAGGTCTTGAACAAGTTCTGGTCAGGATTGATGATATTCTGATTGGTGGCCGTTCGAGGCATGAACACTTGACACCCTTAGATGAAGTTCTGAGGAGACTAGCGGCAGCAGGTCTGAGAGTTCGTAAGGACAAGTGCAGCTTCATGGCAACAGAAGTTGTGTATCTTGGATACCGTCTGGATAGAGAGGGCACCCATCCAGTCGCTGAAAAGGTCGAGGCCATCAAGGAAGCGTCACCTCCGCGGAATGTGACAGAACTGAAAAGCTATTTGGGTATGCTGAACTATTATGGAAGGTTCATGACAAACCTTTCCACTGCTCTGGCACCGTTACACAAACTGTTACAGAAAGAAGTACCATGGAAGTGGACAAGCCGACAACAGTCAGCTTTTAAGAAATCCAAGTCACTGCTGTGTTCTGATAAAGTTCTCGTTCATTATGATGCGAAGAAGGAACTGATTCTCTGTTGTGATGCATCGCCCTACGGAGTTGGTGCGGTACTGTCTCATCGTACTGAAGAGGGAGGCGATCGTCCCATTGGATATTCATCACGCTCCCTAAACTCCGCTGAGAAAAACTATTCGCAACTGGAAAAAGAAGGCTTAGCAATGCTTTTTGGTGTGAAGAAATTTCATCAGTACCTGGCAGGAAATCATATCACTATAGAGACTGATCACATACCATTGTTGGGATTATTTGCTGAGACCAAAGCGATACCAATGATGGCATCAGCACGGATTCAGAGGTGGGCACTAACATTGTCTGCTTATGAGTATGAACTTGTTTACAGACCAGGATCACAGATCGCCAATGCGGATTGTCTGAGCCGACTTCCTGCGAAAGAAAAACCAAGTATTCAAGAAACACCTGTACCTCCGGAATACATCATGCTTCTGGAATTGATGGATACTACACCTGTGACCTCCAAACATATTCGTTCATGGACGCGCCAGGATCATGTGTTGTCAACAGTGTTGAGATATGTGCAGTGTGGATGGCCTAATTTCTGTGAAAACCCAGAAATTAAGGCATACTACTGTCGCCGTGATGAGCTGACAGTGCAGGATGGCTGTGTGTTGTGGGGTAACCGTGTAGTGATTCCCCCGCCAGGTCGGGATAGGATTATTCGTGAACTTCATGAGGCACATCCTGGAATCAGTAGGATGAAGGCACTTGCTCGTAGCTATGTGTGGTGGCCTAGCATGGATTCAATTCTGGAGTCAACAGTGAAAAAGTGTGAGGTGTGTCAGCAAATTCAGCAGATACCAGCTAAGGCACCCCTACACCCGTGGGAGTGGCCTGAGCGACCATGGTCTCGTGTGCATATTGATTATGCCGGACCATTCCTTGGTCAAATGTTCTTGGTGATTGTGGATGCATATAGTAAATGGATAGATGTTGTTGTTGTGCGCTCAGCTACATCTTCAGCTACAGTGGCAGTTCTTCGTAGAGTGTTCACAACCCATGGATTACCCGAGATGTTAGTGAGTGAGTTTCACTAGTGAGGAATTCAAAGCATTCATGGATAAGAATGGTATTCACCATGTGCAGACAGCTCCATATCACCCATCGTCCAACGGTCTCGCTGAAAGGTCAGTGAGGACATTCAAGGAGGGGATAAAGAAGGTACAAGGTCCGGATATTCAGACTCGTCTCGACAGATTCTTGTTCCGATATAGAACAACACCCCAGACAACTACTGGACAAACACCAGCCGAACTTCTGATGAACCGGAGACTACGAACACATCTAGACTTGACGTATCCTTCTGTACAGCAGACAGTAAAGAAGAGTCAATGGAGACAGAAGATTCAACATGACCTACATGTGAAGGACAGAAGTATGAAGGAACATGACACTGTGTATGTTAAGAACTTTGGAAATGGACTGAAATGGTTACCTGGTACAGTCTCGAACAGGACAGGGCCAGTATCGTTTGAGGTAGAACTGTCTGATGGTAGCAATGTGAGGCGCCATCAGGATCATGTGCGTACTCGAGAAACCCAACTACCCGGAGGCAATACTGACTCTCATTCAGATCAACAGGTAGAATCTGCTCTACCAGAGACGCGCGGTGTCAAGATACCTGCTATCAATGACTATCCAGAGAAGGATCACGTGTCAGAGGCGATACAAGATCCTGCTTCAGAGATTGTACTATCAACAGACAATAGCAATGTTAAATCTCCCGTTCTGAGTAGATCTTCTAAGAGGACTCGACGTGAACCAAGATATTTTGAGGACTTTGTCAGGAAGTAATTGGTTAATGAGATTGAAGATTGAACTCATATGTTATTTTGGGTTAAGGTAAAGTTTACTTGAACAGTAGAAGTTAACATATTTCTCTTATGGCAGATACCTACTAAATCTAGAGAATGATTTTTGTAGATGGCTTTCTTTGTGTACAAATGTTGAGAAGCACCTTGGCACTTTTAATGTAGATATGTTTAGTTTAGAAATGTTTCCATCTAAAGAGGGAGGAATGTAATATCTTTATGAGTACTATATTACCTGACATGCCCTAGAGCTATGTACTGTGAGAGTAACGCGTATGGATACCTCACGTGCCTGTGAAGGTAGTCCGCACGTGCTGTCACTGGGCTATGACGTATGAACCGGCCATGTTGGCGGCAAACAAATAAAAGTCTCTCCCCAACGCCTCTGGTTTTTGTCTCTAGTCTGAGGGCTAGGTTATAACAGTGACCGAGAGAAAATTTGAAAGGGGAAGAAGCGGTGTGATATGTGGAGATATATCAGAGAATTTCAGCTTCCCAATGTATGAGATTCAGTTGCAGAATGAGATACCGCATCGATATTACGGGACCAGGTGAGCCACTCCAGTACATTCTTTACTGGGCGTTTTAAAGGCTAATAACAAAGCTAATGAAACAGTTAATTAATTCATGTAAAAATACCGATGAAATAGTGAAACAAACCATATTGTTTGGTATTTTTTTTTAAAAATAACTATCAACTACATAAGAAATGTCACATAACGAAGTGTTGATCTAGAGCCGATCAATCAAAAACATATTACAAAGTTATATTAAAATAATCAAGACTTAAATTCATATTTTAAGAAAATAAAACCTCATATAATTTGGATCTAAAGCAATACTCAATTTGACATTGCAGGAAACGATCAATATTTGCCGGACGGACCGTACATCTCAAGACCAAAATGTTTTGCAACCACAGCAGTTGTTTCCCCTTTCAACGGGTGGAGTTTATCCAGATCAATATAATGAATGTATTTGGCCTATAATTATTTGGTGTTTATTAAACAT
The DNA here is from genome assembly GCF_022045235.1 of Haliotis cracherodii. Taxonomy (NCBI): domain Eukaryota; kingdom Metazoa; phylum Mollusca; class Gastropoda; order Lepetellida; family Haliotidae; genus Haliotis; species Haliotis cracherodii. Next base: position 43,566,192 of record NW_027266264.1, read on the forward strand.
GAAGACTTCAATTATTTAAACATACTATCTCAGGACAATTAAGAAACTCATTATGAAAAAACAACATTACCCCGTTTAAACTTGAATGTATTAAGTCATACCTATATCTATATAAACTCAAGAAAGTAATATATGTATTCATATTTTTTCTTAACTATCTTGATTTCTTATAGCGAGCAGACAAAATGATGAAAATAAAGATGGTGGGCACCAATCAACCTTATCAGGTATTTTTTTCAAAAACAATTTTTTTTTTCAACAATGATGTACATTTACGCATCTTAAAATATATTTTGTATTTTAGATAGGATGAAATAATCTCAAAATTAATTTCATATTATTAGTTTTAGGTAGAAACACAATATCACAGTTAATTATTTTCAGAATTAACAGACAATACAGAGTATTAAGACATGTAGAATTATGTTTGTCTCAAGTACATTCTGTAAACAAAAGATTTATTATTTACCATGTTTACTGAAAAAAACACTTCTTTAATAATGCAATTGTTATATTATCATAGCAGATAAAGATTCCCAATATGCATAGCTAGCTTAATTTTAATGATAATTATTTAGCATTTCTTGGGATGATGAATTGGACATATGACAAAATAAGAAATGTATTTTTATTCATTATTCTCCCATTACAAGGTTTACAGTGACTTATTTTTTTCACATAATCTAATTGGCTGCCTGGGAGTGGAAAGCTGTGTCGCTATTTTAATCAGAGACCTTAAATTATTCTAATGTGTAAATTTTCAGAACATGGTAAGCAAAGGAAAACTCAAATTTATGGGTGATGAAGAAATGACCAACAAGAGGTCCTCTTATAACATTTTACCATAAACCTCATTTCTTTACATTAGCAATATCTAATTTTAATTTTAATACTTTTTACAAAAACAAATCACATTATGAACAGGTCACTAAAATACAAATTTATTATTTTGTCTTGTTTTCATGAAGATAAAAAGAAGAAAATGTTAGTCTTAAATTACCTATTATCAGTAAGTCTAATCTGATAAAATAACAAAAGAATAAAGTTTGGAGGTAACTGTTGCAGTAAAATAACAATGTAAAAATACAAGGGTATTAAAATGCAAATATTTGTAGAACTACTGAAATGATAATTTCTATGTATTTATGTTTCACACACAATAAATTATTGTGCTTGTCAAATTCACATTGTTTCTTGTCATTCACAAATATGGGGAAATTAGATGACTCATTTAGTAACATTTTTGGTGTCATGATGTAAAATATTATGTTCAAAAGAAAAATTGTCCATTGAATAAGGTTTTTTTCATTTTTAATAAAAACACATGTACTCACCATGTTCAGGAACAAAACAAAAACAAACAAAAAGTGAGTGAGTGAGTGAGTAGGGTTTAACGCCGCTTTTAACAGCATTACAGTTATATCGCGGCGTGTCAGCTCAATGTGGGAGGAAAGCCCGAAGTGATGCAGGTATCAGACGTTTACCACTTCGGTGAAACCCACGAGCACGGGTATGGTGCTGACCAACCTAGAAACATAATCGGGGCGAATCGGGATTCAAACCCACAATCTGGCGTGTCCAAGGGACGCAACTCTGCACAGCGAATCGCGGCGCCTTAGACGACTGGGCCACCCGTGCCCCCACAAACAAAAAGACATGAAATAATCAACATTTTACATATTAAATTATTCACTGTAAAATTAGTTTTAAAGAGGAAAATTCGTCCAAAAATATTACAATCCACTGATGGATTTGAGAAGATTTAATCAGCAGATCAGTTGCCTGAGTTGGTATTTATAGAATCTTGCCTGATCAGTCCTGCTGACAGTTCCTTGGGCCCTTGTTTTTCGTTAACAATATTTCACATTATTTAAGACAATATTTAATTTCCTCTTAATTGGGTTGATAACATTTGTTTCTAGCGAACAAATAAACGAATAATGTATTTACATACACTAAAAAGGTGGGCCTATTTAGTGTTGCGCATTGAGAATGATAGTCACGGCGAGACGAATGCAAATAAAGTTATGGGCCGAGTAATCCAAAACCATTAACAAATATCAAATCACATTACTAATTCTCAAAACGTTACTCCCATCAGCTTTTAATAGTTAACAAAAAACATAACATGAATGCTAACAAGTGGCTAGCCTGTCACGGAAAACGCGTGTGAGTTGTCTTCGCTAGATCCTTTTTACCTGTTTATGGTGCAATTGTTTCACTGAGCATTTTCGAAAACGAGGCTGGGGGGAATCCCGAGTGGTTACTAAACACTGGAAATCTTCAACTACGAGCTCGATTTTTTATGGCGTATTGATATGGGAGAAAAAGGATTAACTACTCATTCTAATCGTTACTGATTAATCACTCATGTTAACAATTCTACGAATACTACCTCTATTACATACGCATGTGTAGATTTTTTGGTAACAACCGAACACAGTGGTTAATCCTCTATATGTAACCAATTACAGAAATTTTGATAAAAGTGTATTTGATGTTATGACATATTTTGTGTTTGTGACAATGTTGAATTTTAACCTAGAATCCCCAATTGGTTGCCACTGTACAAGGTGTAATATATTCAAAATACATCATTATCTGTGACATGTCTCCTGACGACTACTACATATACTTCCAATTTTCAAACAATTTCTTCACTGTTTGCAAAAACATATAGCCAACTGGTCCTGTAGCTGACCTGATTTTTTTCAGGATATCATATAAGATAAGAAAGGTCAAACTAGGATACAGAAGGAAAAGCAACAGCATGAACAGATGTTTCAACACAATTTAACAGACATCCTCAGAAACTACACAATTATACATATATAACTGCATAACTGGCTATTCAGAAGGACAAAATCAAACAATAGTTATCATTGTTAATATTTCTAAGAATACTATCTCTATTACATATCTGCCATAAATCCTGTATTTTGACTTTGATCACACTAACTAAATGTTTAGATTTTCAACAGACGTTCTCTTCACTGTCAATAACATACGATTAGTTGCCCCTAAGTAGTCTCGTAACAATCAATGCCGTGACATGACAATGGTGGCCAAATCACTTTTTTCCCTCATCTCCTACTAGACCTAGAGGGGCGGTTGAGTAGCCTAGTGGTTAGAGCGTTCGCTCGTCACGCCGAGGACCCGGGTTCGATTCCCGACATGGGTACAATGTGTGAAGCCCATTTCTGGTGTCCCCCCGCCGTGATATTGCTGGAATATTGCTAAAAGCGGCGTAAAACCATACTCACTCACTTACTAGAGCTAGATGAATTGGGAAGGTGGGAGGGAGTAATTCGTATGTAATAGAGGTAGTATTCGTAGAATTGTTAACAATGATAATTATAGTCTGATAATTCTTACAAAACTTCAACCTCTATTACATATTTGCCAGAATATAACAGAGTGATCCTGGTGGGATCTGCCTCCAGTAACTTCCTGTGTAATTGACAGCAATCCTCTTCTGGAAACCATGATGTACTGATTTTCATCCCACTGAGATAATTCTGAAATTTCCCTTGAGGACTTGAAAATCAGAAACTATGTCAAGAATCCATCAGATTTGTGATATTATCATGATATAACATTTATACTAAATTCTCATATAATAATTAGATCCACAGCAAGTGCTTTAATGAGTTATCATGGTGTAACATTTATACAAAATTTCATATAATTATGGTTTAGCAAGTAATACATATCATCAGGTAAAATGCATATACAAAATATCAGTAGTTTAAGTCATAGCATTTTAGATAGATGCTAGTCTAAGGTAACAAGAACACATCTCCTAGACATACTATTCAATAAGACAAGAGTTATGTCAACATAGTTTAATAGATTTAAAGTTTTTAGATAAATACTAGCCTAAGGTATCAAGATCCCATCTCCCAGACATAATATCCAATAAGACAAAAGATATGTCTATCATAGTGTTATAGATTGCCTTGAACTCTTTTTAAGTAAATCTGTCATAACCTATATTAGAATAACATTCAGCAATTACTTCAATTTAGACTCTTTAAGGATTAGCCCCAATACAAGGTTGTCTATAGTGACACCATAATCTCTTTCCAAGCACCCAGTAAATATGTCAACAAGATTAGTGCCAGTCCAACAGGATCAACAGGATTAAGTATTCCCCTCTGTCTAGCCATTCATTAACCATAGGGAACACCCCATCGTGTATCAAACAATCATATTCCTTTTTATTGTTCTAATTTTTGTTAAATACATACCGAAGCAAAATGTTAAGCAGGAGGGGTTTGACGCTCATACCAAGCAGATCTTTCTCCCACAGCCCAGAGGGTTGAACCGACTCTCTGTGGCACCCTCTGCTATAGTTAAGATATTGTAAATTGTTAATTGTTCTTGTAAATAAAATTGTGATTAGTCTCCTGTGACTCCGGCTCTTTGCTGACTAATTCCCCCAAGAAAACCAGAACGCCATTTGGAAGGTTTTGTTCATCCGAACAGAACCATAATAATATTATCACTAGATTTACCGTTATATTTGCTGATTTTGACCATGATAAACCTGGATTAGTGACCTATAATACCGGCGATTACATCACTTCCGGGATGTCACTTCCACTTTTTGGTAATGACATCTCTTTTGATCTATTTCTACCCCAAAGACATCATTTCCTCGTTAGAAGGGCTTTGTTCAGCAATATCCGGTGCAGTTTCTCTATCATTTCTGGTAATGATGTCACTTCAGGTTCATGGTGATAGATGACATTTAAGGTGCTTCTAATCCATCCTACATCCTCAGATGATAGTTTGAGCCGCGACCACTGGACCAAGGGAATACATGCCCTCTAGGTCCAGCTGGACGTCACGTGAGTAAAAGTTGGTGAAGGTGTTTTGTGAGGCCCACTGGGAGCTGGAAACTACTTGTTCTACAGAGACTGTAGTCCATGGCATGAGACTCGTGACTAGGGCTCTTATTTCGTGAGCTGAGCAGGATCCGAGGTGTGGCATTGAATTCTGAGCCTGTGTATAGCTTTGTGCAACTGTGGCCTTCATCCATCCTGCTAAAGTAGCCTTGGTGATAGAACTTAAGAGCTCTGATGGGACATAAGAGTCTGTCTGGGTGATCCACTGTTGGTCCTAATGCTGGGATTGTACAGTGTCTATGACCCAACAGTCCCATTGTGGTAGATTGGTTCTTGGTTACGAAGTCTGGGGGCGATCTTATAGTTATAGAAGTCCAATGTTGATCATGGGTAAGACTAGAATAGTCCAAGGCATGTAACTCCGAACCTCTTGCTGCTGTAGCCATGGCTAGCAGAAACAATGTTTTCCTGGCTTTTTTAAGTAGGGTAGCCTTCGCCATGGGTTCGTAAGGTTATGTTAACAGTGCCGATAATACCACAGATAGATTCCATCTAGGGAAGATACGAGTGGTCTTGATATCTTCTAGCAGAAATGATTTCATTAATCTGTTGATGATGGGATGGTTTCCGATAGATAATCCATCATGTTGGAGTACAGAATGAAGGGCTGATCTGTAACTTTCTATCGCCCCGTGTCTGAATTTATTGTATTGACATAGATGAAGAAGGAAGTCTGCTATCATAGGGATTGATACAGCATTATCAATAATCCCTATTCATCTTCTCCACGCGACAAACTTGTCCCATCTGTTGTCATATATAAGGGAGGATGAAGGTCTCCATGATCTTACCACAGCTTCCCAGGCAAGTACAGAGTAACCGGATGTTTGCATCTTCTGCCTGATAACTTCCAGATGGTAAGAAGGATGTAGGCTGGGCAGATTTTCGTGGAATATGCTGGACCACGGTTGCCATAGCAGATCTCAAAGAAGTGGTAACTGTATGGGTTGCTCGATTAGTAGCTTTAGTAGTCTGGGGAACCATGCCCTGCCCTGGAGCTATCAGTATGATAACGCAATCCGTCTACTCCACCTTGTTGATGACTTTATCTAGGAGAGACTTTGGTGGGAATGCATCTAATCCATCAAAAGAATGTCGATATGGTGAGCTCTTGGGTCGGGAACTGGACTAACATAGACTGGAAGTAGGTTGTTCTGGCAGGTGGCGAATGGATCTAGATGTGGTATGTCCCATATCTTGGTTATCCAGGTAAAGATCTGAGGATGTAATGTCCATTCTGTTGCCACTATTCACCCCGGACGTGAAAGACTGTCGGCCAGTATGTCTCGCTTCCATCCTGCAGTTGAAGGATTCTGCCAAGGCAAACAATCGTGTAGACTCCGTGTTCAGGGAGATGGATCTGGTTTCTCCCTGCTTATGAATATAGGCCACCACTGTGGTGTTGTCCGTGGCTATGAGAACTGATGATAGATGAAGCTGTGTTCTCCATTCCAGGATGGCGTAATATATGGCTTTCATTTCCCTACAGTTGATATGAAGGATCTTCTCCTCTGTGTTCCATGATCCCTGTACTATGAGATCATCCATATGAGCTCCCCATCCCGAATCTGATGCGTCTGTGAATAGATGATGTTCTGGCATCGGATAAGTCAGCGGGATGCCACTCCCTTGAGGTCTTATTGCAAAGTGGGAGGTGTACCATATTTTCTTGAGTATAGTGCACACACATGTATAATGTGCGACTCCCTCTAGCAGATTCAGTATTTTTGGGAAAAAAAATCGAATGTAAAGCGCAGAAAAAAAATACACCGTAGATCTACCCCTTCAGCGAATTTCAGTACACAAACGGGTGATGAGAAACTTGGTCAGTACAAATTCAAAATTTGAGATAATCACCAGACATGTTTATTTACCGTTTAAATTGTATTTTTTTCTTCTGCTAAGCATTGTTTTACATCCAGGGATTAAGATTACCTTGTGTATTTTCTCGTAAACTAAGCTGGAAACAGCAATCAGCTGTACACACGTTTCCATGGAATCTACCGGTGATTCGGTCAAGACACACCCAATGATATAGCTTTACAGGATTTTAATGCAAGGATCGGCAAAATTTTTATCTGAAACTATTTTTTTTATCAGGAATAATATATCCCAATATCTTGTTAATTTAGTTGCAGCTTTCACTAAACATATTTTAAATAATAATACCCATAAGTGAAGCAGTAGATCGTTATTGCCTGTTATTATTTTTCACATGAAACCAGTCTGACCAGTCACCATCAAGGCTCCCACACACGTGATCGCGTGATCACAAGAACTACGTGTTGACTCGTTAAAACTCATATTTGTAATAGTTTGACGATTCTAACGAGTCAAAGTATGGCATTTATGATATATGTATCCATTCTCTGTCAACTAATTTTCGTTTCAAGGCATCAATAGTTGTAATCTGACCTTAGTTGCTGTTAATAACGGTGAGTTGTGCGATCTTCCGATCGCTTCACACACGATTTCGCCAAAATTAATCAAAACAATAATAAAATGGATTTTGAATAAAATTAATGAAATAAGTTACAAACATAAGTCCAGATATACAAAGAACACTTTTTATAGCCAGACAGTGTAATTACCCGATTAATTTGCGACATGGTATTTCCGGTGTTACGTGCTCACAGTAATATCTTTCCATGGGGAAAAAACACTAAAACTAATTATTTTGTGTATAAAGCGCACCCCCTTCTACACAGCTGTGTTTTTTGGAAAAAAAGTGCACACTATACTCAAGAAAATACGGTCACTGAGACTGGAATTCGAGGCCCTTCAATTGTAAAGAGTTGACACATGTCTGTAGAGGACCTAGCCTCAGACTTCCTCTGAAGGTCATATCCTGTAGAGATGCCTAGCAGAGACATCCACCACCTCAGCGACTTGCTGGGTTGACATGAGATTGATTGGATCATCTTTATAGTCTTGTCAAATCAGTCCTCTGGTAGACATAGATATCCCCGGTCTAGCTGGAATCTTGCTCCAATGTATATAATGTCTTGGACTGGAGTGGTCTCTGACTTGGCTGGGTTGACATGGAAACCTTGTTAAGTCATAAGCTGGACCAAGAATATCATGTTCTCATGTAGCTGATCTTTCCCTTGGTCTGCCGCTAAGAAGTCATCCAGATAACCATGGATTTGAACTAGCTTGAGATGGGAGAACTTGATGACTGGCGCTGTAATTCTGGTGAATAGCAAAGGTGCTATTGCTATCCCAAATGGTAGGACTTGGAGTTCGTAGTGTCGGCCATTGATTGCGAGGTGTAGATAGTTCTGAGATGATGGGTGTATGGGGATGTGAAGATATGCATCTGTAAGATCTTGGCTGAGAAGCCAGTCTCCCTTCTTCAATGTTGACCACACTTCTGTATGGACTCCATCTGGAATTTTGGAGGTTTCATTAGATATCTCTTGTTGAGGGTCTTTAGATCTATTATCATCCTCGTCTCAGTTGTGTTCTTCTTCGGGACTATAAAGACCGGTAAGTAAAAGTCTTTGGTGTTCTTGGACGCCATGTGTTCTGAATGGCTTGCTTCTTTAGTAGCTTTCTGAAGGCCAATTTTGCAGCTGCTAACTTGGCACTGGTCAAGTGAAATCTTCGACTTTTGGTACCAGGGTCGCTTGTGAGAATTTGATGACTCATGAGCTCTTGCTGCACGGTCTATGGTTGAAGTCTGGAAACGCTCGACTGTATCTTGTTTCACTTCATCTACCACATTTCTGAGTTTCCCGTTGAAAGTTGTGGTCGCTGATATTGGTTGCGATGTCACAAACTTCTTGGTCTGGCTAGATACGGCCCTTGACTTAATCTGGGATAGGAGCTGTTGTCACTGTAGTCTCAGTTACTGTGAGGAAGTCCAGACTTGGGATAATAGTAAATTTTCCTGCATCTTGACGATTGAGTCAAGGAGGCTGTGGATTAGATATGACCACCATTGTGACATCTAGGCGTGGGTTGTTACGGGTCTACTTGGCAGCAACTAATTGTGTGAAATGGACAGTGAAGAGGACGTCTGTTTAAAATCTAAAACTTTTAGTTCGTGTGATTGAAGCCAAAATACAGGATTTAGATATGTGATATAGGTAGAAGTTTTGTAGGAATTATGCCATGTTCATCATGACTACCATGGCACTATTGGTAGTCACAGAGGAACAAAAATCAAAGGTTGAAGTGACAAATATCCCAATGCACAACAAAAACACTTCATACCACATGATAACTGTAAATTTTTCGTGATGATACATGCAGAAATTGCTGATTAATGGGCATGATTTACATTTTCAATATGACAGTAATATCGAACTCTGTGAGCATATTTTAGACAGAACATTGATGGGATCAGATATAAAAATTTCTGCAATGAAATGGAAGAAACATTAGAAAAACAGAGGAACATGCACGACAAAGGTCAAGCTGGGTAAGAAAGCAAGACATAAGAAAAGAACACATTATTGGTTATTAAACATGGCTGTCATGGTGTTCTAAATAAGAAGTATTTTAATCTATAGTGATAAAAATCAACTTGGAAAATAATACCCCTGACAAAAAGACCTTTAGTCAAGTTGAAATACATAATAAGGATCAAATATAATTCTGATAGTACGCTACCTGTGAACGAGCAGCCTGCTTAGCTTGAGCTGCAGCACTTGGTTGAGCCCGGTTGATACGCTGACTCTTTTCTTTACAGAATGGAATGTGACGCTCAGCAGCTTTAGCATTGAAACGACGTTGGCAGTGAGGACATTGCACATAATCTGGTGAGATAAATTGGAAATTTTAGAATAAATTGTATGTTTATATACTTATCCTTTCTCACATTGTGCATTTCTCTTTCTTCTTTCGATCCTAAGTGGAAACGTGTCTGAAAAAAAGGTTTCCAGCTTCTATAGTTAATTCAACCATACATACCTCACATCGCCATAGTCACCTCACAGATCTGGGTCATGCATTGCATGCTAGTTGACCTACCTGCACTGATCACATATCTATCCCAGCTAACTCCTTCTCTTTCAAGAGCTTACAGACGAGGGAATTGTGATGCAGGGATGGACAGATGGGCAGTGAGATAGGATAAGTTTATAAACAATTTATTATAAAATTTCCAAGTCTTTAAACTTATCCTATCTCACACTATGCATTTGATCCAACGGTTGGATGGTGAGGCACAACTTCCTAGTCTGTGAACGAGAATGTCCGAAAACTCGCCATTAGTTTTGCACATGAAGCAGGTTGGAGGCCGTTAGGCCTCCAATCTGCTTCACGTGCGAAACTAATGATGAGTTTGAGGACATTCTCCTACTTAAAACAAAACTCTCTCCAAAACTGTCCACAAAACTAATGTACTTACATAATTATCGTGCGATACTAATGGAGGTCACGAGTATCATCACTTCCTCGATCAAATGATTATGATCGACTCGATGAAACGGAGCAATGCACGTGCTAAACTATTGGAGGACCACATGCATACGAGTCATGGAAATTTGGTCCGTATGGGAGACAACATGTCGGATTGTGGTGATGAATTGTTCGTGACATTTTGCAATCAGTCTGATGTGGTTGTGAACTCAGATTTTGAAACATTACTTTATACGGATAACTTAAGAGAATATTATTGTCAGAATTTTGAATTAGGCCGGTTATTTTCTGATGAGAACACTGACACTGAACCGTATAATACAAGTCATGATAACTTTGACGATAATTGCAACACCGAACTATACTTGGCAAGATGATAGAAGAATCAGGAATTATTGGCACATGTGTGTCTGAGAGACAGTTAAATTCCGAAATACTAGATTTGTTAAAAGGTGACAATGAATGTTTTGAGAAAGCCGTACAGGTTACGCAGTTGGGAACCAATCTAGACAATGAAAAGCTTCGGTTCGGTACTCCCCTTTCTGAAGCGGATATGGTGCATTTTTTTCGATTCGGCATACTCTGTGAACACTGAACATAAGAGTAGATGGGCTTTGAATATTTTCAAGAATTGGGTTGTTGAAAGGCAAAAACGCAGTAATGATGAAATTCCAATAGCAAATCAAAACATAGTGTCGTTAGCTGAAAACGAAAATGATCTGAGCAGAACATTGATGTTATTTCTGTCGGAGGTTCAAAACCAAAAGCGTGAAGAGTACCGCAGCAACTCTCTGTACAAAATTGTGTCTTCTCTTCAGTATTACTTAAGAAGGAACGGGGTTGTCGTCAATTTCTTAGAGTCATCCTGTTACACCGGTATGCGATCCGTTCTTGATGCAAATGATGAAATTACTAGCTCGAAAAGGGATAGGGGTTGAAAAACGACAAGCGGATGTCATCACTGAACAGCAGGAAGATGTACTTTGGGAAACAGGTTTACTCGGAGAAGATACACCACAGAAGCTCTTGGACACCCTCGTCTATTTAATCGGGTTGAACTTTGCTCTTAGGGCAGGAGATGAACACAGATACCTACGCAGTGGTTCAAATTCTCAGTTACAGTTGTTGATGTCAAGTAATGGCGTCAAACAATTGAAATATACTGAGGACTTTTCCAAAACGAACAGAGGGGGGCTGAAGCACAGGAAGGTTGAAAGGAAACACGTGACCATCTGTAGTAATGAGGAAAACCCTGGAAGATGCCTCGTCAGACTGTACAAAAAGTATATGTCATTAGGGTAAATATAATTCTCTCACAAGTTCACAACTAATATTGTTAAAAAGGAAGAAGTAGTTCCTATGCGACGTTCCTGTCTGCGAGTTCTACCTGTCTGTCAGTCAGCGAGTTCTACCTGTCTGTGTAACGTAATGTGCACCTGATTAACATATTTTGGATGACTTTACCTTATGTTCTAATGTTCTTATGCACTATGTACTTTATACGGTCAGCTGCATGAATTGATGACAGTTCACTTTATTTTTAGACCAGTACATGGAAAGTGTGATGCCTTCTATTTGCGCCCGTTACGATACACTGCAGGCTTGGGTTACTGATGCGGCCGTTGGGATTCATCCACTCCGGTCAACTGTCAGCCGTCTCTGTAAGGCCGCTGGTTCAGCGGATTTTACACAAATCACTCCCTCAGAGCTACAACAGCGGAGTAGACGAACAGCTAATTGCCGAGAAGACAGAACATAAATCGGATGCAATTCGAAGCTACAAGGTATAAACTTTACCTATATGTTTGTGTATTTCCCACAATTATTAAATATGGTATATGGCGTTTTCTAATCTGCTTGTAGTTGCAACATTACCGTGGATGTTAAAGGACGCGATAATGCATTTTGGCAATGACCAGACTTCGGATCAACATCCCCGGGGTTAGAATCCCAAATAATATTTCTATATATTCAGTGGTCACACCCAGTGTCAGTATACTATATATATCTTGGAGCTGCTATTTTTTGCCCCTGTTGTACTATAACAGGAAATAAAAGTTGCATTTTGACATAAATGTTTATGTGATATAATCAAGCAAAATAAGCTTTTCTTTTATTAGAGGACATCCAAGAAAATGGCGGATACAGTAGACTCAATCGTGCAGAGAAATTCAAGACGTCCAAGTGCTTCTGTAACTGGTCCCCCTGTTATTGACGCCGCAACCTTTGATCCGCCAGGCAATCAACCATCGACAAGACCGACACTGGGCCCATCAAAAGGCGAACAGGCGCGATTTTACAATGAAACTTGGTGACGGCACAACATTTTCTGTGAAATTTTGTTCAGCATAAATATTTGTGAAATCATTTGTTTTGTTGTCTTTGTCTTATAATATACGTAGACTGTCAGTTTGTCTCTCCCGAAACGAACCTACCACCTGCATGGGCTGACCCTGTTGACCTCCTAAAATGACTAATGTTCATGTAACTTTGTTTTAATAGTAAAACAAGAGCGGTCACCCTCCCATAGTATAGCACAGTATAGTGAACATCACTTGAACATTAGTTTGAGGCATTAACTTGATCAAACTTTGTTTTAAGTAGGAGAAAGTCCTCAAACTCGCGATTATTTTCGCACGTGAAACTTGTTCTCGGCCTAACGGCCTCGAACAAGCTTCACATGCGAAAATAATCGCAAGATTTCGGACGTTCTCCTATACTTCACGCAACTTTGTTTTAAATATAGATGACCACCGTCAGATATTTACCAGAAACCTGAGACCTAACAGTGGTACAATACTTAATAAAGTAACAAAGTTAAGTGTCGTAAGACAACTCGGAGATAGGAATAAGAAACACTCTCAAAGAGTGTTAAGATCCTGATATGAGAAAGAGGAAAACACAAGAAGTTCAAAAAAGCGCAATCATTTGTATATCCTCCAAGAGGATGCTCAGTCTGAGAAGCTCGATTGAGCATGATAAACACAAACAATCATGACATGGTTTATTTCAATGGATGTGGCAGCATGTCACTTTGAGGATGTGTCTCCCGGCTTGGGAAAGTCGGTGTTTCCCTTGGGTCCTGAGAAAGAGACAGTATGTCCATTGGATTTACCTCCTCACTGACTTTGGCGTCTTCGATGTCATTTCCTATCTTTTCTCTGTTCTTCTAGTTGGTTCTGCTGAAGACGGAGACGTCCTGCAAAAAAAAGGGTGTAGACCATGGGAGTTGACATAACTGGTTCTTAAAATGGTCATCCTAAGAGTATAATGACCAATGAGTTGTGACTAATCATGCGTGGTGAGCCAAAAGATCTAAGACAGCTCCCGTCTTATTTTGAATCTTATCTTCTAGGGAAGAAGCATGAACCAAAGCCAACGAAGAGCTTCTATTGCCGAAAATCAAGAGAAGTGTCCGCCAAACTGTAGTGTCGAGGTGCCTGAGATCCCTATCCTTCACTGAAGTGCAAGAGAAAGGGCGCTAAGGTTGCAATGTCACCATCCAACTCTGGATCAACTGTTGCTAAGCCATGTCTGCCTGCACCAGCCAAAACAAACGTGGAGACTGAAGCCAATCACGTAGTCGTCGAAAAGAGCCCAAGCCCTTATCTAAGTTTGTGGCCATGCCTAGGAGCAAGCCGAAGGGACAACAAAGGAAGATAGGGTGTCCTCAGTTGAAGTACTTTTAGAAAGTTGCAATTTATCTGCAATCCATCTGAAAACAGTAACCGAGTCGAGCTGATCTGTTGTGCTGGGATGGCAGTGATATCACCTGAGTTCCATGAAGTCGGGATGACTTGAGGTAGAGTCTGTGTTGTTGTCAGAACCTGTGTTCAGTCACAGCAGGAGGGCTTTGAATCGAGGGTAGTGAGGGTAAACCCAAATGGTGAGTATGCGAAGTAGAGGGTGAACCCATAGTCAAAGTAGAAAGATGCCTATCTTTAGACAAGGACATCTACTAACAGTAGCCACTGGGTGTGGTTTATCCTATGACGGTGGGGCAAAGCATCATGGTGAGGAGAAGACTGGACCGAGAGGTTCGGTAGTCCGGACAGGTAGGGTCATGAGAGTATCCACGGAGGAAAAAAATCCCTATAATGTGAGCAACGTTCCCATTCATGTGCCTGAGTGTATGAAATGGGGTTCTAACGATAATCCCAGCAATGGTGGAAAACATAGAAATTGGGTATAATCTTGTGGTCAAAAGTCTGGATGACTAGAGGAGTAAGTGAGTGAGTTAAAATTTAACGTCGCATCGACACTATTTCAGACGTATAGCAACGAGATCAAGTTAATATATTCACAATTGAGTCATTTATTCAAAGTTATTTTTTAAAAACAATTTATCAAACATATTTGAGCATAACAATATCATGTATACAGTTTTAAAACACGGGCTGTAGGCCACCAGTAACCAAAGCTAGGCCACCTCGCTGGGGATCATGGGGACTCACAGTACCTCGACTTCCTGCATGATACCCAAGCAGGATTTACGTCATGACTTTAGCTACTTGTGGATGTGCACAATAATAGCCAATATTAAAAAATACTCAGCAATGAGTTGGCTTAAAAACACTGGTTGATGACAGTTACATCGATTATGATAGGATAACGTGTCAGACAGGGGGACAATAATTTTACGATACTTTAACCTCCTGGACAGAGCCTTCAATAAAGTCAGTTGATAATAGCATCACACCAAATTTAAAAACACGCATTTAATTATTCACATATATACTTAAATTTTTTTACACAGGCCAATTTCTTTCAAGTAGCTGATAATGAGATGCCCACTGACACGGGAAAAGAAATCTTTCAGATTTACACTTTGATAATGTGAATCCCTTGCGATTGCATAGTCCACACAGTCAAGCAATATATGCTTGACGGTGAACCTTTCATCACAAGGGATACACCTAGGAGGTTCATCCTCATCTGCCTTCAGCAGATATTCATGGGTAACCCGACAATGGCCAATACGACATTGTCGTAAAATGACCCCGTCATGTCTTGACTGACAACCTAAGTAGGTATGACCGATTGTTGGTTTTAATTTGTGTAGTTCATTGCCTCCTACCTGGGTGTTCCTATTCTTTTGCATGAGATCCTAAGTTTAACTCTTGATGGTTGGTTTGAAATCACTGTACTTGATCAATAGTTGAGATAACAGTTTGTCAAGAGCTACTTTAGCTGCAGCATCAGCTTTTGAGTTACCTGTTATGCCTACATGACTTTGTAACCAGCGAAAGACGATGTCACATTGGCCAGTAGAAAGATCATTGAAAGGTTCTAAAATGTCAAGGATTATGGGATGATTTGAGGAGACACATTTAGCGCCTGATGGCAAGATAATGAGTAAGAAAAGATGATTGGGTTTGATGTTTGATATAGGTCAAGGCTGTTAAGATAGCTTTTGCCTCAGCAGTAAAGATAGAACTAGAATCTGGGATTCTTGAGGAGGCAGTTCTGGATCCGATGATGGTGGCACTTGCAACTTTGCCGCCATCCTTTGACCTGTCTGTAAAAATGGATCTGTAAGATTACATTTTGATTGTAATTGGTTATATGATTGTTGATATACCAAAGACTTGATGATGAGGAATGGTGTGCCAAAGTGTCACCAAGTTTGTTGGCAAATTCAGATTTAGTAGTTAAAAGTGTATTACCATCTTTGAGAAGGTGAACTCCAGATTTGTATCCTTTGCCCTAAATCTTTTGCATCATGTTCCACACCTTTGACAAGGGTGTGCAGGAATTGATTTTCGACAATAGTTCTTCCAGGATTGACGTTTATTTTGTACGTCTCGCTTTGGTGCCCGTGATTTTAAGGTTATTCAAGTTGTGCACAGTGGGATGTCAGCAGAAATATTTCTCAGCTTTCTTCCTTTTTTTTCCAGCTTGTTTACAATTATTATCGAACCATGGTTTACATATAGGAGGGTTTGCAAATGACTTAGGAATGCTTTTGTCTCCTATAGCATTAAATGTATCTGAAAAAAGTTGTATAGGATCAGGAACATTCCTGAACCTGTCGGATTTTAGTTTTTCAGAACATAGTATTTGGAATAAAGACCAATTGGTTTTTGTAAAGTTCCACAGATTAATAGCTGTAAGTATTGTTTGAAAATGGTCATCATGGACCAACCATTTGATTTCATTTAAAATATTTGAATCCGTCAGTGAAAGGTTAAGGGCAGAGTTTGTGCCAATGGCAGGATGAAGATAGGTATTAGAACCATCATTGAAGATGCATAAATCATTGTTTGAGATAAAATCTTCAAGGACTTTTCCCTTATTATTTGTATCAGTACTCCCCCATAGGGGATTATGACAATTTAAATTGGCCATGATGATACAGGGCCTCGGGAGCTGATCGTACAAAGTCTGAAGATCTGATTGACAGATGAAAGGTGGAAGATACAGTGAACACAATTTAAACACTATGTTCAAAGTTGGTTAGTTGGTTGGTTGTTTTACGCAGCACTTAGCAATATTCCAGCTATATGACGGCAGTCTGTAAATAATCGAGTCTGGACCAGACAATCCAGTGATTGATATCATGAGCATCGATCAACGCAATTAGGATCGATGACATGTTCAGATATGTTTCTTGGAGACAAAAAGGTGACTGATTAAAAGTTGTAGTTTATTAAAATTCTTCTTAAGACCTCTGCAGTTCCATTGTATTTTGTCTTGTGGATTCATGGTGGTGCTTCTACAGGAGAAATGTCATGCTAACGTGAGGAAGATTTTGTAGTACTCCTATTTGTTTCATGTGGAGATGGAATTACCTCCATGTCCAAAGGACCAAAGGAGTTATGGACCTCTACTGGGACCTCTAAAGGAGAGCTGGCCTTTTGTGTTTGCAGCTGTTCTTTTTGCTGTTTCTTTTTCAATATTTTTTCCCCCTTGTTTGTAAGTTTGACTGGTTCTGGCTCTGTTACTGGTTTTGGAGTTTGCGACTCGACATTCTTATTTTATGGTTTTGGGTTTTCGGGGTGTCACAGATGGGTTTTGGAATGAAGCCGGTTTGGAAGTGGCTGAACAGACTTCACCAATGTTAGATCAGTCTGGCAGTCGATAGAAGCAGTGGTGACAGGAGGACGAGAGACAGCAGCAGAGTAAGAGATAGAAAAAGTGGTTGCAGTAGAACAAACAACCCTCTTCTTAGCTTTATAGTAGGAGAGGTTTTGTTCGGTCTTCATTTTCATAATCTGCAATTCATGTTGCCACAGAGAAAGGATTAGGAAGAGGCCAGATGGTTCCCACCGCAGTTTGAACACTTCACATCCTTCCTGCAGTCAGTGGCCTCTTGCTTGTCACCGCAGCGGTTACAAACAGCAGAGGCATGGCAGTACTAGGATCCATGTCCAAACGCTTGGGAGGTGTCGCACCGGAGTGGACTGGGGATATACACCTCCACTCCAATGCTACAATAACCAGCTTTAATCGAATGTGGAATCTTTGAATGAGCGAAAGTGAAGAGGAAGGTGTTGGTCGGTTCAACAACACCATTCTTCTTGATAGTAAACCTCTTCACAGCTGTGACTGACTGTTGGACAAGTTCTTTGATAATTTGTTCTTCGGTCATGTGAGACACGGACAAAGCCCTTTCACAAGTTCAATGTCTTGTGCTCAGAAACAGCAACCTTGATGTTGACAAACTCTCTTAATTTGAGTAGGTTGATTGATTGATGTTTCTTTACACACTCTACAAGGAGAAAACTGGAACGAAGTTTAGTGGCATTTGAAACCTCTCTGCAGATACCTCCGATACCTTCAGAGATTGCAAAAGGATTAGGCTTGGTTCTTTGTCACATGCTTCAATTACTAAAAAACATGGCCAATAGTCAGATGAAATGTATGTATTCTTGTAAGGCGAGGTATTGTCAGAATCTATTCGTCTCCGTTTTGAACCAGGGTGTTGGGAAGCCATGTCGAAAGGTAAATAATACTGCACCCCTTTTCCCCACCCACCTTGGAGTAAAAGGCGACTAACGGGATCAGGGGGTCAGGCTCGCTGACTTGGTGGATGCATATTATCGATCCCAATTGTGTGGATCGATGCTCATGATATTAATCACTGCATTGTCCGGTCCAGACTCGATTATTTACAGACCGCTGTCATATAGCAGTAATATTGATGAGTGCAGCGTTAAACAACCAACCAACCAACCCACCTTGGAGTGTCAACAAGGACAGTCTTATGCTGCAGCGGATCCCCAAGCTGCAAAGATCGAGGATAGAGGGACTGTGAACTCCAGCAAAATTGACGCGAAAAGCTAGGTTAGGGTCGAAGTGGTGTGTTGGACAAAGGAGCACTATTGCCAGCCCAGTCGCCCTCAACAACCAGACTCATTGGACCGGCTGACTAAAAATATACCAAATCTTTTCATGTTTTTAATCAAGGTGCTCACATGATTTGAGGCACTTCGCGATGTTTTATCACAATATGGATCTTGATTATCGATCAGATTGTCTTGACTGGTCACCGCTATTTAGTTTGAAGCAAATGCAAGTGATACTAGAGGTGGAATCTGATTGGTCCATAGGAGAGGCATAGAAGGGACATAACGCATATTGAGCCCAGGTATTCCAGCCTAGTTCGGAAAGGGTGGAAACTGGACTTTTAAAGTCAGTGAACTCTCTTGCCTCGGGAAGATGCATAAGATCATACTTGCCGTATGCGGTTTTGTAGACTGGAGCCATGTTCATCTGGCACACTGCTGATGGGTATCGTCATGGCTACAGCTGCCAAAACAGCAAAATCTGGATAAATATCCTCATAATCAGCCATGATAACTCGATAATTCCGTGTAATTCTGTGTGTGTCTCAAGTCCCACAACTGTAGTTTTGTAGCTGACTAGATCACGGTTGGCCCGGTCGCCATCTATGATATGTGTGTTGTCATTATTTATTGGACCAATCAAAGAGCTGGAATGGGTAATCAGCTGATTTTGGGAATCCCTTCCATTGTAATTCAATTCTTCGCATGAATCTGGGAAGTGAGATGGCTTCAGGAATTTGTCAAGACAAGATGTGAAATCTGGCATGTAAAGCACTGCACAATTCACCAATGAAGCTTGCACTGAACGTGCATCTGCAAATGTAACTTTCACACCACGAAACTCGCGTTTGTGATGTGTTAATAAAAGATTGCTCATTTTCTCCAGGTGTTTCTTGCATCTTTGCAATGAGTTGCAGGTTGAGTTCAAAAGTGGCATGATGCCGAGATTCAGATTGTCTTTCTGAATTATTGTGACAAACACATCTGATAGCATTTTGGTTGTTGCAATAAACGAGTAGGTTTTGATTTTTTTCTGGACGTTGACTGCTGCACCATTATTTCCTTCTTCTGCTTCAATCTCCTTCTATTTCCATGACAAGTGCATTCGCCCCCTGTCAGCCCTCTCAACGGACAGCAAAAGAACACTGTGCAGCTGTTTCATACTTGAAAAAACGGAATCAGAAAGAACCCAGAAAGTTCACATAATCTGGCATATCTCTTCACTGAATATTCGTACAGTATGTAAATGTTATTCAGTGTTTCTCTATTATCAGCGACAGTCTTGAATACTTTGCCTGCAGATGCTAAAGCCACTCTATGGGTGATACAATGTACTTGAATCATAAAAGGGCTGCCGCCTTGTTGCAGTCGAACACCGACCCGACTTCGCCTTAAAGTCATCACACTTGCGCCATCAGACCCTAGACTGATTAATAATCAGGGTTTTTTCCACAGTAACATTTACTGTTTCATTGATGATTAAACCAACGAACCTGCTTTCCTTTATTTTTTCTTTCAGATCCTTAATAGTGCTTCCAACTAATGCATGTTCCATTTCTTACACTGAATCAGAATGTGTATATACCAAACTGGTACGTCCATTTTTTTTCTGCATATCCAAGAGACAATAAAATTTGTTTGCAACAAAAATTTCTTGTGCCATGAACAGTACAGTTCTCATCCTCACAGTCAATGTTTCATAAGGTTTTTTTCCGTTGCTGCATTCATATGACTTGCCATGGAAGTTCTATGATGCATTGTGGTAACAGCATGGTGATGAGCTGCGCTATCGCGATGCTCTTTCCATGCAGACTTCTTCATATCAAGGCAACCTTTTGTAAATCTGTTTTGTTTACAAGCTGCCTCACATATCTTGCAGTACATCATAATTCTACCACATTCCTCTTCAAAACATAAGCAATTGAATTCCTGCAACAATTCAGAATTAAAATTTTGAATTTTAGTTTGGTTGGCCTTTTGACAACGGCCAGTTGACATATCTGGCCCTGTCTCAGACATTTAATCAAGTTTCTATTTTTGAGCAAAATTTTGACTTCAATCACTAGTGCCCGTATTTTTGTCACCCTCTTTCTCAGTCTCTGAGTCAATTTTCTTACTCTTAAAAGGCAATGTTGACCCTCCTTCCCCAAGCATACTGTTTTTGCCCCCGAAGAATGATGACAGTGTCGTCTGCTTTCCCACCATTGTTAGAGCAGTACACACAAGCTCCTCACAGCAACAGTCCGTACCTCAGAGCTCTATATACAATTGCAATGTTATGGAATGAAGGTATCAGAGCTTGTAGTACACGTGGTTCACCCTCCTACCCAGAGTTCCATGCAGCCAGCATAGTTCCTCTAGGATGATTCGTCACATCTCCATGCAATATCTTGCATGGAGATTTGACAAATCATCCTAGATATTTATCCTTTGTTTATATTGGATGTACAACTCCATGTGCTGTTCTCAAATTGCTTTGGAGAGCTAGCCGATTCGGTCACATTGTGGGTAAAAATATATTATCATGCACCTTTAGCATTTGTAGTAGCATATCTAAATATATATAATTATGAAAAAGAATATGTAAAGCACACCAAAGGCTTGCATTAGGATAGTCTGTCCTTCTTTTCAGAATAGGCTTGTTTTTAACAAACACATGAAAAGTTAAGTCACGTGATTGTGATATGCAAAATAGCCTGTAGCCAGTAAGTCCTGTGGCAATGGTGTAATGCTAACTCATCACTGCACATGAGTGTGCACATGGTTCTGAGCTCATTCAGAAAATATTGATTAAATCCGTCACTTGATTACTATAGCTGTATTGAGTTTAGATATAACATAGATGCAATCTGAATGAATCGAAACGAGTTGAGTCCAGTTAATTTTTAGAAAACTGGAATTTCCTTTCTGTGTGGGAGAGATACTCAGACTTATTTTAGAGTTGAGTGAACAAAGTTTTAACACCGCGTTGCAGACAGAGATTCGTTGAAGTTAAATTTTTCAAACATTATTTCTATGGAAGAAAGGGACACTGAAAATTGACTGGTCGACCATTTTTTACCAGCCAAAATCAGGCATATATCGGAGAACGGAAACACTGGGAACCTCCGACTGAAGATCCTGATCTAGAGGATACCAATCCTTCGATGGTCGTTCCGGGTAAAGTGAGGTGACTGTAGATCCTATGAGGTGTTGTATGTCGATTCTCACGAGATGAATGATGCCCCTCTTGCAATACCTCTTGAGAGTGGGAGGTTCGCTAGCCTTGTTCAGACGAGTTGTCAGATGACTCCGTATGGTCCTATGAAGATCGGTCCTTAGGGGAGCATGGATTCTCAATCTTCAAAAAGAGCCTGTAGGATTGGGCATGTTAACCATCGTGTGTGTACCCTCCAAGGGTACAAAAGGAGTGAGCTCTATAACAGTCGTAGGGAACAATGAAACAAGCGGATAGTCATTGGCAGGGTTCAAGGCAGCACGAGAGGTCTCATTAAACTTGGATCGGTCTCACCTGCATCTGACGAAAACACTCTGGAAGCTTCAAGGGTAGAGTTGACTAGGTATGTTCGTAGATCCAGTAGACGTCTTCAATGAGAAAGAAGTCAGAAACTCCCTCGTCATCCAGCGAAAATATGGGGCCGGTGGGGGTGGAAGTATCCTGGTCCACAGTGAAGAGGATCGGTCTGATGATCTAGCCTTTTAAACGGGTGTATTCCACATCACTGTTTATTGAGCAGCACTTGTTACAAGTATATAAACAATGTCATTCAAACACTAATTACATCCTGTAAATTGTCACTGCGGGGTCAAGACAAACGTTCTTCTCACTCATGTCATCACTGATCACACCTGCAAGTCCATACAGACGCCACCCAACATGGTGTCTTTGCTCTTTGCGACTGCATCAAAGGCCGACACGAGCCAGCGCACATGTATTGTTTTAGCTGAAGTACTCTACTCGGCGCTAATAAGCGGTGCTATTTGGTATGTGATTGGATTAAAGGGGCACTGATCTAAAGCAATTCCCCGGGACTGGTTTTTGCCTTTGTTATTGTTTTTTCCCCTTGAGTACCCGGATGATACTCGACCCAACCGAGCGTGACAAGAGACTGGACTACCGTCTGCAAGGACAGCAAAATAAACTTGGGACAATATTTGTTTTACCCATTTTTGAACACTGATTGGTTAACCGTGATCTATAAAGATTTTGGCAAAGGGCGCATGTTAATTAATTTCTTCAGCCTAAACAAGCAGACATAAAGAACGGCGGAACTCATCGGTTGTGGTCATTTTGAAATACCCCTGATTTTTATAGTTTAAAAAAAACTATCCATGCAGTGAAGCATTTTCGGATTTCGGATTTGATAATACGATTACTACTCCCTTGTTGTCATCCACGTTTTCTGGTATAACCCTACACTTGTGTATTTGTCATCATTCACTTGATGCTCAGTTAATGAATTTATTACAGATATAATTAGTGGTAGCACCACTCTGAATATCTGACGAAGGTACCCATTTATTGTGTCTGGGGTAATTATTCAATCTAAATACAGGTTTGAAGTGAGGTGAAATGTGTGTTATGTAATATGCACGTGGCAGCCCAGCAAGAGATGAATGATCAGTTGATTTACTTTTTTTGTAAATCAGTGGATCGTTCCTAGTCATCAAAGGATTAACAGAAAATACATTGATTGATTAATCACTGTTATCTTGCACAGTGGATATCTCAAAAGTGAGTGTTTACATGTCTGGGTTTACTAAAACAAAGGGAATACACTCATATCCTTGCATGAAGTGCCGATTTAAAAACAACATACTTTCTTAAAAGGGTTAACCGATAATAAGTTGATTAATTGCTCATTGTTATCTAACTCAATGGATTTTTTTAGGAACCGTGGATGTTATGAAAATAGTTGTCACGTGGGCTTTCTCAGCCAACCTTTGAGACTTGACAGCTATGTGAAACACCTGAAACAATCTAAGTGATCAGTTGAGAAACGAACACGGGTTATAATATCCTGAAACGATTTTTACATTTTAAAATATTTGATTGTTACAGAGACACGTATCATCGAATACGTTTCTTTGTACAGCTGCAGACGTTTGGGATATTGTTCCTGTATGTGGATATTCACGGATACATTCCTCGAACAAGGAAGCTGCCTAAAATTATACACATAAATTTGGTAGGTTGTAATTATGATATTCGCATTTTGTTTTCCTTCATTTGCAGTAGCATTGGACAGATTCATTCTGGTTCCTCTACGTCTTGGTTGGGAAATTATTCGATGCGCGATTGACGTTGTTTTCACAAGTCTTTTCCTTTGTATATTACATTTGTAAAATGTGATTCTCTCAGGCAATTTATAAAATGTTTAAATATTTCAGTCATTTTGACTGAAAAATCTGTCCATTTCTTTACAGATTGACCAAAATTGATAAAGACGATCAATAGGGCCTAAACACATCACAATAGATTATTATGTAGGATTAAAAGCCAAACAATATAGAAATGTTCTTTTCATCGTAACATTTTCAGTCTCTTGGTTATGATATTAAACATAAAAACGTTTGGAATTTGTTGTCATAATATTACAGGTGGACATAATTTTCAGTCAATTTGTAAAATAACTGAATATTCAGGCGTTTAATAATTTTCCTAAGTGAAAATTTTGCACATTTTGACTGTAAAAATATAAACATGATAAAATAAGCAATGCTCAGGAGAAATGTTTACTTTGTGTTGCAAGTCAAAATAGTATAAACGAAAATCGCACAATTACCAAGCAAGTGACTTGTCAAAACTTCGTCACCATTACCGATGCTACTGTCATAGCGACTGATTTACGACATCCATTGTCTGAAGAACATTTGATTGCAAAGGCTCATTACCCTGGAGCCATGACATCTATATGCCTTGAAACACTTAATTGCTGTTATTTATTAGATGCTAATCCTATTTGTTAATCCCCATTTTTGTGTACATCGACCGTCTGCCATCCTGAACAGGATGTGCAAGTATGTCACTGATGATTTACTGTTTACATTTATATTTATTACTGACTAAATGTCAGGTGACCTTGGCTATATAAGCCTTGGTCCAGAGAGGAGAAAGGAAAGAAAAGAAAGGTCTTACCCTTAGCCTAGCTAGGGTTAGGCTGGGTGCTCCGGGGCACCTAGACAACAACCACTAACACTATGTGCTGACCAGGCAAATAGTGTCTTTTGTATGTATATATCAACATGTATAAAGTATAACTGTATATACCACAAGCCATCGTCTCCAAGTTGTCACTTCCTACATGAACCATACGTCGGCCCCTTGCATATACGAGTATGCAAATTGTTCATTAATCAACGTCAACACCGCCACACGTTGTTAATTTGGTGGAGCTATCGGGTATGACAGACTTCTTAGTCTGTCCTTTCCTGTACCTCTTTGCAGCATGGCATATGGTTCACAAAACTGTAGGAAGTGACAGTCTCTTATTAAAAGGATATACTACCTTCCTGTGGGCCAATCACCAAGAACGAAGAAATGGCCTTTAACAAGATTGAAGAAAGAACAAGAACCTCTCAGATCAAGAACAAGTTCTCCGATCCCAAACCTTCCCTGCTCGAATATCTTAGCAACACTGCTAAGACTTCCCTTTCAAGATGTCGTTCCTGCACATGACCTAAGAAAAGAAGTATACACGCCTATCCCACAGAGACCCGACCACAGCCATCTTCATGCACACCCTGCACAATACAGAAACCGCCTCACGGGCACCTACAAGATGGACACTGTGTACAAGATATCTCATTGGGACTTACTAATTTGTGTTTACTTACATGGACTCAATCAAGGATATATATTGTGTGACTGTTGAATAGTGCAACCAGGTATGTTTAATCAAAGCCAGTATATAAATGCCAAAATGTTTCTTTACAATATTCAGTTTTGTATATGTGCAATATACTCCAAATTACATCTTTAGTCAAGCTAGATCTTTGAAGTTATTGTGTAGGGAATCTTTGAAATGTCTCCAGGCCACGCCAGACATATAGTTGCAGTTAGGGCCCAGACAAACCTAAGCTGTAGGGTTATCGAGTCACACCTTAAAGCTCGACTCGTAATTTCAAAAATCTAAACGACAAGATTTGTCATTTGTTACAAGTAATTAATGTGCACAGTTTGGTACAAAATTGAATGTATTGTCTAGGACTTTGAATTCAGATTAGGGATATTCTTGGGTGAGCCACCCCTACACATATGTTTATTGTATGTCAGTATTAAGTAATTAACAGCACAGCAGTATTCAGCATTTCAGAGTTTTGATGTCGGAATTAAGGATTTTTTTTTCTTGAGCATCGCACCCACAATATCTGGGCAAGCTCCGTCAAAGACACGGGAAGAGCACCCATTGTACTTTAAAGGGCAATAGTACCCACAAGTACCGTTTGAGTCACGCGGTAAAGCTAGACTCCTGGTTTCAAATTTCTTTATGCGAAATATTTGCTGAGATGTTTAATTTGTGCTTTTTATGACATTACTCATTATCATCATTCGGTACTGAGTCGCACCGCCAAACTAGACTCCTGAATTCAAAGAACCTTCAGTGATATATTTATTGAATCTGTGCAAAGCAGTAATTACCTTGTAGTGAAATTGCACATTACAAAGATTACTTGGTTAGTTTTCAAACTGGCACTAAATCAAATTGGCTAGATGATCACTTTCACACCGTCATTGCATAGATATATTTGTTGCATAAGGATTTCATATAACTGATTTTGATCACATTTGCATGGTTGTTTTCCTTGGTGATAAAGTTCACACATATCAATTTGGACTCATGTAAGCTTGGGGTCCAAGCTTCACGTAACGGAGGGAAGTTGTCATAGCGACTGATTTACGACATCCATTGTCTGAAGAACATTTGATTGCAAAGGCTCATTACCCTGGAGCCATGACATCTATATGCCTTGAAACACTTAATTGCTGTTATTTATTAGATGCTAATCCTATTTGTTAATCCCCATTTTTGTGTACATCGACCGTCTGCCATCCTGAACAGGATGTGCAAGTATGTCACTGATGATTTACTGTTTACATTTATATTTATTACTGACTAAATGTCAGGTGACCTTGGCTATATAAGCCTTGGTCCAGAGAGGAGAAAGGAAAGAAAAGAAAGGTCTTACCCTTAGCCTAGCTAGGGTTAGGCTGGGTGCTCCGGGGCACCTAGACAACAACCACTAACACTATGTGCTGACCAGGCACATAGTGTCTTTTGTATGTATATATCAACATGTATAAAGTATAACTGTATATACCACAAGCCATCGTCTCCAAGTTGTCACTTCCTACATGAACCATACGTCGGCCCTTTGCATATACGAGTATGCAAATTGTTCATTAATCAACGTCAACACCGCCACACGTTGTTACTACCCACAAAGATACCTACATTTCCTTATTATTTCCAAAATGTATTTCATTTTGTTGATCAATGTGACCATATGCCCTTATACTATCAATAAAAGTGACAAATGCGCTAACGAATAGCGCAGCATCCAGTCCCGGGGAATTGCTTCAGAGCAGTGCCCCTTTAAGGCCAGGATTCTCCTGTAAACCTGACAGAGGACATTTTGTTTAGATATAAATCCCCTGATGCTTGAGAGGAGGGGTTGTCGCATTCATATTGAGTCACATTTTTGGCTAGGGGCCAGCAGTCGCATTCTTTTGGAGACGCATTAATTTCACGTTTTTTACAGTAATTAACACTTCACTAACTAGGGGAAACACTACCTTAGCGAAGTGTGAAAAGAAAATGATCCCACCCTGCTTCTGGTGTGTGCATCAAATCTATACCTTTTCATGAATGCCAAAAATCATACAGGTAGAACAAATTCTGTCATGATCTAAATAAAAAAGAATTTCTGGGCTAACAATGTCACTTCTTGTTTTAGGAACACATTCCTAAACAAGAGAACAGGGTTATCAGTATCCATCACCATAGGGCACATCAGAATTTTGTTTGTTCATATAGAAGTGAACATAAACTATATAAAAAAAAGTCCCATGAGGCCTTAAGAAGAGATAGACACTAGGGTCGCTTTATGTCATCAGAAAGAATGATTAAATGTGTATTCAAGACTCAGTTATTTCTTGATACGTCTTGATATGTATCTCTTAGATAAGATAACTTCTGTAGTTTCTGACACTATGCACTTTGTAAAATGGATCTAAAAACATGTAGCAAGTGTAGTTACTCAGGACAATTTTTTTATGGTACCAAGTTGAACTCAGTCTTGATAAGTGTCACTTAGATACTCTAAATCTGGGAAGTTTTTCACCATGATATTACAATTGAATACTTGACGGGACACTGTTGTATTGTAGCATTGTTAGCCTTCCAAAAACAAGCAAAACCTTTCAAAATTAAATTTATAATGTCAATAACAACACGACAACATATAAAAGAACAACATTTATTAAATTTTTTGGCATATGGGGATTCTTGGTATATACATATATACATGACACATAAACATAGTACATGGAAGACTAACTTCAGCCAAGTCTCTAATATAGGAGTAGCGCATTCCATACTGTTTGAGCGTACTGAGACATGGCTGAGTATACGAACACGGACGTTGAAGAAATATACCCGATCACCGGGCTGTACCTCTGCCAAGTAATACAAGTAGGAGTCGCGCACCCCTAGACTTGCTCCCGAGCGCCAGGAGTACCTGGCAGAGTAGATGAATGATGAAAAAACAAAAAGAGATGAATGTTAAATTACTTGCAGGGGGAATAGTATCCGCCTGAATTGCCCTCTGATAGAGCGGATAGATTGCCCATATTATTATTAATGATAATTGTGAAATTGAGTTGATGAGAATCCCCAAAAGTAATTAGGCCGTAAGACATAAACAGGAGAACATGATAAAATGTTACAGAGTTCCAGTTTGTTCTAATCCTATTGAATGCTGGTCACTTCTGTGTCATCGCTATCTGAGCTTTACGTATTGAGACTTGGGACGTCCTGATATAGCGAGTGTAACATGTCTGAATCATGTGATCAGGCACACCTTTACTTGCAGCTGATGTTGTTGCTCCTATTCTGAATGAACGTCCGTTGTAGGCTTTGTCATCGTATCCAGCTATACTTAATAAGGTTTTGAGGCACTGAATAAAGAACTTCCTGGATAAGGCACTACCACTGGGTGACACAAAGGGTCATGAGGGGAAGTTCAAGATTGTTTCCTGTGATACATGTAGGTCAGCATATTGTGTACTGGACAGATGGCAGTATTCATCCGATGCAGCACAATGTTCACACCTTTGCGAAATGGATCAGTTTTCGAAGATTGTAAGGTGAGTGTAAGGGATGACAAATCGCTGGCAAACACCACTGAATTGAAACACAAATTGACATGCGGGCTGAATCTATCACACGTAAATTCCCCGCATCTGAGGAATGCGAAAAAGGCCAGGCAACACACTGCTTTCAGCATAATATTGTGTGTGGAGGTGAAGGCACCTTGGTCTAAGAGTTGACACAACTTGGTAAGTATAGAGCTTGTTATGGGCAACCGAACATATGCTGTACAGCCTTGCTGTCTCTTCACGGCACCTACTATTGTATGCAGTCTTGTCAGGTTGCCCAGAGTCCAAGGGTTCGGCACTCCTGCTTTGAGATACATAAACCTCACACGGCATAGGTATGTCTTAATTGTTGCATACCTGAGGTTTTGATGTTTATGACAGTGTGCCACAAATCTGAGTAGCAATTCTTTCGATATGGGAGGAAGTGATGAACTCCATATACTGCTACATATTGCGATGAAGAGGGCATAGGCCTTGAAACCTGCTTGGTAGACTTCATATGTACGATGGGAGACTGCTGATGCCCACAGGTTGTCTAACTCGTTGTCTGCCATGCTGTAGTTGGTAGTGTTCTCGGAAACATCAATTCTTCCATAGGAGGACACGCAGTTGGGTGGCGACAGGCTTGAGGAGCTGGGCGTCTGAATCTTGCTATCTGTAATCGAGACAAAGCATCACTGATATGGTTGTGTTTCCCTGGGACATGCCTCGCGCTGCACATGAAATTGAATTTAGCTGAGGTGAGCGTTAACTTCCTCAGGAACCTCATGATACCCGGAGATTTGGATCTGCCCTTATTGATGATGTCCACTGTGGCTTTGTTATCACAATAAAATCTAACTGATTTCTTAGCCCATTCTTTTCCCCAGACCTCTGCTGCCATAACGATCGGGTATAACTCCATCAGGGCTATAGACATGTCGTCTGCTACCAGTGTGAACAGACGCCCAGGCCACTTAGAGGCAAACCACTTTCGCTGATAATATGCGCCATAACCTATGGCTCCGGCTGCGTCTGTGTACAGTAGGAAGTCTGGATCCTGTCAGCTGTGAAAAGGGACACTCCATTCCATTGTTCGAGGAAACAAATCCACATGGTGAAGTCGAGTCAACATTCTTGATTTAACTGTACCCTGTTCTTTAGGTCTGGAACTGAATGTGCCAATTGCAGAAGGTAGCCGATAAAGGTACGTCCTGGTTTCACCACTTGCACTGCGAAGTTCATGTGTCCCAGTACTACCAGCAAGTCTCGTTTGGTGACTTCACTCTGTTGTAGTAAGGAGTGGATGATGGTCGTCAATCTGTCTATCTTCTCCATGGGCAGTCTAGCTTCCATCTTGATGGAGTCTAGAGTGATACCGAGGTACACCAAGCAAGTCGTGGGGCCAACTGTTTTTGGTTGAGAGAGAGGGATGCCTAGGTCATCAAACATTTTCAAAAGAGACGACATGGTTCTCTGTCCTTGTTCCAAAGTCTTATTGAAGCAGATAAAGTCATCTAGCAGGTGTAATATATAGTCGATATGATAACACTGTTTGGCTATCCAACACACTGCTGAAGCGAGGGTATCAAAGATTTTTGGACTGGATCTGCAGCCAAACACCAATCGTGTGTAGTAAAAATATTCTTGCCTTTTGATACCGTGAAGATGCCACAATGAGGGGTGAATTGGGATAAGTTTGAAGGCATCTGTAACATCCGTTTTGCACATGAATGTTCCTCTACCTAGCTGTCTAATGCATGATATGGCATCATCGACTTTAACATACTTCAAGGAATATTCTTCTTTATCAATCAAAGAGTTGAGACTTGGATTACCTTGGTCTTCATGTGGAGCTGACATATCTACTATAAGTCGTAATTTTTTGGAATATTTGCCCTCAACCAATCCTATGGCACTTACTCGCTGCAGAGGAAAGGGACTTGTGTGGAATGGACCCATAAGGTAACCTTTGTCCTTCTCTTCATTTATCAGTTTAGTCACCATTTTGACGTTGAGGGGTCCCCGGGTTGATAGCAAGTTTCGACATACTCGTGTGATGGTTGGTGGGTTCTTAATTTCTGTGTAAAAATCTTCTTGGAAGCCGAGGATGAGATATGCTGTCATGTTTTGGTCTGGATGCTTGACTAAAGTAGCTTTCAGTGTCTCAATATCAACAGGAGTTGGTCTGGCTTCAAGTGATTTGTCCGACTTCCCATTCTTGGACGTCTTGTCTGTACGACATTGATATTTCGGATGGGTCCTCTTGCATATCAAGCACACGTGCATGAACCTGCAATGTTGATGGCTGCATCCTCTGTCATTGTAATTATTACAGATGGATTGTCCCTGGTGGAAGATGATGGCTCGTCCATGGGCGTCTGTACCGTCGAACTTGTTCGTCCGTAGCTGCTGCGGCTTCCTTGGTACCAGGGATGATTTCAGTTGGTCATCAAGTGACAATGGGAAGAATTCCGATGCGTGATTTAATTCGCCGCACCACTGGCATGCATTGGCTTTCCTGGACGTAAAGATCTTGATATAGAGTTCTCGGTCCAGTCTGCCCCAGTATACTGGTCGATTTAATAGTTCAATGGCTGCTGCCGCTTGTGCAGAGAACATCTTGTGGTAAGTGTAGAACGCATTGTCTTCCGTCTCGTTACTTAGTCCAATAATAATGCCTTGATATTCGTCCAACTCTGCTGACCTGTTGGGGAATTTTTCCAACATTATCTTTTTGAATCTTTCAAATGCTTTGAGGAAGTCTCTGATACCCAACACTTTCTGAAGTCTCTTGTCATTGGTAGTTTTGAGATGTAATTGACCATCGCCTATCTGAATGCTACATGGGCCACAATGAACATCATCCGGAATTAGTAACAGAGCCAAATTAATGTCCCTACCCTCGTGAATCTGTTGCCTGAGATGTGCAGACACTGTCTCCAGTCTTGGCAGTGTGTTGGGTTCCGGTGATTGCGTAGCGGTGGCGGCATGGTTGGCAAATGCAGTTGACAGGGTGAATTTCCCGTGTAGTCTAATTTCTTCTCTGGCGGTTGATTGCTGCGGCAGAATTGAGGGACTTGTCGTTGCGTCGGTGGCGGAAGGTGACGACTGAGTATGGTGAGGCAGCAAAACTCTTGTGATAGTTTCCACTGACTGTTGAAGCGCTTGAACAGACGCGACTAAACTCTGCAAGTCAGGCTGTGTGGGCGCAGCCATGACACTTGGTGACGTCACAGGCGAAGTCGTTCTCGGTGCTTTGTTTGGAATTTCGTTAGGTTCTCCAACATCGCGAATATCCACTGAATTAGGAGTGTTTCGAAACTCTTGTCTGATTTGGCTTGTAGCTGAAGTCCGGGAGGCAGGTAGTGGCCTTATGTTCGCTGGCACATTCTTTGAGTAGAACTGAATGAGTTGACCTCGTGACATAGAATTTGGCAGGTGTAAAATTCCGATGTCCCTGGCAATGCGCTCTCGGAGTTCTGCAACGTACCAGTTGGCAGGATCGTGAGAATGTTCGGTAGCCGTCGAGTCTGGATTAATTGACTGGTATCTCCTGCGAACGTCCGAAGAATTAGACCGAAGTCGTGTCGATACGGCCGGTCGAACATCTTGGTTGTTTACATCGATGGCAGCTTTGTTAGTCGAATTACGTTTCCGACAAGGGGCCATAGTACTGTTACGAGACATTACTGTATGTGACGGTTACTTCGTTACTACGTAGGTACTTCGTTGAGAAATCGTAATTATGGCATAAAGTTCTGTCAAGATCCGACCATTACGAAACGCGCTTGAATGAACCATGTGTTGTGAGCTGAACAAAGGAATTGCTGACAGCTGACTGCGCATGCGGTAAGGCATGATTAAGTTTGGGCGTGTGAGAGAAACGGAATATGATTGTGAATTGCTCGGGTTCCCAAGCTGACTTAACTACAAATAAACACCCATTGGAGTATATTACCTGATGACTAACAGTCACATCTGCATAGCACAGGTTAGCTTGTTGAATTTAACATTCGTAATGGACAATAAAAAATTATAGAAAATTATCGTATGGTATGGTGCATGTAATGCATAACATTCGATGACGTAACCCTTGCTATTGCCATTATAAACTCAACTCAATACCTAAGTAATAACAAAGCGCTACATTGCTACAATGCAACAATGTGATATCGGACATTCTGACCATTTGTTGCATTGTCAAGCTTTTAGTAAGTTTCTTTTTTTCACCAAAGCACAACGATGCAACATTTTTCAAGGTCAAAATATGACACGTTGTCACCCCAACAAAAATGTGTAAAAAAGGCGTTAATTGAGCGACAACACAACATTTGATAATGTCACATTGTCATGTTGTCGCCCTTTTTCATTAATGGTGCGCATGCATGGTAAGTGAATTAATCTACGCATGCGCCGAAATGGTTATACTCCTTTTCAAACTCCAGTGGTCTCACTTCAGAAATTAATTCATATATCGTTATTGTCTGTGTTGGTTTTCATAAACCAAACGCTTTTTCACAGCAAGAAACAAACACCTTGCATTTCTATTTAATTTAATTCAGGGCTCTGACATCTTTTTTCAAATGACACATGATTGGCTCTGTCGTTTTAGATGCGGCAATTCATTGTGTGTCTCCTAGACATACGAGAAAACTATGTTTGCGTGTTCGAATCCAAGCACCATACATATATTTCACTTAGGGATTTCCTCCCACATCAAACTTGCATGCTGTAAAATAACTGAATTTTTGTTCAAAGCAGAGTTAAACAACAGGTCACGTTAGTCACGGGGAGTCCTCAGATGGGTGACCGTGTTCGGCTGCTGGGCTCCTGAGAGTTTCAAGGGCCTTGGTCCGCATGTGGTGTCTGTTTGGGCAAGTGACTTTGTTCAAAATATGCCACTGTTCAGCCAGCAGTGAATGGGTACACGGTAAGATAATATGACAATGTGGCTGTTCTCTTGCATATGACAGGCAGCCTAGGTCATATATATACTCCCCTTGGAGATGAGAATGACTGGGGTAATAATGTGCTTTGAGCATGATATTCAACATGGAAAAAGTGCCATACAAATGTATTATTATTATGATTATAAATAAACTCACTCTCTCTCTCAAATCTATAAATTCGCTGTGCAGAGTGGTGCCCCCTAGTTTGCCAGAACCCTAAAAGGGTGTGTTAGAATTGCTGATTCGACTTTCGACTTTTGACTTTCCTCCCACATCCAGCTGACATGCCATAACTGAAATACTGTTCAGAGCAGTGTTAAACAATACCCACTCACTACTCGGAGTTAATACTTCAAAATTCAGTTCATTGATGACCCTTTAACTCACAGACTTAGCTCTTTCACGGACGTATGTATGCACATTTGTAATTGTTGTGACAGAGTTTGGTCACTGGTCACATTCATCTATAACTATAGATTTTGTTTTGTTAAAAATTTCAAAACAAGCAGTAACTACTGAAAGTCGACAATGTGACATTCCAACAACGCATCATTTCATCAAAATGTCGCATTGTCCAATTGTCACGTCGCACTTTGTTAAAATATTAAGATATGCAGTAATTATTTCCAGGCAGACAATGCATCGTTTTGATGAAATGTCACATTGTTGCGCTTTTCCAAAACGAAGCAAGTGCTCTTTTGTATCAAATGCATGATTTAATTTTATTGGCTGAATGTCAACTGGCTCTTAATCCTATGAATACCAAATTGGACCAAATTTGGTCTTTGTTATTTTTAATATGTAAGTGTATACCATAGTATTTTCATAAGCATATGTAGTAATTAGGTAAACTATCATTTGATTGGTTGTATTTGAAATGGTTTTAAACTGTGAAATAGACTATATTAAACTGACCTTAGTGTTTAAAGGTTTTAATATCTGCATGTGTACTGGATCATTTTAATATTTGCTGTGTTCTATCCCTTGCAATCATTTTCAAAAGCTCATCTTTCTTCTGACGACCTATCATACCATTTATATTTCAGGATCCCCTACTTGTTTCGGAGAGTATATCTTATACAAAAAATATCAACGCCAGAGAATAACCAGTATCAATTATCTGATGAAACATATTCCATTGGGCCTAAAATGCAAAATAGCTGTGAAACTTAAGGGAATGGTTCACTGAAAATCAATGTTCACATGCACCAGTTATTCACGGAAAGTGTAATAATTTCCTGTCAGTAAGACATGCAGTTTTGAAGATGAATATAATTCACAATTTTGATACATTCTTGCCACCAAACCATACTTGTGATTTACATCCCATTATATGCAAGAGAAAAAAGACAACACATATATGAACTAGCATTTTCAAAAGCCTGGGGGGATACGAACCTGCTATCTCTTGATTTATAGTCCTACCACCTGTGCTTCAGAGACTGTTGATGTCACATGTGTCAATTTTACGAGTCACTATTAGCTTGGGTTGGTTCATTTGTACATTTTTATGGTAACAGTGTACCAAGTTAGTTTTAAATCCTGGTGGTTTATATACTGAACAACAAAAGTTCCTGTGACATTGAATAAGATTTAATGCAAAGTTATGTTTTTTACCAAATCTGAAACAATTTCGGTTTGCAACAGATAAAACACTCCTGTAAGTTTTCAAATGATTGAATTTGCCATACTGACTTCAGAAAATGCGTGATTTCATAAAAAAACATGCCAAAATGTCAATTTAAGATCAATAGCGTGTGTGTCCAACTCTGGTTGCGATGCAAGCTACACATCTTTGTCTCATGGAATGGACCAGGCGTCACACAAGTCCTGTGGGATATTTGTCCATATCTGCTGGAGCATGTTTCGAAGTTCCTGGAGTGTCTGTGGAACAAGTGGTTGACGTCGAAGGCGTCGATCCATCTCATCCCACATATGCTTGAATTGTGAGAGATCAGGAGAGCCCACCAGGGGATGACATTCACGTTGTTCTGTTGAAGGGAATCCTGTACAAGTCAAGCAATATGAGGCCTGGCGTTGTCAAGTTGAAAGGTAATGCCAGGGCCATGACGACGAAAAAACGGTAGAACAACAGGGCCGATGATCTCGTCGTGGTAAGGCTGTCCATTGAGATGTCCCTCTACCACTATCAAACGGGTCCTCTGTCTTGCTGTAATCCCACCTCATTCCATAACGCTGCCACCACCAAACCAATCTTCTTCCATGACACAATGATTTACGTAACGTTCACCTCAAAGTCGGTACACTCGAATCCGTCCATCGCTGTGGCTGAGGTGAAAACGAGACTCATCAGTGAATAGAACTTGTCCCCACTGCATGGCTGTCCAGCATAGACGCTGTCTGTATGGTGGTTTCCTGTCAAAATGGGACGTCTGGCGGGTTTTCTGGCGACAATCCCTGCACATCTGAGGCAATGACGTACGGTTTGTGAAGATATTCGTCGTAATGTTGAATAATTGCGTAATTTTGTTGTTTTTCTGATTGGTTGTTGTCAGCACAATGCTAAACAATGTATATTGAATCCTGTTAACACACATGTTTTTATTCCCTTTTTTGGGTAGTGAAATGCATGGGGCTTGCATAAAAGTCAACTTTTGCATGGAATGCATGCTTTTCTTTAGCAGTTGCGTTTTTATGACTTGATTCCATACATATAATATAATATTGAAAACCAAACTTTACTTGTTTGAAAAATACACTAAAATATCGGTGTCACAGGAACTTTTGTTGTTGAATATATGTGTCATGCAAGGGCCTGTGACGGTACCAAAACCCAAGAAACTCCCAGGAAACAAGCAGCCAAACACAGTTACACATCCAGTGACTAACGTGACCTGTGAAATAACTGAAATATTTCTCAAAGCGGCGTTAAACCAAACTTGCTCTAGCTCAGAGTGGCATTTCCTAGGCGTAGCAGAAAATGTAAATTTAATATTTTTGTTTGTGCAGCAATAACAGGTACTCTCTACATATTACATGTACTCACTGCAATGTTACCGTCAAGATCTCTACACATAGCACATGTCTCTTCTTCATTCTCTGCCATGTTTTCATGCTGGTTGTCATAGTTGAGAGACCATCGTAACTTCCATAAAAAGTCTTTGAACAAATACGCCATCCTGCATCCTAAATTCTTCCACGCCGCCGTGCTACCTTTGAACTATGGATCAACAGATAGATGCAACATCCAGCAGTTGGATTACGCGTAGCCATGGCAAATCTTTACCTTCGACCTCAACCTCTAACCCCAACCGCCATGTTGCCAACACAGCCAGGTCACGACTCGACAACACGACTCCTTATTTGACAGTTGCTCAACTTCGGCAGAAGTTAGCGGACTTTGGAATGGTCGTGCCCAGCTCATGGTCTCGTAAAACGATCTACCAACTCTACCAGGAGAATTTGAATAACAGACGGGGAATCCACACGAGACAAGTGTCAGCCACTGTGACGTCACCAGACCAAAGTTCACAGGAAACGGTCGGGATACAGCCAGACACTGGTGTCCCACAGAATCAAGATCAACCTAACATTTCCCAATCGTTGGATACGGTTACCAGGAATACGATTTCTGTCCCAGACAGGGAATGTGACATTTACGACACCATTCCCACTGTTGGTGAGATGGACATGTGCAATGCACCAACAAATGTGACTTCCCCTTCCGCCAGTGTCCCTTGATCTGAATTCGATGAACTTAAAGAACTCGTGCATTCAGTGCATTCATGCATTCAGCGAATGGCACAGCCTGGTAGTCAACCTGCTAACCTTACCACTACCGTGTCTACATCGAGTTTTCGTCCGAGGGGGAGTGCCGGCAAAGCCGTTTCATCGAATTCTCTCCCTTACATCGATACAGTTCCTGCCGCCCTGGTGAAGAAAATTCAAAAAGGTGAATATATAAATCTTGCACTCTTGCTTCAAGATCAAGACATAGGTGAACCTCGCAATGGTTCATCCTCCTCTCGTCTCAACCGGCAGTTAAACCTGAGGGAATTCATGGAGGCGTGTGACATTTATAGAAATACACTGTGTGGTTCAAATTTCACCCTCCGAGTACAACTGGATAAACATCAATGAAATGTGTTAGATCTCGCCAAGCTTTACAGCAATACATGTGCTTTTTACAACTATCATGTCATGTTTGCTCGTAGAATCGCCGCCTATGCAGAAGCAGGTACACCAGTTGATGGGGGGGAACGAGATTTGAGATTGTTAAGCATTTGCACATCCGGACTGCGGGCTCGAGCATGTTCCCTCTGCCACAGTGTCACTCATGCCACTGACAATTGTCCGAATGTTGCCAACTCAGATTATCCTGGCCACAGACAACGCCACAATCAAAACAAACCCAAGAATATCCCATCATCTGCTATTCGAGGTAGGCCACGTGTTCGTCATGAGGGTCGTGAACTTTGTAACAATCTTAACGAGTTTGGCTGTTCAAAGTCAAATTGCCCATTCCTTCACTTGGGTCTTCAATGTAAGGGGAAACATAGCCAACAACATTGCTCAAACTTCAACAGTTCTCACCAGTGACTCGCAACTCTCACCCCCATCGATGTTAATGTTATGGCTCATGAGCTAGCAAGGCATCCAGATTCAGTGTTCACAGAGTTTGTCAATATGGGCCTTCGTCAAGGATTTCACCCCAAACTTTCATCAGTCCCATCTCAACCATTTGAATGTACCAACAATGCCAGTGCTAAGACTGAACCCGACATTGTTGCTAACTTAATCCGTGAAGAAGTGCAGAAAGGCTATGTTATTGGACCTTTGCCAAAATCCCTATACCCAGTGTACAGAGTCAGCCCATTAGGGTTGGCTAAAGGAAAATACAGCCTCAAAAAAAGATCAATCCTTGACCTGTCTGCACCTCACGACAACGACACAGTTCCAAGCATCAACAGTCTCATCAACAAGGATGATTGTTCTCTCTCCTATGTTTCGGTTGATCAAGCTATCAAAAAAATTAAGGAATCGGGAACAGGTGCCCTCATGTGCAAAGTAGACATTACTGACGCTTTCAAGCAGATTCCTATACACCCTGATTTTTGGCCACTGTTTGGTTTCAAATGGCAAGGACAGTTTTATTTCTACAAGCGACTTGCATTTGGGTGCCGCTCCAGCCCAGTAATTTTTGATGCAATAACAACTGCCATACGTGGATCTTACACAACAATCACAATGTTCAGTTCATCCTACATCTCCTTGACGATTTTCTGACCATAGACGTACCATCCTACGACGCTCGACATACCATGTCCACTCTTCTAAAAGTGTTTGCGTCGCTCAAAATCCCATTAGCTATGCACAAAACTGTTGGACCAGTTACTGAGATTGGGCATCATATTGAACTCAGTCACCATGACTGCTCGACTGCCTCAGAATAAGCTTACCAGGATCGCCGATATATTGCAGAACTTTTCAGACAGGAAATCATGCACAAAACAGGAACTGTTATCCCTCCTCGGTCATTTAAACTATGCCTGCAGAGTCATCATTCCCGTCAGATCGTTCATCTCATATCTGATTGAACTGTCTAAAACTGTTAGCAAACTGCATCACCACGTGAAGATATCCAAGGCATGTCGACAAGATCTAGCTATGTGGGAACTTTTCCTCAGGAAATGGAATGGTATTTCCTTCTTTTATGATGACCAGGTTACTTCTGCTCCATCCATCAACAGACGCATCTTCCACTGTCGGACTGTCCATGTCAACTACCCACGAGTACAAAGCCCCATGTTTTGATGCGAGATACTGCATATTTCAATGGCTGCAGAGACAAACTTGCTTAACAATAAACAATTACTGCTTTAAATAAACAAAACAGGATTAATCGTGACAATGAGACATTTCATCAAAATATCACGTTGTCGCAGTGTCGCTTTCAGAAGTTACTGCTTATTTTGAAAATTTTAACAAAACATTATCTATGGTTACAGTATTTTCTTGAGTATAGTCCGCACTTTTTTTCCAAAAAACACAGCTGTGTAGAAGGGGGTGCACATTATACACGAATTAATGAGTTTTGATGTTTTTTCCCCCATAGAAAGACATTACCGTGAGAACGTAACACCGGAAATACCATGTCAACAAATCCTCAATGAAGTTCGCAAATTATTCATGTTATTACACAGTCTGGCTATAAAAAGTGTTCTTTGTATATCTGGACTTATGTTTGTAACTTATATCATTAATTTTATTCAAAATTCCTTTTAATATTCCACAATTATATTTCGGTGAAATCGTGTGTGAAGCAATCGGAAGATCGCACAACTCACCGTTATTAACAGCAACCACGGTCAGATTACCGCTATTGACGCCTTGAAACGAACTTTAGTTGACAGAGAATGGATACATAGATAATAAATGCTATACTTTGATTCGTTAAAAGTCATATTGTTTTTGTTGGACGATTCAATGTCAACCCGTTATTCTCGCGATCACGTGCACAGGAGCCTTGATGGTGACTGGTCAGACTTGTTCCATGTAAAAAATAATACCCGGCAATAGCAATCAGCTGCTTCGCTTAGGGTTATTATTATTTTAAATATGTTTAGTAAAAGCTGCATCTAAATTAACAAGATATTGGAATATATTATTCCTGATAAAAAAAATAGTTTAAGAAACAACTTTTGCTGATCCTTGCATTTACATACTGTAAAGTTATATCATTGGGTGTGTCTTGACCGAATCACCGGTAGATTCCAAGAAAACGTGTGTACAGCTGATTGCTGTGTCCGGCTTCGTTTACGAGAAAATACACAAGGTAATCTTAATCCCTGGATATAAAACAATTCTTAGCTGAACAAAAAATACAATTTAAATGGTAAATCAACATGTCTGGGGATTTTTTATCACAAATTTCGAATTTGTACTGACGAAGTTTCTCATCACACATTCGTTTGCCGGACTTCGCTGAAGGGGTACGGTGTAATATTTTTCTGTGCATAATATTCAAATTTCTTTTTTTCCAAAATATTGAACCCGCTGGTGGGGGGGGCGCATTATACTCGGGTGCACATTATACTCAAGAAAATACGGTATAGATGAATGCGCCAAGTGAACAAACTCAGTCACAACAATTACAAATATGCATACAAACGTCCGTGAAGGAGCTAATTCTGTGAGTTCAAGGGTCATCAGTTAACTGATTTTTTTTGGAGCCATGCTTTACCGCACTATAACCGAGTTGGTGCTATGTTGAAGAGCTCAATAGCGATTGAACACTACTTCTAAAGCTTAACTTCCAGAATACCTCGTTAAAACATAAGGTAAATGGTCCTCTGACTGTTGGATATATATGAGTTCCACAACCTTCTATTGCCTAGGCTTAATCTGCTATAGTAGCTGACAGACAACGCAACATGACATAAGCTCGCTTGACTATCGTTCAGGTGAGCTAAACTACAAGGGATTGCTGAATAATAATTATCATTCAGGAACACAGAGAACATGCATGTCCTTCAACCCACATGCTTACATAGAGTAAACAAACTAACCAGGGTTGATAGATGGTGGGGGAGGTGGTGGCAATGGCCTTCCCTCTTTCATAGCAATAGTCACTCCTCTTGCAGCCTTCACTGTCTTCAGGAAATCGTCATGCTGAGCACGCCAGTTGGATCGGGGAGGTGGCACATCCTACAAGACACACAAGTAGAGAAATAAGTCTTCTTATCTGAGTATGTTCCTATTTCTCAAAACACCTTGTTATGTAAGAGTGATGTATTTGGGGACAAAACTACTAGTCTACAGATCTCAGTCAAGCAAGGAAGATCATTTTGTGTCTCTGAATCTGAAAACATATACCATGTGTATGTAGAATGCGTTTTTGTAAAGGAATTTTGGTTAGTTATTGAAATATACCTAAGCTCGAAACTTGCATATGATATTCATATTACCATTCTGGATAAGTCAATTTGCTACAACAAAAACAACTACCTTTTTAACCACATAATTTTTCTTGCAAAAAAATACATTCACCAATCAAGCATCAAGAAAACTCCATTATGCTTTCCTTTTTTCATAAAAATGTTGAAAGATGTATGTGAAATGGAGAAATGTATCGCAATGAAAAATAGTAGTATTAATAGATTTGACAGAAAATGGAAGGAATTATCAGCCTACTTATTATAATTTCTCAGTGAATCAATATATTGCTTACCCATATCTGATCATGTTTTAAGACTATGAATTGCTACACTTATGTACCTCATGTACCAATGTTATATATATGTCTACTGAATTGAAATCAAAATATATATAAAAAAAAGAAAGAAGATGGCTTTGACAAAAAAGAAAACACTGTACAGAATGGACAATATATTTCATATCTAGAAAAGTCCCTTCCTGTTGGTATCCTTAGGTTATGACCTGAGGAGGGAAACTGTAATAAAGCAATTCTATAAACATAAACATCACAACTGATAAATGGTCTTCAAACATAGTATTAACCTTGATACATCAAGAGAAGCCTAAACACAGATACTTACAAATACCATCAAATAGATCTAATCATCAACATCCATACACCTCTGCATGAATTTTGGACATAACCAACTTGATGATTATTCCCAATGTAACCAAAACCATATCCAAACAGTAACTTTTTCTACTTTGTGTGCCCTACAACCTATTCACTTTTTCTGCAAGAATGTATTGATATAAATAGATGTCTTAAAATAATACTATAACTATCGTTTTATATTTTGAGTTACACAAATTTTAGTACTTTTGGGGGGTTGAGTCCCATCTGGCATGCGAACCTACTCTCTCAAAGTGAGGTGATCTAAACACCTGGCAGCTGGTAGTCCAGATCACATACTTTGTATACCCCTCAGATAAGTATTAATTGCCTCCCATTGCTGAAAGCTATAAGAGTGTAGGTTTGAATCCCAGATGGAACTTAACCCCACAAAATACTAGAATTTGTAGAAAATGTACTTTACTAAAAATGTGTAATCCCAAATATAATATTTGTTACATTTGACCACTTTCTAAAAGCGGTATTGAGAATTCATAACCTCATCCATTATTTTATAATTCTGATATTTTTATTAATTTCAGTGAACATCTACCCAATTCATCTCTAACTACAATATTAGAAACAGCTTTCCTTAAATGCAATAATGTCTTATGTACCGGGTATATTCAAAATACCAGGCGAGGGATGAAATCCCCATATTTCTGACAAATAACATAGAATCAG
Source organism: Haliotis cracherodii (assembly GCF_022045235.1). Lineage (NCBI taxonomy): Eukaryota > Metazoa > Mollusca > Gastropoda > Lepetellida > Haliotidae > Haliotis > Haliotis cracherodii. Next base: position 43,609,304 of record NW_027266264.1, read on the forward strand.
TAAAAACTGGACATAGAAAATATATATATTAAAACCTTAAAAGGTAAGTTATCAAAATTATCGATAATTTGTTTCAAAGGGGAACAACACTCCAACTTTGACAGTTTTGAAGTATGGATCAGCTATTTCTTCGCAGATTCAAGTTAAAATTTCAACAGGTTTGACTTATGCGTTCAGCACTCTTCTTACTGCACTGTGAAAAGCAACACCTATCAGAGGAACGAAGAATGAGAAGCCGTATATCATAACAAAGGATATACAATATAGAACTGCAGCCAAACTGACATGTCTTTATGTTGTTGAATAATGCATTCACTGCTTGAAAGGATGAAGCTATCAGTCAACATTAGGCATAGCAAAAGACTACATTGTATTCCTTCAGAGAATTCAGGTAAACAAATAGGTGATAACTAACTTGGTCAATTTAAATGTAAAATTTGAGATAAATTATCACAAGACATGATGATTTACCATATAAAATCAAACAACAGTTATCACTGTCAGTAATTCTAAGAATACTTCCTTTTTTTACATCATTGCCAAATTCCTGTATTTTGGCTGCAATCACACTAAACTAAACTTTCATATGTTCAACACAATTGCTCTTTACTATCAACTATTCAACAATCAGTTGTTCCCACAAATGCACTCAATCAGCCCATTGCACTTTCCCGTGAAGATTCCGGGGTAGAATAGGTCTTCAGCAACCCATGCTTGCTGTAAAAGGCGACTAACGGGATCGGGTAGTCAGGCTCGCTGACTTGGTTGATACATGTCATCGATCACAATCATGTGGATCGATGCTCATGATATCAATCACTGGATTGTCTGTTCCAGACTCGATTATTTACAGACCACCATCATATAGCTGGAATATTGCTTCGTATGGCGTTAAACAACAAACCAACCAACCAACCAACCAACCATTGCACTTTTTCTGCCTCGAGTACTCTCCCAGTATAGTTGACAGGAAGTGACAAATTGGAGACGATGGCTTGCGGTATATACAGTTTTACTTTATACATGTAGATAAATACATACAAAAGACACTATGTGCCAGGTCAGCACATAGTGCTAGTGGTTGTTGTCTAGGTGCCCCGGAGCACCCAGCCTAACCCTAGCTAGGCTAAGGGTAAGACCTTTCTTTTTCTCAATCTCTCTGGACCAAGGCTTATATAGCCAAGGTCACCTGACATTTAATAAGTAATCAATATACATGTAAACAGTTAATAATCAGTGACATACTTGCACATCTCGTTCAGGATGGCAGACGGTCGATGTACACAAAAATGGGGAGTAACAAATAGGCTTTGCATCTTATAAATAACAGCAATTAAGTGTTTCAAGGCATATAGATGTCATGGCTCCAGCGTAATGAGCCTTTGCAATTAAATGTTCTTCAGACAATGGGTGTCGTAAATCAGTCGCTATGACAAAATCATCAGACAATATGTGATTCTTTCTCTAGAACTACTGTTATGTTGCTGATGTATAGAGAATCTCACCCTCGTGTCTTTTGATATCAAATATATCAACTCGTGTTGATATATTTCATATCAAAAGACACGAGGGTGAGATTTATTTATCATCCAACATCATTCTTAAATCCAAATACGGGAAAAAAGAACTTTCGAGGGGCGAACTGCACATCATTGGCCTATGAATACATTTAGCAAAGTCATGTGAATAAAAAAAAAAAAGACAGATTTTTTGTGTGTACCTTCATTGATAAAAAATAGTGCACAATGAAATTGCCGTTATCGGCACTAAAGTCACAGTTCATAAGCAAAATTAATGCATCATTGCATTTTTATGCGCCTTTATCACCCAAAACCATTTCAATGAAAGAAAATATTAACAGCAGTAAGTAAATAACATCATCATGTGCGAGATGTCACGTCGACATTTGCAAATTTGTGGCAGAGGCGAGAGGAGTGCTAATCAGATTCTGAATCACTGTCTATTACGGCAATTCGGCGTTTTTTGGAAGCATATGGACATTTATCGTAAAAGTGCCACTTGAAATGTTACTCAATCCAAAAACTGAGGATATCTGGTCGCGTTTCATTGAAGAAGTGCATGAAACCGACGAAGCACATGTTGAGTTCGAAGCAGGCGGCATGGTAGCAACCGGACACACCTTGCTATACCATGAACAGCTGGCATTGTTTACCTCCCTGTTCACCTCAGAAGAACGCTGTACAAGTGCTCTGGTCTTTGATCTCGAAAGAATGGAGGATATTTCCCTGTGTTGTTCAGAGTTAATATGGGAATAATTATTGATGCTGTGTATGTTTTTGTGGCCTGATATCTGCATAATATGAGACGGTGGGACGTTTGCATCGTTCAACTTTTGCACCAAATATTTATGTGCACTGTTGTTTGTCAGTTTCTTGTCACTTGACAATCCCGCAGAAGTTACAATGCGTTTCATTATGGATTCAATTTTGTGGATACCAACAGTTTGCTTCTAAACCATGGACCTGGTAATGAACCTTGATTTTTGACAGTGGAGCTTGCAATGTAGAAAGAACTATCTGGAGTGGAATAATCGCCAGATCTGAAACTACGGTAGAGCTTATTCATTTCAATGGGACAACAAGCATTATTTTTTGGAGTGGCAAACATTTTAAGAGTAACATCCCTAGTGCCCTTGGGATCGGAACCTTGTCTTGTCTTGGGATACCCTTTCTGTGAAATCGAGATAGTCCAGACTATTTGTGTCAACGCAAAGCTCATCATCCCCCCACAACATTTTTTTGTGTCCGTCGGACCCACGGAGACCAAAATGTGTGGTGTTATTAAACCAAAGAGCGTTAATTATGGCATCTGGCGACGAATTTCCTAATTGTTTGGTCTCCCACAACATTTTAATTTCATTGTCGGATATAATGTCACACCTGTTTGGTAAGTTACCTTTACCCATTGACTTTAATTGTTTTTGTTTTGCTTTCATTATGTCTCTGTACTGATTGAACTCAGTGTCATCTCAAAGTGAGTAGCTGTAATTGTGTCGGCGCAGGTATCTCTCAATTGATGAACCAATACCACGCAGTGTGTTCGTTTCAAATTCACCCCCATCCTCTTTCCGCACAGAAATTATGAATTTGCAGATTATTGTATTGAGATCTTTGGGTGGAATTTCATGAATAAGACAACTTTCGCCGACAGACAATGAGAACTGGTTCAACAATTTCATGTCTTTGTAACAGTGTTTTGATTTTCCTGCATATCGATCATTTAGTCTATATCACTATCATCGACTTCGATAAAGCGTGGATTGGGATTGGCTTAAGGGAGTGTACAGGACTCACTCGACCCTAGAGTTGTGCAACTTGAACTTGACTTTGATGAAGTTAACGCTGACGGCCGCCCAGCTGATCTCTTTGATGTGCAGATGAGCTTGATTCTGGTCTCCATTAGCTCCATTTCGTAGTCTATTTCTTCCAGTCTACACATATAGTTTCCTTCACCAACATTCTTAACAATTGTTGCTTGCCCAGACCCATCAATTGACACTTTGTCACCTGAATAAAACTTTTTGATGTTTATGTCGGCCATGTTTGTTGATGTTTATTAGGTAAAAGTAGTCACAATGGTCATAATGGTCATGTGACCTATATCATGTATATTGGCCAATCAGTGATTCAGAAAAGCGATATCTACAGTGTAGATGTCGCTTGATCTCACCTAAGCGATATCTCCTGTGGGAGCCAGTTTTGGATGATAAATACATTATGAGTATCCCTCTATCTGGATATCATAATTTGGTATAATTCTTAAGTCAGTTTTAAGGTCTTAACGACCGATTTCTGACATCACTTCTGGTATATCAGTGTTTCCGTTATCCGGTATATGCCAGATTTTGGTAAATTTTTAGTGTGACGGTCCCTTTGACTGGTAGAAATAATGCTTGAAAAAATTTAACTTTAACTCTAAAATAAGTCTGAGTATCTGTCCAAAACAGAAGGAAATTCCAGTTTTCTAAAAATTAACTGGACTCGACTCGTTTCGTTTCATTCAGATTGCATCCATGTTATCTAAACACAATACAGCTATAGTAATCAAGTGACGGATTTAATCGATATTTTCCATATAATTCAGAACCACATGCACATTTATATGCAGTGATGACTTAGCATTACACCATTGCCACATGACTTAACTGGCTACAGGCTATTTTGCATATCACAACTTAACTTTTCATGTGTTTGTAAAAAAACATGCCTATTCTGAAAAGAAGGACAGACTATCTTAATGCAAGCCTTTGGTGTGCTTTACATATTCTTTTTCATAATTATATAAATCTAGATATGCTACTACAAATGCTAAAGGTGCATGATAATATATTTTTACCCATCAATGTAACTGAAACGTCTAGCTCTCCAAAGCAATTTGAGAACAGCACATGGAGTCGTACATCCAATGTAAACAAAGGATAAATATGCCGATAGTAATAGTTTGTCACGTTTCGAGATATTTTCTCAATGAAGCTTACTTAAACAATCTACAACATATGTTTATCTAAATGGATAGGCTTGTCATGAATGAACCAGATGAAACACATATGCAATATTTTGCATGTAGATGTGACGAATCATCCTAGAGGTACTATGCTGGCCACATGGAACTCTGGGTAGGAGGGTGAACCACGTGTACTGCAAGCTCTGATACCTTCATTACATAACATAGTATAAAGAGCTCTGAGGTATGGGCTGTTGCTCCCCACGATCTCGGCTTGGACATCGCCCAGTGCGCACGTGTCCTTCCCTGCTCTCCAGCTCATTAGCCACAATGAGAGACATCGCCTTGTCACTACCAAGGGAGCTTGTCTCCATCCTGGAGCCCTTGTTGGCCTTCCGGGTTGGGGACTACTCCCTCAAGACTTCTTACAAGTGGTCCAAGCCCAAGACACCAGACTAACAACTGACAGCATCATCCGGCTCACACATTCCTGTATTCACTCAACAGACTTCACCTGGAGAGATAACATCTATCAGCAAACCCATGGCCTGGGGTCCCCATGGGATCCCGACTATCACCCTTGATCACCAAGATATTTATGACCCACCTAGAAGGGAAAGCCCTAGAAACATCCCCAATAACTCCCCTCTGCTGGTTCCACAAAGTACCGGTAGATGACATCTTTGTCATCCTACATCCCAAGACCCATGAAAATCCAGAGTAGAATACATCTTCAGCAACCTATACTTGACGTAAAAGGTGACTATGATTGTCGTAAGAAGCGACTAACGGGATCGGGTGGTCACATTCGCTGACTTGGTTGATGCATGTCATCGTATCCCAATTTCGTGGATCGATGCTCATGATGTCAATCACTCGATTATATACAGATTATTTTTGCTGTGTGATGTGTTAAACAATAAACAAACAAACAAAACATCCCAACACCTAAACCTGGACCACCTGAACTCCCAAAACCCATGAATGCAGTTCACCATGGAAGAAGAAGCAACATATGTTTATCTAAATGGATAGGCTTGTCATGAATGAACCAGATGAAACACATATGCAATATTTTGCATGTAGATGTCACGAATCATCCTAGAGGTACTATGCTGGCCGCATGGAACTCTGGGTAGGAGGGTGAACCACGTGTACTGCAAGCTCTGATACCTTCATTACATAACATAGTATAAAGAGCTCTGAGGTATGGGCTGTTGCTCCCCACGATCTCGGCTTGGACATCGCCCAGTGCGCACGTGTCCTTCCCTGCTTTCCAGCTCATTAGCCACAATGAGAGACATCGCCTTGTCACTACCGAGGGAGCTTGTCTCCATCCTGGAGCCCTTGTTGGCCTTCCGGGTTGGGGACTACTCCCTCAAGACTTCTTACAAGTCAAACACCTCTACAATCTCCATCTCCTTTGACCTAGGTCAAAGGAAGAGGCCTCTGGTCAAGGCCAAGACCAAGCCTCAAGTGGTATGCACCCCGGCCCCAGCTCCTCCTGCACCCCGCCCGGCACAGAAGAACAGGCCCCCACGGAGATAGACATGGAGATAGAGGCTTCCCTCCCTACCACCCCGCCTCCCCCGGCAGCTGCGTTGGAACTCGCTCCCCTCGAATCCAGAGAGGAGGAACCCTTCCGCTCGCCCGAGGGCACCGACCACGGGAGGAAGAAGAGGAAGAGGAGAGACATCCCCTCACCTGAACCTTTCCCCCGAACAACCGCAACCACCGCGTCAACAGAGTCTCAGACCACGGAGCCCGCCAGACCACAGCCAGACCACCGCCAGACCACAGCACCACAACCCACATCCCTCAGCAAAGCTCAGACCCAGACCACTCCGGTCGAGGCCCCCCCTAAGGTCAAAAGCTTCAGTGACGTCTTAGTGGAAAAATCAGATATCCTGATCAACCACTACAAGACTCACCCGGATCTCCATGCTGAGCTCGTCTCCACCACCAGGGAGCAGCTCCATGCCAAGAAAGGAGTTCCGTTCGCCATGGTGCACACAAACGGGGCCCAGGAGATTGAGTACGATATAACAAGTTTCACAGACTTGTACCACTTTTTCAAAAGTAACAGCGCTCCATCCTCCGAACACTTCATCGCCAACACCGCCGCCCTCCTTGCCAAGAGTCTCTACCAGAATCCCGACCCCAAGGAAGAGAAGCTGACCAAGAGACTCCTGCAAGGACACCGCCACTAGACTTCTAGCCACACGCTCGCCAGCCACGCCGTGCCTTCCCACGCTTGACCCCCTCCCCTCCAACCCAAGCCCAAATTTTCCATATTATTGATTATTCTTTTACCAACCATTCCCACCTAGCCAAACCCCCATCCCCCTTAGCTTTATTAGAGTAGCACTGTAAAGTTTATATTTTTGGGGGTTGCACTTCTTTATTTATTCATTACACTTTTTTTCCCCACTAGTATAAGTGCAAACCCGTGTGCGAAATACGCTTGAGTCGGAAAGCGCACGTTAAATCTCCAATGTGATTGATTGATTGATTGGCTGTTGCTGTGAGGATCTTGCGTGTTCTGCTGTAATAATGACTGGCAAGCAGACGACACTGTCATCATTCTTCAGGGGCAATAACAGTACGCTTGGGGATGGAGGGTCTAAATCGCCTTTTAAGATTAAGAAAATAGATTAAGAAAATAGACTCAGAGACTGACTCAGAGACTGACAAAGGGGGTGACAAAATTACGGGCACTAGTCGTCGAAATCAAAATTTTGCCCAAAAATAGAAACTTGATTAAATGTCTGAGACGGGGCCAGATACGTCAACTGTCAGTTGTCAAAGGCCAACCAAACTAAAATTCAAAATTTTAATTCTGAATGGTTGCAGGAATTCAATTGCTTATGTTATGAAGAGGAATGTGGTAGAATTATGATGTACTGCAAGATATGTGAGGCAGCTTGTAAACAAAACAGATTTACAAAAGGTTGCATTGATATGAAGAAGTCTGCATGGAAAGAGCATCGCGATAGCGCAGCTCATCACCATGCTGTTACCACAATGCATCAAAGACCTTCCATGGCAAGTCATATGAGTGCAGCAATGGAGAAAAACAATGAAAAACTGACTGGGAGTTCAGGTGGTCCAAGCCCAAGACACCAGACTAACAACTGACAGCATCATCCGGCTCACACATTCCTGTATTCACTCAACAGACTTCACCTGGAGAGATAACATCTATCAGCAAACCCATGGCCTGGGGTCCCCATGGGATCCCGACTATCACCCTTGATCACCAAGATATTTATGACCCACCTAGAAGGGAAAGCCCTAGAAACATCCCCAATAACTCCCCTCTGCTGGTTCCACAAAGTACCGGTAGATGACATCTTTGTCATCCTACATCCCAAGACCCATGAAAATCCAGAGTAGAATACATCTTCAGCAACCTATACTTGACGTAAAAGGTGACTATGATTGTCGTAAGAAGTGACTAACAGGATCGGGTGGTCACATTCGCTGACTTGGTTGATGCATGTCATCGTATCCCAATTTCGTGGATCGATGCTCATGATGTCAATCACTCGATTATATACAGATTATTTTTGCTGTGTGATGTGTTAAACAATAAACAAACAAACAAAACATCCCAACACCTAAACCTGGACCACCCGAACTCCCAAAACCCATGAATGCAGTTCACCATGGAAGAAGAAGCCAATCGTCAACTACCCTTCCTTGATGTAGACCACAATAATAAACTCTAGACCACTGTTTACCGGAAACCAACCCACACAGATCAATATCTCCACTATGCCTCCAACCATCCACCTCAAGTCAAGAAAGGAATCATCTCAACCCCAACAAGGCAAGCTCACAACATTTGTTCTACGAAGCAACATCTTATCACTGAACTTAGCCACCTCAAACAAGTGTTCACACAATATAACCACTACCCCGAACACCTAGTACAACAAACAATACAGAACATCACCAAAAGAACTCTGACATACTCTGTACATCGCTTGCTTGATAACAGTCTTAGAACCTACACATAAACGTCACTCCTAAATTGTAATAAAGTTGTTCTTCCATATATCTTATCCTTACTTAGTACTCTAACTTTTAAATGCCTCTCAGAGAAGTGACAGAATTGGGTTCAATTTCCCTGGTATACGTCTCCCTTCCATCTGACAAGGTAATGAGTCGGCCAAGTTGAATGAACGTGAGGTTTCCATCATCAGAGAGGTGGACTTGGTCCCGCCCTGCTTATGTATGTAGGCTACAACTGTGTTGCTGTCCGTGGCAATAAGAATGGAGGAGTAGGTGAGGAGATTCTTCCAGTGCTGGATTGCTAGAGGTAGAAGGTTGCCAGTTGTCTGCCAAGGACAGTCCCTCTTATGGCCTCTTGGAAAGGGATTCAGAACCAAGTCTTTTCAGCCATTCTACCTCCTGCAATAGAGCCAAAAGTAAATAAATAGTAAACATCTCAGCCTTATGCTGAGCAAAAAGCTGCTCCAGTGCGGCGATCAGCAATGTGGGCAGCTCCGGTGTAATGGATGGCTGCGGGCGATCGGTCGTTTGTTTAGGTAGAGGGGTCAACTTGTTGGACTGTAACATGATGTTGTCCACCTTCTTCTTGGCGGCATCTTTCCTCTTGGCTTTGATGAACACATCGTTAAACTTGGAGAATACCTTCATGGAAAGTGGGAGACAGAGTGTACAGCAAACGTCATCTAAACAAGAAGGCTCTCTGTATTTCCAACAATTGTGATGTGGATCACCAGCAATCATGAACCTGCCACACTTGTGACAGGCTGATTGAGGGGGAGAGGACACCATGATGAAGAGTCGTTAGGGTGAACAAACAAACACAATTACAACCAATACTTACATGGATCAAGTGGTGTCTAGCCGGGAGATCCACATTTCAGAAATGGCTATTGCCGGTAGAGCCACATTTTCAGCTGAGAGCATTTCACCTATTCTAGCGGGTAATTAATTAATCTGATTACCAATACCTTTAAATGAGTGTCCCACATTTAAATTACATCCTCATCTTCACTACAGACAAGAACATTGAACATTTCCTTGGACATAAGTTAGAGGGTGTTTCTTTCACTTCACCCAATGTATCTGGAGGAGGGTGCAGAAAGAAGGTCTGGTGATGGACTGTAAGGAAGATAAGGAGGTGAAGAAGCTGGTGAGAAGAGCTGCTGCCCTCCCTCTAGTACCTCGTGACAAAGTGGATGATGTGTGGCTTGATGCCATTGCTGACTCTCCTGCTTGCCCTAAAGTGACTGCCTTCATGGACTACGTGACAACCAGTTGGGTTCAAGGAGGGGCCTTCATGCCAGAGATTTGGAACCATTTCGAAAACCAAGGCCACCGTACCAATAATCACCTGGAAGGGTGGCACAACAAGATAAAGAAACTTGCCAGGAAGTGCCACCCGAACATCTACGAGGTAGTGAAGCTATTTCAGCGAGAGCAGTCACTCAAAGAGGTTGCAGTCCTTAGACTCTCACACCAGTGGTCAGAACCTTCACGAAGAAAGAAGTACAAGGCAATCGATGCACGTATTGCGTCCCTCAAGATCCAGCTCCTGAACCAACACCTGAGTGAGATGGAATATGCTGACCACGTGGGCGACCTCCTTCATCTGCAGTAATGACATAAAATCCATTATGATATTCATATGATATTCATAATCAACAATGTAAAGTTTTGATGAATATGTTATCCTTGTTGAATAAAAAAGGAGAAAACAAGACTTGTTTTGTTATATACGGTAACCTGTTAGAATCACAAAGCATGTTTTGACAGCATAGCCGCGAGAGCCATATTATACACTCACGTAACCATAACCATTGCCGCGAGAGCCACATCAATTTGGGCTATCTATTTTCGAAATGTGGCTTTGCCGGCCTGTAACCGATCAAGCCCAGTAATCAAAATATACTAATATACTGATAAAGTATAACAAAATACCAAAGTATAGCAACAAATGTGACCACAGATAAGTGCTAGAGAAATAGTCTACTTTTGTAGGGATGTGTTGACTCAAGCAAACAGGAAAGAAGTGAGGATTTTCCCGCTTTACGCACATAATATAGCTGTGAGCTGAATGTTGTATAGTTGACAGTGAAGAGGACACCATTTGAAAATCTGAAAGTTATAGTATGGTATGACTGCAGCCAAAATACAGGATTTATGGCAATGATGTAATAGAGGTAGAGGATTCACAAGAATCAGATACATTATACTTCTAAGATACACACAGTAGCTGAAGAAAAGGTGTATACCTTCTCTGGCTGCTGGTGAAAATACCCCCCTGTTTTTTTTCAAAGAAGCGAGGAAAGAATATTGTCTGGTAATTGCCTGTGCAGCAACAATAGGGTCTAGAGAGATCCCCTGAAGATCAGGCTGTATGTCACGTACATAAAAGCAAGTAAAGGTGTTTTGCAAACTCCATTGGCATCTTGCATCCACTTGTTCCAAGGGAACCGAGGGCCCATGATGCAAGGATCCCAGATGAGGAGGGGAGGTTTCGGCCTGACAATAACTTGAGGCTATGGTAAACTTAAGTCATCACGCTACTGTAGCTTTGGTGATGTCTTTGGAATGCATTGAAAATTGTCCAAGGCTTGATCAATAATACTTTTGCGTAGCAAAGTTTGGTGAATGTGAGACCTAGCAGGGGCGTGGCAACCTGTTTGAGAGGGAATGGCTTGGTCAGTACAGCGAGCAATAGAGCCAAAAGATGAGATTCAAATAAGGAGGCCAAATAACTGCTCCAAAAAAGAATGATAGGCATATCGGAAGAAGTAGTGGAAGGTACAGCCGTCTGAGGAGGTGTCGAGGCAGTTGTGTAGATGACATGTCAGGTTGAGGCATTATGTCGTCTTTTTGGCCTTGGTGAGAGACTCAGAAAGCTTAGAAAAAGATTTCTTGGAGAGGGGAGTGAAGAGCGCACAATGCTTATATTCTGTGCAGATGACTTCTCTGGAGGTTAAGTGAGGGTCACCCGAGATCATAAATCAGCCACACTTATAACACTCAGAAGGAGGAGGAGATGACATCTTGAAGAGTCACAAGAAACAATGCAATGCTCTTTTTATAAACAAAATCAGTGCTCATTTTATAAACAAAATCAGTGTGCTGAGTTAGGAAACCTACAAGAGAATAAATAAACAATTAGCAAAATGGGCCAAAATGTGTCAAAAACAGGGAAAAATAAATTAAAGATAATATAACTAATATAACCTCCATAATGACAATCATGTCATGTGATATGTCAAAATCACATGCTTTAGGAGCTTATAAAAAAATCCATAATTAATGTAGGTAATGTATGAAAATTTGGTAGATGTGATCCCAACCCCAATCCGGTTAAGAGTGAGAGAGTATGGTTTTATGCCGCTTTTAGCAATATTGCAGCAATATCATGGCAGAGGACACAAGAAATGGAATTCACACATTGTACCTATGTCGGGAATCGAAAACCCGGGTCCTTGGCGTGATGAGTGAATGCTTTAACCACAAGGCTACCCGACCGCCCCCATCCAGTTAAGAAAACAACAAATTTAAATTTTCATATTTAAAAAATTACTATGACAACACAAATGTATGTACAGCAAATTGTTTGATATGAAGACATGAATCGTAAAAGTATGTTACATATATGAGCTTGAGAAATTTGATTTATCCACTAGGGCGGACAAAATTGACTCCAAGATAGCCGCCAAGACAGGAAAATGACAATATATCATCTTCACTTCAGAATGTATGAGAAATTTAAATGTCAAAATTTAGATTTGACCAGGAACTCTATCTATTGTGTCATTTTCATGTATAAGATAATTATCGCCTATGTTATGTACTATTATTGCTGATCATATTGACTTACTTTGTAGTGTTAATGTGAAGCACTAACATGCAATTGCTTTAATATTGTCAGTAACTCATACACAAATCATATATTTGTGAAACAACAACAAAACAAGTAGTATGATAAAACAAAAATTTATTATTATTTGGCTAAATGGGGACTGACTCAGTTGCTGCTAACGAGAATGATAATTTGGAAGAGAGCTACCCAGAGGTGTTAATGTCCTGGGGTCGAAGACCCAGACGACCTCTGTATTGTCCTGGGGTGCTCCTGACCCAGACTGTCCTGGGGTCCTCCTGACCCGGACAAGGGATATCCAGACCTGGGGTCACCGCAACCTGGTCATCCCTGGGGGTGCTCCTGACCCAGCCTAGGGATATCCTGACTGCGGTCACAGCGATCCGGTCATCCCTGGGATGTACCGGTCCTGGGGTCATCGCAACCTGAACTATCCCATGGTGTGAATGAGGCTGCTCCCTTTGAGTTGGGGAGAAAAGTCCAAAAATGAGGTGGGAAGTTTGTAAGAACGAGCAGCCAAGAGCCCCCAAGGAATAAAATATAATAGAGAAAAAACATGGCAGAAGAAATATACACAGTACAAGGCTAACAAAAAAAAATATTCTTGGTTCTCAGGCACCGCTGCCCGCATCATCATTAAGTCTGCCGCACGTTTCATTTTTATTTTCCTTTTAAGAAAAGAATCCTTAAATATTCCGCGTCTCAAACACACGACCCCAAAAGTGAAATGCTACAATACTTAACATGCAGTTACTTCCCTTTTCATGCGCACTGCTTTACTGCGGATCTCGTCTGTTTTCATGGTTATGGTCATGACGGCAATAGGAGTTTGAATGCTTGTTTTGCTGTTTGCAAATTTGGTAAAAAAACCACATTACATTTGTGACAAAACATCACCAGACATGATGATTTACAAATTCAATGGTATTTGTGTACTGTATGCGGGACAATCATACACAGAGATTAAGATTTCAATTACATGTGTATTTGTCTCGTAAAATAAGCAGGAAATGCTAATTTATATACCCTGTCTATAAAGCGATTCAGAATGAAGCACATCACCAGTCCATACACAGTCCCTAGATCTACATTTGCATTAAAAACGTGTTTATCTTCCTCACACAAAAAATTACATTGTATCCCTTTTAAACCGAATAGATTATAACAATAATTAATCTTGGACAATACAAATTTGAAATTTGAGATAAAACATCACTAGACATGATGATTTACCGTTTAAACTGTATTTCCTGTTCTGACTGGCATTGTTTTATATGCAGAGATTAAGATTACTGTGTGAACTAGTCTCGCAAACTAAGCCGGAAGTAGCAATCAGCTGTACACACGTTTCTCGGAATCTACCGCTGATTCGGTCAAAAATTACCCAATAATATAACTTTAAAGAAGTTTGATACAATGAGCGGAAGATTTGTGTCTGAAACTATTATTTTATCAGGAATGATTTATACCAATATCATGTTAGTTGCAGCTTTACCTTTTACAAGTGAAATAAATTAATAACCATAAGCGCAGGAATTTGGTTCAGCTGATCGCCATAGCTGGATATGTTTTCATATGGAAGCATTTGACCAATCACTGTCGATGCTCCTGCGGCCGTGATTGCGAAAACTTTATGTTGACATATAATAGACAAACCACAACAAATATGACCTTCAGCGATTCAGTGTATTGCATTTATGATATATATATCCATTCTCTATCCACTAAGTTCATGTCAAGGCGTCAATAGCGGTAATATGGCCGTGGTTGCTGTAAATAACGGTGAGTTGTGAGATCTTCTGATCACTTCACATACTCACATCTGCGAAATGAATTGAAACAATATTGAATAAAATGTTGAATAAAATTAATTAAATAGATTACAAATATAAATCCAGAAATATTATGAACTATTTTTACAACAAGACAGCGTAATTACATGATTAATTTGCGTACTTCAGCACTGATTTGCCCCCCCCCCCCCCCCTCCTTCACACACACACACAGGAATACGATTTATGGATTGGATTCTTACTAGTTTACACACAACAACAAAAAGCTGCACGCCCGCACAGTATTTTTCAAAAGCTATTGCCTGAGAACCAATTCCTTTTTGTTTCAACCTAATATAAAATGTACATGAGTAATGGCACGATGAAGCCTAGAATCAAAGGCTGATAAAGGCATAGTAATGCAAAAATAAATAATGGTGAATGTAATACTGAAATTGGTGAAGCAAAAGGCAAGATAGCTAATACATATGTGAGCTAATACTGGATGGTACTGAAAATAGGTATGGTAGAAGACTTGGGGTAATGATGCTAAAAATGTAAATTGTAGTTACTACAATGCTACAGACATCAAGGTAATAACTAAAATGTTGTATTAGGTTCCACATGACTAGTAGATTGTTGTTAGTCCTATAAGAGTACACTAGGTCAGTTTACACATTGCCAGCTGTGCTTTATTTGAGAGTATCGATAGCCTGAAGTGCGAATCTACGTATTGAAACAGTTTGAAGACCAGCTCCCTGAGGTCTTGATGAGATGGTCTTCCACATGGGCACTGGCCGCTGAAGATGCAGCTCCTATACAGAATGAATGCCATGTAAAGGCTTGCGAATTAAGTCCGGAGGGATGCAATGTAATGGCTAGCCAGGATAAAAATTTGGTCCTATTAACTGGTACAGACTTCAAGTCCATGAATAATGGGTCTGCTACACTAGCACCATGTACGTGCCTGATCTTCATAAGCTGTTGCATACAGAGGAAAGGACACACATAAGCTTGTGTAGCAAAGAGTCGAATGTCAACTCCTTTCCGAAATGGATCTGATTTTGAGGCTTTCAGTTGCAATGTAAAACACTTCTGAGTAGTGTCCAAAATTATAGCACTCAAGCACAAGAGTCACTTCTGGGTCAAAGGTTTGAGAGCATGTGAACTAACCTCATTTAGAAAGGCGAAAAAAGCCAAGGCACACATAGTTTCGATCAACAGATTCATTAAGGTCCCAAGAGACCTCTACTGAGTGTTGAAACAAGCTTGCACAAAACATGTTAGGTAATTGGTAGTTATTAGAAGCAGCTTTCCACGTTAGAGTACACATAAGCGACATTATTTGTAAACACTTTGATCTGCCCTTATTGATAATGTGGATAGAGGCGAGATTGTTGCAGTGAAACAAAATTTTCTTCTTGGACCAAGAATGGCCCCACAGCACAGCTGCAATGACTATAGGATAAAGCTCCATGGACCCTTTGCTTAGGCTATCAGTTAGATTGTCTGTCCACTTTTTGGGCAAACCATGCACCATTGTAGCAGCCGCCGAATCCCACTGAAGACGCAGCATCGGTGTATAACTCTATAGAATCTGCAGAAGTGGTGAAGTCATCATGGAAGAATGAGATTCCATTCCAATGGCAAATGAACAGTTCCCACATGGCTAAATCTTGTCTGCAGGCTTTTGACAGTGTGACATGATGGTAAAGTTTCTTAACTGATTTGGACATTTCGATGAGATAGGATATGAAAGATCTGCCAGGGACGATAACTCTGCAGGCATTGTTTAGTCAGCCAAGAAAAGGCAAAAGTTCTCTCTTCGTACAGGATTTCTTGCATTTGAAAGTACTGAGGAGATTGGCTATACGAGATAGCTTGTCTTCTGGAAGTCGTACTGTCATTGTTCAAAATGATACCCAGGTACTCGACTTCTGTCGTGGCTCCCACGGTCTTATGAGAAGCTAGGAATACCCAAAGCTTGAAAAACTCCGATAGGAGTTTGTTTGGTCGCTGTGGCATCGAATGATGGAGAGTCGATTGTGAGGATATCATCTTGTAAGTGACAGATGAAATGAATGTTGTGGTTGGTTTGTAGAAGCCAACAGATGGCGGAAAACAGATTGTCGAAGATTACAGGGCTTGATTAACAACCTAAGAAGAGACAAGTGTAAAAGTAGTACTTCTCTGCCCACCTGAATCCGAAGAACTGACAATAGTCTGAATTGAGAGGAACTTGATTAAAGGCATCAGAAATGTATACTTTACACATCCAAGTACCGATACCTGAAGATTTGAGTTGAAGTCAGTTGTTGAATGAATGGGCTTTTTTTGCACAGGGAAAGAATGTGTCTTGCAAAGCAATTGAGGCATAGGTGGAATATGGGCAGTTTACACGATCGCAGCCGTAGTCATTTATATTATTGCACAGTTCACCTCCTTCGTGGGGCACTCTAGGACAACCTCGAGTGTCATTACCACTCTGCTTTTTTTGGAATGGGTTGCCATGGTTGCTGGGTAACAGAACGTTGTGCTGAGCTTCTACAGTGCCTGGCAATGTTAGGATACATTTCTGTTTGATGAGAAAGACTGTTACATACACCACAGACTTTGGCTTTTACAAATTGTCCAAATGTTTTGATCTGTCACACTCCAATCAATAGGTTCATCAATCTCAATGTCCATCAAGCTGCCTGCACAATTCGGCATCTCTGCCACAGAAATGTCACGAAAAATGTGAAAAGCCTCCAGGAATTCCCTCAATGTTAACTGTCTGGTGAGACGGCTGTCTTCTTTGAGATGGAAAACTTGACAATTGAATTCGGCAGTACGTGGCCCTACAAATTCTTGATTGGGTAGTAACAGTAATGCCAAGTTATCATAATTACCTTCCAGTATTTTCTTTTTGGGGGCTGGTGAAACTGTATGAATAAATAGGAGAGAATCAGATGGGACCTCTCTCTTGTTTACATGTGGTTGAGGAACAGATGTCCAAGTAGAAGTTGGGACATTCTGCAGGACTGTGTGATTTCTTGTGTCTTGAACAGAAGTAATGTCTCTGTCTCTGAGGTATACCACAATTCTTGTTGTTCATTTTGCAGGTCGGCAACTGTAGGTTGTGATGACATCAGTGGCGAGAGATCTAATCTGTTCTCTTGAGATGACACATTATTCAAGACGGAAGGCTGCTGTCTGTTAATTAGCTGCAGATCTTCAACATCAGCCATGGAGCTGGTTACTGCATCCAAAGATGACCCATGCCTAGGATGGCGACTGACCTCTCTCTCATCGTGATTGTCATTTTGGTCATTTTCGCTGTCTTGTGACGTCACATTTGCTGATAGCTGGCTTCGGCGTTTTGGGTTTTCCTGATACAAATGAAGACTCATACATCGTGTCCAGGACAATGACACGCCCCATGTAGTTAGTTTGGATCGATACTGTGAATTTGTAAATACAGATCTGTGTCCTGGCGTGCAGATCGACGAGTCTGTCGAATTGCCCCTTCCACTGACGATTGCAGGTCATTTGGTGCGACTTCTCGGTTGATGGATTTTTGCCATGTTTTGCGGGCTTTGATTTGATTAATATTTCTAGGGGGCTCAATCCAAACTGACGACTTCTTCAACATTTCAACATCTGACACTTGTCAGGGGGGTACTCAAAGTATGTGACCTAGACTACCAGTTGTCGGACTTCCATTTTTGTGGAAGCCTCAGTGGCTGAGTGGGTTAGATCGTTGACTTTGTGTGCTGGCGATTAGGTGCCTCACCCTGGCAGGTGTGGGTTCGAATCCTGGACAGGACTCAACCCAAAAAAGTACTAGAATCTGTACTTTACTAAGGAAGTGTTATCCTAAATATAACATTAGTTACATTTCAACATCTGTCAGCAATGTCGAGAAAGTTGTCTTCTTTGAATTTATAACTAAACATCACAATGTGTATTCATAAATATTCTAATATGTCAGATTATGTAGTGTTTGAATGGCATTTAGAAGTGATACACATAAAGAAGAGAATTTATTATGTCAACTTCTTTATTGTGAAGTTAGTTGTTCTTACAGGAAAGTACATATGTTCTCTGCTTCATAGCATTAATTCCCCTGATGAGGATGTAAGTATATACTCTGAAATGTTGTGTTCCTAATAACAATTGAGTGAGTGAATATGGTTTTACGCCGCTTTTAGCAATATTCCAGCAATATCACGGCGGGGGACACCAGAAATGGGCTTCACACATTGTACCCATGTCGGGGAGTGGAACCCAGGTCTTCAGCGTGACGAGCAAACGCTTTAACCACTAGGCTACTGGACCGCCCCCCTAATAACAAAGAAGTTGACTTATTTCCTTATACCTTTATGTGTCTTGAGATTCAGTCCACAGTATCACCTGCTTGTCCATTTTGAGGGGGAGCAATTATTTTGATCTTGTTGTGCACATTTTTTGTTTGATATTTGTCGTATATTCTATAGGGCTTTACCAAGCATACCCAAAACCAGTAATTATAGTTGTATGTGCTTTTGTAGCATTTTTTATACTATTTATGTATAAATTTAGAACTTCACCTTCAAAGTGACATTGACTTTCAATTGTACCTCCTCGCAGGTATAAATAATCATTGATTTTAGGCAAACCTTTAATAATGGTTCATATAGAAAAGGTATTTGCAAACGGTGATTTGTATGTGTTGTATAAATTTATTATTAATGAAATTAACAATGGGAATAAAGAAATGCACATTTTGACAAAATGGGGGGTGGAATAACATATCAATTTTTTTTAAAATCATTTAAAGTTATGTTGAATATGAACATTGTCATCTCATCACAAGACATGTCGGCTCATTTTGAGATATCAAATTGCTTGGTTGATAATACTAATAATTCATACCAGTTTATTTTCCAACAATTTGAAAATGAAAATAGAGCAAAATTTACCATATTTTGGCTTATTTTTACTGATAACTCAATTTGTGAGAGGCTATAATTATAAAAATAACAATGATTCAAGTCTACTATGTGTAAACATCACATAAATGATCAAAATAAGGACTCAATGCATAATGAAAGAAGACTCAAGTTGCCAGTAAACTCAAACGATGTTTACTTGTTCACATCAAAACCATAACTGACAACACAACGGTATTACTATGATGACATCATCACAACACTCACACAAATGTTAACATTGTTAACATTGCGTTCTATTTATAGAAATACTTCCGGGTTTAGAGTTACCTCCCTTACATCATTCCTCCTTCTCAGATACAATCATACCTACTAAGAAATTAGACATTGATTAAACAGATGATAATAAAGTATACGGAACCAAATTAAAAACTTCACAAGCCTAAAATTTTAACATTTTGACCAGTTATCATTGTGGGCCCTTATTGTGTATTTAAACAGTAATGGCCACGTATTGTCTTCAGTTAACACCCATTTTTGTGCAGGTGAATCGATCAAAATCATGTGCACAGCACTATAGTGGCAAAAGTGTTTTTTCACGTGAAACTGATCACATGGCCATAATACGTACTGCACATGTTTTCAGCCATACTTGTTAGCAGTCATTTACAAAAAAAGAAAAACACAAGAAAACAAAAGTCTTTACGGCCATTTGTCATGCCACGCCTTTCAAATGTGCATATGAACGTGCCATTGGCATGTTGCAGACGGGAATGACCGTAGCTGAAGTCGCAAGGACGATGGGTTGTAGTAGACGGACTGTTTATGATTTACAGACGCATCTACAGCAAACGAGTACCAGCGCTGATCGCCCTCGGCCAGGTCGACAATGTGTGACGTCACATGCAGAGGATCGTCAGATTGTCTTACGTCACCTCCGAGACCGATTTTTGACGGCTACATCAACGGCTCACCTTCAAGCACGACGGCCATACTGCGGGCCGATTCTGACTCAATTACGCAGACGTCAACATCAATTGTGGGCATTTTCACTTGAAATACAGTCGATGTAAACATGATGGTCACTCTGCCACTTTGGGGCTGGTGAATCCGATTGGAATGTCTCTGGCAATTGTCTGTTGAATTGTCACTTGCTTGGAACACATCATCAAGTCCCCCAACACAATGTCACTTGCACCTCCTGGAATGTTGATGCTGCCTGTAGAGTTGTCAATGTCAGGAGAATCTGAAGATTGATAGTCAGTGTCCACATTCACAACAGTCTCTAGCACTATCACTGCCACTACTACTTGTAGTCAAGTGGTCTGGTCTCTCAAAATGTCTTTTCAGCTTTTGGTGATTGATGACATGTGAGCGTCCATTTCCTTCGCAGGGGTGAATATGGTAAGTATTTTCACGGATTTGGCTATCAACGCGGGAAGGCCCTTCCCATCTTTCTGAGATGAGTTTCCGAGATGTTCCGCGCACTCGCTGAGGATGATATAGCCACACTTTTTCACTTTCTTTGAATGGAGTAAACCTGGTATGTTGGTTCTTTTCACACCTCTGCTCTTGCTCTTTCAAAATCTTCTCTCTCACAGTCTTCTGCAAATCCACTAATTCACTCAGTTTGGCTGATGAATCAGTCACCGGTTTCTGATTTCCAACGTCTGTTTTGTCTCTAGGGGATTGGCCAAACACATTCTTGAATGGGGTCTCTTCTGTAACCTTATTTGTTGATGTGCGAATAGCTGACAATGCTGACGGTAACTTCTCATCCCAATCCTTTTGGTCATGAGTTTCTATTAGAAGAGCTAGTCTTACAGCTAGAGTTCTATTCATTCTTTCAACCTGTCCATTGCACTGTGGGTTGTATGGAGAGGTTCTTGTTCTTTTAATGCCCAGCTTGCTGCACAACTCTTGGAGAAGTTTAGCTTCAAAGTTCCGACCTTGGTCAGAGTGTAGTCCCTTTGGCAGTCCATAGCCGCACACAATTTTGCTACATATAATTGTAGCAGTTGTTTCAGCCGACTGATCAGGTACCGCAAATGCCTCTACCCATTTGCTGAAAGGATCACACAGCACAAACAAGTATCGATTACCCCTTTGTGTTGTTGGAAGTGGGCCAGCAAAGTCCATGTTCAACCACAAGAATGGTTGATCTGGGATAATCGTCTTCCCCTCAGGTGTTCGGTCTGGCAGTGAAGGATTTTTCCTCTTTAGGCAAGTAACACAGGACAAGCACCACTCTGTTACATCACGTCGCCATCCAAACCAGAAGAATTTCTTCTGCACAGCAGCAATAGTCTTATCAATTCCAAAATGGCCATTTCCATCATGAAGAGCCCTTAAAATCCTCTCTGCTGCTGATTGAGTGCAAATCACTCTTTTCACACTGTCAGTGGTTTTCAGCACAAGCACATTGTTAATAAAGCATCATTAATTAACCATCACTCTTAATGAAGCTCTTCACATCTCGCTTGATATCGCTTGGTCTCTTGTGATCAGTTACCCACTGTCGCAGTACTGTGATATCTGCATCTGTCTGTTGCATGTGAATCAGTTCCTCCATTGAGAATAAACTTGGTATGGTGATTGCGTCCACTTGAGGTGCCCTTGACAGTGCATCCGGAACTTGTGTATTCTTGCCTGGTCGATGTTGGATCGTAAAATAAAAATTCTCCAGAGCAACCCTCCACCTTGCAAGTTTACCTCTTGGCTCCTTCAGAGTGAGAAGATATGTCAGTGGCTTGTGGTCTGTTATAACTGTAAACTGGTTTCCCTCAAGGTAAACAGCAAACTTGTCCAGCGCCCATACAATGGCAAGACACTCTTTCTCTGTAGCGGAATAATTCTTTTCAGCTCCCGTCAGTGCTCTTGACGGATACTCTGTCACCCTCCCATCTTGCGTAAGTATGGCCCCTAAGCCAACATCACTCGCATCAGTCTCAACCACAAACTTCTTGGTAAAATCAGGATAAGCCAAAATAGGAGCTGACAACAGTTTCTCTTTTAGGTTCAGAAAAGATGACTCACATTCACTTGTCCACTTAAATACAATGGTTTTTTTGTGTCAAATCTGTCAGAGGCTTCACAATGTCAGCAAATCCATGAATGAATCTTCTATAGTATGATACCATACCGACAAACCTCCTCACTTCAGCTGCACTTCCAGGTCTTGGAAACTGTCTGATAGCATTAACCTTGCCAGGGTGAGGGTTAACACCTTCTGTGTTAATAATGTGTCCAAGGTATTTAACTTCTGTTCTTGCAAATGCACACTTTTTGGGGTTCAATTTCAGTCCAGCATCTCTAATTCTTTTGAAAACAAGGTTCAAATGTTCCACATGTTCATCCAAGCTTCGCGAATACACAATCACATCGTCAAGATAGATCAGCAAAATCTCCCAATTGAGGTCACCAAAAACAGTCATCATGAGACATTGAAAAGTCGCGGGTGCACCTTTTAGACCAAAAGGCATAACATTGAACTAAAATAGTCCTTTGTGACAGGTAAATGCAGTCTTCACTTTGTCTTCTTCTTTTATAGGCTCCTGGTAGTAAGTTTTGTTCATGTCCAAGGTTGAGAAGATTCGAGCTTGTCAAAGGGCCGCCAGACTGTCATCAATCCTAGTAAAAGGAAAACTGTCACTGATAGTCCAATCATTGGTAGATCTGAAGTCCACACAATACCTTGTCGTTAAATCAGATTTCCTTGCTAGAACAAGAGGACTAGACCATGGACTCTTACTTGGCCTGATGATCCCCCGTAAGCCATCATCCACAAACTCAGAAATCTTTTCCAACGCATCATGTGACACTCGACGAGGTTTATGAGATAAAGGTGCTGCATTTCCAGTTGATATTGAATGTTCGATCACGGTTGTGTTGCCTATTTCACCTTCCATTGAAAACACGTCGCCATTATCTTGTATTACCTTGTAGATGCGCTTTTTGTCATTTTCAGCTACATGAGAATTATTTGACAATGTTCGAACCATCTCGTCAACCTTCATACTCCTGTTTGCCTCGTTGTCGCTGTTGATTTGAAGACTTGCAATAACAGGTGAATCATCAGAAGTGGGTGAAAATGTTGCAACCATCGATCCATCAGTTAACTCAGTTGTGGTATTGTAGGGGTTGGTAAGGTGAAGTAGCACTTTGTTGTTGTTTTGCACTGTATCGAGTACTGGACCACACCCTATTAAAAAACATTCACATCCAAAAATGCCTGCTGATTCTAGCACACCTGTTATACCTGGTGAGACCGAGGATGAAACAGTTTCATGTACAATATTCATACTTCTGGGTGGCACTTTAACTGAATGTTCCACGTACACATGACACACACACTGACTGTTGGTGAAATATGTGACACTGAAGCATGAGTATTACTGTTCTTCTGAGAAACATGCGATGAATCATACAGAATGTCAATTCCCATACTAAATGTCATATCCAGTTGTGAGAATAAGTCCATCCCAATTATAGCTGGATACATTGAATCCTTTACCAGAGTGAAACGGTGTTATTGAATATTCTGTTTTCCCACCTTGCATGATGTAACTATGTCCCTTGCAGTTCATATATCAGCCCCTGACACAGTATGAGGTACTACTAATGGAGGAAGTCTCTTACCTCTAGCTCGTCCTGCTACATCTTCTGTTACAATGCTAATTTCCGCTCCACAGTCAATAAGCCATTTCAATTTGTATCCCCCTAATTCACCTTCAACTTCATATGTCGCCGATACCTTGGTTGCCAGAGAGTCTCGGCTATCCTCCCTAGCAACATCTAGTTTTCCTGACCTCTTCTGCCTGACACTGAAAATCTAGCTCTACAGTCCCTTGCCATATGACCCATTCTTCCACACCTGTCACACTTGCTGTTAAATCCTCTCCTCCCTTCCTGCTGATAGCAATGACGTGCAAAATGTCCCAGCTGATTACAGTTGTAGCATCTATCATTCCTTGGATTATTTCTTGAAACTGCTGCCACTGAAGCTGATAATTGTTCTTGATTAACAGTTAGTTCTGAGATCTTCTTAGCTAATTCCAACAAAATAGCATTTTGTCCCTCACTAACATTATTCCCATCTGATTGAATCATGTTGATGCAAGCGGTTTCCCTCTCTACTTGTTCTGCTTTCCTAACCAGTCTCACCCCAGGTGTCAGTGCTCTCCTGTAATGAGCAATCTGCAGCACTGACCGTGATGCATCATCGGTAACATCGTGAAATGCCTTGGCAACTAGATCCGTGATGGAATATTTGAGTTTCACAGCCGTTTCTCCCTTCCTCTGCTTCCTATCTGACAATTCTTCTTGAAAAGTCACTGATGATCTCGCCAATCTGAAGCGCTCCACCAATGCTAATTTAACTGATGCATACCTTCACCGTTGATCTGCCGATAGTGTGGTGAAAAACTCTTCAATGACAAATGAAAGCAAGCAACCTTCTTCTCGTTTTCCATGATGTCTTTCACAATGAACAAACTTTCCAGCTGGCTAAAATGACTATCAATATCTCCAGAATCACACACGTCCCACTGCGATACTCCGGGCATAGCCATTTCCAAGTGAAAATATCCGTTAGTTCACCGCTGCCACCAATGAAAGAAGACTCAAGTCGCCGGTAAACTCAAACGATGTTTACTTGTTCAGATCAAAACCATAACTGACAACACAACGGTATTACTATGACATCATCACAACACTCACACAACCATTCCAAACTACTTTAACATTGCGTTCTATTAATATACTCAGTAACAAAAGTTTAGCAACACCGTATTTGAATACACAAAATAAGAAAACTCAACAGAGAAATGGGTTTTTTATTATCTTGACCATTGCGTTGTTCAATGTGACATTCATTAATGTTCGACACAGTTGTGACAGCAATAGGAGAGATTAGGAAAAGTCACTCAAAGGACATGCGGGTTTGTTGACCATTTTCACACATGACTGTTGCTATCCCTCAGTAGCGAGTGTGACGCCCACCGGCCTGTTGTACCGCCACACAACGTTTACGCATTCCTCTAATGAGCTTCCTGATCTCACCAAGAGTGATGGTTGCCCATACTTGTTGGAGGTCAAGGCCAAGGTCACGAATGTTGTTGACGTTAGGATGGTTCCTTCTTAAACGTCTCCCAAGGATATCCAAGGCGTGTTCAATGGGAGCAAGATCTGGAGATCTAGCCGGCCAATCGAGGACGTCAACATTGTGTTGTTGCAACAGATTTTGAGTCAGTCGAGCTGTGTGGGGGCGCGCATTGTCTTGTTGGAAGATGTGTCCAGGGTGAGCTCTCATGAACGGTAGAACCACTGGCGTTATCACCTGATCGCAGTACCGCTGGGCAGTCAGAGTGTTGTTCAGCACAATCAGGTCTGTTTTCCCACCCCAGTGGATTCCTCCCACAACCATTACACTTCCTCCACCATATCGATCATGATGAATGACGTTATTAGGGTCAAATCTCTCTCTACGTCGTCGCCGTACGCGGGCTCTTCCATCCGGTAACCGAAGGCTGAAGCGTGATTCATCTGTGAATAACACTTGTCTCCATTGTGCATGGCGCCATCTTTGGTGGATCCGTGTCCATGCGACTCGGTCTTGGATGTGACGTGGCGTTAAGGGGATGCGTCAAAGTAGACGTCAAACCCGCAAACCGGCTGAATGGAGGCGATTACGGACAAGCTGTGCATGTACACGTGTTCCAGTTGAGCAATGAAGTGCTTGAGCAAGTTCTGGTGCACTGTTTAGTCGATAACGTCGTGATGACGTCACAATGTAGCGATCTTCCCTCGCTGTGGTTTTACGGGGTCTACCGCTGCGGGCTCGATCTTTCACGGTCCCAGTCTGTGCAACACGTGTCTGTAGACGGGTAATGGTGCTGTAATACACATTAAAGTGTCTCCCAACTTGTCTCAAGCTCATCCCTGCCCTTAACATGCCAATGGCTTCATGTCTGGCATTTTGAGGCATTCCTCTGCGTCGACCCATAATTTAAATCGTGTAGCGTCCAGTGTTTTCCTTTCAACAATGAGTGCCACTAACGTTTCATCGAGGTTTTAAAGCGATTCATGTGACGAGATTCACGGGAGTCCCGATATGAAAAAATTATGTGCAATGTACGTTAAATGAAGATGTCACTAAAAATCAGTGTAACTTTGTGTGTTGGTGCGATATGTTCTCTCCGTGAAGTCAGTGCATTAGTCCGTTTCTGACATTTTCTCATTTTCAAATAATGCTCAATATTTGGGTGTTGCTAAACTTTTGTTACTGAGTATAGAAATGCTTCCGAGTTTACAGCTACCTCCCTTACATCATTACTATACCTTTTTAGGGGACATTATTTGATTTTCCTTATTTGTACAAAAGAAAAGTGCATTTTGACCCCAAAACAGTATCTGCCACCAAAACATTTGACCACACCAATCATTTTCTAGTCTGCTGGATACAAAAACATAAGGAAAACCTAAGTTTGCTTTATTCTACTCTAAGGAGGGGTATGTCGGTAGTTTGGGTCTGACCACTCCTCTATTAGGATGTGTTGACTCTAGCACATGCAGGAATAAAATGAGTTTTTTCATGCACGAGAGCGCTTCAACCGTCAATTTGGTTAAAAAATACCTAAAAATAAAACTCCAAAGAATTTTGAAGCAATGCAATAGTATTTGAAACTATTATTTTATTAGAAATATTATCTTTCAATATCGAGGTATTTTAGTCGCAGCTTTTACAATATAAAAATGAAAGGATATGATAACCATAAGCATAGAACAACTGGATACTTTTTACAAATGGAAAAATGTTATCAGTCACTTTTGAGGCCTCTGTGTTCTTGCTTCAGCAACTCAATGAAAACAAGTGTATAGTCCACGAAGTCATCTATATCCCCTGCCCAATTTCATGCGTTATGGTCCAAAACCAGGTAACTGACCCAACATTTCTCTTAGCCCATGTCAAAATAGCTGCAATTGAAATTCTAAAATAAACATTTCTAAAACTGCTTAATACCAAATGGCACCAGTTATATAGTAATTTCATCAGTGCTTCATGACACTGTTCAATCTTGTTCTGTTCTGTGACATTATCTGGATAATGTAACTCATTGGATTCAGTTATTAATTCTCATATGTATTATATTTAACATTATCGCCTTTAAGATCATCACTCATTTTATACTTTTCTCATCACTTTGGGGGCTCTCGGTTTTACATTGGGCTTTGCAAGTCAATCATTCTGTAAACTATCATTATATGGCTTGCGGCCCCCAAAGTATTTTCACTCATCCCCGCAGGATATCACCCTTTCCACTGACCCGCAGGGTCTCTAAATTACATTGCCCACAGGGCAAACTTTCTTATCTGGTATAACCTTTTTAGATCTACCTGCAGGGTTCTAAATCATTTTCATAAATATTTCAAATTTACTTATGCAACCCGCAGGGCTGCCTTTTCATACTACTTACCCGCAGGGTACATTACCTTTCCAACACCGAGTCAGCCCCTGAATCTTATGCCATGTCTTGTATATAAGAAACATTTGATCGTACTCAATTGTTGTCACTGCACAAAGTGCTTTATATATAGACATGCAATGTTTGGCAAGTAAATATTTCTGGAAATGATGCCCAGTCATACAAATTTCTAAAACTCATAAATAGCAAAAGGCAAAAATTCAGCATGTGTCTGACAGATGTGGAAAATTCCATCCGGAATCGAACCTACCCTTATTGTTTTCTGGCGCTTGTGAAGAGCAACCTCCTTGTGGTGAGTGCTGGGTAACGCTAATCACTCTTCCCCCATGTGGACCCGGGGTAGAATTTGTCCACAGTACCCCATTGCTGGTCGTCAAAGGCGACCAAATTGGGCAACTTGTTTGCCGTGGGTTGCAACCCTGTGTCGGTGGAGGACAGGATTCTGGTGGTTGAGGGCACTGGAGCCAGGAACCGGTGTTCCTTTGCCCAACACACCACTTTGACCCTTACTTCACCAAGATGGGTGGTAGAATGGGCCCGATTCTATCAATTGGCTGGTCACACCATGTCTTGTGAATGCAACATGTTCATATTATAATTTTTCGATTGATGTGAATGTTGGGTATGAATGTTATACATATAAATTCTTTGTTATCAACTTGCCTAGAGTCCCATGCCAGAAGGCGGTGGCTCATGGGCCAATCTGGTACTTTCGACCTCTGAGTTCTGTATGTCTTCAATATCTTGTCATGGGCAGAACCAGCCTGGCATTTTATTTGATAGACAAATACAGCTATTCATGTTGTTTTTACTCGAGTATACCACCTCTGTGTCCCTGATGTTTGCATCTTGGAGATCCGGTGCAGGTAAACATCGCTCTTTATGGCACTCAATGGTGGGTGGCGAGCAGGGGTGCTGAATAAATTAATTTCATCATGGCTTACAATAAATCTGGTTTGAATCGCTATGACAAGAAAAGACATCCGGAAGCTGAGAATTTCTCATCTGATGAAGATGTTTCTATTCCACCAAATTCAAATTCTTGGGCTTGGTTTCTTGTAGTGGAAGCACGAAATGAACAACCGTTAAAAATAAATCCTTTTGCCATATGTAAAGCCATTGAAGGTATTTGCAGTGAGGTGAAGAATGTTTCACAGCTCTGGAGCAGCTCTCTTTTGGTAGAGTGTGCATGGAGACAGCAGGCTATTAATCTTTCAAAATGTACCATCTTTGCAAACACTCAAGTTGTTGTCTCCGAACACCAATCTTTAAATTCAAGTCGGGGAATCATCCGCGATAGAGCACGTTGTCTGGCAGAAATGTCTGAAGAAGACATTCTAGAAGAACTAAAAGGACAAAGTGTCACGTCAGTGAAACGTTTCACTAGAAAAGATGGAGAGAAAATTGTTCCAACAAATATGTATTTGTTCACTTTTTCTCTTTCAACCATTCCCCATTCTATAAAGGCAGGCTATTTTAACATTGGAGTGGAGGAGTATGTCCCCAATCCACTCCGGTGTTACAAATGTCAAAGATTTGGACACGGCTCCAAATCATGCGATCGTCCTACTGTTTGTCACCGTTGTGGTAGCAAATCATGATGGTTCGGATTGTACAGCAGACCTCAAATGTATTAATTGTGTGGGTTAACATGTAGCATCATCCAAATCATGTCCTTTTTGGAAATGTGAAAAAGATATTTTGACTATCAAATGTCAAAATAACATTTTATACCTTGATGCTAAAAAACTCTTTGATAGCCTGACACCTTCATCAAAACACTCTTATGCTGCTGGTGCTGCTGCTACGGTCTCTCGCCCTTCAACCAGTAGCTCCATAGAATGTCAGACTGACTTGACTTGGACATACTCTGAACATCCGGTGCCTATGACTACAACATCCGAGAGTCAGACAAATCATTCCGTCAGTTCATGTGATATATCTTCAGCATCTCAAATTGTGGCTCAGGCTGTGGCCCCATCTACACCAACTACTGAAATTACAGCTTCTGTAATGTCAGCTACAAACAAACCATCAACAGAAATGGAAAAAAAATTACAATTATAACAAAGATCCTCTGTAGATCTCACTGAAACATCTGTAGATGTTCATAACTTTTTCGAGCCTCTTGAGATGGATGTTACCCCATCTTCACACCACAACAGTAGTGGTGACTCATCTTCACGTTCACGTGAGAGATCTCCTATAGAACCACCATGAATCATTCGAATCTAATTCAATGGAATGCAGAGGACTTAGGCACCATTTTAATGAACTGCAGTTATTAACAACGGATATTTGTCCATCAGCAATTTGTTTACAAGAGACGTACCTAAAAAATACAGATAAATTTGATTTAAGGCAGTATAGTTCCTATCATTCCTTCTCTCCTCCAGGAGATAAAGCTACTGGAGGTGCTTCTGTTTTGGTGCGGTGGGGCGCTGTTCACAGTCCTGTTCCGCTTGACACAAATCTGCAAGCAGTTGCAGTTAGACTTACACTGCATATTACCTTCACACTTTGCTCCTTATACCTTCCACCTTCCTCCAGTATTCAGCGGAACGACCTTCAAAAACTATACAACCAACTCCCAAAGCCCTGTATCATCATTGGTGATTTAAATGGGCATAATCCTTTATGGGGAAGTTCTATCATTAATCAAAAGGGAAAAGTGATTGAGGATTTTGTTTCCGATAATGATCTATGCATCTTTAATGGTGACTCGGATACTTATTTACACCCTGCCACATCATTAGATCTGTCTTTGACAGATTCAGTTTTGTTAAATGAATTCTCATGGTCAGTCAACAATGACCTATGTGGAAGTGACCATTTCCCCACTGTGCTTAAACCAATTCATCCCACCTTCACCTCGATGGAATTTTATAAAGGCTGATTGGCTTTTATTTCAATCTTTATGCAAAGATAAATTACAACCTGAATCTTTACAGAATGTTATTGACCCAATTCAGTTGTTCTCAGATCAACTGAATGCAATTGCTGATGAATCCATTCCTAAGTCCTCTGTCAACCCACGTGTTAGTAAACCATGGTTTGATGATAATTGCAAACAAGCTAGGAAATGTCGAAAGAAGGCGGAGAAATACTTCTGTAAACATCCTACTGTCCATAACCTAAACAATGTCAAAATTTCAAATGCCAAGGCAAGACGTCTATTCAAACAAAATAAACGTCAATCATGGAAGACTTATGTCTCAAGAATAAACTCTCGTACTCCTATGTCCAAGGTTTGGAACATGATTAAAAAGATCAAAGGCAAGGGATCATATTCTACAGTTAACCATCTATAAGATGGCGATACTTTACTCACTGATAAATCTGATATTGCCAATAGACTTGGGAAGACATTATTTCAACATTCATCATCATCTAATTATGTTCCTGAACTTAAAAAATATCAGCTCCAACAGGAAAAGAAAAAGATTAATTTTACATCTGATAATGGTGAAGATTACAATGAGGTATTTTCACTACATGAGCTATATACTGCCTTAGGGCAAGCTCATGAAACAGCAGCAGGCGCTGATAATATTCATTATCAGCTTCTAAAACACTTTCCTGAATCATGTCTTGAAACTATGTTGAATATATTCGATGACATTTGGACATCAGGGAACTTTCCACCTTCATGGCATAATGCAATTGTTGTTCCCATAGCCAAACCTGGACGGGACCATTCTGATCCATCAAATTACCGACCTATATCTCTCACTAGCTGTGTTTGTAAAACTATGGTTAATAATCGATTAGTATGGTACTGAGGAACAAAAAATCTTATAACCAATATACAATGTGGTTTCTGGAAAAACAGAAGTACTATCGATCATTTGGTGCGTTTAGAATCGTTTATTAATAAATTAATAATTCCATTGTAAATAAACCACATGCTCTATCGATCTTTTTCGACTTAGAAAAAGCTTACGATACAACATGGAAACATGATATTTTAAAAGATCTTCATGATTTTGGATTAAGAGGCCGTCTGCCTCATTTTATATCCCAGTTTTTAACAGACAGTCAATTTCAAGTCTGAGTGGGTACAACCCTGTCTGATCATTATAATCAGGATCAGGGTGTCCCACAAGGCAGTATTTTGTCTGTCGCTTTATTCAGTATAAAAATTGACGGTTTGTCATAAGTTATAAATGATTCAGTTGATGCATCACTTTTTGTGGATGATTTTAATATATCTTGTCATGGTAAAAATATGCACACAATAGAAAGGGAATTAAAATTATGTCTCAATAAAATTCACAAGTGGTGTCTAGAGAACGGGTTTAAATTTTCCAAATCAAAAACTAACTGCATACATTTTTGCAGGAAATATAAACCGCATAAGGACCCTGAGCTATTTTTAAATGGCACCCCTATCAAAGTGGTGAAGGAGGCAAAGTTCTTGGGACTTATTTTTGATAACCATTTAACTTTCCTCCCACATATTAAATACCTAAAACAGGGTTCCCCTAGACTCCAATATCTGAGAGTCACCTTGACTCAGCCTATGAATTTTTGGGAGTCAAAAATATTTTTTGAGAGTCAAATGTTTTATTGAATGATTAATGAAATTTAAAGTGTTCACTGTTAATGTTACACTTAAAGTTAAGTATCTTTTAAATATAATATGTCTTTAGTTTAAGTTAACAAGTGCTAATTAATGTTCTAAGCTGATTGTACAACAGAGAAATAAAGGATATATGAATGAAAAACAAAGTTTGTTATTTTTTCACAATCTTTAATTACTTCACAGCTCACGAAACAATTTACAGTGGCACTAATACAGGATGAATAAATAACATCAGTCTCAACTGTGAGACATAATTTTTAATCATGGATGGATATTAAAATACATTTCATGTCAGATTATAATTTAATACCACTAACTCATTTACATGTTTTATCTAGTTATCTTGTATTATCTATCAACAGTGAAGTTGAACTGAAGAATTGTGAACACTCGTTATATTTTCTGGTTGAATACAGTTTATTAGCAACAACAAACACGCCCAAAGCTTTACATTTCGTATATACCATATTTATTCGTGTATAATACGCACCCCTAATTATGGGCAATTAAATCTTGAAAAAAATATCTCTTGTGTATAATACGCACAGACTTTTCTTCAGTCTCATTTCAGGCTGTCATGGTCCGTCATCGGAAAAAGCATAACAAATCTGAATTGAATTACGCAAGTTAATCCTGTTGTTGCACTATCTGGTAATAAAAATGTGTTCTCTGTATATCTGACCTTATGTTTGTCATCTATTTTATTAATTTTATTTAAAATTTCGTTCAATAATGTTTACCTAAATTTCGGCAAAAACATGTGTCCCTCCGATACTTACAACTTCCGTTTACCCCGTTCCATAGCTTCCGCTTAACCACATACTGTGACCGCGGCAAATCACATTATTCACTGCAACAATGATAATATTTTCTTCTGTTTCATTTTTTACGAGTCTACACATCCAGATAAACATGTGAGAAAGTGAGAAAATATGCCGAAACGTGAAAAACTTTGTCAATTGGCGGAGTTTTCCTTTGTTTACATCACATGATGTCATCGAAACCACACGGAGTGTGAGAGTTACGTTCACTTATATATATTTTGTCGTGTACCTCACAGTCGCACAGTTTTAGTAGCATATCTATATAATTATGCAAAACAATATGTAAAGCCCCCGGCTGTTCTGATTTTAGCGTTTGTTTTAAAACGAGAGAAAAGTCTGGTCATGTGACAGGCTATGCAAATTAGCCCATGGCAGTGGTGTTATGCGAAGTTATGTTACTTCTAAAAACAACGATTAATTAAAAACTAGACATAAATTTTAAGATGACGTTGCAATATATTGTCTTCAGAAAATGTTTATAAATTAAGTTCAGGTGAGTGGTTGTAATATTTTCATTCCAAAGCTGGTAAACAACAACATAGATATTTTGAAACTGCGTCAGTCATTATTTCTGGATGTATTTTTCCTTAATTGACAGTCATATACGCAAGAATTCTGCGTCAGGGGAAACCCTGCCTAAAAGCTAAATGTCTGAAGGCACTCGACTTATTGAAAGTAGTTTCAAATTTAAAGTGGGGAGGGGATCAAACAACCCTCTCACACTTATATAGATCACTGATCCGTACAAAACTTGATTATATACATCATCAGGGCCTGAGGCTTTGCCTTGGAGCCTTTAGAACGTCTCCCATTCACAGTCTATATATAGAAGCAGATGAGCCTTCTCTTAAACAACCCCGTCTAAAATTATCTTTACAATACATCACAAAATTATACTCTAGTCAGTCAAATCTAGCTTTTGAATGCATATTCAATCCTCTCCACGAAGATCTCTACAATAAGAAATTATCACTCGCTCCACCCCTCAGAATCAGAATAAAATCTGCAATATCAGCTTCTAATATTAAACTCCAAGATACTCAATATGATAGCTCCTACTCAACTTTTCTCATCACCTCCTTGGCAAATGGTCAAGCCAAAGGTAGACCTTACATTAACAAAACTAAAGAAATCAGATACTAACCAATTAATTTACCAACAAGAATACCATCAATTAAGAAAAACTTACGACACTTATAAATCTATATTTACAGATGGATCGAAGGATGGTGGCGCAATTGCTAGTGCCACTGTCATTGGATCCAGAACAATATCTTCACGATTACCTGATAATAGTTAAATCTTAACAGCAGAAGCGCATGCAATTTTAACAGATCTAAAATATGTCAAGAACCAATCAAAATATAAACAATTCATTATTTTTTCAGACTCACTCTCGTGCCTTCAGGCTATCAAATATATGTCTTGTAAACATCCATTTTTAATTGAAATTCTTGATCTAGCTACTGGCCAATATGACATCGTCTTTTGTTGGTTACCAAGCCATGTTGGAATTGTTGGTAGCACAATGGCTGAGGCTGCTGCTAAGGCAGCACTCAAAAAATCTGCAACACCACTTCTTTTACCCTATAGTGATTATAAACCTGTTATTAGATGTTTCATCAAAGATCTAATGCAGAAGAAGTGGGACACCCAAGTGGGTATAAATAAATTACATGCATTAAAAGCATATATCGGTTATACCTTCTTGGGTTGTCAGTCCAGATTTGAAGAGGTCATTTTAAGACGATGTCGTATTGGCCATTCACGTTATACTCATGAATATATTTTCAAAGGTGAGGACCCTCCATTCTGCATCCCTTGTGATGAACGAATCACAGTCAAGCATGTCCTGCTTGACTGTTCATTTTTCCATCACAAGGGATAAGTATTTCAAAGTTTCAGCTATGAAGGACCTTTTACACAGTTAAGTACTCATTTTCTTCTTGATTTTTTAAAGGAAATTGAATTAATTCATAAATTTTGATTGTTATGTTTTGTAAATAAATACATTCATTTTATAATTGGTTGAATAAATCAATAACTGAGATTGTTAGTGGCTATATCCTTGAAGGGGGTTAAAGTAGTGTAAAATTATTGTACCCCTGAGAGGGTATGTAAGACCACGTCTTTCAAAGTATATTTATTTCAGCCACGTTTTTATTCGTAGTATATATGTTCGTTTAACTTTGGCTAAACTTGTCAATAATCGCCAACAGCTGAAGCGATGATGTAAATCTGGCTGGGGTCCATGCAGGTAGCAAAAGTACCTAGTGTGTGATCTACCTTCAGTTGTTGGCGATCAATAGCCCGTTTTTATCATGTTTTGTGCATTGTTCATCTTTTTATTGTTCCATGCTAGTTTTATATTCATATCTGTGATATCCTAGTTTGTTTTACTGTCCTTCATTGACAGGTTTTTATAATGTCAAAATGTCTTTATTTTTATGCATAAATTGATCTTGTCAGAGTCGTCACTATATGTCTGAAATATTGCCGATGTGACGATAAATCTTAACTCACTCAATCACTTATTGTTTTCTTAGTCCAACTTGTTGCCATGGAAACGTTAAAAAGTAAAAATTTCTAAAAGTGCTAAATATCAAATGGCACCAGTTCAGTATGTGCCTGGTAGACATGCAAAGTTTTGTAAGAAAGTATTTAACAGTTTTTGAGTAACGCTCCGGAAACAAACACCACCCTTATAGAACCATGTTCAACTTGTTGCCATGGTAACAAAAAATCAAAACTTCCAAAATCCCTAAGTAGCAAAAGGCACCAGTTCAGCATGAATCTGATAGACATCCAAAGTTTTATAGAGAAATATTAACAGTTTCTGAGTTATGCTCCGGAATCGATTTTGGGACGCACGCACGGACGGACGGACGGAACCCATTTCTATATGACCTGCCAACTTCATTGGGGCGGAGGATAATAAGCATTTTTCTGGTTGAATAAGACTCTTAAACGTTCTGTACAAGTCATATCTTGAACTGTTTTCTAGAGTGGAATGCCATTCCTGATAAAACATATTTATAGATTGTTCACGAAATTGTTTCAAAAAGAGTTTAACATCACCAAATGTTTGGTTTAACGGCTGAGCAATAGCAATAAATACATTTAAACTCAACTTCCTGTGGCTCTGCGCTCATGAGCGGTCGGTAAAAAATAGCTCTCCCGTAATCCAGTGAAATCCTAAGAAAATGTCTGGTAATAAGAAAGGAAATAAAACTAAACAGGATACAGGAGCTCAATCGAAAGGTTTAGATGACTTTATCGTGACCAGAGCAAGGGCCAGTGCGGAAAATACGGAGAAAACATCGACCCCAGCAAGCCCGACCACCATGACACAATGACACACGACGTGACTGTGAGTAGTGTTGACATGAAGAATTTCATAAAAGATGCACTTAAAGCTCAAACTGAAGAAATAATGGTTGAAATAAACATTATTAAACATGACATTAAGGAGCTTGACAAAAAAACCGGTGAAATTCTAGAGGCGGTTGACTTTAACGCCGAACAAATTAAAGAAAATAAAACTGAAATTGAAAAGTTGAAAAGCAAACTCTCACAAATGAAGAAGGAATTTGAACACAAACTACTGGTACAAGAGATGTAGTGGCAAAAAAACCAACTTGCTTCCTTACGGTATAGCAGATGAAAAAGATGCGGAGGGGGCAACTAAAGAGCTCTTCACACATATTGGGGTCAACGAGGCCGACAAAATCCTGTTCGCTAACGTGCATCGATTACCTCGAACAAGTACCGATCCGAATAAGTTTAGACCCGATATGCCGAAGCCTATCGTCGTCAAATTTGTTATTGCATCTGATAGGCAAAGGGTATATACACAGCAGCGTTGAAAAGTGGTCAAGTGTTGAGGTCAATAAAGGCCAGTATTCGCACAGACCTGCCAGTCATCATTAAAAAGCTGAGGGGAAAGATGGCAAACCGAGCATTCGAACTCAGGAAATCACACAAAGTGCAGACACGAATCTTAGAGAGGGGAATGGATTTGACTCTGCAGTACCGACGTTCTTCCGCAGATGCCTGGACAACTATCGGATTAGAGGACAACATCAGCTAAAGCGATTATTCAGTTCCGAGACAAACCGGACGATTAGTTTGTGCCCAAATAGTGCAGAAGACACGCTGAACTGTCATATGTTAAAACTTACATGATATGGGTAATATGTTTATTATGAAACAAAAGTACTGTTAGTACGCTTTGAAATCGTCGTCAATATTTGATGTACATCTGACTGTCAAGATCTTCAGGGCGAGCCTCGATGCAACAACATGAACTGAGCATGTTGATAAACAATAACACATGAGATACTATTTATAGGCATATACCGGATGTTATTATCCGAAACTGCACAGCCGTAAGCGTTATCCTTTCTGTGTGTTGACTTACCTACGTGTATGGTTATTAACTAAACAATAATGTGAACTTTACATGCTATAGTTGAGTTAATGATACATTACTCAATATAGATATACTAGAAAATATAAATACAAACTTATAGCATGTTGATGTTGTGACATGTGCAATGTCGGTATATTGATCTGCGTCACACATGCACGTGGGTAAGCTCGACCAGTTGGAAGCGGATCTTATATGAATTTAGTTGGCTTTGAAGCTGTTCTAATGGTGTATTTGTGTGTTCAAACAGTTTCCTTACAGTAACATCTCTATGCAACAATATGAACAGAGTATGTTGATAAACAATAACACGTGCGATACCATTTATAGGCTGACCGAGCACGGAGCTCATATACCGGATGTTATTATCCGAAACTGCACAGCCATAAGTGTTATCTTTTCTGTGTGTTGACTTACCTACGTGTATGGTTATTAACTAAACAATAATGTGAACTTTACATGCTATAGTCGAGTTAATGATACATTACTCAATATAGATATACTAGAAAATATATACAAACTTATAGCATGTTGAAGTTGTGACATGTCCAATGTCGGTATATTGATCTGCGTCACACATGCAAGTGGGTAAGCTCGACCAGTTGGAAGTACATCTTATTTGAATTTAGTTGGCTTTGTAGGGAAATCAAAATTTGACCACAAAATATTTAATTTTAGTTTCATATTATTTGGCTTAACCCTATATTCAGCATTGTTCTGATGATAAGTTAATAATTAAATTTTCGTTGTGTTCATGGAAATTCCTGCATTCTGATTAGCTGAATTGGTCACGTGTTATTGCATTCATTTCCCAATGAATGTAAAAACTTAAGTCACGCCCACCGCTGCGCACTACTTTTATTACTGTGGAATGTCGGGGAATCCCAATATTACAGTCGAGGGAATTCCCTTTCTGCTCACGTGTATCGTCATGCACAGGACATTTAGCGACTTTTTTATGCATAATCATTGTCCAAACTACCCTTTGAAACCGAAGGCCGAGAATGAATGAAACAGCAAACGTACAGGCTCGCTCGCCAGTTTTTTTCCCCGCTCGCCTCGGTTCAACATTCATGTCTTCGCGTTTCATTTCTAACTAGCATTTCTCCAACTGTTTTACCGTAATCAGAGAAGTAATGTTTGAATCACGCAGTAAATGACCAGGTTATATGAAACAGCCGCATTCTCTCGGACATATTTCTTCCGGTTCGTTACAGTCTGACTGTTGCAAGTCTTTTCGCCTCTTGCCTTAATTGACAGGTCAAATGAACATTGTTTTAATCCCACTTTCCGTTGATTGGCTACTGACTGTGTAGGCGTGTCAAGTTATGTGCATAAATTAAACGATCACCTGATTCATGTCACGCCACTGTATGTATTCCTACACCTGGAATTTTCATCAATGCCGTCATTTTTGTCTGTTTTGATACATACAACTGCTTTGGGTTAAACTATTGTAGATAAAACATGTTTTACGTTGTCGAATTTAATTATAAGCATTGACTGTGTATTTTTTTCTGTTCATTGAGGTATGAATCGAAAAACCGATGTGCAAACTTTTGTAAGAATCTGCTATGCGGATTCATACAGTTTGCACATCGGTTTTTCGATTCATACCTCAGTGAACCGAAAAAAATACACAGTCAATCCTTAAATAACATAAGGCCAGAGAGGAATTTGTGTATCTCTTTGTTCTTGTATTGAATTCATGTCCTCTATGCTAATATAGAGCCTGATAATTTGTAATACATAATTTATCTTGTAGATCGACAACACAGATATAATGAAACGTTACATAACATTTAAATATATGATATGGGTCTGTTTCAGATCACTCTAAAGGCTACCAGTATTGGTTATACTTTAGATGTGCACTTTTGAGCAATAATTTAAATTGTCACTGAGAACGGGAGGGGACCTCTTTGTCCACTATGGAACACCAGTATTTATTTATATTTCTTTGTTCATCTCTCTCTTTTTTTATTCTCCAAAAAAAATGTTCCCTGTAATTTATGGAA
This sequence comes from Haliotis cracherodii, assembly GCF_022045235.1. Lineage (NCBI taxonomy): Eukaryota > Metazoa > Mollusca > Gastropoda > Lepetellida > Haliotidae > Haliotis > Haliotis cracherodii. Next base: position 43,648,665 of record NW_027266264.1, read on the forward strand.
ATCAAGTACCCGTTGTAGTTCATTATATTACTTTACAACTTGTAATAGTAGATTATGGCTAATATTAAAAAAATAAAAGTGATTTCGGCTAATTGCAGCGGCTTAGCAGATAAAAATAAGAGAAAGGAAGTACTGAATATTTGAAGAAAAAGAAAGGTATCTCTTGTTTGCCTACAAGACATTCACATTTCAAAAAGTGAGGTTACTCTTACGAGGAATGAATGGGGTCCACAAAGCATAATTGCACCATATAAATCCAATGCTAGAGGAGTTGCGATAATGTTTAATAATAATGTAGACATAACAATTCATAGCACTAAAATAGATGAAAATGGCAATTATATAATAGCTGATATAACTCTAGAAGGTACAAGAATAACATTAACTAATCTCTATGGACCTAATAGCGATGACCCTGATTTTTATAAAAATCTATTTGATGATATTGATAACTTCGAAAATGATTCATTAGTTATTGTTGGTGATTGGAACCTTATTCTTAATCCTGCAGTTGATTTAGAAAATTCTAAAAATATAAATAACCCTAAAGCAAGACGGATAGTATTGGAAAAAATAGAATCGTTAAATAGGATAGATATATGGAGAGAACTAAATAAAGACTTAAAGAAGTTTACATGGTGGAAGAAAAACCCAAGACAACAAGCTAGGCTGGACTTCTTTTTAGTGTCTGAAGATATAAGAAATATGACATTGGAAACAAATATTTTACCCAGATATAAAAGCGACCACTCATTCATAACATTATCTTTCTCCAATACAATTTATCAAGAAAGAGGACGCGGATATTGGTTATTAAATACTTCACTTCTATTAAATAAAGATTATACAGATTTAGTTAAAACAATTATAGAAGAAACTAAAAAAAAATATTCTGAGAATAGTGATAGTGAACAAAGTGAACAAAGTGAGTTAGACATCAAACTTAAAATAGATGAATCTACTGGTTGTGTGCCCTTCACATTAAGATGAACATCTCATAATTATGGCTGTCTTACCTTCTTCTGTGACAGTTTTACTTGGCGTAAGTTGAGGTCAGTGCCTTGAACCCTCTGTTTTGTAGAATCAAACACTTTCCTTTTCTTCTGACCACTCTTGGCACAGATCCGCTCATGTACTGCCTGTGCAATTATACAAAAGATTCACATGAATAGCACAACCAGTTGTATAAACATAAACAATAGGGTGACACAACTCTGTCACTGATCTGAATATTTCTGGAATATTTGCATTATTGAACACAAGGTCATCATAATAAGGTAAAACAAATAATGCCATGACAATGTAGCTCACCTGGATATAACAGCCACTTAGCAAAAGATGCTGTAAGCAATGACTTTAAAATATTTTCTGCATAAATACTGAAGACTAAAAACTAACACCAAAATCTGAGGATTTGAAGAAATAATAATGTCATAATAATTAAGGAACAACATCCATGCCAAAGTTCACCTCTGTCAGTTTGGCTATTTCAGACGAAATTTGCTTTGTAAATTTCATCTGAAATAGCCAAACATAGAATTTAGGAGCATGGTCCAAGCAGTTATCGGCCAAGGACACAACATTTGAATATTTGAAGTCCTCAGAAAGCCAAAGTCATAATTCGAAGGAATTCTGCTGTTGTTCCCGGAGGACACATTGATAGATAAGCCATATGCCGTGAATGTGGTGAACTGTCAATGCATACTGTTTTATGATATAAATGAGTCACACAGAAACACAGAAGAAGAAGAATTATGCTTTATGATATTAAAGAGTTATTCAGTAATAGTACAAATAGATAAAAGACATAAAACAAAAATACAATAAATTTAAACAGATCAATTTACAGCTAAATGGCAGTGAGTGTACACACGATGCGGATGTGTTTACAGATAAAGCACTTAAGAAAATCAAAACTACTAAATAGTTATTGTATTAGAAGATCAAATGTACTGAAAAGCTTTCATATGCTGTATTGTAATAACATTGATATGACACTGAGTAAAAAAACATACCAGTACTTTTTAAGTCTTATCTACCACAAAAATACCACCAAGATGGCAAATTAACATAGTTGAAAAGCTTTCCCACACTTATCCTGCTGAAGCATTTGAGATGGAAGTTACTGCAGACACAGCTCGAAAAAAAGTTCTCCAACACAAAAAGTGGTGACCATTTCTGAACAGAATCGACCATGAAATCCTTCCATTCCCCACTATTGGGAATATTGAACACCTACCTATGGCAAATATTCATTAGCTATGTATGCGTGGGTATTCAAATATTTGTGTGAGAAGGCATCTCCTTCTGCACCTTCCCATAAGCATTGCTACTGCTAGATCAATGCCCTGAAGACCCTTAAATCCCTGAAGGACAACCTCGTCTACCATCATCTGTCTGACAGACTACGCTGACTATTGTGTTGGAACTACTTCACCTGAACTGAACACTGATATCAACATGCACATATTAACATTTTAAACATTTTAACTTAACATTCATTAATTGAACATTAACTATGGTAATGAAATTATGAGCGGTACTTGTACTTGTAGTCACAGGCGATTCTGGATTAACGATGTTGACGTATGAATATTGGAGCTTCTTCAGATAAGAATGATATGTCTATTTCTCTGTGACTTCAACAGTGTTATGCAAACCTGGCAGTGGTACTCGTATATTGCTGTTGTAATAGGCAATAATCCTTAAATTATCAAACTTAATCATTCTCAGCTGCTCCCCTTTATTTCCAAGTTTAAAAACTGTACGATCTGGCATGAAACTGAGAATTTATTCCGGAGACCAGATGAGAGATGACTTTACAGAACAAAGAAGTTACCTCTCATGCCGTATTTTCTTGAGTATAGTGCGCAACCGAGTATAATGCACACTTCCCTCTAGCGGATTCAGTATTTTGGAAGAAAGAAAATTTGAATATTATGGGCAGAAAAATTTACACCGTACCCTTTCAGCAAATTCCATTAAACGAACGGGTGATGAGAAACTTGGTCAGTACAAATTTGAAAATTTGAGATAAAAAGATCACCAGACATGTTGATTTACCATTAAAATTGTATTTTTTGTTCTGCTAGGCCTTGTTTTACATCCAGGGATTAAGATTACCTTGTGTATTTTCTCAGAAACTAAGCTGGAAACAGCAATCAGCTGTACAAACGTTTTCTTGGAATCAACCGGTGATTCAGTCAAGACACACCCAATGATATAACTGTAAGGATTTTAATGCAAAGGATTGGCAAAATTGTATTTGAAACTATTTTTTTTATCAGGAATAATATATTCCAATATCTTGTTATTTAGTTGCAGCTTTTACTAAATATATTTAAAATAATTATAACAAGCTGATCGCCATTGCCGGGTATTATTTTTCACATAGAACAAGTTTCACCAGTCATCGTCGTGATCACGAGAACTACGCGTTGACATAGAATCGTCAAACTATAACAAGTACGAATTTTAACGAATCAAAGTATGGCATTTATGATATATGAATCCATTCTCTGTCAACTAAAGTTTGTTTCAAGGCGTCAATAGTGGTAATCTGACCATGGTTGCTGTTAATAACGGTGAGTTGTGCGATCATCCGATCACTTCACACACAATTTCAACGAAATTAATTAAGACAATATTAAAAGGAATTTTTTATAAAATTTATGAAATAAGTTATAAACATAAGACCAGTTATACATAGAACACTTTTTATAGCCAGACTTTGTAATTACATGACTAATTTGCGAACTTCAGTATGGATTTGTTGACATGGTATTTCCGGTGTTACATGCTCACGGTAATGTTTTTCGGTTGGGGGAAAAAAACATCTAAACTTTTTATTGCGTGTATAATGCGCACCCCCTTTTACACAGCTGTGTTTTTTGGAAAAAATAGTGCGCACTATACTCAAGAAAATATGGTAGTTGTGGAAGGAAGGAAAGCCCCATGTCATGTTCTTTACTTTGAACCCATGGAACCCAACAGAAGGACCAACTATACCTAAGTTCTTTAATTACTTCATATCTTAAGTGGTGTGGCCATTTGCAGCCAAGCATTAAGAGTGGCAGACAACAAACATGAGAACATGATGTCATGACAATACATCATTATAGTATGTCAGATATAGCGGGGACTGAAATGTGGATATTTCCAGTGTATTATGGTACAGAAACTCAAGGGAATCATTGGCTTGTGATTTTGTTGAATGACATCCTGATGGGTACTGATGATGAAGCACAGCAAATAGACTTGGTGGATAGAGTTCCAGGAGGAGTAACAGAAAATGGAATCATATACTCGCTCCATTGAGTGTCTTGGGCACTTCATCCATGCTGAAGGTCTACACCCTCTTCAAAAGGTGAAGGCCATCGTATGGAAAGTTCATTGTGAACATGTCGCCACTGTACACATTGCTGAAAGGTAATTTAGTATGGAAATTGAAAGAAAAGTCCTTCAATAAGTATTTTTAAAGCAAACCTGTCAAGTAATAGTGTCTTGGCACAATATGACACTCATCATTGCCCTCTTACCTCGGCATGTGATGCCTAAGCCTACGGAATAGGGTGTGTCATATCACACGTTATGTAGGATGAATCAGAAAGACCAGTGGCTTACATGACACAAGCATTGACGCAATTAGAGACTAACTATGCCCAGCTAGAAAAGGAAGCCCTGGCCATTGTGTTTGGGGTTAAGAAGTTTCATAAATACCTATATAGAAGGAACTTCACACTGATAACAGATCCCAAGCTACTGACAACTATCTTCGGACCATTCTGGCAACAGCCATACTTCAAACTATGAATTCAGATATCGCAAATCAGAAGAACACACTAATACCGACTGCCTATCAAGACTACCATAGGAGTCTTCAACTGCAGAGACGACAGTAAACTATGTCTGCTACTCAGAGAACTTGCTAATATCATAGATGCATTATTGATGTCTTCCACTGGAGGGAGTGACAAACTAGGAGGGGACCGAAAAGAATCTCATTCCGAAGCAACATGACATCATATAGTTGGCTTAGGGGCATTACAAAGTGTATCGGCCGGCCAATGCAGCCAGGCTGACAGTTGATGTCTTGTTGAATGTTTCTTGTTGAAGAGCACCGGAGCCATGATGGCTTGAGAGAGCACCGACTTCTAAACAGGCTCAGATACCCTTGAGCAGACATGAGAAATTGACTATGTTTGTGTAGGAAGGTAGGTCCCAATGATGGGGTGTTGACAAAACCTGGTTGTTCAAGCCTACGATGACTCCGGTGCAATGGGTGGCTGAAGATTTTTGAGCAGATGGTAAATTTCTTCAAAAAAGCTCTGGGAAAGAGCAGTCCAGTCAGAATACACCAATGGGAAAAACATCCTCCTCACGACTGGCCAACAACAAATCATTGAGTTGCAATCTACGACCTCAAGACTTTCTATCCTGTTGCTAAAAGTCACCCATTTTCAGCGACAGTCATATGGGGACTACTTTTCTCGCAAGCAACATTTCCGATAATCCTGTACATATGCGTGCTGTAATGGTCAACCCTGTTTGGTGTCATGATCTCAGAGCAAGCACCTCCACACGCATAACGGTAGTGCTGGTAATTGCTGTTTGGGCTCAGCCACACGTGTCTTCACTGCATGCCAGCCTCCAAAGTGTGATGAGTTGGGCCCTGGTTGTCACAATGATCTGAGCATGGGGGAGATTCTGACAGGTAGGTGAGCTGGTGTAGACTGGTCAAGTGTCAGGGGACACTGCCTGTTGTTGCAATGTGGAGATCGACTCTGATATCAAATTGGCGATCCATCATGCTTGTAAGGATGTGGTGATGGACGATGTAAAGAAGGCTTTCAAGTCGAAGATGATGGGAGGGTCCAGATGGAAACTGGTGTGGGGCTGCTCACCAATGCTAACAGTAACACCATGCAACGTCATTGTATCCTTCCTGCCTCGCTGAATGTTTCCTACTGGAGGACTTGTAAGACGATTTAAAAAACCCTTTATCTTCTGAAATTTCTTCGTTGTCACTGGTTGCAAGATGAGAAAAGCTGAGTTGGACGCATCAGCACAGTCTGTGCATTAGGATGAAATAGTGCAGAGTTCCGCTCGTCAGAGGATACACCAATGATGTGGGTCCCAGGGTGTCATGGCTGAGACCCCTTTATAATTAATTAGTATTAATAGTGTTTTTTATAAAGCTTACACACACAAGAAAGAAGTGACGTTTCCAACGTGTACAAAGGTTTTTGCAGGTTTTGCAAGATACTGGTTGCCTTACAACTGGCTTGGATTGCTGACAGTGATGTCTGTTGAAAATCTAAGAATTTTTTAGTGAAACATAACCATATTAGAAGGAATATTGCGTGTGATGCAAAAAAAAGTAGGGTTTTTAAAGGAATTATGCCTTTTGCACAATGAAAACAGCATCCCCATATTGGGTGAAAAAATAACTGAAAATTTAAACGCATGGTTATTAGTCTAGCAGAAACATCAACCTTAATGTCTTTCAATTAGACAAATGTGATTTCCATATCTTACCAAAGACTCTGGAACAAACTGTCTGCCACAATTTCTGCATGGATATCTGTCAATGTCTAGAAAAGAGAGAATAAAATATGTTTAGAGAAAGCAGATTATGTGGTTCAATAAACTAAACAAAGAAAGCATGAAATACGTGGCTATCAAATATGATTTTAAAAAAGAACTGGCCTAAATTAAAATATGAACATGTTCTTTTATCAACCAGACACTAAAACTGTTACAACAAAGAAGGCTCAGCTTGTAGTTTGGAGGTGTATCTTCTAGGTTTTGAAAACACATATATTCTGCATGAAAACATTTTAATAATGAGTACTTAAAGAGCAAGTTCACACGAAAATAAACCTTTTTTTCTTGTACTTTTTCATCATGAAAAGTATTTACCTTGTAGTTTCAGAGGCAAAACTATGAAAATATCACAAGTATCTAATTTATTTTATTCATAAAATCGGTTCATATTTTTCACATTTACCGAGAGTTCTATTTCCATAATAAACACACCATGGCTTATGCCCCTTGCAATATGATGTCATTGGTGCCAAGGAATGACGTCATCAGACTTTATTAGACAGAGGTGTGCGGTTCTATCTTCTCAGATGCGCAGCCTATTGTTTTGTTCGGCGCCGCGCTGTTCAAGATACAACGCTAAGCACAATTACTCTAAAATATTTCGTTTTACAAAATCGCGACGGAGAAAACAACAATGCATGGATAACGTACTGTAAGATTCGCGATGATGGTTGGAAGGGTTCGTTGTATCGGAGACCATATAATTATGAATTTGCGCTTCTTCGTTCATTTGTGTTGCGCATTTTGGCTCTTGCTGAGTTGCTGTCGTGTTCCGTGAGAGTTTAGATACCTGCTGGTTCTTTAAATCATAATAACAATACAAAAAATTGCACACAAAAATCATAGACGAGGCCGAAGGCTGTTTTTGTTACTATTATTAGTTACATGGTCCTGTGCTAAAACTGATTGGAAGCGAATGGTGTACGATCCTTTTATGGAAACGGGCTAAAGGGACAGCACTCTCATCAAGACCCTGACTGGGATGTTTTTGTAAACAAAGGCCGTAAAGTTGAAGTAACTCGGTCAGGTAAGTTTGCTGTTTATTCTTACCACAGTAGTATTTAAGAAATGTATTTTAGCAGTTGTAGAGTGATATTTGTACATAGTTTCACTTGATAATCATGAATATCTGCGATGTTGTCTTGTTCACATTTTCACTTCCTGCATGGTTATGTGTGTGTGTGTGAGGGGGGGGGGGGTACCTAATCTTTAAATAACCATGTATAATCATTTTGATTCAGACTGTTGAAGCAAAAAGTCACAACAATTCATCTTGTTGCAACATGTTTAATTGTTTTTATTTCGGCTTTATAAATTTTTAATTTTAAAAAGATATCTGGTTTTGCTGGTTTGTAGCCAACAAAATATCCCGTCAATATCCCAAATCATCGCCCACCCACCAAACAATATAAATTGACGTCCAAAAGAAACTTTACCAGAGTTTGAAATCACTCTTGCTCAAAAACAACAAAACATACATGCATGAAGTAAAGTGTATTGAGAAGATCAATATATCAACATAATCAACACTGAAAATGACAATCATACTGCGACCGAGAATGACGTCAGAGCCCCCGGAAGTTGGGTGTGGTACAAAACTCGAGCTTTCAGAATCATGGACAATAGGCAGAGTACATAAACAATCGCTCACGTTCAATAACAAGTCATTAGTAGCGTGTGTGACCACCAAATGCCTCTATAAACGCAAAAACTCTTCGACGCACAGAAAAAGTCAGTCATCTGATGAGGTCATGTGGGATTTGACGCCATTCTTCTTGGAGGGCCAAGATCAGTTCTTGCCTGTTGGCTGGAGAGTGTGGTCGTTGTCGAACACGACGATCCATCAAGTCCCAGAGGTGTTCTATGGGGGACATGTCGAGTGAGCGTGCAGGCCACGGCAGGCCGTTGACATTGTTGGCTGCAAGGAAGTTAGTGACAATTCTGGCTGTAAGGGCTCTAGCATTGTCATGCTGATAAATGACACCACGTGGCTGCTGTAGGACAACTGGACGAAGAATGTTATCCATGTAATGCTGAGCTGTCAAGTTTCCGTCAACGATGACCAGTGGTGTACTCTCATGCCCACAGATCCCTCCCCACACCAAGACACTCCCTCCACCATATGGTACGACCTCCTGCACGCAACACATCACCGTTCGTTCACCCCTTTGGCGGTAAACACGTTGTCTTCCATCAGCCCTAAACATACAGAATCGACTTTCATCAGTGAAGACAACCCTCTGCCAGTCACGTACAGTCCGGGCCCATCTCAATCGCAGACAACAATGTTGCGCTGTCAATAGCTGTCCTCTGTATGGTCTCCTTGCCAATGACTGTTGACTAACCCTGTGACCTAAGGCATTTGTCGCCGATGACGTCACTGTCAGGAAGCGATTTTGGAGGTGCAAGGTACGCAAGTACCGGTCATCATGGGGCGTGGTCACCCTGGGTCTGCCTGTTCTTGGCCTGTCAGCGGTCAGCCCTGTCTGTCTGTAACGTTGCATCAAGTTGGTAACGGCAACATGGGAGCAACCGAAGGTTCGTGCAATATGGGAGTGAGTGGCTCCCATCTGTACCATATCCAAGGCTCGTTCATATTGTTCGACTGTGAGTCGTGGCATTTCTTTTGTGTTTTTTTATCACTGTGGATGTCTGACTTGCCGTTGCAATCGTTTTTTACCCTTACCCGCACGTGCATTTGCAGTTGTCCATGGTGCACGTATTTTTCACTTTTTTCGCGTGTTATCTCTGCATACACTATTGTTGTATTTAGGTTATGTGTTTTAGATAGACTTCATCGGAAAAAAAATTATACTTTGTCTGAAATTTATATTTTCAGTTGGTAAAGTTTCTTTTGGACGTCAGTTTATTCAAATTGCATGTTCAATGCAATTTACACACATACACAATTTATAGTACATTGATACATGTAAAAATCAAGTTACCATTTATTTATTTTGTGATAGTGAGATATAGATGACAAAAGTGTTAATGTTTCTATGTTGTATCTTTCAAATATGAAGTTTCGAGCCAAGTCATGCCAGACACTGATGCCCAGAAAGTACAGGTCCCAAGTCCATCATAGTGTACAGTAGCTATCCAATGTGCTTCACAGTATGAGGTAGAAAATAATATTGAGACAATAAATAAGCACACAATGTAAATACTATATGCAAATAATTTCTGTTTTGAACAAATTTGTATATCTATTATATTCTATATTGTTGTCTTTTTTTGTAAAAGTGTAGTGTGGATGACAAATAAAAGTATACTGTGAATGACATATATAAGTTTAGATCTGATACAATTTGTACACAGTTAACTGATGATATTTGTATTCAGGCACCCAGTGACATGCCTGTCACTGCTGAAGATTATTACCACCTTCTTTTACAATTATTTAGTCAGTGTAAATATTATTTTGACAAATTTATGTAACATTTTTAAAAATATTTTTCAGGTCCACAATGATGATATGGAAGAGTATAAAAGCCTTTCCATATTCATATGAAATCTCTGTAAAAAAACAGAGTCGATTGTATGATTCTGACTAAATCATGAACATGTGTTAATGAATCGGTATCAAATACTGATAATACCAGGTGTTCGCGAAAGGTGAGAGTATCAGGTGTCAGAAGAAATTCCTGGTGTTGAGATCCATTTTCATTGTGTGCAAATTGTGTGTATTTTCATGCAGAGTTACAAGACTTAGAGTATTAGAGTGTCTTGTGAGGTACAGTGCTTCAGTCAACAAGAGAACTGTACTTTTGAAATAGTCAACCACTGCACTAACACTAAGCATTTAGCCAGTGCTTGTGATATTTTTTCAGTCTTTTCCCCCTCCTTTGCCCTTGCCAACAACTCCCTCATCCAGCATCAGCCATCCTGTATTACAGAAACTTATCAAATGAAACAGCAAAGGCTGATTGTTGTCAGAGACCAAAAAACAAGATTTCAATGAAAAAGGTTTATTTTAGTGAGCATAGAAAAAAACAGTACATACATCAGATGGAAATCATTCACGAATCACCTCAACAACACAAGATGGAATAACTTTTCTCTGATTCTTCAACTATTTCTGCAAATCCCAAAAGTGAACCTCTTGTTTATGAGGTATAGAAAGATTCTGAAATGAAAGAGTGTCTTTTATTACTCACACTATACAAAACATTACAAAAAATATCATACCATTTAAATAAATATTTTTGTCATTCAATCTGGAGGGATGCCTATATAAGAAGTAACTTATATTGATGATATATGCATACTTTTTATTACATGTTAATAATTCAATAAATACAAAAACAGTTTATAGTTCTATCGTGTTGACATGATGTGTTTATTACTGTAGGTTTGAATACTTCTTGAAATATTGTGGGCATGTTTCAATATCACTGATGTAAGTTAATAACCTTACAAGTTACATATGCTTTCACAACTTGCTGGCAAATAAACATTTGTGGTACTGGAGATTTTTTTTACTAGTCAGATTTGTTTGTTGTGCATGATAGATCTTAAAATGCATGATAAAATAAATTGATGAAAGTAAATCATATTATATGTTTTCTGAACTTTATTTCAAGTGTTCATACATAAAAGGGTGGTGGGGTAGCCTTGTGGTGAAAGTGTTTGATCGTCACACTGAAGACCCAAGTTTGATTCCCAACACGGGCACAATATGTGAAGCCCATTCCTGGTGTCCCCAAGTTGTGATATTCCTGGAATATTGCTAAAAGTGGGTTAAAATCCTACTCACTCACTCATTTAAAAAAATGATTGCATATTTCATAAGTCTGAACTTATTGAAGATGCAAAACCATTTTAATCTGAAACTGTTCCAGATGATTGCTGAAGGAAACAACACCAAAGAATTGTAATTATGATTTACCCATTCCTTGATTGTGGGGTTCTAAGGTCATTCCTTTGGGACATATACATCTGTTTCCACCTTTCCTATTACAGTATTTAATATATTGTATCTCTTAATTGACGTAATTGATCCTAATCACCACAATGGTTTATTTATGTCTAAGTACATATATAACAAAGTTATACTGTACACAGACTGTATTTTGTTATGAATTGAATTTTTAACACATGATATAAGGTATGTTATCATTTAGAACACACTGAACACAGGTTATGTGGTTGATCTGCATGTGATTATTTCCAGTCAGTTAGGACAGAGTTGTAGGGGGTGGTTGTTAGAGACGTTTTGCTCAAAATGTCAGGTTGGGAGGTCCAAATTTCCAAACAAAGATTTACAATTTCAAATATTTTTTTAATATTCAACAAGTTTTACTTATAGTTTCTAAGATAATTTATATATATCGATGGTGACAGTAAATGAGCATTTTGTAAACATTTTACATTTATCTGGTCCAATAATTAATCATATATTAAATATTTCTTCTTTTTTATAGTTTGTTAACGTTTATTTTTTTAAATCTGGCCTCATAATAGATGATAAATAGTTTCCCTGCAAAGTTGCAATGCATTTTCTATGAATGGTTGTCAGAACAAACCAATAACCAATTATCTATTAAATAGAATAAGATATAGGCCTACTGCAGTAACTTGTTTCAAACACTAAACACATCCATAGAGTGATCTTTCTTTTCACTTTCAAATGGGGACGGTTTTGTTTGGCGGGTGCTGGTGCTATTGTGAAGTACGACATCCAGTTACTTATCAACAAATATGGCAGTTAATTTGAATTCGGATGGGGAAAAAATCAAAGAGAATTTTTTTTTCCAGTACGTTTCCACTTGGCAACCGACTTTAGAAACGCACTGGGACGTACCCCATATTCATGTTACTCTACGCATATGGTCTCGTAATCAGCTGGTAAACCTAATGTGTAATCTTGTTGAGACAATGTTTGGCGACAGATCGTATTTGTTTCTTGATATTGCCAAGTAGCATTGTTCTGTAGCCTATAGGTGGTGGGAATAGTTATACCTAATACAGACAAACTCAGATTGACGACAATGCCGATACGGCAATAGGGTCGTAACAGGGTGGGACAGAATGAATAGGCCTGCTGACGAAGCATTCAGGTCACCAGGCGTGACAAAAATCTCTTAGAATATTACCTTTCCGCTTCTGAAAACGTAATAATGAGCATATAGGTAATTTAGGTATACACACATCAAAGTGATATTCTTACCTCGCTGTCACTGGTAGGCCTAATTGTGTAGAGGTCAGGTGACACATCAGGTGACGGGGGTCTTCTCTTGTTTCCAGCTTGCTCGTTTTGGTTGAAAAGCGTATGGTTTTGCGATTTCTTGAAGGGTCAAAGGAACTTCTTCGGAGCAGGCAATGTATCTGATGCCATGTTGTCTCACAATAAACTGGTATTTGATATCTTTTGCTTTGTGACAAGACAGGGACCCAGTTAAATTGGCACCAATTACGTCATACCAGGCCTGTTTAGCCCGGAAAACGAAGGCCTCATAACCGCACGACATTTTCACACTTATTGTGAGCTTCCTAATTTCACTGTGAGAAAAATGAGTGTATATTTTCAAACACTGATACTAACTAATTCTAAAATTGTGTTTTGTTTAAAATAAGAAAGAAAGTGATTTTTGCGTGTATACTTCCCCTTTAAGATTTGTATGTCACTTAAGAATTGAATTTCACTTTGTGTGAGTTCATTGGAGTATGACCCTCCAGCTTGTATAACATATGGCGCCAAAGTTACGTGTGTGATCGAAGATAGGTCCATTGAATAAATTTGCTACCCATGAAACCGTTTCAACAATTTTGATTGAATCTACTTGTACTTATTCTTGGATGGTAGTACGTTAGTATAATCTTGTTAATCATTAAGAAATAATAATGATGTCAGACATTGAGCAATGTTAAGTTTGAGAATTGTTAGGGCTGTTTAGAGATCTTTCACATTTTGTCCTTTAAAAATGTTGGAGCACCTTTACAGTACCACAACTTCTTGTGAGGACGATCTCTGCCATCTAGATGACATGTCACAAAGACAAGCATCCAGTTTTTGTGAGAATCCATCGGATGCAAACTCGCGACGTTTTGATTGTTAGCCCGACAGCTTACCGAGCTACGTCCACACTGTGAAACAAAGTACAAATTTTACCTTGTCATGCCTATACCATTACGTAACTGAATGAAAAGGGTTGAATAGGTGGCGGACACATACGAAAGTTACGGGTAGGTATTGTGTATCGTGACTTTAGTCAACGGACACTTACGAGTGATCCTGATGCCATTTGCCACACTCGTCCCATTCCATAATCTACAAGATACAGAGTGATGAGGAATGAGCCGATATGTTGAGAACTGAAAGCGGCTCTTGGCATCAGACGTCGAACTCCCCAGTACGCATGAATGAGATGGAATTTAATCATTCGTCAGGTAATTTTTGTGACAGAAAAGTGTGGTAGGGAACACTGTAAGGAAAATGTAGATAATGTAAGGAACGAGGGAGGCATAAGCATGGTTAGTGACGACACAAGGGTGAGTTCGCTTTTGAATCAGTCCTGAATAAATGTAGCATGTGAAAGTGGCTTGTGTGAATGTTCCAGGACAGTTTCCAGTAGCCAAAATATTCTACCCTAAATCATTTCATTTTTCTTTCCCGGACAATTTTGTGTGCAGAATATTAGGAGCAGTTATAGAATCAATAATAGCCACTAAGCGGGTACCTAACCCTAATATATAAAGATCGTAAAGGGGATCTAAGGGCTAAGGATAGAGTTGGGGTAATCTAATAGCCACCAAAAAAGGTACCTAATCCTAATGATTGTAAAGGGGTGATTGATCGTAAAGGGGATTCAAGGGCTAAGGATAGAGTTTGGAGTTATCTAATAGCCACTAAACAGGTACCTAATCCTAATGATTGTAAAGGGGCTAAGAATAGAGTTCTGGGTAACCTACCCCAACACCGGCGACATTTGGATGTGTTCAGCGCCAACATAATATTACCTAATAAACTGCATTCAAAATTCCTCATTATAAGGACATGTTTTAAGAATACAGAAACAGCATGGATCTTATCAGGATTTTCAGAGTCTAGCAGATTTATCATTAACTGACGGTCTTTAAAAATACCTTGCAACATGGGCAGAAATTATTTTTTCCATTATCATCAAGTACCTTTAACATTTTGTAACCCTGATATGGGTATCTATCAGGCATCATTCTAAGTAATTTAATCCAATACTTAATTACCCTTAATTGGCTGGCTACAAAAATATTAATATGGCCTGTTTCACCAAGGATTGCCTTGTTTGAGGCAAACTTACCAACACCTAGAAAACATTTGAAATATGAAGTGTGAACTTCTTCAATTGCAGCGTAATAATTAGCACCCATATTTCAGAACCATACAAAAGTATAGGCATAATTTTGCCTTCAAAAGTAGTACATGCTGTGAAAAAAGACACACAACTATTTTTCCTGAATAAATTGTAAAGAGGCCTAATGGCTCTCGACGCTGAACAGCTAATTGCTTACATGCCATAGACCATGACAATCTAGAGAAGAACATAAGACCTAACTATTTATAGTAAGTAACTACACTCAAGGCAGACGAACCAAGAAACCACTTTTCATGCTTTGCAACAATACCACCTTTTCTAAAAACTACAACATTGGTTTTATTCAGATTTACTTCAAGGCTCCATTTTGAACAGTAACTCTGAAACACATTTAACAGTGTTTGCAAGCCGTTTACAGAAAAGGAAAGAATTACAACATCATCAGCAAAGAGAAGGAGCATAATGTCCATTATTTCTTGCTTTACAACATCCTCTGGTGTACGACAAGGTTGTGTTTTAAGTGTACGTTCAATGTTGATCTTTATACATGCGCTGACTGATGCATACATGTTTTACCATGACATCATCCCTTAGTGACTAGTAAATACATCATTTTTTACCTATTAACAGTCAAAAGCTTTTTTAAAGTAAATAAATACACAATAAAAACGACTTCTGGTTTTGCACAAATATTTAGAACAAAGAGCTTGTGAAACAAACATGTTATCAACAGTAGATTAGTTTGGTCAGAACCCTGCTTGAGACTCGGACAGTAAATCATTTACTTCCATCCATATTCTCAAACGTTTTTCTATGATTGACGTGAAGATTTTTCCCATAACATTTAGTAGTGAAATGCCTTAATTACTTGGTTCACCAACTGACCAAGATTTATATATAATGAAATAATAATACTTATATTCCAATATTCTGGAAACACACCCATGTCTAAAATCTTATTGAACAATAGCTTCAAGTATGGAGCAAAGAGATTTGATGGTAGTTTAAAGAATTCAGGGGGTATCCCATCTTCATCACCTGCGGACTTGCCCGTATTAAGGTTATTGATAGCGTCCGTGACCTAGCTCTCTTTCAATGATCTCACCTGACAGGAGCTCTAATTTTTTAGAAAATGTAAAAAAAATAAATCAGATTTCCATTTTATTTTTTTTCGCTGATAGCCACATAGTCAGTAATTGTATTTGTTATCATCTCCTTTTGATAAAAAAACATATGAATTTACTGTTGTAAACTGGTAAAGAGATACATAATCAATCTTTGTTAATCTCAAAGTCGAACATGAATAGCCTCCCTTGACAATTGTCCGTGTTGTAAGTGGTAGAATTTTTAATGTTACAAGAGGCTCTATCATCACAAATGGTGGTCTTTTGAGCACAGAACATGTTCATAAAGTATGCCAGAGGCATTCTGCATTTAAAAAAATGCATCTGGCTTTTCTTTACTTTTTTTCATCCTCCAACCCTGGACTTAGGACTGAAAAATCTGTAATCCTAAAATAAAAAAAAGCCTGGCCTAAAGTAAATCAGCCAGTCAATTGGAGATATATAACTTCTCAGAGCACGTCGCTGTATGGCCTTTTTCACTGTCTTCCAAAACTGTTTACAATCACTGTGTTTAGCAGCAGTATTGATTTCTTCATTTAAATGTAGGTCATAGTTAAGTTTCTTTTGTTCCAACATTTCTTAAAACCATCTTTGGCTGATATGTACTGCTTTAAGTTTGAATCACACTTACAACTTCTAAATTTATTCAAAAGTCTGTATTTCTCAGACTTCAAAAACTCTCACTCCTTGGAGGCTGATATCTTTGTCTACCTGTAGATCCTACAGGAACAGCACCAGCTGACTTTGCACAGTAGAGTATGATATCTCTGAGCATTTACCGGTACATTTTGATCTACCAATAATATATATTCTTCAAATATCTTTGCTGAGATACTTAACATAAGATGAAAACTGTTCTGAAGATAATTTATACTTAGGAACATAGGATAAATGAACAGAAGCAGTACTTTCCTTGTATACTCCACCAGTAACAAAATCCTTGAAACTGCACACTAAAGGTAAGTGATCAGACTTGGTGCATGGTGAAACGGACATTTATCATCCAAAACTGGCTCCCACAGGAAATATTGCTTGGATTAGATCAAGCGATATCTACACTGTAGATATCACTGCAATGAAATTACATCACAATGCTTTGCAGACCATTGTGACGTCACTGTTAAGATATGACGTCACAATCAAATGACATCACTAATGGCTCTGCTACTGAAGCTGTTAGCAGTACTTTTTACACTGAAGACACTGCTAATTACTGTCTACTAATTGAAAAAGTTGGAAGAATGATGTTGGATGATAAACAAAATCTCACCCTCATGTCTTTTGATATCAAATATATCAAAACTCATTGATAAAAGTGGCAAAAATCCTCGGCAAGCCTCGGACTTTTTCCACTTTTATCAACTCGTGTTGATATATTTGATATCAAAAGACACTCGGGTACGATTCTCTAATCGTAATCTAATTGTAATCTTTGAAACAGTCTACGTATGAACTGATAACGACCACATCCATCAATTTGGTTTTGACATCAAAAACACTGACAATTTCATTGGGATTCTTTACTGGTAAATATAAATCACGGAAAATTCTCAATGAATGTGTACTTCGACATAAATGTCATATGTCTATCACCGTTAGGATATATACTTTCCAATGATATGAACTATTGGGACATTTAGATTTCAAACAAGGGCGCTTACTCTACTTTACTTGCCACATTCGGGTGCTTCCATATTACAATTATGTAGAAAAATAGGAAACTTACAATGCCATCACTTTTATGGATGGCTAAAGTGTTGTCGGAAATGCTACAAAAATGCTTTTTTGCCTTCATTTCATACATACGAGTCATAGGGCTATGAAAATAGCACATATGAAAGTAATGCAAATTGACCTAATCTAGCCTATCCTAAATGACATTGTGATTACCCTTACAATGAACTTTTACAGGTAAAATTATGATAAACTTAGAAAATATTTGTGTGTTGTCATGCATGTATGAGTGAGTGAGTGAGTGAGTTGGGTTTAACACCACTTTTAATAGTATTCCAGTTAAATCGCAACGTGTCAGCTTAATGTGGGAGGAAAGCCCGAAGTGATGCAGGTCTCAGATGTTTACCACTTTGGTGAAACCCACGAGCACGGGTATGTTGCTGACAAACCTAGAAACATAATCGGGGCGAACCGGGATTCGAACCCACAATCATAGGTTTCGGGCGTGCACAAGGGACGCAACTCTGCACAGCGAATCGCGGCGCCTTAGACGACTGGGCCACCCGTGCCCCCCATGCATGTATGAAATGGCCTATAACCTGAGGTAATTACCAGACACCTGTCCCGAGGTGATGACCTCACACCATGCCGTGCATTCTCACAGGTGCAAATTTCAACCTAGTTGGGGGTGGTCTCAAAATTTTGCTGTTATTGTACTTAATTGCGTGTGCGTTGATGGGGTAGCAATTTAGGATATGTACTGCATTATATTTGCTTGGATAAATGATGGAATAGTTAAAAGCTATGAAACAGGATGTGTACTGGAAGGTTGCAGTTTTAGAATCAAGAAGTATTTGTTTTTCTATAGATGAGGTAGCATCTATTTCCGCTGATGACGTATATGAATGAGTACTATTGTAAGAGTGAATATTATCCTACAATATTTTTTATCCCGGGGATGAAATTCTCTTCTGTCAGGATGATTCTCCCCAGTGAATTTGAACCCATGCCAGTGTGTTTAATCCTCTGGAGTAAAACTTCCCTCGGGATAATATTTAGGTTGGATATAATCCTTGCTTACACTATCACCCAAATGTATGATAACTGGTTCACCAAGGCTGATAGCTAGCAAAGACTGCATTGATCCTCCTTTTGACAAGTGTGAATTTGAATGTTGTGTTGTGTCTTGCCAAGAACCCTGTCCAGGTAGCTGGGATAGGCTCAACAGGGTTGAGCTCACAATGTCTGGTGTACGTAAGACAACGTGACCGTGTTGTGCCGCTAGCACATATGTCTTGTACTTTACTAGTTTCTTACTCGGCCAAATTTTCTCAATGAACTTCTGTTTCAGATGGTCTGATGTCGACACTGTCATATAATTCCTGTATGGTCGCCTTCAGACTACTCATGGTTCGCGCTGCTGTATCTGGTTCCCGGACATTGTATTAACTGGAGTTATCCATGACTATGACACTGAGTTTTTTAAAATGGGCAATAGCTGATGTTCCAACCAGTCTATGAACATATCTCCTCTTATAACTTCCTTATGGAAATCACCAGTTTTCTTTTTCGCCTCGAAAACTAGCACACATCAATCACCAGCCCCAGATCATGGGTTGCTGCGTGAAAAACAATGACATGATTACCTTTACCTCATGGGTGCTTTTTGTCCATCTGCCGATAGCCACATGTAGTCAGTGGAATGATTCATCAAGGTAAGTATTCTGGAAGCCCTGACTGTGATAGTTATGAATGATGCAGAGATAATGTGACATCATAGAAGGGATGGAATATTTCCCCTTGAAAAGTGCTCGGTCCTCTGGGGTAGCTTCTGCTCAAAAAGCTTGAACACTATACACCTATTGTCACCCTGTATCAAATATGGCTATGGCTATGCAAGTGTAATTTAACATGCATCATGGGAGCAGTGTTGACAAAACAAGCGCATCATCATTTTGTTTTTTTAGAAGATGTGCATCTAGAAATTTCTCAATGTGATTTTTTTGGTGTTGATTAGATGTTTTCGGAAGAATACATATTTCTATAGTCCGTTTTAGACTGCCATCATTGGACTAAATTTATCCGAAGTTATACTGTTTTCGTTTGAATTTTTCTCCTGTAAAATTGTCGATAGGAGTCCTTGAGACTGAAATACTTCAAACCACTGTAATGGGAGTTATTCAATATTTTAAACGCAACAGTCTGCAAAAAATTATATCCTTTTTTAACAGGCAAAAAGCATTTTTCTAGCATTTCCGAAAGTACTTTGGGCGGTGCATTGATCGTTTGGATTTGTTGACTTACTGTTGGACTATCAACCCGAGTTGCATATTATACAATTTGGTTGCACTGTGGGAAGAAATAAGAAAGCTGAAACACTTTTGATGGCAGCTGATGGCACCATGAGGGTTAAAGGGGCACTGATCTAATGCAATTCCCCGGACTGGTTGTTGCCTTTGTTATTGTTATTTTCCCCTTGAGTACCCGGATGATATGCAACGCAACTGAGCGTGACCAGAGACTGGGCTACTGTCTGCAAGGACAGCTAAATAAACTTGGAGGCTGGAGGCAATATTTGCTTTACGAATTTTTGCATAAACACTGATACTTGTGTATTTGTCGTCATTCACTTGATGCTCAGTTAATGAATTTATTACAGGTACAATTAGTGGTAGCACCACTTAGATTACCTGACAAAGGTTCCCATTTGGCATTTATTTTGTCTGGGGTAATTATTCAATCTAAATCCAAGTTTGAAGTGAGGTGAAATGTGTCTTATGTAATATGCACGTGGCAGACCAGCAAGAGGTGAATGATCAGTTGATTTACTTTTTTTTGTAAATAAACGGATCGTTCCTTGTCATCAAAGGATTAACAGAAAATATGTTGATTGATTAATCACTGTCATCTTGCACAGTGGATATGTCAAAAGTGAGTTTTTACATGTCTAGGTTTACTAAAACAAAGGGAATACACTCATATCATGGCGTGAAGTGCCGATGTAAAAACAACATACTTTGTTCAAAGGGTTAACTGATAATACGTTGATTGATTGATCATTGTTATCTAACACTCAATGGATTTTTTGGGAACCGTGGACGTTATGAAAATAGTTGTCATGTGTGCTTTCTCAGCCGACCTTTGAGACTTGACACCTATGTGAAACACCTGAAACAATCCAAGTGATCAATTGAGAAACGAACACGGGTTATAATATCCCGATATAGATATAGATCTTTTAAAATATTTGATTGTTACAGAGACACGTGACATTGAATAAGTTTCTTTGTACAGCTGCAGACGAATGGGATATTGTTCCTTTGTGTGGATATTCACGGATACATTCCTCGAACAAGGAAGCTCCTAAAATTTATACACATAAATTTGGTAGGTTGTAATTATGGTATTTGCATTTTGATTTCCTTCATTTGAACCATTTCGTTCTTGTTTCTCTACGTCTTGGTTGGGAAATTCTTCAATGCGCGATAGAAATTGTTTTCACAAGTCTTTTCCTTTGTAAGCATGTATATATTACCGTCAATTTGTAAAATGTGATTCTCTCAGGCAATTTATAAAATGTGTAAATATTTCAGGCATATTGACTAAAAAATCTGTCCAGATTGATTAAGATGATCAAAAGGGCCTACAAACATCACAACAGATTATTATGTAGGATTAGAAGCCTAACAACATAGACATGTACTTTTCAACGTAACATTTTCAGTCTCCCTGTGATGACATTAAACATCAAAATGTTTGGAATTCGTTATCATAATAAATGGAAATGTTTTTCAGTCACTTTGTAAAATAACTGAATATTTAGACTTTTAATAAATTTGAAAATGTTACACATTTTGACAGTAAAAAAATAAACACACTTTAAAAAAAAGCAATGCTCAGGTGAAATATTTACTTTGTGTTTCAAGTCAAAATAGTGTAAACGAAAATCGCAAAATTACCAAGCAAGTGACATATCAAAACTTCGTCACCAGTACCGGTGTTACCCACAAATATACCTATATTTCCTTATTATCTCGAAAACTGTATTTCATTTTGTTGATCAATGTGACCATACGCCCTTATTACTACCAATAAAAGTGACTGATGCGCTTACGAATTGCGCAGCAGAGGTCGCGAACTAGTTTAGATTTCTGCTATACATCCAGGTACTCACTGGGAAAAAACAATAACAACGGCAACAACCAGTCCCGGGGAATTGCGTTAGATCAGTGCCCCTTTAATATTAACCATCAAAGCTGTCTGTCCATATCAATGATTTGAATAGTTTCTGTCAATCAGCATCATAAAACAGAAAGACAATCTACATTATAGTTTCGTCTCTAGCACCCTGCTAAATCAAGTACGGTTATATACTTTGATGAATGACTATTTCTGAAGATGTCCTTATGATCATATATGTTTAGCCTTTTTGTTTACATTGATGTCCTGGCAACGCGTCCATGGTCATGACAAATCAACATTATTCGGATATTCCATATATAATTGCAAAAGAGCCCGCAATCTAATTTACATATATATCTATTTGTCATAAGTGTACCGTGATGTCAAAGCCGTTACGTGAACTAGACTCGGTTGAATATGTAATGCTTACCTTGGAATGCAGACGCCATGTCGAACAAGTTGTGAAAGAAAGAGCTTCAGACAGCACCTTATCAAAACGGCAACAAGCAAAAACGGTACTTTAGCGGAGCCGTTTCGTGACAGATATGGCGTCAATTGTGCACTTTGTGATATAAGCATGAAACGTGTCACAATTGTAGATAATGATATTCCAAATATTTTTAGATATGGAGGCCACCCTAAAACATCCAATATTGCCCCCAATATTGTGTATCTCATTTAGGCATGGCAAAAAACCTCAATATATCATGGAAAATGAACTTTTTGGAATGTATTTACCCAACAGTACATGTTAAGTAAATACCAATATTTTAGTAGACTATTTGTTTTGATTAAGGTAATCTTAGTGTGAAAAAAAGTTAAAGAATATGCATTTAGGCGAACCTTTAGACACATCATTGAAGCCAATCAACTATACCAATATTGTATACTCATATGGTAAATAACAACATATTTAAAGAACAAAATATGTATCGATTGAAATATGCTTGTACATGGTTAATGTTTTGGTTGGCTACTGACAATAACATTTGTAAATTGGTGGACTAATCAAATGTGGCATGACTTAGAAGCTTGTGGTAGTGTAGTCCAGAAAGGCTCTTTGCCATATGCTACTGATGTTACCCATAGGCGAGAATATGTTCCTGTACTTAAAACTCATGTTTTTGTTTCGCAAATTCATAAATGTATTTCTTTCAAGTATCATGACACAAAATTTAACTCATTTTAACTTAATTCAACAGTTTACACAGTGTCGTCTGTTTCGCGATTTAAGTACAGAGTCAACAGACGCAGAGCTCAGAAAACATACTGGAGATGTACAGATGCCAACTGCCCATCGTATCTGGTGACACAAAACAACGTGCTGAATGCGGTCGGTCAATGTCACAACCACCCTAGCAGTCCCTTTTTTGACTGAAGTTGATGCGTTCAAGTCAAAGCTCCATCATCGTGCAATGACTGACAGCAACATGCCTATCCCCCAGATCTATCGAGAAGAAGTCAGCAACTTGAGAAAGAACCCAACAGCTGCTCCTGACGCCCTTCTCCAACACATCCCTTTCTTTGACTCCACGAGAACCAGCATGTATCGACAGAGACATAAGACCCTTCCTAGGCTTCCACAGACACTTGCAGACATCTGGAGAATGAGTGGGCCACGACTGAAGCTGGAGATGACTTTCTGCACCGTCTAGATGCTGGAAACATTTTTCTGTTCTTCACAAGCCAGAATCTGGAGCTTCTCTGTGCAGCAGATGTCATCTTTGCAGATGGTACATTTTCGTCTTCACCTCGACTTTTTGACCAAATCTACTCGATCCATGCTGAATTCCGAGGACACATGCTACCCTTGATATATGGATTCTTCCCAAACAGAACAGAAGCGACCTACACAAGTGTGTTTGACTACCTGAAACAGACTGCAGAGACTCGAGGACTTCAACTTTCTCCTGATGTGTTCCAGTTGGACTTTGAACGTGCGTCTTACACTGCAGCTGGTGTTGTGTTTCCAAATGCTCAGCTTCGTGGGTGCTTCTTTCACTACACCCAGAGCATCTGGCGTTGCACACAGAAACTAGGCCTTGGGACAGACTACAAGTCAGACGACAGTGTGAAAAAACTAGTGCGACGAGCTGCTGCTTTACCTTTAGTGCCACTTGACAAAGTTGAAGATGTCTGGATTGATGCCATTGCAGAGGCACAACAAGATGACTGGGCTACACAGCTGATGGACTACGTCACTACCTCCTGGATAGAAGGTGCATGGAACCTGCCAACTTGGAATCATTTCGAGAATGATTGACATAGAAGCAACAATAATTTGGAAGGTTGGCACAACAGACTGCACAGGTATGCCATGAAGAAACATCCGAATGTGTTTGAGGTTGTGCGATTGCTGCAAAAAGAACAATCAGTCACTGAAGTAAAAATTCAGCAGATCCAAGGACAGCAGAGAGATCCAATCCGTAGACGTCGCTACCGCATCATCGATGCTCGGATTCGATCTTTGAAGGCCGATCTCTTTGCCGATAGACATACCGAGTTAAACTACACAGACCATGTGTCAGAGCTGCTGCATTTTGGCTAATTTGGCTAAATATTCAAATGGATGGACTTTATGAATGGACTTTATGAATGGACTTTATGAATGATCCATTTCTTAAATTTTACTTTTTTGTGTGATATTGTATGAAAATATGTTGGCCATATGATATATATGCATGTTGTTATATTGACTGAATAAATTAATATAATGTGTACAACATATCTCGCACTATGTTGTTAATTGCTTTGTTAATCTCGGGAACACATGTGTGACATCATCTCCATTTCCTGGACTGTCGACACATATTTTGACTGATTATTTTGCTATTGTCGACAGTCCGGGCATGATCCGTTTCTCGTGTGTTGTAGACTGTCGAATGGGACTCATGTGTGTGCGCAGGGTACACATATCTATTGCAAGTGGAGGCACGGGTGGCCCAGTCGTCTAAGGCGCCGCGATTCGCTGTGCAGAGTTGCGTCCCTTCGGACACGCCAGAAACCTATGATATTGTGGGTTCGTATCCCGATTCGCCCCGATTATGTTTCTAGGTTTGTCAGCACCATACCCGTGCTGGTGGGTTTCACCGAAGTGGTAAACGTCTGAGACCTGCATCACTTCGGGCTTTCCTCCCACATTAAGCTGACACGCCGCGATATAACTGTAATACTGTTAAAAGCGGCGTTAAACCCAACTCACTCACTCACTCTATTGCAAGTTTTAGTACTCATACGCTTTCTCTTTTTGTGTTGATATGAAATTTCTATTTTCGTACATGATATGATTTCATTTTTATCTTTGGCTGTTCTGTTTATATTTTTTCGAGTAGCTGTCTGTCCCTCATAAATTGATATAGTTCTGCCTCGCTGTTGCATTTCTTAACTACAGGAGATCTACAACATATAGCGGATCTAACTGCAATTCTTGTTTTAACCAAGCCCGGGTTTGACTTTCCAGGAACTGGATTCAGGTTGATTGCAAGATAGGCATACCTCGTCATAGTGATTGTTGTGCATTGTGAAAGTTTTGTTTGTTTATAAGTTGTTTAACGCCGCACTGAGCAATATTCCAGCTATATGACGGCGGTCTGTAAATAATCGAGTCTGGACCAGACAATCCAGTGATTGACATCATGAGCATCGATTCACGCAATTGGGATACGATGACATGCATCAACCAAGTCAGCGAGCCTGAGCACCCGATCCCGGTTGACGTGTAGCGACCAGAACTGGGATACGACTGAAGCGACCAGAACTGGGATAAACAGTCCATAATTTCGCAAAACCCCATTTACTGCGGTAATGCTTTCGGTTAGCTCTTAAACACATGGCGATATATATGCGGAATATGATTTAGTTTATATTTTTTTTTTTGGGGGGGGGGGGGCGTACTGAATATGATCTTCTGTATATTTCCATGTCCCATTCCAAATAAATAACGCACATTAAATTCTTCACTATAAATTGGAAACATCTTCAGTTATTATTATTATTTTGTTATTTTGTACTTGACAAATATTCACACGCCTTTCTGTGCGGCAATTCACATTTATGCACAAATGTCAGTGTCTGTGCGATATTTCTTTCAACAAATTATGTTATAATTAGATCAATAATTGAAATCAAGGATGTGTTTCTACATCACATTGCGGTCACAATAGTATATAGAATGTAATGGAATCGTCCATATTTCAAAAGTAAAAGCGGTAACTCGAGGGGTTTCTGAAATATTTCGGATTGTGGCCGTTAAATAAAAGAGCCTCGACACATCATGCATTCCATTTAGATTTTGTTTGTAACTGTAAACAATTTTCCGTATTCTGTTGTTTGTGGCCCAATTTAACGTGCGGTCTCCTCCAATCCCACAATGTGAATAGAAATGCAAATGTAACTGTGCTGAAGGGAATCCTTGTAATTCACACTTGAGTACATGTGAGAAATCATATTTATATAATTTCAAAACAATTATTTCACTTGCCTCTGCATTTAGACAAGCTCTTTCCACTTCTTTTAATTAGTTCGATGGGTTAATTGTATATGGTTTGCCAGAAGATTGAGGCGAAAATTACACAAGATGAAAGTGTTTTATAATTCTTCTTTACAAAGTTACGGGGAAGTAAGTACACAGGTACATCGGACATAAAATATACATTACTCAGAATGAAACGCGGGGTGTTGTAGATCAGACATGTTATATACATCATTATAAATGAAAGACGCGGGGGAGTTTGTATATCGGACATAAACTATACATCACTCAGAACGATAGATAACGATGGAGGGTGGTAACCTCAAATATCACATTTACATGATGCAGGTAATGCAAGCTCAGAAGTTTGGTATGCACATTTATGATAAATGTATAAATATAAATGTATAACTAACAGATATAAGCGGTAAGACGGATATGACTCCTCATGCATGCATGCACCGGTAAACCAGACCTAACAGAAAGGAGTATATAGTTACTCCATAGTGTTCCTCCATAGGAACCAGGCAGCTTCAATTTGAAAAAAAGGAAAGATATATTGAAGCAAGTCGAAATAATATATTTATATATCTAGCCTAAAATCACGATGATCCATAGACATTGCTTAAAATATACCCACCGCTTCGCTTGTCATGTTAGGCGACATTCGATGGTTGGTTGGTTGGTTGTTTAACGCCGCACTGAGCAATATTCCAGCTATATGACGGCGGTCTGTAAATAATCGAGTCTGGACCAGTGATAGACATCATGAGCATCGATCCATGCATTTGGGATACGATGACATGCATCAACCAAGTCAGTGAGCCAGACCACCCGATCCCGTTAGTTGCCTTTTACAAGAAGCATAGTCGCCTTTAAGGGCAAGCATGGATTGCTGAAAAGACCTATTCTACCCCGGGTCTTCACGGGCACCACAATCGATGGACCGGGTGGGCATGCTTGTATAGTGACTTCGTTAATTGTGTGTCATTTACCACGATATAAATACATGTAAGTAAACGATTGGTTTTGGTATGAACAACGTCCCACGCCGACATGTACGATGTCTCGCAATCAACCAAATAACGAACCTGACTACCCGAGGCTCGTTAGTCGCCTCTTATTATACGATTCTAAGCCGGACTCCCCATCCGATCATGGGAGTATAACCTGCATGGTCAGCTTTGCTGTAAATGGTTCTTGCAGTAAAATGTTGGTCCACATGGGCAGAGAGCAAAATAGTGATTGATATTATAAGCAAACACCCAGCACGTCGGAGGACGTTGAACCTCCGATCCATGAAGTCACCTAGTAAGACAATTAAAATTAAGCATGTGTTGCTGGGGAACACTTCTACACGAAATCAACTGCCTGAGTGGTCGAGTGGATAGACGTCTGCAGAAGGAGTGAGTAAGTGGGTGAATATGTATTTACACTGCTTTTAGCAGCATTCCAGGAGTATCATGGCACTGGACACCAGAAATAGGGTTTACTCAATGAACACATGATGGGAATCGAACCCGGGCCTTCGACGTGACGAGCGAACGCTTTGACCAATAGGCTAACCAATCGCACCCCTGACAGCGGAAGGTAAAAAACATGGAATAAGATAGTACCCGTGCTTGGCGATTGGCATTACGTGGATAAACGTGGATAAACACAGTACATATTCTGTTTTACAAAACTCATGTAAGAATCCATGTATTACCTTCACCCTCACTCGGTAAATACAAGAATTTCTGAATTCTGACACTCCTTGTGTAACACACTTACTGGTATAATACTCCCTATAAAAGTACCAATCATGACCTCCCTCAATATTTGCTAAGTTTGTGGTCCTATTCACTTTCAAAAGCTAAAATTAATTATAAATATTCAACAGTTAATAAATTTTAGAGGTGTTATGCCGCTTCTGCACGGTTTGATTACAGTAATACAAGGGTAAATATCTAATCGATAATTAATAAAAATCAGCTACAAGTATTCCATTATTTGTACATGTGAAAGGGCTATCCCATTTCTGGTCAAAGGGACATGAGTGATAATATAGTAAAAGGTCTCTTATAAATAGCAGTATTGACCCATTTCATTATGATTCTGCTCATAAGTGCCAAATATTATTTAATATCATCAACCAACAAGAAATCTTAAGATTCCATTAATTGTAGATTTTAAAGGCATTATCCCACTTCTGTTCAAGGTGATATGAGTCATAATATAGTCAAAAATCTCTTAAAATTAGAAATACTGACCCATTACATAAAGATTCTGCTTACATAAAGATTCTGTCCACAAGTGCAAAATATTATTAACTATCATCAACCAACAAGAAATCTTAAGATTCCATTAATTGTAGATTTTAAAGGCATTATCCCACTTCTGGTCAAGGTGATATGAGTCATAATATAGTCAAAAATCTCTTAAAATTAGAAATATTTACCCATGACATTAAGATTCTGTCCACAAGTGCGAAATATTATTTAATATCATCAACCAACAAGAAATCTTAAGATTCCATTAATTGTAGATTTTAAAGGCATTATCCCACTTCTGGTCAAGGTGATATGAGTCATAATATAGTCAAAAATCTCTTAAAATTAGAAATACTGACCCATTACATAAAGATTCTGCTCACAAGTGTGAAATGTTATTTACTTTCATCAACCAACAAGAAATCTTAAGATTCCATTAATTGTAGATTTTAAAGGCATTATCCCACTTCTGGTCAAGGTGATATGAGTCATAATATAGTCAAAAATCTCTAAAAATTAGAAATACTGACCCATTACATTTAGACCTTTGTTCATAGGTTTGAAATGTTATTTACTATCATCAACCAACAAGAAATCTTAAGATTCCATTAATTGTAGATTTTAAAGGCATTATCCCACTTCTGGTCAAGGTGATATGAGTCAAAATATAGTCAAAAATCTCTTAAAATTAGAAATACTGACCCATTACATAAAGATTCTGCTCACAAGTGTGAAATGTTATTTACTATCATCAACCAACAAGAAATCTTAAGATTCCATCAATTGTAGATTTTAAAGGCATTATCCCACTTCTGGTCAAGGTGATATGAGTCATAATATAGTCAAAAATCTCTTAAAATTAGAAATACTGACCAATTACATAAAGATTCTGCTCACAAGTGTGAAATGTTATTTACTATCATCAACCAACAAGAAATCTTAAGATTCCATTAATTGTAGATTTTAAAGGCATTATCCCACTTCTGGTCAAGGTGATATGAGTCATAATATAGTCAAAAATCTCTTAAAATTAGAAATACTGACCCATTACATAAAGATTCTGTCCACAAGTGCAAAATATTATTAACTATCATCAACCAACAAGAAATCTTAAGATTCCATTAATTGTAGATTTTAAAGGCACTATCCCACTTCTGGTCAAGGTGATATGAGTCAAAATATAGTCAAAAATCTCTTAAAATTAGAAATACTGACCCATTACATAAAGATTCTGCTCACAAGTGTGAAATGTTATTTACTATCATCAACCGAGAAGAAATCTTAAGATTCCATCAATTGTAGATTTTAAAGGCATTATCCCACTTCTGGTCAAGGTGATATGAGTCATAATATAGTCAAAAATCTCTTAAAATTAGAAATACTGACCCATTACATAAAGATTCTGCTCACAAGTGTGAAATGTTATTTACTATCATCAACCAAAAAGAAATCTTAAGATTCCATTAATTGTAGATTTTAAAGGCATTATCCCACTTCTGGTCAAGGTGATATGAGTCATAATATAGTCAAAAATCTCTTAAAATTAGAAATATTGACCCATTACATAAAGATTCTGCTCACAAGTGTGAAATATTATTTACTATCATCAACCAACAAGAAATCTTAAGATTCCATCAATTGTAGATTTTAAAGGCATTATCCCACTTCTGGTCAAGGTGATATGAGTCATAATATAGTCAAAAATATCTTAAAATTAGTATTATTGACCCATTACATAAAGATTCTGCTCACAAGTGTGAAATATTATTTACTATCATCAACCAAGAAGAAATCTTAAGATTCCATCAATTGTAGATTTTAAAGGCATTATCCCACTTCTGGTCAAGGTGATATGAGTCATAATATAGTCAAAAATATCTTAAAATTAGTATTATTGACCCATTACATAAAGATTCTGCTCACAAGTGTGAAATATTATTTACTATCATCAACCAAGAAGAAATCTTAAGATTCCATCAATTGTAGATTTTAAAGGCATTATCCCACTTCTGGTCAAGGTGATATGAGTCATAATATAGTAAAAAATCTCTAAAAATTAGAAATACTGACCCATTAAATAAAGATTCTGTCCACAAGTGCAAAATATTATTAACTATCATCAACCAACAAGAAATCTTAAGATTCCATTAATTGTAGATTTTAAAGGCATTATCCCACTTCTGGTCAAGGTGATATGAGTCATAATATAGTCAAAAATCTCTTAAAATTAGAAATATTTACCCATGACATTAAGATTCTGTCCACAAGTGCGAAATATTATTTAATATCATCAACCAACAAGAAATCTTAAGATTCCATTACTTGTAGATTTTAAAGGCATTATCCCACTTCTGGTCAAGGTGATATGAGTCATAATATAGTCAAAAATCTCTTAAAATTAGAAATACTGACCCATTACATAAAGATTCTGCTCACAAGTGTGAAATGTTATTTACTTTCATCAAACAACAAGAAATCTTAAGATTCCATTAATTGTAGATTTTAAAGGCATTATCCCACTTCTGGTCAAGGTGATATGAGTCATAATATAGTCAAAAATCTCTAAAAATTAGAAATACTGACCCATTACATTTAGACCTTTGTTCATAGGTTTGAAATGTTATTTACTATCATCAACCAACAAGAAATCTTAAGATTCCATTAATTGTAGATTTTAAAGGCATTATCCCACTTCTGGTCAAGGTGATATGAGTCAAAATATAGTCAAAAATCTCTTAAAATTAGAAATACTGACCCATTACATAAAGATTCTGCTCACAAGTGTGAAATGTTATTTACTATCATCAACCAACAAGAAATCTTAAGATTCCATCAATTGTAGATTTTAAAGGCATTATCCCACTTCTGGTCAAGGTGATATGAGTCATAATATAGTCAAAAATCTCTTAAAATTAGAAATACTGACCAATTACATAAAGATTCTGCTCACAAGTGTGAAATGTTATTTACTATCATCAACCAACAAGAAATCTTAAGATTCCATTAATTGTAGATTTTAAAGGCATTATCCCACTTCTGGTCAAGGTGATATGAGTCATAATATAGTCAAAAATATCTTAAAATTAGAAATACTGACCTATTACATTTAGACCTTTGTTCATAGGTTTGAAATGTTATTTACTATCATCAACCAACAAGAAATCTTAAGATTCCATTACTTGTAGATTTTAAAGGCATTATCCCACTTCTGGTCAAGGTGATATGAGTCATAATATAGTCAAAAATCTCTAAAAATTAGAAAAATTGACCCATTACATAAAGATTCTGCTCACAAGTGTGAAATGTTATTTACTATCATCAACCAACAAGAAATCTTAAGATTCCATTAATTGTAGATTTTAAAGGCATTATCCCACTTCTGGTCAAGGTGATATGAGTCATAATATAGTCAAAAATATCTTAAAATTAGAAATACTGACCTATTACATTTAGACCTTTGTTCATAGGTTTGAAATGTTATTTACTATCATCAACCAACAAGAAATCTTAAGATTCCATTAATTGTAGATTTTAAAGGCATTATCCCACTTCTGGTCAAGGTGATATGAGTCATAATATAGTCAAAAATCTCTAAAAATTAGAAAAATTGACCCATTACATAAAGATTCTGCTCACAAGTGTGAAATATTATTTACTATCATCAACCAAGAAGAAATCTTAAGATTCCATCAATTGTAGATTTTAAAGGCATTATCCCACTTCTGGTCAAGGTGATATGAGTCATAATATAGTAAAAAATCTCTTAAAATTAGAAATACTTACCCATTAAATAAAGATTCTGTCCACAAGTGCAAAATATTATTAATTATCATCAACCAACAAGAAATCTTAAGATTCCATTAATTGTAGATTTTAAAGGCATTATCCCACTTCTGGTCAAGGTGATATGAGTCATAATATAGTCAAAAATATCTTAAAATTAGAAATACTGACCTATTACATTTAGACCTTTGTTCATAGGTTTGAAATGTTATTTACTATCATCAACCAACAAGAAATCTTAAGATTCCATTAATTGTAGATTTTAAAGGCATTATCCCACTTCTGGTCAAGGTGATATGAGTCATAATATAGTCAAAAATATCTTAAAATTAGAAATACTGACCCATTGCATTCAGATTCTGCTCACAAGAATTTACTATCAGTAGTCATGAAGAAATCTTAAGATTCCATTAATTGTAGATTTTGAAGGCAAGGCAATATGAGTCATAATATAGTCAAAAATCTCTAAAAATTAGAAAAATTGACCCATTACATTTAGACCTTTGTTCATAGGTTTGAAATGTTATTTACTATCATCAACCGAGAAGAAATCTTAAGATTCCATTTATTGTAGATTTTAAAGGCATTATCCCACTTCTGGTCAAGGTGATATGAGTCATAATATAGTCAAAAATCTCTTAAAATTAGAAATACTGACCCATTGCATTCAGATTCTGCTCACAAGAATTTACTATCAGTAGTCATGAAGAAATCTTAAGATTCCATTAATTGTAGATTTTGAAGGCAAGGCAATATGAGTCATAATATAGTCAAAAATCTTGTAAAATTAACAGTATTAACCCATTGCATTCACATTCTGCTCACAAGTGCGAAATGTTATTTATTATCATCAGCCGAGAGCAAATCTTAACATTCCATTAACTGTAGATTTTAAAGGTGTTATTCCATTTATGGTTGAGCGAGGAAGTGACTATGGTTTTATGCTACTTTTAGCAATATTCCAGCAATATCACTGGGGGACACAAGAAATGGGCTTCACTCATTGTAGCCATATTGGGAATCAACCCGTGTCTTCGGTGTCAGGAGCTAATGCTTTAACCACTAGGCTACCCGACCGCCCCCACTTAAGGTTGAGGTGATATGAGTGATAAATAGAGGTTATCACGTGAGTGTGTTTGGGGATGGTAAATATCCTGTATTAGGAATAAACATTGTATTTAGCGAGCCTTGTCTTGTTAAATACATAGTAATTGATATTTCTCCTGATTCCCGATGGTTAATTCTGACTTGATCGCCGAATGACAAGGGCGATGCCATGTTTGTTTATAAACAGTGAAAGTAGTCCCAACTTGACCTTTGATATTTGCATCTCTATCCGCATATGACCCCAACGGATATCGTTTTTATCCATTGGCTTTATTCTGCTGAGAAACCTACCCATTATATGATAATACAGTATAAAATCTCATAACATTAGAAATACTGACCCATTACATTCAGATTCTGTCCGCAAGTTTGAAATGTTATTTACTATCATCAGCTGAAAGAAAATCTTAAGATTCCATTTACTGTAGATTTTACAGGTGTTCTCCCTTTTTCTGGTAGCGGCCATATAAGTAATAATATATACTGAACAACAAAAGTTCCTGTGACATTAAATAAAATTTAATGCAAAGTTATGTTTTTTACCAAATCTGAAACAATTTCAGATTGCAACAGATAAAAGACTCCTGTAAATGTTCAAATGGTTTAATTTGTCATACTAAATGTTTCTAAATCAACTCCCAAGTCATATGGTCTATGGCGAATGTGGTAGATACCCGTTATATATTTGTTCATATTTACGTTTACTCAGATACTGGCTCAAAATAACAGAGATGTCGCGGGAACGAATCCCAAGAAAATGCTACGAAATGCTTGTCTATAGTGATAGTGTTGCGGTTACGTAACCTGGGCATCAAACATTAAGCATTTACTCTTCTCTCACGGATTTGGATATGTTTGGCTAAATCAAAGCGTTGGAGACAAAATGTATTTTCTTAGCTCTTTTAAGCAATTGATATGTTTACTCAAAACTGGAGGTCGTCACTAGATAATAGTACACGCTACGATGTCTATAAAACCTTTAAATATTGTCTAACACCAGAGGTTTACCTGCATACTATAACAGAGAGAAAAATTAGAGACACATTTATTAAACTTAGGCTAGGGTTAAATGATTTGATGTGCAACAGGGGTCGCTTCTCTGCTACTACCTAATAGCATGTTGTGTCAGCAAGAGCCACATTTCAGCAAGTACAGATTAAAGTTCCTTTATCTGACACGTGATGTCCAATATTCATGGCACAAAAAACTGGTCAAAAATATATATCAAATAAATATTTAAGGAGCATACCAATGAACTATAAATCGTGGAAGTGATTGAATCTTTAATTTAAGATTTGACAACAGTTTTTTTCCACTTACACATCCTAATCCCCCTCCTATTTCAAGGTTAAATAATATCACCAGTATTACTTGTGCAAAGTAAACAGACTTTAACCTCAATCCTTGAGGCTCCTAATTAGCCTTAACACATTAAACATTGTACATTGTTTCATCATGGAGTTATGTAATCTGATTCATAAATGACCTGTAAAACCAAATAAAACAGAATTAATTCTTCTGATAATAAAACAATAACATCCCCACATTTAGAACACTGAAACAGTTTTCAGTTCATTTCAATCAGAAGAACGACCACATTCGCTCTTTCATAGATGTTCTAGAAGTAGAACTGTTGATGCTGACATTGGGAGTTGGATTAGGAGCTAAGAGAACCTTTACAGAAGGTGTATACGGTATGCTACACAAACTGTCATTATAGTTTCGTGTCTTAGGAGTAAGAGCCTTTCCAGAAGGTGTGGAAAATTACGTAGAAGGCATGCTACACAAACTGTCATTGTTTCTTCTCCTTGGAGGAAGAGGTGGTGGTTTGGAAGCTTTCAATCTTCTTAATTCTGTTTCCACTCTGTACAAACGAACATGAAACTTGCAATGCTGTGGGCATTCTGCATACCCAAATAGTTTATCAATATCATGTGACTGTATTTCTAGCCTACAGTTTATTTCACCAATCCTCTCTTCAATCTTAGATAACTTACAATTCAAATTTCTGGAACTGAAACACTGCCCCATAATGTAGCCCACTTCCTACTTCATGCAACCACCATTTTTATTACCCACAATCACATGTGTAAACCCCACAGTTCTGAACTGAAAACCCCACATGAATTTGAACGAAATGTACGAGTGACCTGCCTTACATATTTGTAAGTGTCAGCACCTCTCTGACAAATCCATTTCTATTTGTAGAATCTGTCCATGACCAGCATGGACATATTATGGACATGGACACAGACTGTCCAAATATTTGTGGGTTTTATTGCACAGTGCAATATTTAGATCCTCAACTGTCTGAAAAACGTATTTAAACAAGAGTTTGCCACTAACGTGGCTATATCCCCTGCCCCTGTTGCAGAATTTATGACATAATTAAATCTAAACAAACCCTAACCTTTTTTAACCGAGGTGTAACTTGTCATGGAAACTGTAAAAAAAGAGAAGAGTTTGGAACCTAAGTCCATCTTGCTGCCATGGAAACATAAAAATATAAAAAAATTCTAAAATTTCTAAATAGCAAAAGGCACCAGTTCAGCATGTACCTGACAGACCTGCAAAGTTTGATGAAAAAATATTGAACGGTTTATGAGTTATGCTCCGTAAACGAAACGTGACAGACGGAGCCCTTTTCTATATCCCCCGCCAACTTTGTTGGGTTGGGATAATAATTCACTTATGGGTTGCAACCCACAAGTTGAAATTCACCTCACAGATGCCATTTTTTGTTTTAAAATACCCCGCAATTGGTTTCCTGTAAGAGCGGAAGGACGGACAAACGGAACGCTATATACAGTACCCCCGATTTACATCGTAAACGGGGGTATAATAATTTTGTACATGCATTTATATTTAGTTTCAATATTTTGGACTTCATCATTTCACCAGTCATGAAAATGATTTATACTGAGTACATTTAGCAACAAATCTTTCAAGAGAACCATGAACATGATGAAAAATACAACTTTGACCTTTGAGCACTATATTGAGCCTTGAGCACTTCACCTCTCCAACAGGCTTACTGAATTTCCAAAAAAGATAGCTTGACCATTTTTATCATGTCATTGCAACTTTTTACTGCAAAAACTGTGTTACTTACACTTGAAGCATACACAGCGACTATGTCATTTGTTGTATGTCCAGAGCTTACCATTTTTAACAGATTTTCTTCAACATAAATGTCATGCATTTGTTCTTGATACTGACCTCCCACATTAATTTGTTTCATAAGGACAACAGGTTCTTTCACAGTGTCATTATTAACAATCTTTTGAACCAATCCATACTTGTAGGTTACACCAGCTAAATAAGCCACACATGAATTGTCCTGCCTTTTCCCTCTCGTATATTCTTCACTGCATGCATAGACATGTTTCATACGAATTCTAGCATACACAGTCCATCCAGCATCCTGGAACTGTTCTCGTTCCAGTAGCTCATCCATTGCAACATATTCTGCAAGGGAAAGTGTGTATACTGCCCGTTTCTTGCTATACAGAGTATATGGTGTATTGTCATTAGGTTTGTGCTTACACATACTGAAGTAAAGTGTTTTCACATTTTCATCTGCTTCTTCAATCTGGCTATCACACTGTTTCAGGTGTTGTCTGACCAGAAAATTTGTCATGATCTGTAACTGAATTCCAGTCGTCCCATGTCTCAAGTACTGCAGATGCCCGATAGCATCCTCAAAGACAAACGCTGAGAAACCCCATAGGGGCCCCCAAAGTTTGTAATACTGAACAAGATGGGTGAGCAAATGGGTATTGTAGGTCATATGTTCTCTCCCATACAGCCTGTCTGTGTCATTTACAAATTTCAGCAGGGCCAACTCTGCTTGATGCATTTCCCTTTCATTTATGTGCTCCTTGAGGAGAATGTGCATTGCAAAACTGAGGAGCATAAAATGACGAACATAACTGTTTGGCAACAAATCTGCAAGCATTACTGGACAGAAAAAAAGAAGAAAATTGCGAAATTCGTTAGCTTTCCAATTTATTCGTTCCGTCACTGAACGAGGCATTCTGTGTATTGCAGATGTTGGTTTCAATGATAACAGCTTCTGGTCAAAATCAGCAGATTTTTTGGTTTGCATTTTTGTGAAACTGCTATTAACCACAGCATGAAAAACCTTTGAACAACGCCCAGATACACAGCATGCATGATGTCTGGGGGGCATTGATTGGACAATGTCAAATGTGGGATATATTAGCAATAGTTTACTGGCCCCTTTTATGCCCATAATATCAGTAATCTGATCATCAACTTGTGCCAAAATATCTGCATACAAAACGACATCTTCTTGTTTTCGTAACTTTGGTTCATGAGCAAGGAGTGGGTAACTTCGAGTCCTGTTAAACACCAGCCCAGGATGTTCACAATATCCACATCCATGTTTGCCATTATGAAGCTTAAAGTGTTGCAAGCTGACTCTGGCAGGGCTGTCACAAATTCCCAAAATGAGTGAAAGTTTGACAAGTATTTCTTGACCATCTGGTAGACAAATCTTCATTCCATCTGACTGCAACTTTGTTATTTCCTCAAGCAGTGGTTCCAAATAGGTATCTGGGTCTGGTTTGGATCCATACCAAAGAGTGTGCAGTAACATGAACTGTGACTGTTTCTTAACAGGCAACTCATTGATCAGCAGAAAAAGTGGCCTCAAAGACGAACTTTGCACAATTTTGAACACCTGTGCACGGTTCCCCCTAGACTCCAATATCTGAGAGTCACCTTGACTCAGCCTATGAATTTTTGGGAGTCAAAAATATTTTTTGAGAGTCAAATGTTTTATTGAATGATTAATGAAATTTAAAGTGTTCACTGTTAATATTACACTTAAAGTTAAGTATCTTTTAAATATAATATGTCTTTAGTTTAAGTTAACAAGTGCTAATTAATGTTCTAAGCTGATTGTACAACAGAGAAATAAAGGATATATGAATGAAAAACAAAGTTTGTTGGTTTTATTTTTTCACAATCTTTAATTACTTCACAGCTCATGAAACAATTTACAGTGACACTAATACAGGATGAATAAATAACATCAGTCTCAACTGTGAGACATAATTTTTAACCATGGATGGATATTAAAATACATTTCATGTCAGATTATAATTTAATACCACTAACTCATTTACATGTTTTATCTAGTTATCTTGTATTATCTATCAACAGTGAAGTTGAACTGAAGAATTGTGAACACTCGTTATGTTTTCTGGTTGAATACAGTTTATTAGCAACAACAAACACGCCCAAAGCTTTACATTTCGTATATACCATATTTATTCGTGTATAATACGCACCCCTAATTATGGGCAATTAAATCTTGAAAAAAATATCTCATGTATAATACGCACAGACTTTTCTTCAGTCTCATTTCAGGCTGTCATGATCCGTCATCGGAAATAGCATAACAAATCCGAATTGAATTACGCAAGTTAATCCTGTTGTTGCACTATCTGGTAATAAGAATGTGTTCTCTGTATATCTGACCTTATGTTTGTCATCTATTTTATTAATTTTATTTAAAATTTCGTTCAATAATGTTTACCTAAATTTCGGCAAAAACATGTGTCCCTCCGATACTTACAACTTCCGTTTACCCCCTTCCATAGCTTCCGCTTAACCACATACTGTGACCGCGCCAAATCACATTATTCACTGCAACAATGATAATATTTTCTTCTGTTTCATTTTTTACGAGTCTACACATCCAGATAAACATATGTCATGGTTAACTTTTAGTGAGAAAATATGCCGAAACGTGAAAATCTTTGTCAATTGGCGGAGTTTTCCTTTGTTTAAATCACATGCTGTCATCGAAGCCACACGGAGTGTGAGAGTTACGTTCACTTATAAGCTGGTAAACAACAACACAGATATTTTGAAACTGCGTCAGTCATGACGCAGTCATTATTTCTGGACGTATTTTTCCTTAATTGAGAGTCATATATGCAAGAATTCTGCGTCAGGGGAAACCCTGCCTGTGCACCATCAAAACCGAAAGTGAGAGTTAAATTGTACTGGCCTTGCGTGAATGAATGGAGTCTTCTATACATGGCACCACCTTTAAAGCCTGTCATATCCTCCTTGCAAACAAAGGATAGAAAATCAGCATACAAAATAAAATGTTTAAGCTGGGACTCGATGTCAACTGTTAGCAAGTAACTTCCCGTTTTGTACAACAGATCTCTGTTAAGAACAGTGCCGCAAGACCCACAACTGAGCTGAATATCTTTCCCAATGTATCCTTTACACTTATCACAAACATAATGAACACTGTATGTTTTATGGTTCAGTATTTTCTTCAAGTGATATCTTGTTCTGGGTAAACAGCCTGGCACAAGTACATTCAACAGTCCTAGAACATCCTCAACTGCTGCTGCCGTCATATGATGCTTTGCAATTAAAGCATACACAAGCGATAAGACTTCTTTTCTTTTCACAGTACTTTCCATATGAATCGGCTTGTCTTCTTCAGCAAGAACCTGAAATTATATACAATAACTATTCATTCATGACAATTATCAAAGCTATATGGTAAACGGAAGTCAAAGTATTAGAAAGTGTGAACAAGTCATCAGAAGATGGCATATCCCAAAATAGCAAAAGGCAACAGCATATACTTATTAATCATATAGTATGAAGTTTCGTTAAAAACTTATCAAGCGGTTTTCAAGTTTTGCCCCAGAAACGAAAAAATTACAGATGGACAGACGAGCAGACGCCGGCACTGATGACTATATACCCTGCATTATATGCCGGGGGGATAATAAGGTTCTACTGTCCATAATAATAAAGTCATATCATGATGGCCATATATATGTCACACGAGGAAAGTCTGCAAAGATGTATTAAAGTGAAACCTGTGAGCCTTAAATGGTACTGGAAAATCAATGTAACTTCATTGCAGTATTGCACAATACTCTTTCAGAGTGAGCAGATGTCACATAAAAGATGTCATGAAAAGAATACCTGCCCAATAGGTATAGTTGAAACCCATGATGTCTTGGCCTGCAGTCCATACATAACTCTAACACAACATTACTTCAGACAGACAGACAGATTTATTCGGTAATGTGGGCCACATGGCCTATATTACAATGTTAGTACAATATAAATTTAGTCACGTTTTTCTAGATTTAAATATCTTATACAGGTATACAGGAGTCAGTTTTATTACATCGACATTATTGCAGTTAAGAATATTTGGAAGTGACAGGTAACCGTCATACATATCCTGTAGTTGGGTAATATAATGTTTCCATAAAGTCTGGTAATAATCACAAGTGAAAAAGACATGGTCTTCATTTTCAATACAACCCTTGTTACAATATCTACATACACTATTTTCATTATCTGTGGGTTTTTACGTAGTAACTGAACATTAAAATTATGTAAGCTAATCCTAAATTTACAGAAGGTTCTTCAGAGAGATTTATCCTGCAAAGAATCAATATATTTTTCTACATTCAGCAAAGATTTAACATTTGAATAATGAGATAAATATTTGGAAGCAGACAATTTTGCAAACCAATTTTGAAATGCAACATCTTTTAGTCTTTCCTGGAATTGATACAAAAAAATATTTACATCACCAACATTTTGGTAGTCCCAGACATATGAAAAACCATTAACATATAAACAATTTTTAAGATCTGTCACCCAACTGTGCTTACCTTTCTCATCTAGCTTTTTAAGGAAGTAGTAACATTGTACAGGATATCTATTTGATCCCATGTGCAATAATTTTATCCAATATTTTATAGCTCTGATCTGACTCTGGACAAACATATAGTGGCGGCCAGTTTCCCCTAAGATAGCTGTGGTGGTGGTGGTGGTGGTTTATTTCAGTAAATCAGGCCACATCCCATTTTACAATATATATATTCAAGCATTCAAACATGTTGCGCCACAAGTGCATGTAGTAATATCAATACTAATCCGTACAAGGGTATCTGAGACCATATACATATAGTGGTAGAATTAGTAGTTTATATAATGGACAACTGCTTGCTCCTCATTTTAAGAGCAAAGAATGCAAACTTGGCAAGATTATTGATTGTGGAAGCATTACTGGTGGTAAATAAAACCTTACATTTATGCTCTGATGGAGATGTATAATAATAACTTGGCAGAAAGTTTCTTCTAAGATCGTCATAAAACGGACAAACTAAACAAACATGGTATTCTGTTTCTACACTTGGAATGATACAAAATGGAAAAAGTCTTTCACACTTTGGAATACCTAACTTTCTACCATGTGATACCATAAGATCACTGCTCGACGTGCGAAACTGTGAGAGAATAATCCTAAATGCAGCAATTTTCACAACACTTAAATAATTTTCATATTCATTTGATAGCTTAATTGTTTTATACAAATATAATGAAGATAATTTGTCAAAAGATTCAAAGAGACACTGGTTATCAATATCAATACATCTTGTTCTAAAAGCGGATATAAATGAATGGATACAAGAAACTGATTGTCTATTCCAAATTTCACCATATCCAAAGGAAAACAACAGATTTTTAACTTTCAGTGCCCAGCAATCTATACCCTTTTCTGCCCGGTCATACTGGTACACATACGTGTGATATAATATACTGTTTTCGTTCTGAGATAATAAACACAGCCAGTACTTAATAATTTTCAGATGTTGGTTTACTTTTAACGAGTATCTCCCAAGTTCAGCTCTTGCTACAATATTAGGAACAGTTCTTCTCAGTTTCAAAATAAGCTTGCAGAATTTATCATGAACATTTACAATATCTTTAAAGGGATGAAATCCACTTATCTCTGAGCCATATAATAATATGGGCAGTACTTTAACATCAAAAATACGAAGTAACATTTTCAGGGGAAGTTTGTGAAAATTGTACATATGTGATTGTAACAATAATATTACCTTCCAAGCTTGTTGGGATAATATCTTTTGAGTTTTATACCAGGAACCCAAGCTAGAAAAATGTACTCCAAGATATTTATAACTGGGGACTATCTCAAGAGGGCTGCCATTAAGAAAAAAAAACTTTTCATAGCTTTTAAGCCTACCTGCCTTACGAAAAATAATGATTTTACTCTTGGTAGAACTAACTCTTAATTGCCACTTATTGCAATAATCCACCAACTTATCTAAACGTTTTTGTAACCCGAGAACAGTGCTATCAAATAGGATAATGTCATCTGCAAATAAGAGTATGAAGAGATCCAGCAAGTCTAAATTAACACAGTATTGCTTATCCACACTCAAAAACTGTACTATATCATTTACAAAAA
Source organism: Haliotis cracherodii (assembly GCF_022045235.1). Taxonomy (NCBI): domain Eukaryota; kingdom Metazoa; phylum Mollusca; class Gastropoda; order Lepetellida; family Haliotidae; genus Haliotis; species Haliotis cracherodii. The sequence goes on from NW_027266264.1 coordinate 43,691,456, forward strand.
ATGAAAATAGGAAAGGTGACAACTGGCAACCTTGTCGTACACCAAAAGGACAGTCAAAGAAGAGAGTACATCTATTGTTAACCAAAACACATGACTTCACATTTTGATACATATTATTCAAAAGTCTAAACATTTTCCCCTTTACATTACCAATCCACAATTTATAAAATAAAGATGGTCTATGAACAGAGTCGAAGGCTGCTTTCAAATCTATGAAAGCACAATAAAGTCTACCTTTATATAATGATAAGTATTTCTGTATGATAGTATCAATTACAAAAACATTATCTACCGTTTGAAAACCTTTTCTAAACCCTGACTGTTCAGGAATAATAAAATTTTGATTTTCAGCCCATTTAGAAAGTCTAGTGCACAAAATTTTAGAAAAGATTTTACCCGAGACTTCGAGTAAAGTGATTGGTCTGAAGTTTCCTGGATTATTACACGGCCCTTTTTTATGGATAGGAATAATGACACCAACTGTCCACTGAGTAGGATAAACACCAGTTGACAAAATCATATTATACAGATAGCTGTGTTTGAGGCATATTTACCTACACCAAGAAAATATTTAAAATATGAAGTTTGAACTTTCTCTATACATGCAAAATACCTTAGCCCCCAAATTTCTGCACCATATAAAAGTATAGGACTTATTTTACATTCAAATATTTTACAAGCTGTAGAGAATGATAGGAATGAATTTTTTTGGAATAATTTATAAACAGGGATGCATGCCTTAACAGCCTGAGCTGCCAGGTTCTCACATGATTTCGTCCAAATCAGTCTAGAAGAAAATATTACCCCCAGATATTTATAATATGAAACTGTTTTTAATAAACGGCCTTTATAGTACCATTTTTCAAAGCGATTTAAAATACCCCCATTTCTAAAAACTACAATTTCTGATTTTTTAAAGTTTATCTGGAAACCCCACTTAAAACAAAAACTTTCTAAAATATCTAATTGCCTCTGAAGACTTAAAACATTATATGCAAAGAGTACAACATCATCCGCAAAAAGCAACAGCATCAAATCCTCAATATCTTGAGAAATAAACATACCATTTTGACAATTTTTGTACATTTCAGTGACAAGATCATTCATAAAGAAAATGAATAATATCGGACTCAACATACAGCCCTGTCTAACACCCACCGTTGTTTGGAACAAATCTGTTTTACCAGAATCTACTTTAACACATGCTTTCACAGAGCTAAACATACTTTTAAGAATAATATACATTACTTCAATTAACGGTATGTGTGAGGAAAACTCTTTCACGTTATTCCTGATAATGTGCAACAAGATTCTCGAATAATAAGAAAACTTCTTAAAAAATTACCTGAGCTGTATCTGTCTCACCATGCATCAAGATCTCATCATCCTCAGCAAGCACAACAGTTGCGATGTCACTGTCACTCTCCATTTCTTTAATAGTACCATCTTCTTCATCAAAACAGATATTGCCATCTGGGTCATTGAAATAGTTTCCACTTCCAAGTAATGACTCATCATTAGCATCATCATCATGGACAGTAAATTCATCAAAATAATCTTCCATCGTATTCTGAAAATACAAGCAAAATTGCTGATCACGACATAAGTAATGTTTCATAATTGGACAAATGATAATCATAATAGGACAAATTTTCTGATTTACACATTTCTTTGTTCATAATAGTTTCCAACACATAATGAATTATGATACACCAATAGTCGGCTACATTTTTCAAGATTCATATAAATTATCCTGATACTTAGCATCCTCGATTTCTCCAGGGCCAGAGACTGAGAGTTACAATAAACCTACACAAACCTGGACACACATCCCATGCATGTTGTCAATCTTGAATTACCTGCTCTTGTTTTCTATTTCTAAATTAATTACCCATGCTTGTTTGGTCTAGCAGGGAAATTATAGTGTTATTTACAAACTAGCACCAACAACATGGTGGCCAGTCTTATCGATTATGATAGGCCTTGTGGGAAATTTATGTTAAAACAAGGGTCATCTGAAGACGACATATCCTCCGACTGTGGTTTTTCACTAAAGAGAGCATAATTTGTGGTTAATCATACATGATATTGTAAGAAACAGTCTCTTAGACACAAAATAAGAAATAGAATGTATGTCACTAGTAAATGTAGCTCAATTTCTGGCATGTGTGTAGAGATATGCTGCGAACAAAAAAAAACCTAACCAAACATTTTCAAAGTACATCATGTTTCCATGGAAATACCAAAAACATAATCTGTAGAAAAGTCTGTAAATATCAAAAGGCACTAGTACTTGACCAGATTGACATGTGGAAAAAGTTTGGTGAAGCTAGATTTCATAGTTTCAAACATATGCTCTGGACAAATACACTACCCTTAAAAAATCCTAAATTTGTCATATTTCCATGAAAACATGAAAAAATAAAATTTGTAAAATTTTGTAAATAGCAAAAGGCACTAGTACTCACTCATCCAGATAGACAAGTGTATGAAGTTTGGGCAAGCTAGGTTGTATGGTTTGGGAGATACACTCTGGACAAAATGACGGACAGACGGACATAGTGATGACTATATCCCCCTGTCATTATATGTCAGGGGGATAAAAAATCTTGACAGACGTAAAATGTCCTGAAATATGTATATGATAGAATAGATACTTTCATGTCGTCAATAAACACTAGCGGTCACAGTTCCCTTTCCTATCAAGGATTCCCTGTAATCGTTAAGAAAAAGAATGTCCGAATTCTCAACTAAATTCAAGTAATCTGATCAGTTAGTTTGAATGCTGAGATCAGATCAAGGGCAGATAATTTATGATGGGTTCTGAGGTAAGTGTAGGTTTACAGTAATGCATGTCTGTTGTAGTTTAATTAAAACATTACCCATACCATACCTGTCTTGTGTCCATGGTGTCTTGTTCGCTGCTCTCATTACTAGATGAGTGGTCATGAACCAAGATGGGATCATCTGCATCAAGCTGATCTGTCTCAATATCACATTCACTGTCAAGTGCTTCTCTGCTGTATCCTTTATCGGCAAGACCTGACACATTGGACTTCCTATTATCATCATCTGGTCTGTCAGTACAGTCAGCAACAGACTGAAAATAAAAATACAAAACCTTACCAAGATAAATGCACACAGCATACAAGAATCAAATAGAAGTACAAACATTAAGCTTAATTGGTTGAATTGTATAGTATGTATACTATAACATAAGTTTGCTAACAACTGAATAATCATCATCATGATGGAAGTCTGATCAGAAAGCTGTTAACAAGTTAAGCTTTGTATGGTACTTGACTGGCAAAATCAGAATAATTCTGGAAGAGAACTATTAAAAATTACCAATACCAACATGACTATACCTGTCTTTCGTCTTGTTTGCTGGTCTCATCATGCTCATTACTAGACGAGTGGTCATCATGAACATGATGAACCAAGATATGATCACTATCACATTCACTGTCAAGTGCTTCTCTGCTGTCACCTTAATCGGCAAGACCTGACACATCTGGGTCATCACCATGATCACTGATGGATAACAAATTCCTCTCATCATCTAGTCCGTCAATATGGTCAGCAATTGACTGAAAATAAAATACAAAATTTTGCTAAGATAATGCACATAGAATGCACAAATCAAATACAAGTACAAACATTAACAATCGTTTTAAAGTGAGATGTTATTCCATCATTGTGCAGTGGAGATATTTGAGAGGTCTGTGTTGCGATGACAGAGGGATGGATGCAAGCGCTAACATGCACTAAGCTGGAAATGACTGGTTAGTTGGACAGTTTTATCTCGCATGACTAACAGATATAATATGTTTGCATTCATGTTTCAAGTATCTAAATGTATTTGCAATGTGTAATTAAGTTTTATAGGTTGTCTTTGTTGACATATTAGCAATTGTTTATTTGCACTGTAATTAGTCTCGCCTGATGGGGTATTCCAGTTGAAAAAAAGAAACCACGGTGCAATTTTGATGTCTGATAGTTTTAATATTTCTTTAAATTTCTTTGTCACATGTATTTGTCTTCATGTGTTTGTTGACAAAAGAGGGCAATATTACAGGTTAGTTTGAATAATAATGATTACAAAAGTGACAGAAATTACATTAGTTGCATTGAGCCCGGCCAACTCACTCCCGTTTATGTCTATCATGACCATGAAAACCAGGTCACTGTTGGTTTGTGCTGAAAGTTTGTTAATTATTTCAACAAAGAAAAACAAAAATATACACACCCACCCTCCCCTCAAAAGTAACAAGGTTTTGGATTGGGAGGTAGGCTCTAATTCGAACACTGTGATATTCATAATTTTACTGATAACCAATGAACAAACAAAAAGAAAAACACTCTTGATTTTTCAGATACATGCGATTTTAACTAAAGAACTTTCTTATATACAGTGCTGTTGGCTAATTCTGTGCACCTAAGCCTCATAGAACTGATTTTGTTCACAAGAGTGGAACAACATCCCAATCTTTTTAGATGAAATATTTAAATAGCATCAGGTTGATGGCATAATTACAATTTACAAGTATTTATGTGTGTAGAATTTGTGAAATCTCCAACGAAACAAAGGCACCCCCTGTTTTCAAGATCGCCGGAAGTGTCGGCTAATCCTGCGCAGGTCAACCAAATATTGCCTGCTACTTCACAGTTATCTAATATTACTGGTCAAGGTTGTATTATATCAAAGAAGAAAATATTCATAGATGGATATCTCATGTTCAATATTTAAAAAAAATAAATATCATTTGCGTAATCAGCCTTTTTCGTAACCACCCTTATCGCCACTAAGCAAAATGACGTTTGACGTTCTTCCAGATCGTAATTTTATCCATCCGATAAAATAAAAAAATTGTTACAATAGAGAAATATAGTGTCAAATAATTTTGCTTGAAAATCATTATTAACGCGAAAATATCAAAACGCAGCATTATCCAACACGACTGTATTATGTACTCGTCTTGCATTCGAAGAACATTGGATTCCTTATCCATGTTGGCTATGATAATAAGGCAGTCGTCGGCAGAAAATCTGCTTAATATGCACCCGATATTTCGGTAAACTGAGAAAGAACTATCAACTATTAGCTTATTTTTCGAGAATCGAACAGGTATCTTACTGGCTGATTTTCCGTCACTAAGCCTAACTGACGATAGTAGGTACTTGAAGGTATTATTGGCTTTTCTGATTTGTCCAAATATTGTTTGTAAGTGCGTTTTGGCATTAAACCCGTTACGATAACAGAAGAATATAAAAGAAGCAGGTAAAGCACACTTCGTTGCAGATACAACTTCATCCTCCATCCTATCTGTGGTGCTTCGATGTGGCGGAACTGGAAATTATAGTTGCGCATGCGCAATCGCCGGATCTCATGCCAGACGAGAAACGAGATTTGACATTTGGCGCCACGAAAGATAGACAGTAAATTTAAGTCCAAGGGACGAAACAGAAATCAAGCGAATCAAGGTTCAAGCTACCAAGAAGTTGAAATGGTTACCAAACAAGTCGGAACCTTCGTCTTGTGTTTCTTTACAGAGGAGAGAAAATATGGTGTCGTAAAAACTGAAATGATTAGAGATCTCTACGAACTTGTGTCACAAGATCCTACACTGGAACCTCAGATGGGCCTTTCGTCCGTAGACTTGTGGACTGTCGATTGGCCTGAAAGGAAAGGAGGGACTTCGAGAATTCTAAAGTGCCCTGCAATTCTTATTGAACATTCAGGTATGTGTAATATAATTGGATAGCCCATCGTCAGTAAGCATTTATCAGTAAGGGACCCCCCACCCCCCCTAAAAAAAACAACAACAAAACAAAAACAGAAACAAGTTTTTATAGCTGAAATAGAAGAAAACAGCTATATGACTAAGCATGTGTAAATTATGAAGTAATTAATCATAGTCGCACTGTCATATTTGAATGTTGAAAATATTTTTTTTTTTGGCGTTGTCAAGTAGGCTACAAAAATATGACATTGACAAACGAATTCTCAAAGTCAAGATTTATTTTATTGCAAGGTAAAAACTACTGGAATTTTGTGCGTAAAAGCCCCTTGGCTCCGTGAAGTCCAGATGAAATGCTGATTTATCATCATGATTATTAATACTAATAATTGTAGATTATTTTTCAGATGACCGAAAGTATTTAGATAACTTGGGAAAGAGAATGCAAAAAACACAGATGTTTCCATCAAGTAGAAAGGTAAAAAGTTACATCAGTATATTGCTTTGTGCTTATATTTATTTATTTATATATATATAATAAATGTAAATATTTGTGTAAACATTAACGGTTAACCATTTCAAGTGAGAAATGGGTAACCAATATAATATTGAGAAATGTATTCATTTTGGTAAAAGTACCCAAGATCACAGTGTCAATGTTTGTTTGACAAATAGAAATGTTTGTTCCAACTCAATGGGTTGAACCATCATACATCCCATCATGTTCCATATTGTTTAACAAGAAATTGTAACCTGGTCACATATTTAATATAATTTTTAGAGAAGCGATGGAGGGGATACTAAGTCTGGAACTTCTGTCAGTGATCAGTTAACTGCCACAAACACAGACATGACAGAAGCACAGGCTTCTACCAACATCTCCAAGATAGGAAAGAGGGGTGGTTTAAAGGATGTCCTTGCTGAATTGAAGAAGAGACACATGGAGAAAGGGGAGGTATACATCACAGATCACTATCAGAACAATGTGCCCTGCTTACTTCCCCCATCCCAGCCCAGAACAAAAAGGCAGTTCCAGCTTCATCTTATTACTTTTCTCAGTTTTCAGTTGAAATGATTATATTGTTTCCCTATAAGCAGAGGAACTTCAGTGTTAAGCTACATTATTTTTATATTGGTATGTTTCTGTTATCCCCTGCTCCGACGAAGACACCAGGGAATATAGACACAAGCTCTGTCCGTCCGTCACATGTCGTTTCCAGAGCATATCTCATAAGAGTTCAACATTTGTCTTTGAGACTTTGCACATACATCAGGCTACTGGTAAATTGGTGCCTTTTGATATTTTAGGAATTTTTGGACAGTTTCAAGTTGAATTTTGACCAAAAAGTGAAGAAAAAGATTTTTTTCCTGGAGCATAGCTGAAATACTAAAAATACTTAATATTAAATACACATACTATATCTCATGGCTTAAGGCTTAATCCAGACATCCTCAGGTGCCTGTATAAGGCCCCAGTCCCTCAAAACTGCAAAAAAAAATATCCCCTACATCAGGTATGAAAATCTCCAAAGAAATGAGATGAACACAATCTAATATGAACTTCTGTTTAACAGAGAGTTCAATACTGTGCTTCAGAATTAACTAGAACATAAATTCAGATATCATTGAAAACCTGGACAGTTTTTGAAACATTTCCCTTTCAGCATTCCCAAGGCCTTAGTTTTAAAAACCTAGATTAAGCCTTGTGGCTTTTAAAACCGTTCCCAGGGATAGGAAATATAGATCATTAGATGAGTTTGTATTCTTGTTGGTTATTATGTTTTTTACAGTGCTAGCTGCTTTGGATGGTACTTTATCTTTAAGAAATTTGAATCAAATGTTTTTATTTGTTCTCTTTGAGTATGAAACTGACTTGTTCACCTTTTTTCACTTCTTTATCATAGGAGATGGATGTTTCGCCACCAAAGGACCCTCCAAAACTCGAAGATTTGAGAAAAGAGAATAGACACTTAAAAGAAGAATTAGAGAAAGCTAAGGCAAAGGTCGACCTTTTTAAGCGTAAGTCACTAATTGCAATGTGTGTGTGTAAATTAGAGTTTTTGATGTTCATTATTTAATCAATATTCTGCCCTTCTTCATTTGAAATAAGTTTGTTCAGTCCTATAACATATTAACAGCAAAAAAATTACTTTATGCCATATTAGAAGAGATTGTTAATACCTCTTATACATTCTTCTTAAAATACTTTGTTTTTGTAAAGGGAAATCAAGTTTCTTACCTTTTACCAATCTTTGCAGATGTTCATGTAAGTTTCATGTTTTCCAGTCACGCCACAGTTGGTGAAGCAACTGCAAGAAATTTTGGACCGTCAGGCTGAGTCATCCCCTGTTAGTTCTTTGCCCTTCAGCGATGACAGCTGTGATTCAACATCAGCCTCTCCCAACCTTCCATCATGTACGCCGTCACGACCTAGCTCGCCAACCACGCCACAACCTAGCTCAACAACCACGCCATCTCCAACTTCACCAGTGCTACAAAGCCACCAACGTTCGACAGGGCATGGGAGGTATGCACACACATATTTTACTTGGTGATAAAGGCCTTGTTAACTTATGTTTGTTTGAAACATAAGTTATTTTAATTATTTTATGAATCTTTCTACGTTACAGGAATGTGAAATCTCCACGGAAACGTGGAAAATAACTGTTTTTTAAACAGTAGTCCTCGGGTGGGGGGGAAATCATCTTCCGCGTAAAAATATAATCAAAGATTATAAGAAAAATATGATTGCAAACCGGACAACCGTCTGGATTGTCCTGTTTTCAATCAGAGCTTTCAGCAGCATAGGTTTTCGGACATAATACGTTTTCTATCACAGATACTTGCACTCTAACGTGGGGAAAGGCGTCACACAGAAATTGTAAATCAGATGATGGCTTGTTTTTAAGATAAAGTTGTCTTTACATTTCTTGTTGTGAATGTTGGCCAAACTGTACGAAATTGCTTAAAATGCAATCAAATGTTAAAGGAATTTCTGGTGTGGGGGGGGGGGGGGGGGGGGGGGGGGGGGGGGTGCCCCCAGACCCCCCTAGACATTTCCTCTTTTTTGAGGGGGAACCTGCTCACATCCTTGATGTTAGAATAACTAATATGTATGTTTTTCCTGCAGAATGCTGTACTCAGAGTGTTTACGACAGATCCAAAGAGATTCCTGGGAGATCTACTTATTTCCAAGTTTGGCAAGGACTTATCAACGCACTCCTTTTCCGGTATGAAGAGCTCGCACCCAAGTTGTCATGAACAAGAACCCAAACCTGGAATTCCGAGCGACACTCTCCCCTGTCTCAGATGTATGTTTCACTTGTTAACTTAGATCCCAATATCAATTTAAAGTTACCATGTGAAAAGCTAGTTTGGCTCCCGATAAAAAACTTAATTTGACTAGGAAAGTGAATGTTTCAAATAAATAATGTAACAGTATGTAACTTCGAAACTATAAACCTCAAATCCCGTATAATTTTGTTCCTTGTTCTAACCATCATGGTTTCACAAAGATGTTTTTTTGTAAATTTACACATACATGTAATTTGTATTGATGTAAGATGTATATTAACACAATGGCATGTAGATTCCCTTTTGGGTTGGCCAAACAATTGTAGAGTATTTCTCATTGTAATCAAAATTTATGTGTGTTTCACCATTGATCAAATAAGTATTCCATTTCAGGGTACATGTTGTACTGCTGATTTATTACTTCATGTGTTTTTAAAATTTATTTTACAGATGCACTGGTTCAAAAGTTTGGAAGCAATGTGATTGATGACGACAAGCTGCGAAGTATTGTTAAATGGAAACTTAACAATTGCTCTCGTTAACCTTCTCATCATGTTCCTTGTTAACAGTTTTTATCCCTCGCCACAAAGTGGGTGCTGTCAGTCACAATTTGTTTCCAGAGTATAACTCAGAAAACATTAAATATATTTTATTGCAGAAATTTTCAGTGTTTCTCAACTGGTGCCTTTTCATTACCGTATTCTATGTAATAAGCGCCCATGGCACTCTCAAAATTAGAATTAGGGGGCTCTAATTAGAATATTATTTTCGTGGGGGAAAAAACAGTTGAAAGATTAATTTTGTGGGTTATGGTGACAGCCTGGAATGTTCATGTACAACAGATATATATTTTTCCAGAATTTAATTTCCCGTGATTAAGGATGCATATAACACACATATTATGTGTGAATAAATAAGTCTTGTGTACATTGATCAATCAGAAAGGGTGCTAATTGGAATTGTTCACAAGCCAATATATCAGCAAATATCCCTGTTGGCGCTTATCATGTCAAATACGGTATATGAAATGTCTGAAAGAATTTGTTGATATACCAGCTCTTGTATCTTTTGCCAAAAAGTATTATAAATGTCAAGTGTTATTTGCTTTTGAATTTCTTTCATTCACATTTCATGACAAGTAAACTTCTAGTAGTGATGAGAGTTGAGTTGCATTCTTCGTATCATGTTTAGATCAATTTAAAACTAAACACAATTGGGTTGTCTTGTGGTTTCAGAAATTTCTAGGTGAAGAGTTTGTAGGTTGAAATGGCCATGGGGCCAGTAGATCTTTTTATGGTGGAGAAGTGTTCCATTTTAAATGAACCTGAGTTGATCTTACTGATGGCATGTGCTTCACAGAATCGATGAAAGAATTCATTGACATTCCAATTCTTGTATCTTATGCCAAAAAGATATAATAAATGTCATGTGTTATATGCTTTTAGTTTTTCTTTTATATCATATAGACTGATTTGAAACAAAATACTGTTTCACAGATTTATAGTTGAAGAGTTCATAGGTTGAAATACAGCCTTTGGGCTCTGTAGCTTTTCTGTGGTGGAGAAGTGTTCCATGTGCAGCAAGGATAGGGTTAATGCTGCATTGTAGTAACCCCCTTGATTGGCCAGGACCAGGCAATAGGGTGATGCAGGCTGTCCTTGCAGCGACCTGTGTTAAACTCATTCACTCTCACAGGTACAGCTCCAGCTCCGACTAGTGACAGCAGCTTTATCGTAGTCATTAAGCTTCAACTGTTCAACCATGATACTGTTGTAGAAAGGCTCAAAGGTAAATCAGTATACCGATAAACCACAGTAGTATTTTCGTAAACTGTAGTGCTACTCTAGTAGTAACAACATAGTTTGATGGTTGTGGAACTATGGTTCTATTACAAATAAACTGTTAAGAGCTAAAAAGAATATACAAGAGCATGACTGCAGTATATCTGTAGTCAAAGGCTAGATGTACAGTCATTATACTGGAGTAGAAGAGTGATGCTATTTACAGTAAAACCATTGTAATACTTTTGCAAACTGCAGTTTTACTCTACTACTATTGTAGTTTGATGGTTGTGGAGCTGTTGTTCTACTATGAATGAACTACCTGAAATTTACTTGCAATGTTACCACAGTAAATCTGTAGCTGTACTGTAGTACAACTATCATCATATGGTCGTATCACAGTAATGTCTACTGTATTCATACTATAGTTGTGTAATCTGCAGTAAAACTCTCATCAACTACAGTCAACATATAGTGAAATTGTAATGATATCACAGTAAACTCCAGTTGAGTACAGTTTGATTATATTCAAACTATAGTTCTATTACTGTTTTGTTAAAGTGGAAAATTCTTGTTCCCAAATTACTGTACTCAAATGAATGTTTAACTATAGTTAACTACAATATTCTAACAACTGGGAAGTTACTGCAGTTTTACAACACTAACTACACTACAATACGACTATAGCTGACTTTTACTGTAGTATAACTAGTGTAATTTTTGCCTGGGATGCGTATTTCGCAGTAAGTGACTGACTGACTGATATAGAAGATTTAACGTGCGCTTTCCAACTGCAGCGTATTTCGCACACAGGCTTGGCCGGACCATTTAGTGTATTGCGAGAAGGGTGAAAGTGGTGTGTGCAACCCAAGAGGGGGCTTTTAGGGGTTGCTTATATTGATTTTTTGAAATTTTGAAATTTGGAATAAATGCTGAGGTGGGTGGAGGAGGGAACTAGAGATTTTTGGATTTAGTTTTCTGCCATTTTAATGCTTTTAGTGCGGATCCATAGGACTCCGTCATCCGCGAATTTTGAAGTGTTTAGTTTAGGGGATAAGCCCTCGAATAGATCATTTATCATTATATTGAAGAGGGTTGGGCTGAGGATGCTGCCCTGGGGAGTACCATTTTCTAGGGGACACTGGTCCGATAGTGTATGGTCTATACCCACGGTAATTTTGCGATTGTTTAGGAAATCTTGGATGAAGTTTATTATTTGACCTTTTAGTCCTATTTTTTTAAGTTTTTATATTAGCCCGTGGTGCCATACCATATCGAAAGCTTTAGAGAAGTCGAGGAATATGCCTATGGTGTATTGCTTGTTTAGCTGTCCTGTTTTTATATCCTGTTCTAGTCGGGTAAGGTTATCGAGAGTTGATCGGCCAGGAGTGAAGCCGCTTTGGTCAGGATTTATGATGTTGTTTTGGTCTAGGTAGTGCTGTAGCCTATTTTTAGTCATAAGTTCCATTATTTTGCAGAGATTTGAGGTTAGGGAGATGGGCCTATAGGAGTTTGCCTGATCTGCTGGTTTATTTGGTTTAGGTATTGGGATTACTAGAGCTTCCTTGGTTATTGTTTAATAGTATTAGGTCATTTTTTTCGATCCACTCTGATATTAGTTGTCCATGGTTGTCTAGTTTATCTGCAATGCCCCAGGTAGGATGATGGGCATTGAAGTCTCCTAGGAAGATGGTTGATTTATTTCCTAATTGGTAAAGGATATCTAGGTCTGTATCTTTAATTGGTTTTAGTGTTGAGTGATAGATGTTAATGATTTTTATTTTTTGGTTATTGATGGTGACTTGGATTCCATTAGCTTCTAGATTAGGAGTGTTTACTTTAACTTCCTCGTAGTTAATATCCTCTCTAACGTAGATGATTAGACCTCCTCCTGTTCTGCCTGGCATGGTTTTGGACCTGTCGGTTCTCACTGCGTTATAATTTGGTAGGTTGAATTTAGTTTTATGTGAGAATTTGGTTTCTTGAATACAAGCTACATGGGGACCATTATCTATTTTGAATTTAGCTTTGAGTTCAGAACCATGGCCGGCGAGGCCATTGGCATTCCATTGAAAAATGTTTAGGCCTTGCTTTGGGAAACTGGGTGGATTTATGTTTGGTTTAGGCTTGGTTTAGGTATTTACTTTAGTAGGTTATTAAGGTTGCTGCTGAAACGGTCGAAAGAGGTGGTGACGAGTTTTAGTTTATGTGCTACACCAAAGAAGGCTTTGGAGCTGGCTTCTGGATTAGACTGCTTTAACACGTAAGCTAGTAGGAGGACTAAGTTGTTTAGATTTTTGCTTGCTACGTTTTGGGTGAGTTTTTTTCTATAGCTTTTGGTTTTTGGGGCTGACAAAGTAAGATCGTTTATTTCCTCTGAGGATGTGTACTCGTCCTCTTCGGTTAAGTTGTCTTTAGTTTGGTCAATCTGTTCGGTGGTGGGTTGCATGCTGGGTTTGGGTGCGAGAGTCTGAGTGGTTTCTGTAGTTTCCCTGTTGACTGGGTGTTCGGGGGTTGCCTGTAGGTTTGGGAGTGTTGTTGCCCTTGTGGCTGTGATGGCTTGTGTTGGTGCTGGTTGTGTGGTGGTCGTTGTGCGTTGGGTTTTGCTTGCGGGTGTAGATGTGGTAATTGTAGGGTGAGAGGCGGGGAGGGTGAGAGTGTGAGTTTGTGGGATGTGTGGGGTGTTTGTTTCATTTGCGATGTATGCGTCTCGCTGATTTTGGTCCCATACGGAGACTGGGTATACTGTTTTGCGTGCGTGAGTGTTGTTGTTTGGGGGTGGTGTTGGTAGTAGTGGTTTGTATGCTTGCGGTGTGGGTTTTTGGTTTGGATTTTGGCCGTGTTTATGTCTATATGCCTGTTGGCCTGTTGGGTGAGTGATAGTCTGTGGGGGCATTGGTTCGAGAGTGATGAGTATTTTATGGATTTGCAGTGGATGCACCAGGGTGTGCATATGCCTGGGAAGTCCGTTTGAGCACAGTTTTTGCATTTAGTTTTTTTGAAAGTACATTGGTTAGCGGTGTGATTATATTGTAGGCAATTAGAACATTGCTTTACTTGCTTGATGTATGGTTTGACCTCTAAGTTATGGTTAGCGCCGAAAGTGATATGTTTGGGGGCTTCAGGGTGTTTAGCTGTTTTTTTTAAGTTTATTATTACAATAGGTGTGGGGGGTGGTTTTCCCGTTTCTGTTTGATTTAATCCTGCGGAGGCTAGTTATTTGTGGTTGGGTTTGGATAGTGTTAGCTTCTTTGGCGTATATGTCGAGGTCCTCGTCGGTTTCCCTTGGGTGCACTCGAATAACTCCCCTAGTGTATATTTGCCAGTTAGGTTTAGAGCTATTTACGGTGAATTGGAATATTTGTTTCATTTTAGTTGCTGCTATGTAGGGTTCTTGATTTGGGAAGATTACAGTAATCGCAGTAAGTTTAGAATAGAAGTATTTATGTTGTACGTGTTTCTCACGGAGTTGAGATGTTAGCATCTACCAGCTTAATGTTGTTATAACAATTCCTAGAGAAACGTGGAGATGACATGAGATGTGAGAATCGACCCTCTAAATGTTGATATTACAACAATTCCTAAAATCGTATTTGGTACGCTGATTCACCATTTAAAAAGAATAGCTGTATGTTATTTTTTCAATATTTGTTTAAGTAGTATTAGATAGTATTCAGGATTCAGAGGTGAGCAACGTGATAATTTAGACGGTTTTCGAAATCGCTGGCAGCTATCTTTCTTAAATCTGTGTTCAACCTTATATAGGGCTCCATCCAAGGGCTTTGATCAAACTTTAGAACTCTATGTATTTTCTTTAGTTTCATACCTAATGATATATATAACTGGAGATTTCTGTAGTGAACTATATATTTTGTCTTATCCATCAAATTTGGTACGAGTTTTTCTATGTTAGCAAACCTACTATTACCCATCAAGGAGCATTGATATTCCGACATCCAATCTTTATTAACCATTAATCTTTCGGGAGCTAGCGGATAACTGTTATGATCTCTATGTAACGAATTTTGATATTCCAAGTCAACTTCTAGTATGTACCCTTTATTCACATCATTCGCATTAATATCATCGACCCACTGAAAACCACCCGTTGGTAAAGGTTGACTCTTAGCCCATCCGTACGAATTGTTGGCGTCGAGATATAATATGTGCGTGTCGGGTTTATTTGGATCATATTCTTCCACTAATTTATTATTAGCCTTAGAATACCTTTAGCTGCCATCGATATACCACCTCTTAATCCTTTCTCAATAAACAAGTGCATATCGTAATGTGTGAGTAATTTTAGTTCTACGCCGGTCTTCTTCAACAATGCATTCCACGATAGTCAGGGACTGGAATAGTACCATGCCGGGTCCAAGCCGTATTGTTTTAAACATGTCTTTCTAAATATCTCGAATATATCGGCGAGTAACAGTACATCGTTTTTTAAGTACAGATCGTGATAATCGCCTAAATTCTTACAACCTTATTTATCCCAGACCGTCAGAGCGTATTCATAATCGGCATCGGTTATTTTAGATTCTGTTAAGTTACTATAGAATGATTCAAGGGGTGGTAATTTAGTTTCGTCGAATCTAGACACTAATCCATATATTCATAAAGATATACACCTTTTCTCAACAACAAATGACGCGTTAACCTATCGGTATATTTATTTGTTATCGCAAAGTCATCGGGATTGTTCGCATTAGCTTAATTGTCCAGGGAAGATAACAGAAACTGAACGGAGTCTATGAATCTAAGTCCATTACTTTGCTTTATTCTGGCTTTCCCATCCTTGTCCCTATAATGTATAGTTTTAGTCAACGAGAATGATATGTATTTTTCCATATTATTAGGACTGCACGTTAAGCCGCCGTCGGTCTTTGATAATGATAATGCTTTCATAATGAGATGTGAATCGTATCCTTTAAGGTTATGAAACACAATGGGGATGGGTATTGTTTGAGAATTCATTTTTAATTTCAAGTTACACTTGATATGCGTGGCTCCCCGATAATTACCTGTGACATGGCAATGATCTCTTACGGAATCCCCATTCAGGGGTTTATTACAAACATGACAACTAGTTGACTTCTTATAGGACCTCCAATTTATCCTTAGTCATACACATGGGTTTCTTACACGATAAATTTCCCCTGATTATTCTCTCTTCATTTTGTAGATATTCTAGGAACTTTCCCGCTGCATCGGGACCTCTGTAAATCACGGGAGTGTTTGTTTTCCCATCATACCTTACAACTATATATCCAAACCCACAAGGAATATGTTTTTGAGTTTTGTACGTACCTTGATTGCTATGGTTGATATTTTCTATGGGTTTGATAAGCGCTTCGAAGTCGGCGTAAATTACGTACGGTACTGGCATTTGATTACAATAATGTTCAAATTTTAATATATTTTTTCCCTCTTTAGGCATATCGATCCTGATAGCAGTCTGTCCAACACCTCTACAGTCTTCTTTATGCGCTTCTAATAGATCTTGTCTGCTATACCCATGCAGGCATCTTTCGCAGAAATATTTCTTTCCTGCATGTTTTGTTTGATCGCATAATAGTCTGCTTAAACTCTTTATCCATGTATAATGATATTTTCCATCTGTTTCGATCAGAAATGAATTGATTCTGGGAATATGTTCCGGAGCGGAGCTTATCCTGTGTATAACAATTCCTTTAGAATAATGTCCGAAAACATTTATAGCTAAATTATTTTGCTTTTCCACCTTATCAATTTGTGATATTGGTGTAGGTTCGTCTATACCATCGAAGTTGAGTCCATCGTTTTGAGGATAGCTAGATTTTTGTCTACGGGGAACAATGCAGATCTTATAATCATTCTTAAACAGTCATCGGATTTATTTTTTACATTAATTATGGCTTTTTTCTTTATATATAAGATCCACCTTTGAAGGGCATATAATTTGCTGTATCTAAATATAAACTATTGATTTTATCCACACCCCAACCGGAACCTCTATTAGTCCAGTGTTCTAAAGTTTCCTGTATCCTCTGAATTGATGTATCTAATGATGCGTTTATAGTATCGGATTCGGTTATAACTTCTTGATTACTCTGGAAATATGGTTCGGTATATTCAGTGCTATCGTCTGTGTTACTTTTACTCAATGATATTTTAATCGTCAGCTGGTATTTTATACTATGTAAATCATCTAACTCCTCGTTAATTTTGCTCGATATGATGGGCTTAACATCATTAACATCCGTGTTGGAATTAATATCCATCTTCCAACCTCTTAGATATTTACCAATGCCGGCGAATGTGGGTACAAATATTAATTCTTGTTGTTTTTTATCAACATCACCTTGTTGATTATTATCAACATCATCAACTGATTTATCATCATCAACATCATCTTGTTGATTATTATCTAGTAATGCGATCAATTCAGCTCTTCTCATTCGAGAATAAGCTCTCAGCCCACTGTTTTTTGCTTGACTTTGAGTTCTCTAACATTCTGGGGTTTGTTGTATGCCAAACCGAGTAAATCGATCAATTCAGCTTTTCTCATTCGAGAAAAAACACGTAGACCACGTTATTTTGCTAAAGCCTTCAGCTCTTTGACAAAAAACATTGTGGTTAAATGCTACATGCAAAATGATTCATTTGTCTAATTGGTTATATTTTCATATATCTAAATACATATTCTCCCCAACCTATTCCTCTCATTGATGTAATCTCTCTTTCTAGCATAAATAATCTGGTTCCTGACCCTATCAGCACCGTGTTTCTTACATAAACAATAACGACCTTTGACCCCTATCCCACATACAGAACACGTATAATTTTTATTTCCCCGCCTGATGTAATAGGCATGTATACCACAATATATACCAACACAACGCCGGTTGCATTGAAATTTTTTATGATGTCTTTTCTGCTCCGAACCTCTCATACTAGAAAATAAGAAATTACTCCCCGAAAAAGCTAGAGCATTAACAATAGCTCCACCGACCATCATCGCAATTGATGCCATATTCAATAATATAAAATATTCAAATGTTTAATTACTTCATTATATCTTCCGGGATAAGCCCTTGTTTGATGAGCATATCTTTCGTTGACATTGCTAATCCAATATGAAGAATCGTCATACTGATATCATAACCATTAAAATCTAGCTTGGGTGGTGTGGCTTTAGTTATCATTTTAGCTAGACGGGCATAGCCAATGGCCAAGCCGCTGAATGATATGTTGCGTTTACCAACATTTTACCATCTGTAACTGGAGTAGTCATGCTTCTTATAGCATTATATGGGGGCTAACCTCTAATTGAGCTTGTTGTTGTGACATCAGGGGTGACGTTTTCTCTTCTCCGGTCTTATAAAACAACCATACAGCCGCTATAGCAACAACTCCTACTAGTGCCCAAGTTTTAGTCTGATCAATATTTGAATTATTCATTAGTTTTGCTTTGCGAGCGAGTCCGCCCATTCTTCCTGCAGCTATTTTGGGGGGGGTTTTAGTAACTCTGGCTTGTTTTTGTGGTTGTGGTATTTCCGCAATCTGTTGTAATTGATTGGGGTTATTATTTCCTCGTTCGCAATCTGTTGTGGTGTCACCTGTTGAGTCTCCATTGTTATTAAGTGGGCACGTATGTTTAAATTGACTATAACTAGCCGTTATTAAAGCTGTGGTGAGTGGAGCTAAGAACATTCCGTATCTATGATAAAACTCACAGCTTACTGAGCTTATAGCGTGTTCGATGAAATACTGAGCTTATAGCGTGTTTGATGAATGGGTCTTTCTCGAGAGATTCGCATAAATACATGCGATGTTCTGCCGGGATAGGGAGAAACGTACTATAGTTGTAATATAGCCCAGCCTATCGTTTTAGTCATGGAAGCTCCCAGTCTAGACAGTTTTTTAATTTCTTCATTGGTCATGTTATCAATTTTTTCAGTAGTATAATTTTCCCCAAAATATTGGGAACATTTTCCACCGGCTACCAAAGCGGCGAGTCTTTCTCTATGTTTATCTAAAGATTTATCTGTCATTGGTTCTTCTTCAGATTCCTTGAGCATTTGTTCGATGAGTTCGTCGCATTCCATAATGTATTACCTAAGGAGATATTTAAGTCTAACATAATATAATATGACATATCCAATACATCCCGTAATAATAAACTGTTGCTAAAGAATGAGGATTTCAAACCACATTATGTCATAATAACCGCTAATGTTCAATTCATCGTGTTTTTTCACTATATTTGCTATAATTTTGCCACCTTTTTGCTATATTTACTATAATTTGGCCACATTTTGGTTAGCGGTTGCCATATTTGCTATAATTTTGCCATAATTTACTAAGCAATTGCAAAAGCAGCTGGTTGATCGGTTTTTAATACGAGTTTACAATGCTTCGTTGCTGCTAACAGTTTTCTGACTTTATCTGTTCGAGCTTGGTATAAAGAACATAATTTTCGCATGGACATTCCTCGAATGAATCTCGGTCTTTGCAATGAAACAAGGCTACCCATTTGGTCTGCTCTCTGAGATCTTTCAGGACAGAGTTGTATTTTTGAGTAAGTACCCAAACGCTATGCTGAGTATGCCGACCGGAGAATGCTAAATACGAAAGCCTATCTTTCTTTTTGGTGAGTTCTTTACTCGCGCTGCAATCGTCTATTACAAAAAGGGTTGATTCTCCTTTGTATTTTTCGTGACATATTCGTAAACAGTCTTGTAAACGATCACCTGGATCGACTCTGTGTACCTCGATAGGTATGTTTTATTAACGCTTATAGTCGGGCACAGAATAATAATATGATCGAAAAACGTCCCGATAATGACTTTCTAAAATATCTAGAATAAAAGCTGTTTTTCCACAACCCGTTTGCCCTCATATGATAGCGCAGTGTGGTTCTTTAGGTAAAAGAATATTAATAGATTGCTTGCACGAATCGTCCATTCTGTATATTAAGTTGCGCATCCATAATCACGTACAAATATATGTTTAATTTACCAGCCAATTCCTGGAGCTCCGTTATCTGTATAGCATTTTCTATTCTCCTCCCACTGCCATGTAGTTGGTCATCGTCCGTTGTTCGCATGTCGAGCCATAGCGCATACTTCGTGGTGAGGTATTCATCCATCGATACACCCCCGAGAGACAGATCTTTCACGACCGCATTAACTTCTGGGCTTCGTTTTAAAGAAGGAAGTTTTTTAATCTCATCCCACTGTTGATACGCTAGCATTCCTTGACTATATAGTTGATTAGGAACGCCCTCGATAGTCAGTTCTACTTTTGTAACCTTGGGATTGTAGAACTTCTGTAAGACTGACTGTGCACCCCTTAAGACTGACTTACACCATACAAGGTTGACTGTACATCCATGTAAGACTGACTGTACACCCATGCAAGACTGTCTGTACAACTCTGTAAGGCTGACTGTACACCCATGTAAGGCTGACTGTACATCCATATTGATTTCAACATAATTATAAAACTGATTGATCACTGATGTACGACTGACAGTACGCTCGGGTAATACTGTCGGTAAACTTGTACGATTGAATTAACTTACATCAACTGACGGTACACCCCTTAAGACTCACTGCACAACTCTGTAAGACTAAATGTACACTCATGTGCAAGACTGAGTGTACAACCCAGTAAGACTAAATGTACACCACTGTAATACTGATTGTACACCACTGTAAGACTGACCGTACAAGTTCTTAAGATTGACTGTACAGCCCTGTAAGACAGACTGTAAAACTCTGTAAGACTGACCGTCCTGTCCTTAAGAATGATTTTACAACCCCGTAAGACTGGCCGTACAACCCCGTAATACTGACTGTACAACTCTGTAAGAGTGACTACACCACTGTAAGACTGAGTGTGCATCCCTGTAAGACTAAGTGTACACCACTGTAAGATTGACTGTACAACCCTGTAAGACTGATTGTACAACCCTGTAAGACTAACTGTACAACCCTTTAGAGTGACCGTACACCCCTGTAAGATTGACTGTCTACTCATGTAAGACTGATTGTACATCCCTGTAAGACTGAGTGCACAACCCTGTAAGACTAAGTGTACACCACTGTACGATTGACTGTGCAACCCTGTAAGACTACCTGTACAACCCTGTAAGACTACCTGTACACCGCTGTTAGATTGACTGTACAACAACTGTACAAGACTAAGTGTACACCACTGTAAGGCTGAGTGTACACCCCATGTAACATTGACCATGCAACCCTGTAAGACTGAATGTGCACCACTGTAAGACAGACTGACTGTACATCCATCACAAGGGTATTTCTGGTTTGGAAAAAAAGATCCGAGACCAGGCGCCGGAACGAACTAATCAGCGTGCTGCGTTTTCGACCAATCAGGAAGCAGGGTTTCAGTGCCTCTCCTACAAAACAAGAGCGAAGCCACGCACACCGTGTGCGAAATACGCTACAGTCGGAAAGCGCACGTTAAATCTTCTATATCAGTCAGTCAGACGCACACCGTCACAGTCCGAGCACTGAAGGAGAGATCAACCATGTCGCCTCGATGCAACTGTCTGACGTGTCAGACCAACAGTCAACAATGCCAACGGAGGAGGAAAGTCTATTCGTGGACAATAGTGGCCTACCCACGGGGTGAATCGGAGACGATCCTATCGCAGAGCCCACACTGGTTTAAGACCAAGTCTGAGGCTATGGCAGCATTGCAACGAACTATTCAACACGGAATTGACGTACCCGACTGTTGGGGTGGTCCGTATTATTATGTTGTATCGAGATCAAGGAAAGAAATGTAATCAAGGAGACAATCCTTGTCCAGCTTGTTTCCAGTTTGTTTCCAACGGTCCTTTTCAGGGCCACCCATCTCACCCAAAAGAACGCTTTTCATCCTTTGCTTTGTCAATCCAAACAACAACCCAAAACAAAGAACCCACACCCTCCCCAGTCCTCTTGGAGGTACACGTCTATGCGTGACACCACCATGGTACGTCTCAAAATAAAATAAAATAAATATGTATGTATGGTGGTGTACACGAGTGGCATCACGTTTGCCTGGAGACAGGAATCAAACACCACGTATGTCTATCGATCAGTAACGTCTGTTTGAAGACACGCATGACACCACGTTTGCATGGAGACACGCGTGACACCAAGTTGGCATTGAGACACGAAGTGCATCACGTTTAATGGAGACACGCGTGACAGTACACATGTAGACATACACGAGTACCAACTCCTCAGCAGGGATGAGCGAGTGACAACGTCATCATCTTATGGATAAATGTTTGAAGACACGCGTGGCACCACGTGTACATGGAGAGACTTGGTACATCACGTTTGCACGTAGTACAGTATGTGTGTTTGAAGACACGAAGTACGCCACGTCTGTTTGCAGACACGCGTGACAGTACACATGCAAACATACACAAGTTCCAACTCCTCGGTATAAATAATAATCCTATGGATAAACGTCTGTTTGTAGTCACGCATGGCACCACGTTTGCATGGAAACACGTAGTACATGACGTTTGCATGGAAACACAAATGGTAACAGATATGTAGACATATACGAGTGCCAACTCCTCGGCATGGATGAACGAATGGCAACGTCATCATCCTAAGGATAAACATGTGTTTGTAGTCACGCGTGACACCACGTTTGCATGGTAACACGAAGTACATGCCGTTTGCATGGAGACACACGTGACAGTACGTTTGTAGACCTACACGAGAGCCAACTCCTCGGTATAAATAAACGAGTGACAACGTCATAATCCTATGGTTCAACGTCTGTTTGAAGACACACACGTGACACTACGTTTTGCATGAAGACATGAAGTACATCACGTTTACATGGAGAGACGTAGTACACCATGTGTGTTTGAAGACATGAAGTACATCACGTGTGCATGGAGACACGCGTGACAGTACGCATGTCTACATACACGAGTGCTAGCGCCTCTGTATAAATGAACGATCGAGTGACAACGTCATCATCCTATGGATAAACGTGTGTTTGTCGTCACGCGTGGCACCATGCTTGCATGGAGACACGAATGACAGTACGCGTACATGAAGACACGCGTGACAGTATGCATGTCAACCTACACGAGTGCCAGCACCTCGGCATAAATGAACGAATGACAACGTCTTCATCCTAAGGATAAACATGTGTTTTTAGTCACGCGTGTCACCGCGTTTGCATGGCAACGCGAAGTACATGACGTGTACATGAAGACACGCGTGACAGTACACATGTCAACCTATACGAGAGCCAACTCCTCGGTATAATTCATAGTAATAAT
Source organism: Haliotis cracherodii (assembly GCF_022045235.1). Classification (NCBI taxonomy): domain Eukaryota; kingdom Metazoa; phylum Mollusca; class Gastropoda; order Lepetellida; family Haliotidae; genus Haliotis; species Haliotis cracherodii. The sequence continues at coordinate 43,714,582 of NW_027266264.1, forward strand.
CATCCTATGGATCAACGTCAACGTCTGTTTGTCGTCACGCGTGGCACCCTGTTTGCATGGAGACACGAATGACAGTACGTAGGCATATACTTACATCACGTTCATGTCTGTGCCTGTCGATTCACCTTTAGAATTCAGCCAGCACCTTTAGCACCTTTAAATTCGCCACTCACCGACTTTTAACTTGGACGAACGGCTGTCATAGTGGGCTACAATACACGGTCGCCTTGTGAAACGAAACCTTACACCTCAAAGTTGACAAACACATCACCATACCCGATGACATGATTTGTGGAATGTTGTTGCAAAATCCTTCGCCAATATGACGTCAACCTAGCAACAAAGTGGCAGAGTCGTCGACTGTGTATGATAAGCTCGTCTCAGTGAGCTATCATCTCCACATGTCATCGCCACACACCCACCAAAACAAAACAAGACTCCCTTCCGGCCTTCCTCCCTCCCTCCTCCCTTCACCACCGCGTCTATGTTTAGAACAACAACAACAACAACAACAACAAACGATTTTTGACGCGCTTCTTACAATGTCGATCCCGTTCACCTTTTACGTGCGCTTCTACGGGTTTTCCCCATCCTCCCCGGAAACGGTTGCGACGCCCTCTTGGGGGCGTGCGCCACCGGAAACGGAGGTGCAGCCATCTTGGATGCGCACACCACCGGAAACGGAGGTGCCGCCATCTTGGTTCTGGTTCTAGGTCCCTGTACACAACTACTAATCTGCCTACACTACAGGCTCCATGTGCTATGTAATTTTTCTGTTGAAATTCAGCATGGTCATCAACCTGTGAATCCAGTCCACCCTCTCACCAATAAGTGAGACTATATATTTCGTAGCCCATTGTTTTTTTGGAGTGCTAAAACTGAAAAATGACAGTGGATTTATCTGGCCGGTATCGAGTTCATGTACCTCCAAGCTGGTGGTATCAAGACCCTTTTTGATGATGTATCTTCAGGAGCTGTACACAGACTACAGACTTTATTAGGAGGTTACAAGAAATGCAATCAATATCTACAAAGTAGCGCTTGCCTCTAACTTACAGTGTTTTATGTAAACTAGTGGCTCAGTTACAAGTAGGCGTGTTTGGATATTTCAACAATCTGGTTATGCAATGTATGTGCATAACTGCCTATTTTGGATTTCTCCGTCGTGGAGAATTTACTTGTGCCTCGACGTTTGATCCAGATGTACATCTAACAGCGAGTGATGTGCAATTTGAACAGACACAACATAAGTGCATCCTAACCTTAGAGCTTCCAAACAGATCCCTTCAAAAGGGTGTGCAACCCACATGACTGAACTGTTATTCCTATCGGTGCTACTAACACTCATCAGTGCTTCCTGACACCGTTCAATCTAGTTCTGTGACATTACTTCGATGTTATAACACATTGGATTCAGTATTTAATTCTCATATGTATATATATAACATTATCATCTTCACTCATCACTCATTTTATACTTTCTTATCACTTTGGGGGCTCTCGGTTTTTTACCTCGTTTTGGGCTTGCAAACCAATCATTCTGTAAGCTATCATTATATGGCTTGCGGCCCCCAAAGTATTTCATTTTCACTCATACCCACAGGGTATCACCCTTTCTACATATTTCCATTTTATCTTTTTAGATCTTCCCGCAAATTTGCTTATGCAACCCGCAGGGATGCCTTTTTATACTACCTACCAGCAGCGTAGGTTACCTTTCCAACACCGAGTCAGCCCCCGAATCTTATGCCAAGTATTGTATATAATAAACATTTGACCGTACTCAATTGTTTTGTTGTCACTGCACAAATCGGACGTGTTATTTGCTTTTATGTCTAGTGTCTCGTAGGCCATACTTGGCCGGATGTTATACTTTATTGTTTGTGTAGGTGTTTTAGTATGAAGTGTATGTAACATGTGACACTATAATAAACATTATCCTCTCTCTCTGTCTGTCTGTCCCCCTCTCTCTCTCTCTCTGTATTACCATTGGTGAACTTGAGGAAGACACAGGTCTAAACCATGGATCCATTAAAACAATTATTCATGAATATTTACAGATGAATAAGATATATGCTTGTTGGGTGCCAAAGTTTATAAATTCTGATTCTGATTCTGAAAAAGATTTAGAGCTAATTGAGAACAATTTCGTCAAATTTTAAAAGGAAATCAGTAACATGGGTAAACCACTATTATCCCGAGTCAAAACGTCAATCCATGGAATGGCACCGTTCCACTTCTCCGGCACCAAAGACATTCAATACTTCAAGATCAGTGAAGAATGGTATGGCCATTGTAATCTGGGATCCAAAGGGAGCGACGATGACTTCAAAGGTGCCGTTAATGGGGTTTTCAGGCTGGCTTCACAAAACATCTTCCTGACTGGAATTGAAAAGTTTCAATAGCCCTATTAGATGTGTATTGAAAAGCAGGGAGATTATGTTTAAAAATAAATTAAAAACACTTTCACAGTTGTTGGTTTTGTTTGTTACGCTTAGAACTTTTTGACCAGCCTCGTTTCTATAAACTTAAAAGCACTCTACCTTGAAAACATGAAATTTGGAGATATCTTGTATTGCCTGTAAATCACTGATAACTGTTACAATAGTGGACCCGATACTTTAGTCACCCTCAAGCAGTGAAACAGTCTAGTAGTTTTACTAAGCAATTAGATGTTCTTAAGTTCCTCAGATATTTGGAGATCAGCGCATTACTGAATATAGGTATTCCAAAGGTTCGTCTGTGATATGTACTGTTGCATATTGTGTATGTAGTTCGTTAATCAGTATATAAATGTGATGCATGTATATGCGTGTGTGTGTGTGTGATTCTTATAAAACTCTATTAGATCTCTGCCATAAATCCTTTATTTTGGCTTCAGCCACACTAGCTAAATATTTCAGATTTTCAACAGACGTCCTCTTCACTGCCAATTACACACACAACCAGTTGTCGCCAAGTTCTAACAAGTGCAAAAGTGAACGTGGCTCACTAATACCCCCGACCCGCCTAGTGTGTCAGTAGTTACAAATTAAATAGTTAGGATAGGGTTAGGCAGGGTTCCCCCTAGACTCCAATATCTGAGAGTCACCTTGACTCAGCCTATGAATTTTTGTCAAAAATATTTTTTCAGAGTCAAATGTTTTATTGTATGATTAATGAAATATCAAGTGTTCACTGTTAATATTACACTTAAAGTTAAGTATCTTTTAAATATAATATGTCTTTAGTTTAAGTTAACAAGTGCTAATTAATGTTCTAAGCTGATTGTACAACAGAGAAATAAAGGATATATGAATGAAAAACAAAGTTTGTTGGTTTTATTTTTTCACAATCTTTAATTACTTCACAGCTCATGAAACAATTTACAGTGACACTAATACAGGATGAATGAATAACATCAGTCTCAACTGTGAGACATAATTTTTAACCATGGATGGATATTAAAATACATTTCATGTCAGATTATAATTTAATACCACTAACTCATTTACATGTTTTATCTAGTTATCTTGTATTATCTATCAATAGTGAAGTTGAACACTCGTTATATTTTCTGGTTGAATACAGTTTATTAGCAACAACAAACACGCCCAAAGCTTTACATTTCGTATATACCATATTTATTCGTGTATAATACGCACCCCTAATTATGGGCAATTAAATCTTGAAAAAAATATCTCATGTATAATACGCACAAACTTTTCTTCAGTCTCATTTCAGGCTGTCATGATCCGTCATCGGAAATAGCATAACAAATCCGAATTGAATTACGCAAGTTAATCCTGTTGTCACACTATCTGGTAATAAGAATGTGTTCTCTGTATATCTGACCTTATGTTTGTCATCTATTTTATTAATTTTATTTAAAATTTCATTCAATAATGTTTACCTAAATTTTGGCAAAAACATGTGTCCCTCCGATACTTACATCTTCCGTTTACCCCGTTCCACAGCTTCCGCTTAACCACATACTGTGACCGCGCCAAATCACATTATTCACTGCAACAATGATAATATTTTCTTCTGTTTCATATTTTGCGAGTCTACACATCCAGATAAACATATGCCATGGTTAACTTTTAGTGAGAAAATATGCCGAAACCTGAAAAACTTTGTCCATTTGCGGAGTTTTCCTTTGTTTACATCACGTGCTGTCATTGAAGCCACACGGAGTGTGAGAGTTACGTTCACTTTGATGAATACATATATTTTGTCGTGTACCTCATAGACGCACAGTTTTAGTAGCATATCTATATAATCATGCAAAACAATATGTAAAGCCCCCGGCTGTTCTGATTTTAGCGTTTTAAAAAAACGAGAGAAAAGTCTGGTCATGTGACAGGCTATGCAAATTAGCCTGTGGCAGTGGTGTTATGCGAAGTTATGTTACTTCTAAAACGACGATTAATTAAAAACTAGACGTTAATTTTAAGACGTTTGCATATATTGTCTTTGGAAAATGTTCATAAATTAAGTTCGGGTGAGTAGTTGTAATATTTTCATTCCAAAGCTGGTAAACAACAACATAGATATTTTGAAATTGCGTCAGTCATGACCCAGTCATTTATTTCTGGACGTATTTTTCCTTAATTGAGAGTCATATACGCAAGAATCCTGCGTCAGGGGAAATCCTGGTTAGGGTTTGAAAAATTCATTAAAAAAAATGGAAAATTAATAAAAACATTTTTTTTCTTTTGACTGCACCCCTCCATATGACAGATTATATGTACTAAGTTTGATATGAATCCCCTGAATAGTTTAAGAGATATCGCGCCGACAAAGTTTTCGGACGGACGGACGGAACCTTGGTATAACTATATACCCCCAACATTTTGTCGCGGGTATTATAAAAATACAACAGACATTTAGGTATACAATAATATAACTGCTGGAGTAAGAGCATGCACGTGCTTGGTGCAGTCCCCTTCTACCCACAAGGTGCATGATAACTGGGCGAAGTGCAGAGGCACTTCAAGTAACAAGAGAAGAGATGTGAGAAGTTCCATCAACACATCAAAGAAGACCATCAAAGAAAAGCAGGAGATGATGAAGAGCATGTTTAGACGTAACTCTCAGTGCTGGATGAAGAGATTAATAAGATCAAGGAGATAGCTGTGGCAAAGAAGAATTCTTCGGTCACGAGACCACAGAGTGGGGTGCCATCTGCCCAACCCTCATATACACAGTCGTAGGGCCTTCTTCAGATGACCAGCAAGCTGAGCTGTACGACTAGCCAACCGACCAGCCGGGTATAAGCCAGCAGGCTTTGCTGTACCGTGAGAACTGCACAGTATCCAAGGACCAGCCGTCCATGGCAACCAAACCAGCCGTCCAGCCAGATTAAGAAACCGTACAGTGGTGACATGGACTCCATGGGCCAGCCGACCGTTCGAACACCGTACAACTACACCACGGACTCCATGACGACCGTCCAGACACTCGGCTTACCGTATGATCTTCATCAACCGGCAGCTCCCAAGACAGCCGCACTGACTACACGGGAACGTCCAGTCAACCGTTTAATCGACTGGTCGGCCGACCGAGAGGACAGCCACCTGGGGGGGGGGGGGGGGGGGTGTCACCCCAGCGGGATTACAGATTGTCTGGTCCAGATCCAATTATTCCCAAGTCTGGATGTCTTCACAGCTGTTATGAGTTCAGCGTCTACACATACTGGCAGAGAAGAGTTCAACAGCAAATTGGGACATCATAGGCCATATCCATCATCTATCAGCCTAACTGCCAAGACACACAGATCCCCTCCAGTGCCGTAGCCAGCAGTAGAAAACAGTTATATTTGAATCATGAAAATACAAGTTGGAGAGAAGTGATACTTGTACAAATATTTGCCCCTTCCCCATAAGTTGTACGGGGATCAGAAGGACTCGTCAAATAAACAGCCTCCTAGGAAGAAGTTTGTCCCCCAGGTAGGATTTGTCCAAACCAAGGGATACGACAAGCGTCAGTTTTTTCAGGAATCAACTGCATTTCAGGAAGCTACTAAAGAAGCAAGCCATTCGGATACCAATAAGACCAAGGCTTTATTTCCTGGTATTCATAGTTCCGAAGAAGAATACGCCATGATAATGAGACCTAAAGACCCATTCGTCCCTTTCCATTGCATCTGAAATATATATAATATATGGGAAAATATATATGAACCCTTACGCAACGAGGTATGCCCGTTTACGCTAAGACGGATCCCGGTCGCAAAAATGGCCACGAGAGGGGCACGAGTCGCTATTCGGCTTGTCCCGGAATAACACGAGTTGGTCACGAATGCTAAAGACCCACACCGGACCAGTTGTATCTTTTTTCATGGGGATCAACTTGTTCCTACACCCGCAACATCACAGGTCTTACTCAGAACTCGGACACACCACTGGTCTCCCACGTGTAGAGCTTGAAACTAGTCGACTTAAAGGGGCACTGATCTAACGCAATTCCCCGGGACTGGTTGTTGCCTTTGTTATTGTTTTTTCCCAGTGAGTACCCGGATGTATAGCAGAAATATAGACTAGTTCGCGACCTCTGCTGCGCCATTCGTAAGCGCATTAGTCACTTTTATGGGTAGTAATAAGGGCGTATGGTCACATTGATCAACAAAATGAAATACAGTTTTCGAGATAATAAGGAAATGTAGGTATCTTTGTGAGTAGCATCGGTAATGGTGACGAAGTTTTGATAAGTCACTTGCTTGGTAATTTTGCGATTTTCGTTTACACTATTTTGACTTGCAACACAAAGTATATATTTCACCTGAGCATATGCTTTTTTTATAGTGTGTATATTTTTTTACTGTCAAATGTGTAACAAATATATTAAACGTCTAAATATTCAGTTATTTTACAAAGTGACTGAAAAACATTTCCATCTGGATTATTATGACAACGAGTTCCAAACATTTTGATGTTTAATGTCATCACCAAGAGACTGAAAATGTTACGTTGAAAAGTACATTTCTAAGTTGTTTGGCTTTTAATCCTACATAATAATCTGTTGTGATGTTTGTAGGCCCTTTTGATAGTCTTGATCAATCTGGACAGATTTTTTAGCCAAAATGACTGAAATATTTACACATTTTATAAATTGCCTGAGAGAATCACATTTTACAAATTGACGGTAATATATACACGCTTACAAAGGAAAAGACCTGTGACAACGTCTATCGCGCATTGAAGAATTTCCCAACCAAGACGTAGAGAAACAAGAACGAATCGGTTCAAATGAAGGGAAAAAATGCAGATATCATAATTACAACCTACCAAATTTATGCGTATAAGGTTTAGGCAGCTTCCTTGTTCGAGGAATGTATCCGTGAATATCCACACAAAGGAACAATATCCCACTCGTCTGCAGCTGTACAAAGAAACTTATTCGATGTCACGTGTCTCAGTAACAATCAAATATTTTAAAAGATATATAGCGTTTCGTGATATTATAACCCGTGTTCGTTTCTCAACTGATCGCTTGGATTGTTTCAGGTGTTTTACATAGGTGTCAAGTCTCAATGGTCGGCTGAGAAAGCCCACGTGACAACTATTTTCATAACGTCCACGGTTCCTAAAAATTCCATTCAGTGATAGATAACAATGATCAATCAATCAACGTATTATGAGTTAACCCTTTGAACAAAGTATGTTGTTTATACATCGGCACTTCGCGCCATGATATGAGTGTATTCCCTTTGTTTTAGTAAACCTAGACATGTAAACACTCACTCTTGACATATCCACTGCGCAAGATAACAGTGATTAATCAATCAACGTATTTTCTGTTAATCCTTTGATGACTAGGAACGATCCGTTGATTTACAAAAATAAGTAAATCAACTGATCATTCATCTCTTGCTGGGCTGCCACGTGCATATTACATAACACACATTTCACCTCACTTCAAACCTGGATTTAGATTGAATAATTACCCCAGACACAATAAATGCCAAATGGGAACCTTTGTCAGGTAATCTAAGTGGTGCTACCACTAATTGTACCTGTAATAAATTCATTAACTGAGCATCAAGTGAATGACGACAAATACACAAGTGTAGGGTTATTATACGAGAAAACGTGGATGACAACAAGGGAGTAGTAATCGTATTATCGACGCAAGCCGAAATTGCTTTCACTGCATAGATACTTTTTTTAGTATTAAACTATAACCATCTGGGGTATTTCCAAATGACGACATCCGATGAGCTCCCTTGTTCTTTTTGTCTGTTTGTTTAGGCTGAAGAAATTAATTAACATGCGCCCTTTGTCGAAATCTTTATAGATCACAGTTAACCAATCAGTGTTCAAAAATGCGTAAAACAAATATTGTCTCCAGCCTCCAAGTTTATTTAGCTGTCCTTGCAGACGGTACCCCAGTCTCTGGTCACGCTCAGTTGCTTTGCGTATCATCCGGGTACTCACGGGGAAAAAACAATAACAAAGGCAACAACCAGTCCGTTAGATCAGTGCCCCTCTAACATACGGGATTACAGTTTACTGAGAAGGAAGAATTACATTTCACGTGTCAAGACTGACAGTAAACATCCTTCGACCATAATCAGGTCAACTGACTAAGTGTGATTGGTGCAGTATATTGTACAGACTGACTTACATGATCGCTTATGCGTAACACTACAACCACTCGACCAAACGCCTGTTGCTTTACATCATGTAGCCGATTCACAACTACACATGCCTGCACATGCAGTGAACGAGACACCACATACCATCGTCCGCCGATAAAACAACGGGAACGCTAACGCGAAGCCCAAGAGATTGAAACGATTAGTATGGTACAATCTTTTTAGACCAAGTAATATTTTTTTTATATTCATCCTGTCCTACGTGATACAGAACGGGTGCGCATATATACTGAACAACAAAAGTTCCTTTGACACTGAATACGATTTAATGCAAAGTTATGTTTTTTACCAAATCTGAAACAATTTCGGTTTGCAACAGATAAAACACTCTTGTAAGTGTTCAAATGGTTTAATTTGCCATACTGACTTCAGAAAATGCGTGATTTCATAAAAAAACATGAACATGCCAAAATGTCAATTTACAAATCAATAGCGTGAGTGTCCACCTCTGGTTGCGATGCAAGCAACCCATCTTCGTCTCATGGAATGAACCAGGCGTCGCACAAAGTCCTGTGGGTTATCGGTCCATATCTGCTGGAGCATGTTTCGAAGTTCCTGTAGATCGAGTCTGTGGAACAAGTTGACGTCAAAGGCGCCGATCCATCTCATCCCAAATTTGCTCGATTGGTGAGAGATCAGGAGAGCGAGCCGGTGCCCGGTATAAACTCTCCCCCGTACAAATTCTCCCCCCGGAGATTTTATACCGGTACAGATTCTCCCCCGGAGAATCTGTTCTGAAATAAAATCTCCCCCGGGCGGATATGTTTCGCGCCCCCCTCAGTATAAAGTCTCCCCCCTGATTATTCGGTTTGTTGCAATGTCTTTAAGTACTATATTCTTTAAATAGTTATCTTTAATGTAAGGAGGGTTACTTTAAAAAATAGATTATGAAATATGGTCATGATGAATTGATATTTCAGCATATTTTATTTGGTAACTGTACCTTCCATCCTAAAATATTTATAAGACATAATCATACCAAACAAATTTGAATGAAATGACTTAATGTAACAAATACATGTACGGTTACTGTTGTAACAGAATTCAGAAATCGTATTAATCCTCGCAAACATTCAGTTTTAACACTAACTACGTAAAAACTGTCAATATATCCACGCGCGCCTCCAGCTCAGGCTGTCCGTTATACTCTGATTTTAGATCTAAAATATATTCCTTAATACAGGCTACGATATGAAAATGGTATCAGTGTAATATCAGTGGCTAGAATATCATGGTGCAAGCAGGTTTCTGTTAAACATACATCATAACTATCTAATTCAGCACTGATAAAATCTACTTTGTCTTTAAGACTGCGTATGTTTAGATATATAATCTTTGATTTAAACAGTATTTTATTTTCCATTAATGTTCAGATTTTACATTACATAGCATTACAAAATGGAAAAAGGATTAGCCAACAGGCCAAAAAGGCCTATACATGTATTAATGCTTCTCCTAAAATTGTACATTATACATGTAGATTGTAATGAAGTCTATAGAGCAGACATTAATGAGTAACACAACATGAAATAAAATGGAAAGCAAGATACCAAATGCATTTTATATTCTTAAGTTGACACAAAACTTAAGTAAAGCGGTTTGTTTCAATGATGTAATTGTGAACTGATTTTATAATGTATTCATTGTCTGAGGAAGATGAATCTTCATTGCCGTGGAGTATAGTATGTATGCTGAGCTGGTTAACAAAAAAGTATTTATCATATCAATTCTAAACTTGGCGTAGCGTGGACAAGATAGAAAAAAGTGGAAAGCATTTTCTCTATTTAGGCCACATGGACAGATGGGATTATCAATCAGAAATCTGTCAAATAAATGTGATTTTGAATCACTACAACCTAGCCTAAGTCTAGATAAAATCACCTGACTTTGCCGCTGGCCGTAACTAGCAAAAGATGTAAAATTTGCAGGAAGCTTAGTTTCTCTAGAAATTAATTGCTTAAACCGAGATAAGGAATCTAATTTCTAATATTAATACCAAGTGCATTCCAAGCTTGTATAACAGATGGCAAATAAGATCGATTATACTGGGATAAGCGTCCTGCACTGGTCTGGAAGTCATTAGAAGTTCGAAGGTTATATCCAGTCATGCTGGATATATTAGGTGGGACCCATAAAGATAGATATTTAGGAGTTAGCCCATTGACCATTTTGTAAAATATACATAATTTATGGTAATGTCGTCAGTTGGACAGTGAGCATAAACCCGTTTCCCTATAAATTTTTTTGTGACTGGTTCCTCGTACTGCTCCACATATTGTTCGTAGAGCATCCAAGTGTAAATTTTCTAATAGTTTTACTTGTTCATTATTACAATTATCCCAAATATTATCACAATAATCAAAAATAGGTAAAATAAAAGATTTGTACATGGTTTCGAGCGTTCTTCGATTTAGACGGTATTTCAGGCTACGCAAACAATTAATTAATGGGCTCACTTTACGTACAATATATTCAATGTGTTTGTGCCATTTTCCATCTTCCTGGAATACAAGTCCTGGATGTTTATGATCACTTACTTCAGGTATAAGAATATCATTCATTCGCAGAGGTAATTTAGGACTAGGATTAATTTTAGTAGAAAATAACATGGCTTCCGTTTTGGAAGGACTAAATTTCACCTGCCATTTACTTGCCCAGTTTGATATTCATTCTAAATCACTATTCAATATAGCGGCTGTAGATTCAGGATCTTCAATAATTAGAAATAAAAATGTAACATCAGCAAAAAGTTTAATATTACTCGTTATCCCATGAGTCAGATCATTAATATAAATAAGGAATAACAGAGGTCCTAAAACTGAGCCCTGTGGCACTCCGGCTAGAACAGGTTTGTAATTTGACATATAGCCATTAATTACTACAGAGTGTTGTCTATTACAAAGATAACTTCCAAACCAGTCCAGAAGATTATCGCCTATCCCTGTTGACTTTAATTTAACTAATAAGCCTTCATGCCAGACACGATCAAACGCCTTACTTATATCACAAAATATGGTGCGAACTTCCTTTCCATCATCCAAGGCTTTTGAGATCACGTGATATAATTCAGTTAACTGATAAACAGTTGAATCTCCAGGTTTGAATCCCGATTGTGAAGTGATTATGATATCATTATCCAAGTAAAAATTGTAGACATGCTTAAATACACATTTTTCAAATACCTTAGAAAGAGAAGTTGTCATGGCAACTGGTCTATAATTATTACAATCATGAACACTACCTTTTTTATGGATTGGAACAATAAGAGATTTTTTCCATTGACAAGGAAAGGAGGAAAGTCGTAGCGATAAATTGAACAGTAAAGTAATGGCAGCACATAGAGGTATAGCTATTGTTTTTAAAGGCTTATTACCAATATTATCTGGACCTTTAGCTTTGGTAGTATTTAGACTTAATAAAATATCATGGACTTCTTTTTCAGACAAGAGCAAGTTGTTAAGTTTATTTACAGGCTCATGTAAGTTATTAGTTTTCTTCTCGGGTTCTTCAACTTGGGCTTATATAATCTTTAAATCTGGACTACGCAAAGGTCCTGGATTCGGATGGATATCACCGCAGCAGAAGAGAAAAAGTAAAACTAAGAATGATAATCGGAAATTATTTAAGCAAAGTAACCCAAAATATAGAGAAATGTGTATCATCTTCCCGAAATGATTAGCATGTAGAATAGATTCAAAAACACCCACTATCAGCCTGTATTGAACAACATCAACCGGCATCCACAAAGCAAAGTGATCATGTAATTGTTACAAACGGGCTGGCGGTGAATCTGAGAAGGGATTCATACGTTATATACAACTTTAAAAAAATATGATTATGAAAAACGAAAGGAAAAGTGCCCACCCCCCCCCACCCCAACCGTCCCACACCCGAAAAGAAAAAAACCCCGCAAAATCAATAAAAATAAAAATCAACAAATAAAAACAAACAACCACACACACACAAGTAACTTATGTATATTTAGATAAATATATCACCCAGAAAAAATAAAGGAGAGAAAAATAAAAATAAAAAATACATAAAGAAATAAACATTAAAACCTAGAGGAATATGAAAATGTGTAATGCTAAAGCAGGAAGACACGATAAACTGTACCAACATTACAATGTTCCCCGTTATGCATGCTTTACTTGGGTTACATACGGGTGATCTAAGTTAGAAATATATGACTGATATAAATTCTTTAAACACGGTAATATCGAATATGCTTGGATTATCTTTTTTTTTAAATGTGCTCCATTCAAGAAAAGTTATATAGAATTATATATTTACTCTCCCCCATGTATTTTGCTCTTTTATGTAAAAGTTTTTTCACCTTACACATTTTAATTACAGATTCCTTTGTTTTGATTTTAATGCAAACAAACCAGGCTTTTGAAATGCTATACAAAAACCATGCTTAAAAGTTGACAGAGTTTGTTGTTTCTAATACAGCTTTTGTTGTCTGTATACATTTTTTTAATATACCAGTTTGAGTCTACATGTGAACACAATCGATGGTTGAAATGTAAGTCTAAGAACAAAACATGAACTAATTCTCAAGAACTCTGATGTATAACGTTACCTTCATCTTTGATTGACTGATGTATTTTCAATCTTTATTCAGCACTGAAGAGGCCACAGGCCTATAGTACGAAGCATTAAGTTTATGAATAATCAGCATTGATTTTTACTCCATAAACTGTCATAAAGTATTCATAAAGTATCAGGGGTCATTTAAACTTGCAAAATGATTGACATAACCCTTTATAGAGCGAGGATTGGGCTGTTTTCCCACCCGATTGACTGATATTACAACATTCACATGGTTTAGAACGGTACAATGAATGGTAAAGCATGCAAATTACACTAATACGCGATATTTCATAAGAAAACATCATATCTCCGTTAAAACATAAAACCAATATTTATGAGTCTACATATTGATATATGACTATCACTGTATCCAATTCCAAAATTTTAGATATAAACTTTCGGACATTTCATTTCAAAATTCTTCAACCTTTAATACATCACAGGATTTGTAGCTAGACGACGGGAATCTACAGTCTTGACTGTGTGTTTTCTTTGATGAGAATGTTTCTCACTGACCTTAGCGTGTAGGGGTGTGATATCCTGGGCAGGAAATGACAGTGTTTTGACATTAATTAACGTGTTGGACATCCCTAATTAACCTTTACTAATTCATGTTAAACCAACACAGGATGTTTTCTGGAAGTGGACAATCGCGCCATAGGGCTGACACGACACGTGTTAATAACTGTCCTAGAACTTCTAAAGTTACTAAACAATCTTTATACCTAACGACTAGCATATAAACTAAACATCGTCTCTATCAGAAGCCAGCTAAACAACCAAACAATCAAATTTCAAAAACAAACCAAATTCTTAGGACTTATTTTCGATGAACATCTCACCAGGGATGCTCACATCCAAAACCTAACAACTAAATGCAGTAAAGACCTAAACACCCTAAGATGCCTAACTGGCTCTAACTGGGGAGTTTGAATACTATTCCTGTTGTTTTTTCTGAGTTAAGGAAGAAGCCCCATTTGTCAGCCCATTGTTGCATTTTATTTAGAGATTTTTGGACTAAATTTTGGGCCATTTTAATGCTTTTAATGTTTTTAGTGCGGATCATCCGCGAATTTTGATGTGTTTAGTTTAGGGGATAGGCCATCGAATAGATCGTTTATCATTATATTGAAGAGGGTGGGGCTGAGGATACTGCCCTGGGGAGTGCCATTTTCTAGAGGACATTGGTCGGATAGTGTTTGGTCTATACCCACGGTTATTTTACGATTGTTGAGGAAGTCCTGGATGTAGTTTATTATCTGACCTTTGAGTCCTATTTTTTAAAGTTTTTGTATTAGCCGGTCGTGCCATTCCATGTCGAAAGCTTTAGAGAAGTCTAAGAAGATGCCTGTGGTATATTGTTTATTTTGTTGTCCTCTCTTAATATCTTGCTCTAGTCGGGCGAGGTTATCTAGGGTTGAGCGGCCAGGAGTGAAACCGCTTTGATCTGTGTTTAGTGCCTCAAATACAATCACACTGCCTCCCAATGCACATACCCTAAAACTAAATGTAAAAAAATGCGCACAAACAGACTGCCCAGGCACATGCACACCCTGGTGCATCCACTGCAAATCCATCCAACACACTTCACTTTCAAACCAATGCCCACACAGACACACACTCACCCAGCAGGCAAACAAACACATAAACATAGACACGGCCAAAATTCAAACACGAAAATTTGCTACACCCGCATCCAAACCACTCCTCCCTACACCACACCCAAACACCATCCCACAAACAAACACCACACCCATAACCGACAGCTCTGTCTGGGGCCCCCACCGAGAAACCGCACCGACCTCACACACACAAGCAGCCAACATAGCCAAAACATCAACCCCCGCATGCAAAACAAACCACAAAACGACCGCCACAACACGACCCTCATCCAAGCACCCTACAGCCCACATGGCAACAACACTCCCCCACAAGCAAGAACAACAACAAAACACAAACACTAAGAAATCCACAGCTACACCCATCCCGCAAACACCTACACAACCCTCCACATCACATGCCTCCCCTATGGAAACTCAAACAGCTAAACCTAATCTAACCGATGACGAAGATTTCCTCCACTACTGAGGAAACAATAGACACTACTCCAACTAAAACAAACCAAACTTCCCTCTCAGCCCCAAAAAGGAAGAAAAAACTAAACCGCAAAACTCCCCAACCAGCTAACACCCAAAACCTAAATAACCCCACCTTACTCCTAGTATACATGCATAGTCAAAACTCACCAAAAGCTAGCATGAAATCCTTCCACAAAGTTGCTTTCAATCTAAAGTTAACCCATCTTCCCTTGTTCCTCTTTAACCTCCATCTAAAAGAAGTCACCGAATAAAATAAAAACTAAAAACTAAATCACCAATCACCCGAACCCAATAATGGAAGGACTAAATATTTTTCAGTGGAACGCCAACGGACTCACCTCCCATGGCCATGAACTAAAATCTAAATTTAAACTGAATAAAGGCCCTCACATTGCTTGTATCCATGAAACCAAATTCTCAAAAAAATCCAAATTCACACTACCTAACTACAACTCAGTTAGAACTGACAGAGCTAAAGCAAAAACAAGAAGAGCCGCTGGAGGACTAATCATATTTATCAGGGAAGATATAAATTACGAAGAAATAAAAAAAGACACGCCAAACCTAGAAGCCAACGGAATTAAAATCACATTATATAACCGAAAAATAAACATCATAAATATATACCACTGGGCGGAACAAAAAGTCCATCCTGAGGATCTAAACAAACTACTCAAAATAAGCGATAAATCTACTATATTCCTAGGAGACTTTAACGCTCACCATCCTACATGGAGCATAGATGATAAAATAGATAATCATGGCAAATTAATTTCCGAATGGATAGAAACAAACGACCTAGTACTCCTAAATAACAACCAACTCACGAGGTACGATAAGATAAACCAAAAAATGTCAGCTATCGACCTAACCATATGCACCGCAGATTTAGCTCAAAGTACTCAATGGGAAGTGCACGACGTCCCGCTAGGTAGTGACCACTTCCCCATAAACATAACCATAGGAAATACAAACGTACCAATCCAAACAGAAAACCAAGAACCAAAATTCCATTACAATAAAGCTAACTGGGACCAATTCCAAGATATCTGCAACGAAGCTAACTTATACGAAATAGAAAATAATGATCCAGAAACCTATTGTAGAAACCTAACAGACTATATGATAAACGCAGCCAAAACCTCCATCCCCTTCAAAACATCTAAGACAGGCTAGGCAAACCCACGGTACCATGGTGGAATGAGGAAATAGAACAGACTAGACGAAAACGTAAATCAACCTTCAATAAAGCAAAACGCGACTACAAACATCTAAACATAGCCCACGAACTAAACCACCAGGTTAAAAAACTAGTCCAACTAGCCAAAAGTAGAGACTGGAAAAAATTCTGCGAAGGTATAAATAACCAAACAGATGCCAGAACGGTCTGGTGCAAAATCCACGCCATTAGAGGCTTAAAACGACATAAAAAAAACCCTAACATTAACAACTCAACCAACCCCGCCCAAAAAGCCAATAATCTCGCCAACCACTTTTCAGCCGTTAGCAGTAACACCAACTTCAGCCAAAAATTCCAAGATAAACTTAAAACAAAAAACAAACCCACAAAAGAACCAAACAATAACAATCTAGAAATAAACCAACCCTTCACAATGGAGGAGCTCCTCTGCGTAATCCAAAACAGGAAAAAGGGCACAGCCCCAGGATTTGACCTAACTTCTTACCAAATAATTAAAAATCTCCCGCTAAACTACTCCAGGCACTACTCAAACTATACAATCTCATCTACCTAAACGGACAGGTTCCTACTCCCTAGACCAATATCCCTAACTTCAAACTTATGCAAAGTAATGGAATCAATGGCTAAAAATAGATTACAACATTACCTAACCCAAAATAACAGCAACTATTGAACTATTTGGCAAGTATTTATAAAACGACCGGGGGAGGGAATATTCTGAGAGGGAGATTTTATTTCGTAGGGTGGGGGAGAGTTTATTTCGAGAGGGGCGGAATATTCGCCGGGGGGAGATTTTATTCTGGGGGCGAATATATTTCGTGACACCGGCAAGGGGATGACATTCACGTTGTTTTGTTGAAGGGAATTATGAATAAGTTGAGCAATATGAGGCCGGGCGTTGTCATGTTTAAAGGTAATGCCTGGGCCATGACGACGCAAAAACGTTAGAACAACAGGGCCGATGATCTCCTTGGGGTAGCGCTCTCAATTGAGATTTCCCTCTACCACTTTCAAACGTGTCCTCTGTCTTGCTGTAATCCCATCCCATACCATAACGCTGCTGTCCCCGAATCGATCTTCTTCCATGACACAATGATTGACGTAACGTTCACCTCGACGTCGGTACACTTGAATCCGTCCATCGCTGTGGCTAAGGTGAAAACGAGACTCGTCAGTGAATAGAACTTTTCCCCACTGAATGGCTGTCCAGCGTAGACGCTGTCTGCACCGCTCTAGACGTGCTTGACGGTGGTTTCCTGTCAAAATGGGACGTCTGGCGGGTCTTCTGGTGACAATCCCTGCACATCTGAGGCGACGATGTACGGTTTGTGAAGATAGTCGTTGACGACCAGGGATGCTTCTTGCAGTCACTGTTGCTGGCTGGAATCGATTACGTAGGTGTGTTGTTCGAATCCAGTTGTCTTGTCAATTATTGGTTACGCGTGGCCTGCCTCCAAGGATGGTCTCTGACTGCATTTGTCTGTTGCCAACGTTGCCATAAACACCAAATGGTGTTTCTGTGAATGATAAATTGTCTTGAAACATCATGTTGACTCGATCCTGCTTTAAGCATATGAATGGCTCGCAGACGCTCATTTTCGCACAGGCGTGGCATTTCGTAATGTTGAATAATTGCGTAATTTTGTTGTTTTTCTGAGTGGTTGTTGTCAGCACGAAGCTAAACAATGCATATGGAATCCCATTAACGCACATGTTTTTATACCCATTCTTTGGTAGTGAAATGCATGGGGCCTGCATTAAAGTCAACTTTTGCATGGAATGCATGCTTTTCTGTAGCAGTTGCGTTTTTGTGACTTGATTCCATACATGTACTACAATAGGAAGAGAAAGACAGTGCATGTACCATGTACCTGCATGTACCAGAACGGTTTGTGGAAAACGATGGCTTGATGATTATGTGAACAAGTTGAAACCTGAACAGAAGAAAGATATCTCAACTGTTCCAAGCCACAGAGGCTTTAAATTTGGTGATGGTAGCCTTATTCGTTCTTTTGAAAAGGTGACAATCCCTGCGAAGATTGGCAATACAGCTTGCAATATTGATACAGAAGTGGTAAATGCTGACATCCCACATTGCTTAGCAAAACCTCGCTAAAGAAAGCAGGCACTGTGCTAGATCTTAGCAAGGACACTGCTAGGATGTTTGATGCACCAGTCACTTTACAATTCACATCAAGTGGACATTACTGCGTTGATATCCTGGATGAAGAAAATGATGTGACTTTTGACAAGGCGGAAGAAATTCTGACTGTGACTGACGGTATGAGCAAGGATGAACAAACAAAGGTACTGACTAAGCTACAAAAACAGTTTGGACATGCCTCTTTTGAAAGGTTAAAAAGACTCCTTGAAAGTGCTGGCACAGACAACAAAGAGACATTTGATTTACTGCAGCAACTTATAGAAAGTTGTGACACTTGTTTGAAATACAAAAGACCAAGTCCAAAGCCTGCTGTTGGGCTTCCTCTGGCTACTGAATACAATGAGACTGTCGCTGTTGACTTGTATGAACTTGGACATAGTGTATGGTACCTACACATTATCGATGAGTTTACACGATTCAGTGCTGGCTGTATTATGAGAACAAAGCAATCAAGTGAGTTTGTAAAACTATTCATTCAAAATTGGATAAGTGTACATGGAGCTCCCAAGAAGTTTTACAGTGACAATGGAGGGGAGTTCAACAACAAGGAAGTGCGAGATATGGCAGAGAACTTTATGGCAGGTAACATTGAGGTCAAAACTACACCAGCGTACAGCCCTTGGAGTAATGGTCTACTGGAAAGACACAACCAAACCCTTACAGAAATACTTCTCAAGGTCAGAGCGGAAAATCAATATGACTGGGTGGCTTTGAGTTGGGCTTTGATAGGTAAAAATGCTTTGCATAGTGTCCATGGATACAGTCCACATCAACTAGTATTTGGACAAAATCCGAATCTCCCAAGTATCCTCACTGATCAAGCTCCTGTATTAGAAGGCACTACTATCAGTGAAGTCGTGGGCAATCATATCACAGCACTTCACTCCACTAGAAAGGCATTCATGGAGTCAGAATGTTCAGAAAGAATTCCGTGTGCACTTCGAAAACAAGTACGGCATACTGGAGATAAGTATTCCTCTGGAGAAAAGATTTATTATAAATGCCCTGATTGCAGAGAATGGAAAGGGCCAGGAACCGTGATTGGTCAAGACGGTGTGCTTGTTTTTGTTAGACATGGTGGTTTAACTATTAGAGTACACCATTGTCGACTGCAGAGGGTCAAGTGTCAAGTAGGAGAAAGTGATCGTGAAAATGTGATACCTGAGAATATGTCAAATGAACAAGGTATTGACCAGGCTTGCCCTCATTTCGCCTACAATAATTCAAATGCTTAATTGCCTCACCCCTTTTATATGAATGGGCAGAACTGGATCAACTTGATAAAGAAGTAGCTGCGACTGCCCCTTCTTTTGCAAGTGTTCAAGCTTCCCTGTACAGAAACAGAGCCAAGACTATTCCACAAGTTCCAGAAACCAGAGCAGCTGTCAACTTGGAAGGAACGTGGACACAGACAGAAGATGGAAGAGACTTTCTGTGCATCAATGACGGGGAAGACGACAGACTACTGGTGTTTGCTACCACTGAGATATTAGAAATCATGAGTGACTCTGACAGTTTGTTTATGGATAGTACTTTTTTTGTTTGTCCTAGCTTGTGGCTCCAAGTGTATATTATTCATCGTCTTGTAAATGGTAAAATGTATCCTGTTGCTTTTTCGTTGCTTCCTAACAAGACCAAACAGACATATGTTAGACTATTAAGGTTGTTGAAGGACACAGTAGGAACCAGAACTGGTACTGAACTTTCTCCAGAGGTGTTTCAGACTGATTACGAGTCAGCAGTCATAAGTGCCATTGCAGAGGTTTTTCCTGATAGTTATGTGAGGGGTTGTCTGTTTCACTATTCACAAGCTTTGTGGCGTCAGGTAGTTGAGAGAGGTCTTGTACGAGAATACATGAACAATCCAGCAATTCAGCCCCATGTTTGACGTGCCACAGCCCTGCCACTTCTCCCACTTGACCAGGTACAGAATGCATGGGTTGAGGTGATAGAGCAAGGACCTGATGATTAACAGATTGGTGATTTTAACGACTATGTCACCAGCACATGTGTAGATGACGACGCTAGATTCCCCTGCCATATTTGGAACGATAAGGGTGTAGGCGAAATGAGTTGTAGGCGAAAAGAGGACAGGCCATTGACCAATGTCATGAGAATGATCACACATTGAAGAATGTGACAGTGGGCACTAATCATATTCATCAACAGAGAGATGAAAATCATGTTGAAGAAGATTGTGAAAGCAGATCGTTAGAATCAATGGAAAAGTCAGATTTGAGCATGTTAGGAAATGAAACTATCCAGATGAAAACTGGACAACTGGTCAGGTACAAAGACAAACACTCTGGAACTACTCATCTTGCACAAGTACTTGGAAGGGCAGGAAAGCTAACTGGAATATACAAAAACTGGTATAACTTAGAGTTTTGTGAGCCAGAGAACGTTAAAGGAACAACAGCGTCTGTTGACCTCACCTGTGTTGACTTACCAGCTGTTAGTAATGCTGGAGATGGCCAACACAAAGAATCTACATCAACTGAAGAGTTGTATGAAAATAATAATGTTCAAGATGATAATGTCATGGTTTTTGAAAATGGGTGTTTTTAAGCAGCAAAATCCAAAGAATTGGATAGTTGGAAGAAAAATGTTGTGTATACAGAAGTCATTGATCATGGGCAGAAGTGTATTTCCACTAGGTGGATATGTACCGTCAGAGTCAACGGATGGAATAGTTCCTAAGGCAAGATTAGTTGCTCGTGGGTTCGAGGAGATGGATAATAAAGATCTACCAAGCAATTCCCCCACATGTTCTTCTGAGGCGCTGAGATTAATTTTGGCTTTGTTTGCTCAAAACAAGTGGAAAGTTCATTCCATGGACATTATGTAGCAGTATGCTTGTAAATAGAATATTGTTAGATTTTAAAGTATCATCATAGTAACCAAACATGAATTAAATTAATAAGCTAACCTAAATATTTAACATTTATTTTACTAAATACTTGTGTTAACTTCAGCACTTGCACAAATCTACTAATTCACAGGTAAGCTAGTTCTGTATATAGCTTGGGTAGTTCAGCCATTTCTTTCAATGGGTCGGTCACAGGCTTGGCCTGTGATTAGGTGCTCTTTGTGATCTAGCTTTGTTGCATGTTCTCTGCAATTATGTGGGGACACTGATCACACTTCTACTGGTCAGTCAGGACATATTTTCTCAACACGTTCTCTGCACTGAATCATATAGGGTAAGTTCATCTAATTATTACTTTATTTATCTGGAAGCTTAGGTTATGTATTTTAATCATTGTTGTTAGATATAGTATTTTAGCTAGCATTGTATTATGACATTGTAATGTATTCTTAATTCAACTTAACTGTGTATTTGACTGAGGTAATAGCCAAATGTACATTTATATATAAAATAGGTTTAAATTGGTTAGAAGTGATATATGTATATGTATCATGTATATATGTATAGTATTTTGTAGAATTTATAATGCTTGTATTCCATACATGCTAGTGTAACTGTGGCTATGTGATATATTTATATGTAGTATACTTATATGTAGTATACTTATTTGTGCAGGGCTATTTCACTGCACGTCTCTATAAGAGAGTTTCCAGCCTGCGTCCCTGAGACGAGGTATGCTATTTATGTTTTATTAATTATGCATTATTAACTGTATATATATAGAGTGTAATTTGTTTTATCTGGAAGGATTTGTTAATATATATATATGCCAAAAGTAAGGAATTATAGATTGAAATGTATAATTAGTTTTGTTGTTATATAGTGCCTTTAATAGTGCCTTATAGTGATATTTATATCAAGTTATGTATGTTTTAGGGCAGATCCGGACTACCGTGTAGTTCTCTACGCCCATTGAAAATAAATCCCTTGAACCCAACAAGTACTCTCTTATCTTTGAGAGGACCAGAGTACCGCTGTTACTGCCTTTTTACAAGGAAGCAAGCTGTCAAGAGACATACACCTTCGTCCCCCAAAAGAGGTCAGACAAAAGGGCATTATCTGGCATCTTCAAAAGTGTGTGTATGGGCTATCAGATGCCTCACTTTATTGGTACAACAAAGTATGTGAAGTAATGCAAAACTGGCGCTAAAATATCAGTTGTAGATCCTGCCGTGTTTTACTGGTGGAATGAAACAAATGGCATTGAGGGTGTACTTGCAAGCCATGTTGACGACTTCATCTGGGGTGGATCAGCAGCATATGAAGAATCTGTTGTCCCACAAATTAGGTCAGCATTCAATGACGGGAAGAAAGTGATAACTTCTCTTATGTAGGCATTGAACTTGTCAGAGAGCAGAATGCTATTTTGATGAAACAAGACTATTATGTCGAAAATCTCAATCAGATCTCTCTTGATAAAGAAAGAGCATCTCAGCACGATTCCCCACTGACAGCAACAGAACTTAATGTTTATCAATCAAAAGTTTGACATACTTTGGGTTGGTAGATAGAGCAGACCAGACATCATGTCTGATGCCAGCGGTTTGGCAGCCTCCACAAAGAAGGCTACTGTGCAAGATATTATTGTGGCCAAAAGGGTTTCAAGAAGTTGAAGTCTGAAAAAGCTACCCTTCGATTCCAATTCCTGGGTGATGAGAATACCCTAGAACTACTTGTGTTCAGTGATGCCTCGCTTGGTAACTTACCTGATGGTGGCACTCAAGGAGGTCATCTCATATTGCTTGCTGGAGAAAACGGTTCTTTCTCACCCCTTAGTTGGCAATCAAGGCGTGTTCGACGTGTAGTGAGGAGTACCTTAGCAGGGGAAACATTGGCCATAGCTGATGGCATTGACAGTTGTATATTTCTTGCTACATTGTATTCGGAGTTGTTAACAGGGCATGCACAACCAGAAGTACTGCCAATCACCTGTGTTACAGATTGTCATTCACTTTTTGATGCTGTGAAATCCACAAAGTTTGTGAATGATAAAAGGTTTAGAATGGAGATTAGCAGTATTAAAGAACTCATTGAACAGAAACAAATCAGACGCATCCTATGGTCTGGGAGTAAGCAACAGCTCGCAGATTGTCTGACAAAGAGAGGTGCATCCTCATTCACTCTGTTGAAAGTCCTTGATGATGGTGTGTGGCACCATTACAATTAAAAAACAAAACAAAAAACAGATGGCATGTGTCGTTCCATGTTCTATGCAAGATTATGATTTTAAAAAAGAACAATTATTTCTTTGATGCATCTTATGTTATAATTTCCACATTGTTCACTTCTGGTTCATATTTTGTGAGCAGGACATTATTTTTGTTTCTTTCAAATTATCTTTTCTTAAAAAGAAATAGAAATGAGATTGTTAACTATATGATTTTGTTAATATCCCGGCTTGGTCCAGTTGATCATGTTGTTGTCCGTTTTTTATGAGCAGAAGCGGAAGCCCTTCCGGTTATGTAAATGAGGAGAAAAGATGGCGGGAATAAAGAGACATCGAGACAACGAGTGTTAGAGAGATTTATTCAACACTGTGAAAGTGTCACAAAAGTACAGATTAACAGGTACCACTACGTCGAGACCTGCTGTGACAACCCAAGTCCTGGCAACTTCTGCCCAGCCTACAATCCATCTGCCTGGAAGTTATCACGCAAAAGATGCAGACATCCGGATACTCTGAACTTGCCTCAGAAGCTGTGGCAAGATCGTGAAGATCTTCATCCTCCCTTATATATGAAAACAGATGGGACAAGTTTGTCCAGTGGAGAAGAGGACTAGTGATTTTTAGTAATGCTATATCAATTCCTTTGGTAGCTGATTTTCTACTTCATCTATGTCAAGACAACCAATTCCGACAAGGGACGATAGAAGGTTACAGATCAGTCCTTCATTCTGTACTTCAACATGATGGATTATCAATCGGAAACAATCCCATTCTCAACAGACTAATAAGATCCTTTCTACTAGAAGATATTCGAACTCCTCAAATCATCCCCAAGTGGAATCTATCTGTGGCAATGTTAACAGAACCTTACGAGCCCATGGCTAAAGCTACCTTACTTTAAAAAGCCAGGAAAACATTCTATCTGCTATAGCCATGGCAACAGCAGCAGAACAGGGTTAATCTAACCAGGAAATGACACTTTGGGTAGAAAAAGACCTAGAGAGACATCATTACCAAGAAAAGGGGAAGTGACATACCGGAAGTGACGTCAGAACCGGAATTAAGTTCACAAAATCCAAATATAACAAGAAATGACATCATTAAGCAGAAATAGGTCCGAAATGACATCTTTATCACGATCAAGATCAGCAAACATAACTGTAATTCTTGTGAAGATATCACATATATGGTTGATTCTTGACACATTTCTGATTTTCAAGTCCTCAAAGGGAATATCAGAAGAAATTATCTTGAGTTAGGATTAAAATCAGTAAGTAAGAAGAGGACTGCTGTCAATTACACAGGGAGTTACTAGAGGCAGATCCCATCAGGGTCCCTCTGATATATTCTGGCAGAGATGTAATAGAGGTAGAAGTTTTGTAAGAATTATCGAACAATAGTTATTGTTAATAATTCTAAGAATACTACCTCTATTACATCCGAAGTACTCCCTCCCACCTCCCCACTTCATCTACCTCTAGTAGTAGATGTGGGAAAAAATGATGGTCCTGCCATTATGATGTCATGGCTTGGATTGTTATTTGGCGACAACTAGCTGTGTGTGTAAATGGCAGTGAAGAGGACGTCTGTTGAAAATCTTAAAATTTTAGTTTTTGTGACTGAAGCCAAAATACAGGATTTATGATTTATGGCACAGATGTAATAGAGGTAGTATTCTTAGAATTATTAACAGTGATAACTATTGTTCGATATTTAGTTGTTTTATCTCTAATTACCTCCTTAATAACCAGTAATGCTATTGCCTACTCAAAATATATGTGTATCCAATGTAAAGAATCTTCACCTATATATTCTTGTTAAATTAGTTTAACCTTGAACTAAAAAAAACTATTTTATGAGCATAATCAAAGTCAGGTTGTCACATGTTATGTAGGTGGAAATCCACATAATTTATCACATTGGTATGTGCGTATGTGTGAATGTGCATAGTGGTACCATGAGCAATTGTTGTTTCATGTGTAAACCAAGACCCACGTACCAAGTAGCTGTTTAATATTATACTGGCGGAAAAAAGTATTTGTGCTTCATAAAAAGTGGTGTAAATGTTATGTTATTGAAAATAATAACATAACATTTGGTCATTCGTCTGATCCATGTTTTATCATTCAACAAGTTCATTGACAAAACCCATACCTGGTAACAGGACACAGCGACTGGTTTAACAACTCTATAAAGAATGTCATTTTCGTGTGACCATCATTTGAGTTGATAGAGGCGAGGCAGCAGTGGTGCTTTGAAGACACGAGATGATTGAAGCAAACATGGGCATATTGCTGGACATTGGGGCCGAATGTTGTGCTCCCTCAACCAGCTGCATGCGGTTCTGCCACTCTTTGGTCTCAACCCAAGAATTGTCCAAGCTGTTAATATGGCAGTATCGATCCTGAAGATGGATCAACCAAATATGGCCGTCTTGTGGATGACTGACCTATGGCAAGTCTTGAGTGTCCCCTTGCTGTAGATAATGTCTCCAAAGAGAGTAAATTTATTTTAGATCAACATTCAAATGTCTGGCAACTCTTGTACCATTGCTGTTTGCAGTATACCCATGATGCGAAGATATTGATTTTCAGCCAGCCTTGGCATTGCGTAAGCATTATTTATGATTACACAAAAGTGTTTTCATGACAGCTAAACAATCATAGTGTGCTGTTCACATTAAAAAGCATGTGTATGAATATCATGCTCCCAACAACATTGCTATAGGATTTTATGTACAGGAGGAAATGTACACTGGTGGATTTGTCCCAGGACATTAAATGTCCTATCAGTTCACACCCTGTAGACTTGTGGGTTTCCTTCCCGAGAAGGCCCAAATCGAAAGTTACAACATCAAGGTCAATATTCATAACATTGCCCAAAACATATGAATGTTGAGTCCCAATTCTAATCACATGAGAAACAAATCTCATTGCATTTTGAAAAAAGATGGGGTATTTTTATATATGGCTGCCACAATGACCATATTAACAAACAGAACTTGAACCTATCAAACATAGTCAGGTGTCATCATTTGGAACATTCATGCAAAGTTTCAGGTTGATTGGTCCAGTGATTTGTGATAAAAAATCCTGATGTTCAAGACATGCATTGATGTTGAATGACGACAAGGACATGACAAAAGCTCACTTGAGTTTCAGCCTGGTGAGCCAAAATACTTCAGGCATTGTGACGTAAAGTGGTATCTGGTCATATAACTGAAATATCATAATATATGTAATTGGATTAGGACGATCATTAATGGTTCATATCTGATAACTCATGCAGTTAGCTAAATATATTAATTTTAAATATTCTAAAATATTATAAAAGTCTTTATCATTTAATGTAAAATGCCTACACCAAGTGGCCAAATTTTACAGAAAGATTGCATATCATTTTCAAGTTTTGGAATAGGTTTCTCATATTGGAATATTGAAGACAAGATATTTTATGGATGACAACTTCTTTTTTCTGTTACGATGCAACGTTTCAGTATAGATCCTTATACTGTTGTCAAGCAAGAGTGAAGTAAGACAGAACAGTCACAGTTGCCGCAGGCACAACTGATTTTGTAGACAACACCTAATATCAGTTGTGGCTGCGGCAACGCCTATGCAGGTGAAACTTCCCGCCCAATAAGAGTCAGAATAAGAGAACATAAAACATCTACCACCAAGTCAGACAAAAAATCAGGCATCTCTGACCTCATCATCAACTGCCCTAATCACAGTATCATATGGTACAATGTATCAAACAGTCTCCATGGCTTCACCAAATGAAAACTAGCAGAAGCAGTTCAAATCTGCCGACACAAGCCAATCAATCAACAGAGATCAAGGATACCTAATCCCATCCGCCAACAATGAATTGATGAAACAACAGACTGCTCCAGCTATCACCTCTAACTAATCCAATCAGCATTGCATATTTGTACCATGTACAGATGGCTTCTTTCTATCATTATTAGTTTTTTTCTGTTTTTACTACATCAATCAACCATTATGCTTTGTTGTTGTCAATCCTTTTCATATATACTCTCACATTGTTTTTGTTAATCATTATAACATGTATATAAGCCTGTACTGTGCTGTCTTTCTTCAGTTTACTCCAAAAATCTCTTAATTAAATACAACAATGGACTGACAAATGGGGCTTCTCCCTTAACTCAGAAAAAACAACAGGAATAGTATTCAAACATAAAAACATGAAACCCGCCTCCCCAATCCTCCAGCTAAACAACCAAACAAATCAAATTTCAAAAACAAACCAAATTCTTAGGACTTACATCCAAAACCTAACAACTAAATGCAGTAAAGACCTAAACACCCTAAGATGCCTATAACTGGCTCTAACTGGGGAGCCTCCAAAGATACCCTCCTCTCTCTTTACATATCACTAATTAGATCGAAACTAGACTACGGCTGCGCCATATACAACACCCTAAACAACTCTCTATCTAAAAAACTTGACTCAATACAATATCAGGCTTTCAAACTAATTACACGCATCCAACATGGCACCTCCTACACTTCACTTCAGGCCTTAACAGGAGAAATGCCACTAAGTCTACGCAGGGAACAGCTAAGCTTAAATTTCTGGGCCGCGTCACAATCTAACCCTCTCATCCAAAACTTAATAAACCAAAACATCAGCCCCAAAAACCAAGCTCTAGCTCGTAAACACCCCTTACCCCAATATCCCAAAGAGTAACAAACTACCTAAATGAACACCAAATTAAAAATCTTAAACAAAACTGCAAACAATCAAATATCTTCACCCCTAAACTTAAAATACACAAAATAGACACAACACTAGCTAGCCAAATAAATAAACAAACCGACCCAAACATAGCTAAAACCACCACAATAGCATCCATACACGAAAATTGGCCAAATTGGTGTCACATTTACACGGACGGATCTTCAGATCCGACCTCCGAACACACAGGTTTCAGAGTCCATACCACACAACCAACTAAAACCACACAATCCTTCCGACTCCCAAACAACCAATCAATATTCACGGCAGAACTAATGGGCATGGCCTCAGCCCTCCATAATCAAGAATAAAAAAAACACAAAAAAATCCTAATACTTACCGACTCCCTAAGTGGACTGGAAGCCCTCCAAAACAAAAATACCAAAAAACGACCTAAATTAATAAATCAAATACTTAAAAGCTCCAACGACCTAACTAAGGCAGGCAAACAAATAACCTTCTTGTGGATACCCGCCCACGTAGGAATATACGGTAATGAAAACGCCGATAAATCCCAGAAATAAGCTTAAACTTACCAATCTCAAAATCAGAAATTAAAAGTGTAAACAAGCAAACAAGAGTCATCAGAAAGATGACATATCCCCCTGGCAGCTGTCTGTAAAGTAACCACTAGTAAATGTGCAATTCTGTATGTAATGAGTCAACAGTTGAATGTTCTTTAAGAAGCATACATTGTTTACCCACTGAATGGTTTTCGAATTCTGGCCCGGAAACGAACCCGTTCCCCAATGGAGTCTAGGTCCAACTTCTTTCCATAAAAATTGTAAAAAATAAAAATTCGTAAAAAAAAAAATATATCAAAAGGCACCACTTCATTATGTGCCTGATAGATTTGCCAAGTTTCGATCAAATACACTGAATGGTTTTCGAATTCTGCCCCGGAAACGAACCCCATCCCCAATTGAGTCTATGTCCAACTTCATTCCCTAAAAATTTAAAAAAATAAAAATTAGAAAAATCCCAAAATATAAAAAGGCACCACTTCAATATGTGCCTGATAGATTTGCCAAGTTTCGATCAAATACACTGAATGGTTTTCGAATTCTGCCCCGGAAGCAAACCCCATCCCCAATTGAGTCTATGTCCAACTTCATTCCATAAAAATTTTAAAAATAAAAATGAGAAATATCCCAAAATATCAAAACGCACCACTTCAGTATGTGCCTGATAGATTTGCCAAGTTTCGATCAAATACACTGAATGTTTTTCGAATTCTGCCCCGGAAAAGGAAATGATTACGGACGGACGGACAGACGGACAGACAGACAGACTGGCTGATCGCTATATTCCCCAGCGTTATATGCCGGGGGGGATAAAAATCATCAAAAAATGGCATAACCTATATCTCCATCCATGAAAAGAAACAAATCAACAGAGTAATCACTAAACTCCAAACAAGACACACCAACCTAAATAACCACCTAAAATTTAAAAAAAAAAACACACTACAGGTAACTGCCCACACTGCAAACAACTAGAAACCCCAGAACACGCACTCATCCACTGCACACACTACCTAACACATCGAACCGCATTACAAACAACCCTCAATCTAAACAAGGCTCTCACTCTAGAAGCAATACTAAACCCACAAAATAAACTAGAAAACTTCAAGGCCTTAGGCGTATTCTTAATCAAAACGGAACTAATAAAACGCATCTAAAAACACAATAATCTACCAAATCAAAATCACATAAACAAACATCCACCATACCCAGCTCCCTTAGTTCTCCTCCCCAACCCCATCGGCATCTATTCCAAATCTCAAAATTCCCAAATTCTATATAAGCAACCCCTAAAGCTCCCTCTTGGTTTGCACAGACCACTTTTGTCCCTTACGGAAACACATTAAATGGCCTGGCCGGGCCCGTGTGCGAAATACGCAAAGCGCACGTTAAATCTCTAAAGTAAGTAAGTATGTCTTTCTTCACTCTTGCTTGACAACAGCATAAGGATCTGTATCGAAATGCTGCATCATGATAGAATAAAGAACTTGTCATCCATAAAATTATCTTGCCTTAACTATATTACTTACCAACTTTTAAAAATGCCAGTCCAACAGTTCATTGGAAAATGCTGGGACTGTAGTTCTCCTGGCCATCAGTAATCACAAAAACAATTCACAAGAGTTTTGGGTTAGACGACATCCCTACAATTGGAATCCATAAAAAACACAAATGTTGTTGCAGTAAATTAACAATTCCAAACGCCAAAATGGACAGACAAAGAGACATCAGTGACATGTACTTTATATCATAAAAGTAAACATTATTATACATATCTGATAATCACACAACTGTTTATGTTTCTGTTCCTTACGTGAGTGTACAGCCTTAACTGAGATGGGTTGTCAATTAGAGACAACATGGTTTGGAAGTTGAGAAGGTACTTTTGGCAAATTGTTTGCTAGTCTGCTTTTACAGTTTCATGTTCCACCAAGGAATTTTAGCCATTAGATATTGTGGCGATAAAATATTCACATGGCTTCTGGGTTGTTGTTTTTTGCATGGTGGAATGGCACTGAGAGAGCATGGTATGGAAATGGAGGGTCTGCAAAACTTAACACACATAACAGTGCCTGTAATAAGAGGCAGAGCAGACAGATGTTGTATGACAATTTCACTTTCACAGGCGTGTCAAACCTCTTTACTTCCCCAATCTTCAGTCCATTCTTCTTGCCATACAGAAATGTTCTTTGATAGCAATTTTCATTTTGGACTATATCTGACTGGAAGAATTGTTGAGGGGTACAGGGAAATGTCGCCTTCTTCGAGATGGTGGTGAAAAACGACGGACAGTAGGCCCACAATCTGCAGGTAAATATCGTTGGTCCTGCTGCTCTTGCTGGTGGGCAATAAGGCTTTGGGCAATTACTTTAGGGAGTCCTTCCAATTGTGACTGAAAATATACAAGAAAATTGAAAGTAATCTTCGGGGCGATAGTAAATGGCATTTGTGGAAAATGTTTGTAGACTTATGTCTGCTGGTATGATTTTGCATTCATGGTGCAACTCTAATTGTTGTGGGTTGTCAGTCTCACAATCACATATATTATACATCTATCGTCTGAAAATCAAAACTGTCAAGATATTGCATAATATTTCAAACTAACAGATCATTAGTTTCATTTTATGGCAGGTCTCGTCATGCTTATGTGAAAAGGGGACTGTATTTTCTTGAGTATAGTGCACACTTTTTTTCCCCAAAACACAGCTGTGATGAATTTTGATGTTTTTTTCCCCATGGAAAGATATTACTGTGAGCACGTAACATCGGAAATACCATGTCAACAAATCCATACTGAAGTACGCAAACTAATCGGGTAATTACACTGTCTGGCTATAAAAAGTGTTCTTTGTATATCTGGACTTATGTATGTAACTTATTTCATTAATTTTATTCAAAATTCCTTTTAATATTGTTTTAATTCATTTCGGCCAAATCGTGTGTGAAGTGATCGGAAGATCGCACAATTCACCGTTATTAACAGCAACCAGATTACCGCTATTGACGCCTTGAAACGAACATAAGTTGACAGAGAATGGATACATATATCATAAATGCCATACTTTGACTCGTTAAAAGTCATATTTGTTATAGTTTTACAATTCTATGTCAACACGTAGTTCTCGCGATCATGCGATCACGTGCACAGGAGCCTTGACCGTGACTGGTCAGCCTGGTTCCATGTGAAAAATAATAACCGGCAATAGCGATCAGCTGCTTCGCTTAGAGTTATTATTTAAAATATGTTTAGTAAAAGCTGCAACTAAATTAACAAGATATTGGGATATATTATTCCTGATATATGAAAAAAGTTTCAGATACAATTTTTGCCGATCTTTTGTATTAAAATCCTGTAAAGTTATATCATTGACTGTGTCTTGACTGAATCACTGGTAGATTCCAAGAAAACCTGTGTACAGCTGATTGCTGTTTCCAGCTTAGTTTACACAAGGTAATTTCGAATTTGTACTGACCAAGTTTCTCATCACCCGTTCATTACTGGAATTCGCTGAAGGAGTAGATACAGTGTAATTTTTTTTTGTGCTTGACATTCAAATTCTTTTTTTCCAAAATACTGAATCTGCTAGAGGGGGGTGCGCATTATACATGGGTGCGCACTATACTAAAGAAAATACGGTATGTTGACATCACTACAGTGTACACATAACCTTGTTACATGACATTGTATGATGTCAATGAAATGCCACTGCATATTGAGGGATTTTTTTTATCCATCTTCTAAAATATGGAAACTAACTTTCGATAGATGTTTTTTTTCCATCCATATATGGTTGAAGTATATATTCTAAATGATTAGACTAGTTAAAAGTATTCAATGTACTTTTAAACTGTAAACAAGTGAATGATTTCCCTGTGTTTCTATAGTAACATGTACATTTGATCACTGAACAATTGTTGTCAATAATTGTTAATAATTTTAAGAATACTACCTCTTTTACTTATCTGACATAAATCCTGTATTTTGGCTTTCATTTTCAGATTTTCAACAAACATCCTCTTCACTGTCAATTAAAACTAGTTGTTGCCAAGTAGTCTCATAACTACCCATGCCATGATGTCATAATGGTGGCAACCTCACTTTTTACCCTCATCTCCTACTAGAGGAAGATGAATTGGGGAGGTGGGAGTAAGAAATTTGTATGAAATAGAGGTAGTATTCTTAGAATTATTAACAATGATAACTATTGTTCGATAATTCTTAAGAAAATTCTACCTCTATTACATATCTGCCAGAATATACCAGAGGGACCCTGATGGGATCTGCCTCTTAGTAACTCCCTGTGTATTTGACAGCAACCCTCTTCTGGAAACCATTATGGTTGGTTGGTTGGTTTGTTGTTTAACGCCGCACTCAGCAATATTCCAGCTATATGACGGCGGTCTGTAAATAATCGAGTCTGGACCAGACAATCCAGTGATTGATATCACGAGCATCGATCCACGCAATTGGGATCGATGTCATGCATCAACCAAGTCAGTGAGCCTGACCACCCAATCCCATTAGTCGCCTTTTACTACAAGCATAATCACCTTTTACGGCAAGCAGGGGTTGCTGAAGACCTATTCTACCCCGGAATCTTCACAGGTCCGAAAAACCATAATGTACTGATCCTAATCCTACTGAAATAATTTCCTCTGAATTTCCCCTTGAGGACTTAAAAATCAGAAACTATGTCAAAATAAGTCAAATATGTGATATTATCACTAGTTTTAATTATCATAATAAACTTGGTTCCGTGACCTATAATACCGGTTCTGATGTCACTTCCGATTATGACGTCACTTCCCCTTTTTGGTAATGACGTCTCTTTAGGTCTATTTTTACCCCCAAGACATCATTTCCTGGTTAGAAGGACTTTGTTTAGCTATTTCCGGTAATGATGTCACTTCCAGTTAATGGTGATAGATTACATTTAAGGTAATTCTAATCCATCTTACACCTAATAAGCAGAGTAATCAAGGGTGTACTTACCCTCTGATACTGCTCGTGCCCCCCAACGATAGTTTTCGCTGCGACCACAGGACCAAGGGAATACATGCCCTCTAGGTCCGGCTGCATGTCATATAAGTAACAGTTGGTGAAGCTGTTTTGTGAGGCCCACTGAGAGCTGGAAACTACTTGTTCTACTGAAACTGTAGTCTATGACGCGAGACTCATGGCTAGGGCTCTTATATCGTGAGCTGAGCAGGATCCGAGGCGTGGCGTGGAATTCTGAGCCTGTGTATAACTTTGTGCAACTGTAGCCTTCATCAATCCTGCTAAAGTATCCTTTGTGATATCTTTGTTCGAGTTGGTCTTACATGATAGAAAGAGTCTACTTGGATGGCATCGATGTGAGTCTGTAGCCAAGAGATAGAGCTTGAGAGTTCTGATGGGACATAAGAGTCTGTCTGGTTGATCCACTGTTGGTCCTAATGTCAGGATTGTACAGTGTCTATGACCCAACAGTCCCATTGTGGTAGATCGGTTCTTGGCTACGAATTCTGCGAGTGATCTTACAGTTATAGAAGTCCAATGTTAATCATGGGTAAGACTTGAATAGTCTAAGGCATGTAACTCTTGCTGCTGTAGCCATGGCTAGCAGAAACGATGTTTTCCTGGCTTTTTGAAGTAGGGTAGCCTTCGCAATGGGTTCATAAGGTTCCATTAACAGTGCCAATAATACCACAGATAGATTCCACTTGGGGAAGATACGAGGGGTCCTAATCTCTTCTAGCAGAAAGGATTTGATTATTCTGTTGAGGATGGAATGGTTCCTGATAGACAATCAATCAAGTACAAAACGAAGGGGTGATCTGTAACCTTTATTATACTGTGTCTGAATTTATTGTCTTGACATAGATGAAGAACGAAGTCCGCTATCATAGGGATTGATACAGCATTATCAACAATCCCTACTCGTCTTCTCCACTGGAAAAACTTGTCTCATCTGTTGTCATATAAAAGGGAGGATGAAGGTTGCCACGATCTTGCCACGCTTCAGAGGCAAGCTCAGAGTATCTCTATGTTTGATCTTCTGCACGATAACTTCCAGGCGGTAAGATGTAGGCTCGGCAGATTTTCATGGAATATGCTGGACCTGGGCTGTCATAGCAGATCCTGACGAAGTGGTAACTGTCTGGATTCCTCCATTAGTAGCTTTAATAGTCTTGGGACCCATGCCCTGCTGGACCATACTGGGGCTATCAGTATTATTATGCAATCTGTCTCCTCAACCTTGTGGATGACTTTGTCTCGGAGAGAACATGGTTGGAATGCATAGCCGAATAGAGTCGTTCAATCCATCGAAAGGGTGTCGATCTGGTGAGCTCTTGGGTCGGGAACTGGACTGACATAAACTGGAAGTAGGTTGTTCTGGCAGGTGGCGAATGGATCTAGATGTGGTATGTCCCATATCTTGGTTATCCAGGTGAAGATCTGAGGATGTAATGTCCATTTTGTTGCCACTATTCTCCCCCAACATGAAAGACTGTCGTCCAGTTTGTTCAGTTTCCCGGATGTATGTCTCGCTTCCATCCAGCAGTTGAAGGAGTCTGCCAAGGCAAACAATCGTGTAGACTCCATCATCGGGGAGTTGGATCTGGTTCCTCCCTGCTTCTGAATATATGCCACTACTGTGGTGTTGTCCGTGGCTATGAGAACCGATGATAGATGAAGTTGTGTTCTCCATTCCAGGATGGTGTAATATATGGCTTTCATTTCCTTGCAGTTGATATGAAGGTTTTTCTCCTCTGTGTTCCACAATCCCTGTACTGTGAGATCGTCCATATGAGCTCCCCATCCCAAATCTGACGCGTCTGTGAATAGATGATGTTCTGGCGTCGGATAAGTCAGAGGGATGCCACTCATCACATGTTCTCTGTGATTCCACCAATAGAGGTCTTGTAGCAAAGTGGGAGGTAACTGAGACTGGAATTCTAGGTCCTTCGATCGTATAAAATTGACCCATGTCTGTAGAGGACCTAGCATCAGTCTTCCTCTGAAGGACATATCCTGTAGAGATGTCAAGTTGCCTTGCAGAGACATCCACCACCTCAGCGACTTGCTGGGTTGACTTGAGACTGAATGGATCATCTTTATAGTCTTGTCGAATCAGTCTTCTGGTAGAAATAGATATCCCCGGTCTAGCTGAAATCTTGCTCCCATGTATATAATGTCTTGGACTGGAGTGATCTCTGACTTGGCTGGGTTGACTAGGAAACCTTGTTAAGTCATAAGCTGGACCAAGAATATCATGTTCTGATGTAGCTGGTTTTTCCCTTGGTCTGCCGCTAAGAAGTCGTCCAGATAACCATAGATTCGAACTAGCTGAAGATGGGAGAATTTGATTACTGGCGCTGTAATTCTGGTGAATAGCCAAGGTGCTATTGCTATCCTGAATGGTAGGACTTGAAATTTGTAGCATCGGCCATTGATTGCAAAGCGTAGATATTTCCGAGATGATGGGTGTATCTGGACGTGAAGATATGCTTCTGTAAGATCTAGGCTGATAAGCCACCCTTCTTCGTCGACCGTTACTTCTGTATGGATTCCCTCTGGAATTTTTGAGGCGGCACCAGATATCTTTTGTTGAGGATCTTTAGATCTATTCTCATCCTCATCTCAGCTGTGTCCCACTTTGGGACTAAAAAGACTGGGGAGTAAAAACCTTTGGTGTTGGTGGACTGCTTTAGTTCCCGAATGGCTCGCTTCTTTAGTGGTTTCCTTACAGCGAATTCTGCAGCTGCTAACTTGGCACCCACAGCGTTTATGTTTCCTGAAGTGTAGCTTGTAACCATGAGCCATGACGTCTAGAATCCAGTGGTTGGGTGTAACTTGCTTCCATTTTTCGTCACTGGGCCCGGAGTCAGCATAACATTGAAAGATGGTATACATAAATCGCAATCCATAGACTTCCTGGTATCTTGGCGAAAAGTATCCTGCGAAGATTATGGCTTTGTACCTGCGCCTTGGTTGGAATGAATCCTTCCCGGATATGACATACTTCTTCTTAGGAGGCTGTTTGGACGCAGATGACTTATGGTACCATAAGTCATGCTTGTGAGACTGTGATGACCCATGAGCTCTCCCCACAAAGTCTATGGTGGTTAAAGTCTGGAAATGCTCGGCTGTATCTTCATCTCTCACAATTCTGAGCATCCTGTTGAAAGTTGTGGTCGCTGATATCGTTTGCGACATCATGAAGTTCTTGGTCTGGCTAGATACAGCCCTTGACCTAATCTGTGATAAGATTGTCGCTGTAGTCTCAGTAACTGTGAGGAAGTCCAGACTTGGGATGATAGTAAATCCTCAACCAAGTGTTGGAACTCCAGAAGTGTAGCATTGTGCATCTTGTAGAACTTTCGTTTCATAGTTGGAAGAGGTAGACGTTAATCCTGCTTGAGTCCATGGATGTTATCCATCGATAACTCAACGACCTTGCCCGAGTAGCTGGGCCAAGGAAATATCTGTTGAATATGCTGAGATGGAGCAGGTACATACCATCCCCCATATTCCAGCATCTGGGGTGGTGAATCCTCTGTCACATGTGTCCAAAGTATAGGCATAAGGTGGTAAAGCTCTTCAATAAGTTCCACAAAAGTGTAGCCTTCGCTGTAATCTCGTTCGGGTCAATCTCCAAACACCCTGATTCCAGCTGAGTAGCCTTGGGAATCTCCCGTGGGTGTAGGATAACCGTATCCCTCAGATTCCGCCCAGTAGGGCTTGTCATCCTCCGGTGACCATGATTCAGGTATGATATGTCTCCGTGGACTTGTAGCCTGTGCATAACGGTAGTCATGCCGTGGCTGTCCTTTCGGCTGGAAGACTGGCTGGGTAATCCCATGGAGTCTATGTGTCTTGGTTCCCGTCAGACGTGTCAGGGTCGCCGTTGGTGGCTGGCCCATGTAGTCCATGCGGCATCCATATGGTTTCTTCACAGTTGGCTGGCTGGATGGCTTATCAGTCGGTTGGAATGCTGTGGCAGGCCTATGGGGCCATTTGGCATCTGGCTGGTATGGCTGGCTGGCTTGGTTGCCTTGGACCGCCTTTCCATGGATACCGGGAGCCACACCATGGCCCATGGATCTAGATTGTCACTACTACTATAGTAGGTGTTGACACTAGCACACACAGGAAAAATGTGAGGGTGCCCCCATTATGACGTCATGGCTTGGGTAGTTACAGATTGGCAACAACTAGTTAAGCATAATTGACAGTGAAGAGGACGTCTGTTGACAATCTGAACATTTTAGTTAGTGTGATTGAAGCCAAAATACAGGATTTATGGCAATTATGGTAATTGAGGTAGAAGTTTTTCTTAAAAATTATCTAAAATCTAAACATAGAAAAAAAGTCACTGACAGCATTTTGGCACCATGTTAATGCCTGGCTTCAAGGTATACCTGTTCTATTTTGTTATCTTTTCAAGGCAGGTTACAGAACTGGTAATAAATAAGAATAAGAATCATATTTATTTTGTAAAGTTAGAAAAAGAAAAGACTACACCTCTAGCCTTTAAGTTTGTTGTTTAATTTCGCTTTCAGCACTATAATTTCAGCTATATGTTGGCAGTCTGTAAATAATCAAGTCTAGACCAGACAATAGACATGATTGACATCATTAGCATCATTCTATGCAATCTAAGCAAATCAGCATTTTTTTCTTAATGTTTAGAAGGTCCATTATCTTTCCCAACTTAACTATTTCTTATTAAAGAAAATATAATATACATAACAAACTGTATTCTTTGGTCAAGAAGTAAATAAATAATTTGATATAGTATAATATGTAACAGGGCCCTTCAAAGTTTACAACACATCACAATACCCTATGATATTTGTTACAAGTTACACCGGTGAAAAAATGCCCCGTGACATCAGCCAAATGACAAGGTTGCTGAGGGTCATTGAGTGTACATAAGCTCCTCTCAGTGATCTGTCATCTCTACACACCATGTCACTGAATTAGCAATTTAAGAGTTTTCAATATTTGTTTAATTAATATAGCCTGTGGTAGCATACATAACAGCAAACACTAGTTAATGAAAACATTTTTATTTTTATTATATTATATTTTTTCGGTTTTAGCTTAATTCATGGGGCTAAAGAGATTACAAATGGAAACAAATACACATATATTATTTTTTTTATTTATTTATGTCATTATTATACACAGGATTGCAGTTTATTTGGAACTTATTTATGTTACTGTACAAATCCAAATGTCACTGGTTTGAACACTATATATCATCGGACATCTTTTGCAACAAATTAGATTTGAAGACTTGAATCTGTAATAACATAAATGGGTAAGAGCTGTGCAGGTGGTCGGTCTAATGGGGTTGTACCGCCTTCCTGTGCAGTATAAAGCAAAGGAGTCAGAGTGTGGTTTTGAAGCATAAAAATAAAAATCGCTCATCAATTTAGGGTAGTTGCTATTAACTTTTCAGTTGCATGTTTTCTTCCCATATAAATGTTGAGAGAGTAGGATAAAAAGGATTAGTGACCAATATTTTGGCTACTGGAAACTGTCATGGAACTTCCATGCAAGCCACTCTCACTCACTACATTTGTTGAATACATGATTCAAAAGACGATTCACCCACATGGTATCAATGTAGCCATACCTTACTCTTTCCTTAATACGATCCACATTATCCTTAGTGTTCCCTCTCACACTTTTCTGTCAGAAAATCATCCAAAATATTATTATTAAATGCCCTGTCATTCATTGTAGGTTATGGAAGTGGAAATGGAATCTGCCAAATGGAATCAGGATCACTCGTAAGTGTCCATAGACTACAGTTGCAAGACACCATGCCTACCATAACCTTCATAAGTGTCTTTCTATTATTCAACCCTTTCCGTTTATTTCCGTAACGTCTCAGGCATGTCTGGGTACATTTGCACTTGTGTTTACAGTGTGTGAGCTCAGCCCATGTTACTGCTTATAGATGGAAAGCAAGCCTTGGTTCCACACAGGTAATGAATAGATTCACTGCAAAAAGCCCCATTGTGACGTCACAACCCCCTATTGGTCACAGGAAGCGACAAATCCTGGGCTTTGCACCTACCTCATACAAATGGTTTTTTTTGTAAATCCTATACAAATATGTTTTGCTTTCATATATTTCCCATGTCTACATACCGGATGTGTCTATTTATCAAAATAATACAAAAATGAGACCTGTCTATACACTGTATAGGCTGTGATAACATGTTTGTGGAAGTCACATGACCTCAAAATATTCTCTCACAGGGTAAAAGTCATTCACATAAGTATGGGTTCCATCTGTCTTAAGGGGAGGAGGGGCCATTTGCTATCTTTCCTGCAATCACTGATCACTAAGCTTCCTAAATCCTCCTTAAATAGGAGGGGCTACAACTATAAACATGTTTTTAATTTTATAAAAGACAGTCCCCATTTTCCCACATGAAGTAACCAAGAAGTCCCCCACAGAGGGACCAGAAACAGAAATAAATCTGGCACCTGACTGATAGCATCACATTCCACACATAGATACTTTACTTTTGGGCAGTTTAACACTGTTTGTCTAAATTTGTCTTAGCTGATTTGTCATTAAGGGTTTAATTTGTGTGTCAGGGATCAAAACTGATTGTTTACAGGTTGTAGTGTTTGATATTTGGATCCTTCTGTCTTAAGAAGGTAATTTCAGGTCTCACATAAGATTTCAGAAGAGAATGATGCATCTCATGATCTTGCTGATACAGATAAAAATAAAAAGATATATTCAACTCCAACAAGTGTGAGGAAATGTCACATAAGATTTCAGAAGAGAATGATGCATCTCATGATCTTGCTGATACAGCCTCTTCAGCATGGGTGGCCATTTGGTAAAGTAATACAAAGTTGAAATAAAGGACAAACATACACAATAATGGTCAAATGTTACGAATAAGGAATGAATGTTACAAGTAAAGGTCACTGTGTAAAAGGAAGGGCGCTTTATTTTCTCCCATACAATGTCTTCATGGAGGCACATCTATCTACTGACATCTACACAAGCACTTCTGGCTTTGTGACATCACATAACATTTCAATAGAATGTTAAAACAACCCCT
Source organism: Haliotis cracherodii (assembly GCF_022045235.1). Classification (NCBI taxonomy): domain Eukaryota; kingdom Metazoa; phylum Mollusca; class Gastropoda; order Lepetellida; family Haliotidae; genus Haliotis; species Haliotis cracherodii. The sequence goes on from NW_027266264.1 coordinate 43,755,748, forward strand.
GTGGTGTTGTTGAGTGTTTGGTTTGGTACCCTACCTGGCACTCTGCATTAAGAGGATAAAACAAGGACTAGTTAGCTCAATGTCAGTAAACTGTTTCTGAGTGGGGTAAAAACAAGGAATGCCAAGGTGCCAAAATCTACCTCCCTTCAAAGTGTACCCAGGTAGATTCTGGGAGCTCCCAGAATCTATCCCGGGGTAGATTTTGGGGACTTTCCAGAATCTACCCCCAGGGGAAATAATCTGGGAGTTCCCAGAATCTACCACGGGGTGTAATCTGGGAGCTCCTCCAAGAATCTACCCTGGGTTATAACTATAATCTAGGAGCTCCAAGAATCTACTGCAGCCCTGTTTGATTTAAGCATTTTTATTTCATGAATGTACTTGAAGTTTTCTTTTGGGGGATGCATCTAACTCAGTCTTGATCTCTCCTGGTCAATTGCAGTAACAACATTGTCATCTGATTAAGCTTACATAAATGCCTATTCAGTACACATCTTATTAGTCTTAAAACATTCATATCCCCGAATCAACCCCCCTTTCCCAGAATCTACCCCCAGGGGGTATAATCTGGGAGTTCCCAAAATCTATCCAGGTTATAAATTGTTATCGAATCCAAAAATTCAAAATGTTGTTTTATACATGCAAAGAAGAAATAAATATTGTTTAAACTAATAAAAAAATATCTTACAAATCACATTGTCTTAAACTTATTGTAGTCATCATCAATTTGTAAGTTTGAAAGTTGGTGTTGAGAATTGTTTGAGGAAATGTCTTACACTTATGTTATTGAATAAGCTTTAACATGCTTTGTGAATAGACCTAACTACTTTGGATTGCATATAAAATCATTTTGAAACCAATTATAAGTATTCACTTGTGTCTGCAAGTACCTTTGTTTGGGGAGGCATGTATCACAGTATCAAGAATATATTCTGACTATAGAAGACATCACATCATCAAAACCATCTAATTATTTGTCCATTTACATTCTTTTTCTTCTAAATATAGTCAGATGGATGTAATAAATTTCCCAAAGCAATTATCATTGTCTTAGTCAGGGTTTTTATATTATTATCAATAACAAATAGAGAAAACTAACATAAAATATGAGAGCAATTTTTTCTGAAAACCAATATCCATTGATTCCTTGAATTATTTCAGTGTCACTGGACATTTATTACAACGTCAAAGTGTTCATGGAGGTTGGTCAGATACACTGCACCAATGGACAGTTTCTCAAGCGTGAATGATGCTGGGTAGCATAGCCATTTCAGCTCCTTTCCATAATGGGTACAGACAACAATTTCAGTTTGCAGAAGAGAAGCAGTGGCCATGATCTCTGCATCCGTTGTCCAGACTCCATTTTCAGCCATTCTTGACGAATCTAAGTATTTCGTCACATTCTGCTGAAGGTAATTTTCTAGCTTTTCCCCTTTCTCACACATGTGTTGTACAACAGCATCTCTCAGGCATAAGTGGGATGTCTCCTGACCAGTTAGGAAATAACTAATGGCACGGAAGAAGCAGTTGCCATCACCTTTGGTCTTGTGTTGTCTTTTTGGTGGCTCAAATTCTTTCTCTCTTCCAAAATAAACAGACTTAAATGAAGGTAAATGTAACTGTTTACAAAGTTCTCTTCTTCTCAGAATGGTCATTGGCTGGAAGCTGCAATGTGGCCTCTTGGGGGTGTTCCTGGTTGTGGTGCTGGGCTTCTTGGACTTGATAGGACTGGTACGGCTGGTAGAACTCATAAACCTGGTGTGGTGTGGTACAGTAGAGCTGACAGAGCGTTTTGAACTGGTGTGGCTGGTGCGACAGCTAGGACTGGTTGAACTGGTAGTCTTGGTAGATCTGGTGGTAGGCCTGGTGTAGCTGGAGCGACTAGCAGGACTGATATGGTTGGTGGGGAAGACGTCATGTGGAGTGTGTCTTTTCAAATTTGATCCATGGTATGTGTTGCAAAGCACTTGACCACTCTTCAAACTCTTCAACTTAACACGTCCCTTGCCAAACACTTGATGAACTTCAAATGGTCCAAGGAACCTTGGCTCAAGCTTAGCGCCAATTCTGTTGATTCGACGTGAATTCTTCAGGTAGACTCTTGTCCCTAGCTCCAACTCATGATGACTGTTGTGTAGCTTGTATCACACTTACCGGTTGGTTGATCTAAGTGATGACTTCGGCCTGAACAACACAAGTCCGTCTGAGGGTCCACAACTGTTTATTTAGTCGATGACTGTAGTGCTACAATCGTAGGCCAGGTCTAAACTATCCCCAGACCTCTTGTCTGGTCACTTATATACCCAGGGTCGTCAGCTAAATCCTTTGTTTCCAGATGCCCTGCATCTGGTCAGTGCTTTGTCATTAATGTCATAATTCTTAGGGGGGGCTCCGGTCAGTCCCTGGTCAACCCTCATCATAATGGGTTGCGATTGTCCGCCAAGCGACACGCTGTCGGCCCATCTATCTCTGTGACAAAGGTGACCATGGTTCTCCACTGACCCGTGCATTAGTAGGGGCAGCAATTCAGATAGATGGCATCTCTTTACCCTTGATACTTGTCATGTTGTTCTTTCTGAATCTTCTTGGCCTCTGTAATATTGTTGCTGACTTTTGATGTGATGTTTTGTCGCAGGTTCTGCATGGCTTGGAGAAAATCATCACTGATCACATCTTCTTTTGGTGTTGGAGAGTCCTTAATGTCCATCGGTAGTTTTGCCTTTCTGATGTACATGCATTCAAATGGTGTCATCTTGGTTGATGCATGTACAGATGTATGGTGGGCAAACAGAACTCCAGGTATAAAAACATCCCAGGTGTCTCCACGGTCGTTGACAAGCTTTGAGAGGACATTCTAAAGGGTCCTGTTGTCTTGCTTTCGTTGTCCATTGGTCTGAAGATGGTATGGTGAACTGACTCTGTGCTCAGTTCCCAGCTTGGTCATAAGATTGTCAATTATAGTGTTGATGAATTCTCTACCTTGATCACTGATCAAAATGTCAAAGCAGCCATGTCTGCACACGGTCTTGTACAGGAAGTCAGCCACAGAATCTGCAGACTTATCAGGATATGCATCTGCTTCAGTCCACTTGGAGAAGTGATCGGTGACAGCAACAATGTAGCGATTCCCTTGTTGTGTCATCTGAAATGGTCCCATCAAGTCTATACTGATCTGGCTCCAAACTTCTTCTGGCACAGGCATGGAGTGGAGTGGTGGGGCATCCGTTGTTATTTTGGGATTGAACTTCACACATGTCTCACAGGCCTTGCAATAGGACTCGATGTCTTTCTTCATTCCTGAAAAAGGGACACATATCTTATTCTCAGACAAAAGTCAACAAATCTAAAATGATGTAAGAGTATATGGTCACATGCACAATCTCACAAGCGCACACAATAACATCTAAATCCAATTTAATTTATTCCATTTCAGCCGACCAGAACTGGTCTGTTTTGATTATGGGACCACCTCTGATGCATAATTCAGGGTAGATTCTAGGTGGAGCTCTAGAAAATACTTGGGTTTAAGTTAATCATATTTAGGATATATGGAATTCCGATGCATTTAAAAATATTGAAAAAAAGGGCTGACACATTTCTGAAAGTAATTACCTTTCCTGTAATACTTTGCTGCAATTTTCTGATAGGTCCTCTCTGTTGTGAAGTGACCACCAGTGGTTGGGTGGTCATGACAGGCCTCCAGTACTCCCTTAAGTCTTTGCTGTGGCAACACTTCCTTAGCGTGGTGGAACAAGGTTCCATTCTGTGCAGTGTAAGGCTTGGCAACTTGTCTGAACTTGGACTTGGCATTGGTACGAAGATCACGCTTGAGCTTGTAGATCTCCTCTGGATAGCTGTGGTCAGATTTGGTCAGGTACCTCAAGACGTCGTCATAAACTTGATCATCCATAATTCAAAGTGGATAAAATCTGTACCTTTGCATTTATATTTATACATGTGTATAACCTATTCAAATGAGTCACATTCTCATCTCACATGTGAGATTTCTTTAATTATGATTACTGGTGCTCCTACCTTTGTCTTCTCAATTTAAATAACAGGATATGCATGTTTAAAAACTAAATAGATGTGTACTAAAAAGGCATTTATGTTAACTTTATCAGATGACAATGTTGTTACAGTAATTGACCAGGAGAGATCAAGACTGAGTTTGATGCTTCCCTGAAAGAAAACTTCATGTACATTCATGAAATAAAAATGCTTAAAGCAAACACGACTGCAGTAGATTTTTGGAGCTCCTAGATTATAAGTTATAACCCAGGGTAGATTCTGGGAGCTCCCAGATTATACCCCATGGTAGATTCTTGGAACTCCCAGAGTATACCCCGGGGGGTAGATTATGGGAAAGGGGAGTACTGTACTATGAAACAGAAAGTCTTAGCCTCTAGCTATATAAATAACAAAGTCATAAGCACTTCCGGTTTTATTACATCACTTCTATTTGTACAAAACACATGCAATCGTGAAGATCCAGGGTAGAATAGATCTTCAGCATCCCATGCTTGCCGTAAAAGGCAACTAACAGGATTGGGTGGTCAGGCTCGCAGACTTGGTTGATGCATGTCATCAATCCCAATTGCGTGGATCGATGCTCATGATATTAATCACTGGATTGTCTGGTCCAGACTCGATTATTTACAGACCTCCGTCATATAGCTGGAATATTGCTGAGTGCGGCGTTAAACAACAAACCAACAAACAAAACACATGCCCAATGCTGTACCACTCCAAAAATGAAAATCCCATTCTTCTAGATATGCTTAGTCATGAGCATTTCAAAGACATCACTTCTGGTTTAGAAAACACATGAGCAGTACAGTACAAGTCTATCTCATATGATTGGAAAATGCACTGATTTTCATGAAATAATCTAAAATTACATGAAATTTGAACCATGTTTCATAATTTTACCTCCAGTGATCTAGACCTTTATGTAATTGAGACCTCACCATCGTGTAAACTTAGTAATCTTAAACACAATGTTTATTTTTTTAACACTCAACCCTCACACTGAGTGACCTTTACATACAATGTCATCCAATCACATGTGAGAACATTACTCGTTGCAAGTTTAGCCAGTGTTGCAAATATAAAGTTTCCATATCATACTGCCAATCCTTTCTTAATGAAACTGGGGGCACAGGTAGCCCAGTTGTCTAAGGCGCCACAATTCACTGTGCCAAATTGTGTCCTTTGGGCATGCCAGAAACCTATGATTGAGGGTTGAAATCCTGGTTCGCCCCATATATGTTTCAAGGTTTGTCAATGCGATACCTGTGCTTGAGGGTTTCACCAAAGTGGTAAACGTGCATCACTTCGGGCTTTCCTTCCACATCAAGCTGACATGCCATGGTAAAATTGGAATATTGTTCAAAGCGGCATCAAACCCAACTTACTCTAATCGAAAGAACAGTAGACTGTGTGTAATCCGACAAAAAGTTTTGATTCCAGGACTGCCCCCTGTTTTATCATATCAGTCATGAAACTCAAATCTGACATTTCCCCTCGGTCCCAAGCAGTGTCTGATTACACATGGTCTACTGTAATTGATACAACCATGAAAACTAATGAGTTAAATAATTAAAGAATCATAAATGTATGGAAAATATAAATGTAATGAATTAATCCAAAATGTTGTTAAATTTTTCTTGATTTGATCTTGACATTTGAACTTGATGGGCAAGTTTGGTAAGGTGAGCTTCAACAGGTGAACTAACACACACATGGTGAAACAATTATCAGTTCTATACACCAGAGAATTACTCAAAGTTTAGCACAATATATGGAACACTGCATTTACAGTAATTGCTTGGGGCTTGGTGTGACATTGTGAAATTGTTTTAGATAATAAATTTTGACTTGGTGACTTGGACATGTGCCTTCTCAGACCACATGGCTTGAAATACCTGACCCCAGAGCATTTACCTCCCCTTGTTACATATATGGAAGGGTAAATTAAGACCAGTTAAAACAAATTTTAGAACTTTAAACGAAATGGGAATATTACAAAGTGCAAACTGAAAAGAAACAAAACAAGAGTATACCCTTTTATATTAGAAACTTAAATGAAAACAGTTGAAATTCTGACAACTACATCAGGTATGAAGTCTCTGACGTTCATCATTGGCTCATTGTTGAGGAAAGAAATTGTGGTGGAGGAACTAAAATTCGAGAAAACACATCAATAATGATACATGCAAAAATAGTTGAGCAATGGGTTAAAATATTTATAATATGACCGCACAGCCATTATGGTGAAGCTAAGTGTGTTTGGAAGGTGCATGTCGAAGGAGAGGTTAATAATCTTAAAGATCGTTACAGGTCATGTCAGAACGACCCTTCGTGAACATGAAATTTAACAGGAATTCAACACAGCCAATCGAAAAGGAGCTTTCTCAAGCTATATGACACAAAGGTCAAACTGAAGGCTTTCATTTCAGAATATACTTTGAAAAGTTCTCAATTCAAAATTTGTAAACGTAAAAAAAGAACATTCTGGAATGTCTAATAGTTGGCCATGAGAGTATGGCAGTACTTCCCTCAGACTATGCAAAGTCTTGCCGTTCAAATGTTTAACCTATTTCCACGGAATAAGTCATACAGCCTGTAACTGTGGTTCGGAATACTGCATGTTAACCCTTTCCATGATTTGACATGAGTCATCAGGAGATGACATCTCTGGCCATAAGTAAACAGAAGTTCCTGCAATATCAAATTCAAAAGTTCCATACCATGTTTTCAAAATATTTGCAAACTGTATTTATACCAAAACAATTCTCAGAGCTCCAGATAAAGGCCGTATCAGCATATTCTTGCATTAAAATATGCACAATACGGTGGGAAATTATTTAGAAAACGTATCAGTTTCGCATCACAGCACGTATGAACAGTCTAACAATCATAAATATACGTATTTCCCCCCCAAAAAAATATATTCTGTTTTCAAGCAGCGTATTTTCTTCCCACTAAACAGCTGTGTAAACGGGATGCACATTATAGACGCCATAAAGAGTTTTGATGTTTTTTCATCAATGCAAAGATATTACTGTGAGCATGTAAAACAGGAAATACCATTTCAACAAATCTGTACTGAAGCACGCAAATTAATCATGTAATTACACGTCTGGGTAAAAAAAGTGTTCATTGTATACTCACACACAAAAGAAACGCAAGTCGAGTATGCAGTATACATGTTATTTATTTTCAACAGTAAAGACAAGAAATACTAATAGGGATTGACAAAAATTTGACTGAAGACAGTTTAATGGATTGAAAGGCAGATGACAATTGTTTTTTTCAAATGTTAAGGGCTTACACAGTTTCGGGTCAATACCCAAAATGTCAGTCAATACCTGGTGTGACCACCATTAGCATTGATCACTGCCACACATCTCCTGTACGTTGAGTGGATCAGACGATTGCACACATCCAGAGCAGCTGTGAGTAGTTCATCAGCAGTTGTAGAGACTGGGCGCACATTGTGCAGACGCCTTTGAACCTCATCCCACAAGTGTTCGATGGGGTTCAGATCAGGGCTGAGGGCTGGCCAAGCTAGTACACAGATGTTGTGTTGTTGCAGAAAGGCCATGGTAGCTCTGGCAACATGGGAACGAGCGTTGTCCTGCTGGAAAATGTGTTGTTGATGTTGTACAAAAAATGGAACAACGTGGGGTCTGATCACTTGGTCGATATACCGCTGAGCAGTGACGCCGTGTCCCCGACCTTGACCAACATTCAGAAAGCACATGGGTCCCATGGATAAAAAATATTGATAACACCATCAAGCTTCACTACACACTAAAACTCGTATCAATTTATGGTTCCGTGTTTGTTACCTATTTGCTTAAAACCCACTTGCGTTTCTTTTGCATGTGAGTATATATCTGGACTTATGTTTGTAACCTATTTTAATAATTTTATAAAAACAATTCATTCAATATTGATAAAATTAATTTCAGCGAAATCTTGTGTAAAGGGATCGGTAGATCTCACAACTCCTAGTGATTTACAGCAACCACAGCCTTGAAACGAACTTTAGATGACACAAAATGGATACATAAATCCAACATAAGATTTCGTGAGCATGGGAGCCTCGACGGTGACTGGTAATATTGTTTCATACATCAAACATATCCCGCAACACCAATCAGCCAAAGTCAGAAACCTATGATTGTGGGTTCGAATCCCGGTTCGCCCCAATTATGTTTCTAGGTTTGTCAGCACCATACCCGTGCTCGTGGGTTTCACCGAAGTGATAAACGTCTTAGACCTGCATCACTTCGGGCTTTCCTCCCACATTAAGCTGACACGCCGTGATAAAACTGGAATAATGTTAAAAGCGGCGTAAAACACAACTCACTCACTCACTCACTCAGTACTACGCTTATGGTTATTACTATTTCAAAGTGTGCAGCTGATTGCTGTTTCTGGCTTAGTTTACGACAAAATACACATAAATTGCTGCATATAAATCAATGCCAGGTAAAAATGGAAATACAATTTAAACGGTAAATCATCACGTCTAGTGACGTTTTATCTGAAAGTTCAAATTTATTTTCCCCAAGTTTGTTATCAAATGTTCGTTTACCTAAATTTGCTGAAGGGATATAATGTAAAAGTTAAACATTCTGCTCATAATACTCAATTTTACTTCCCAAAACATACTGACTACCCTACAGACATACATGTACAAAGAAAAAAGTATTTATTATTGTTTATTGACCTGTTTTCATGATAGTAACAATGCTGTGGTGCATAGCTAAGGTGAAATACAAGATTAATCCATTAAATTCCATTTAGTACTCTAAGTGTACTCTTAAGTTTTGCCAGTACTCCTCTATTGCAATAATGAGTGAGTTAAAATTTACGTCACTTTGGCAATATTTCAGCGATATCGTGACGAGAACTTAGACATAACAAATATATTGATATTAGAATAAAAACCTGTCAGGAAGGACAGTAGAATAATTAGAGTATCACAGTTTTGATTGTAAAACTAGTTGAGAACATTTAAAAGAATACATTTTCAATCAACAATACAATATAAAAGTGGGCTATAGATCACCACAACCAAAGTTCGGCCACCTTACTGGGGACTGTGGGGACTTACAATACTTCTGCTACCTGCACAGTTCCCCATCAGGATTTACACCATCCCTTCAGCTGCTGGTGATGGTACACAATGAAGCCATTAGTTAAAATTAAACAAATAGACTATGTTTAAAACTGAGGTATTTATAAATGTTGTGGCCTTAAATATCCTCTCAGGGGGGACGACAATTTTACGTTACTTCAATACCCTTTGAGGATGTTAACAACGTGTGTTGTCTGACGTTGATTAATGAATAATTTGCATACTCGTATATATACCGGTATATGCAAGGGGCCGACGTATGGTTCTCAGTAGGAAGTGGCAACTTGGAGACGATGGCTTGCGGTATATACAGTTTTACTTTATACATGTAGATATATACATATGAAAGACACTATGTGCCAGGTCGGCACATAGTGGTAGTGGTTGTTGTCTAGGTGCCACAGAGCACCCAGCCTAACCCTAGCTAGGCTAAGGGTAAGACCTTTCTTTTCTCTCTTCTTCAATCACTCTGGATCAAGGCTTATATACCCAAGGTCACCTGACATTTAGTAAGTAATAAATATAAACGTAAACAGTAATTCATCAGCAGGATGGCAGGCAGTCAATGTACACAAAAATGGGGATTAACAATTAGGATTAGCATCTTATAAATAACAGCAACTATAAGTGTTTCAAGGCATATAGATGTCATGGCTCCAGGGTAAAAGAGCCTTTGCAATTAAGTGTTCTTCAGACAATGGGTGTCGTAAATCAGTTGCTATGACAATATAGCCACTAACTATCTAAGTAACAAATCATACATTACCAATATAAAATATAGCTATTTACACAATTCAAAATTTATCAAAAGTTCAATTTCCTTTTTAAAAAAACTATAATTAAATGAGAATTGAAAGTACATGCATTAAAAAGATCCTTAATTGATGATGATTTGAAATAGTTTGATCGTGATTCTTTCATCACAAGGGACACAAAATGGAGGATCCTCACCTTTCAATAAATATTCATTTGTATACCTGCTATGGCCTAACAGCATAGCCGTGTTAAGACCTCTTCAAGTCTGGACTGACAACCTAAGGAGGTGTAACCGATAGTTGGTTTAATTTGATGTTATTTATTGATACCTACCTGGGTGTCCCACTGGCATTAGATCTCAGATGTAACATCTGATCACAGGTTTATAATCGCTGAATGGAATTTGAAGTGGTGTCACACATTTGTTGAGTACCATTTAGGCTGCAGCATCGGCCATTGTGTTACCGATGATACCAACTTGACTGGGTAACCGACAAAATACGATGTCGCATTGGCCAGTTGCAAGAACATTTAATAATTCAATAATTTGAATTAAAAGTGGATAATTACAAGACTGATTTTTAATTGCCTGAAGACAAGAAAGATAGTCTGAAAATATAATAAATTGCTTATGTTTGGATTGTTTACTTATGTAATCTAATTCTGTTAATATGGCCTTGGATGGAACAGTTATCTGGAAGTCTTAAAGATATTGTCCAGGATCCAATTATGGTGGCGCTGACAACTCACCATCCTTAGATCTATCTGTAAATATAAATTTATAAGTATCATATTTGTTTCTTAATTCATTATTTTCTTGTTGATAAATAAATTGATTTGTTTCAGATTTCTTTAATTTAGTTAATCCACCTCTGGCATTACCAATTGCCATGGCAGAGAAGACAAAAGTTCTGTGGGGGCTATATTTTCAAGATTTATTTTAGCAGCAGAAATATGAGGTTTTATTCTGATTCCAAGGGGTGGAATAAGAGATGATTTTTTATTTTAGAGTTCTTCAAAGAGGGGATTAAAAAACCCAAAGGCTGGATTGGAGTTTGTAGAATGCGATTTAGAAATGTACTGTAAAGATAACTTAATGCAACATTGTCTAAGTGATGGTTCATCAGCTTCCAGATACAGGCTATGAATCTGAGACGTTCTAAAGGCTCCAAGGCAAAGCCTCAGGCCCTGATGATGAATGGAATCAAGTTTTTTCAAATTGCTTCTACATGCTCCAGCATAGGTAATGGAGCCGTAATCAAGTTTAGAGCGGATAAGCACTTGTACAGTTGGAGGAGAGTCTTCTGACCCCCTTCCCATTTTGAATTTGAAACTACTTTTAATAATCCCATGCTTTCAGACATTTAGTCTTTAAATAATTTATGTGTGGCAGAAAGATCATGTGCTGGTAAAAAATAATACCAAGAAACTAGGCCTCTTTTACATCTTTAGTAGGAGCACCATGCATCCAAAACTAAATCGGGGTCCTTATGCAGCTTATACTTTCTACCAAAATGAATGCAGTTTGCCTTGGCTTTTGAAAACTTGAAACCATTTTCAAGAGACCCATTTATAAATTTTATTTAAACATAATTGGAGTTGCCTTTCAACAGTATGCATATTTTTACCATGACAGGAAATGTTAAAGCCATCCACAAAAAGTGATCCGTCAATTGGATCAGATAAAACTATTTCTCTTTATGCTGAATAATGTGACAGACAAAATACTGCCTTGTGGGACCCACTGATCTTGATTATAATGATCAGACAGGGTGGAACCCATGAGGACTTGAAATTGTCGGTCTGTTAAAAAGTGGGATGTGAACTGTGGCAAACCACCTTGCAATCCAAAATTATGTAAATCTTTTAAAATACCATGTTTCCATGTAGTGTCAGACGCTTTTTCGAGATCGAAAAAGATAGACACTTCATGTTGTTTGTTTATTATGGCATTTTTTACGAATGATTCTAAACGTACTAAATGATCGATAGTACTTCTGTTATTATGGAAACCACATTGTATATTTGTAATGAGATTATATTGGTTTCTGAGTACCAAACTAGTCGATTATTTATCATGCGTTCCATGGTTTTGCAAATGCAGTTTGTCAATGCAATTGGTCGATAATTTGATGGATCGGTGTGATCACGTCTTTGTTTAGGCACTTGAACAACAATGGCTTCACACCAAGTAGTATAGGTAATGGGGGTTCTGGACCACTTCCACTGGAGCCGGATTTATTACCTATACTGCTACTACAGGTAGCATTTTTTATGCCAAAATGATTATGCGATTCAACGATAGTCATGAGTTGTATTAAACGAAACATCAATATTAATTAATAATGAATAAAATTTACTATAGCCCACGAGGATATTGGAAAGGTATAGGAGCAACAAAAAAATTAGCCACCGCGGCTAAGGTATCTAAAGATGTGGCCAAGGATTGGTTAAAGAAACAAGCGATGTGGCAAATATACTTACTGGCACCGCATTATATACCGAGGAAGAAGTTTGATATATTTACAACAAATGAAGTTCATCAGGCTGACCTCTTGTTTCTTCCCCACGATAAGGTAAGACGCAAAACGTATAAATACGCTTTAACAGTAGTGGGTGTGGCTAGTCGATACAAAGAGGCTGAGCCATTAACCTCGAAAGATTCAACAGAAGTAGCTAATGCACTGAGCCATATATAAAAACGTGGACCGCTAAAATGGCCTAAGCTATTTCAAGTAGATCCTGGTCGCGAGTTTATGGGATCGGTAACTAAACTGTTAACAAAGCACAATGTCGAAATCGTCCGTGGTGAAAGAGAGGCCCACCGCAGTCAAGCTATCGACGAAAGATTTAACAGGACATTAGCGGAACGTTTGTTTGGCTATCAGTATGGGATCCAAATGAAATCCGAGCGATTGAGATCAACCGAATGGGTGACACGATTATCAGCCGTTGTATCAGCGCTGAATAATGAAGTGATGAGATTAATAGGGAAGAAACCATCTGATGCTATTAAATTGAAATCCGTGACTTCCGAATCTTCAGCACCGAGGAGAGGCAAAGAACGAAAACTTCCTGATAGAGTAAGGGTAAGATATTTATACCAGCCCGGTGAACTCGAGGGAGGCCTATGTCGCGCAACCAATCCCATATGGTCCCTTAAGATGTATAACATTAGTCGATTGGTTACGAAAGAAAGAGAGCCTATTCTTTTATTATCTTCAAGATGGACCGGGTAGGGCATTTGTATGAGAAGAGTTGTTCATAGTTCCCGACGGTACGGTATTACCACCATAACCATAAGCATAGGTAGTAACACCATCATTATCAATCCATCTCTTTGTATCTAAGGGGGATAATGATGTCTTGTTCATTCTTAATCCATATATCCTATGATTGTAACTTCTTAAAGAGTTCATCTCGTGTTTGAACGTTCTACCGTTGAATAATGATTCTTTATACTGTTCGTGTTTGATATGCTTTTTGACAACATACTTCTTAACACCCTTGGCTTTTCTTATCTCCCCATTATCTGACTTCTTTATAGAATACATCTTAGGTCTTAATCCAACATACTCCGCTATAGGGGTCCCAGCACATTCATCCTTCATCTTACCTAACACCTTTTTATTTACTACGCTGTGCAGTGGATTATCTTTAGGGTAATCGCTCGTGTCGTACATATCTATTTTTTCTGCCATATCTTTATACACATCCTCGGGTTGTATTTCCATCAACAAAGAATCTGTGTTGGTATATAACACCTCACATCTATCGCCGTATTGCTTCTTAAGTTCGTTGTAATAAAAGTCATACATTAAGTGTTTTGACAAGTCGAGAATACTCATACCGACGTACACCGGTCTGTTGAATTTTATATTACTCTTCTGCATATGCAACGCTGCTAAGTCGTCATCGAATATCTTGCTTCTGTTAAAAGCCGGACTGACTATGAGTTTCCTGAGTCTTTCTTCATCATTAGATCTGACTAATTTAACATCAACACGCTTCCTTAGATTCTCCATAGTTTTACCAAATACCGAGTTATTCATGAGCTTATACAGATTCTTTTCGAAATCGCTGGTAGCTATCTTTCTTAAATCTGTGTTCAGTCTTATATAGGGCTCCATCCAAGGGCTTTGATCAAACTTTCGAACTCTGTGTATTTTCTTAAGTTTCATACCTAACGATAGATATAACTGGAGATTTCTGTAGTGAACTATATATTTTGTCTTATCCATCAAATTTGGTACGAGTCTTTCTACGCTAGCAAACCTACTATTACCCATCAAGGAGCGTTGATATTCCGACATCCAATCTTTATTAACCATTAATCTTTCGGGAGCTAGCGGATAACTGTTATGATCTTTATGTAACGAATTTTGATATTCCAAGTCAACTTCTAGTATGTACCCTTTATTCACATCATTCGCATTGATATCATCGACCCACTGAAAACCACCCGTGGGTAAAGGTTGACTCATAGCCCATCCGTACAAATTGTTGGCGTCGAGATATGATATGTGCGTGTCGGGTTTACTCGGATCGTATCCTTCCACTAATTTATTATTAGCCTTAGAATACCTTTTAGCTGCCATCGATATACCACCTCTTAATCCTTTCTCAATAAACAAGTGCATATCGTAATGTGTGAGTAATTTTAGTTCTACGCCGGTCTTCTTCAACAATGCATTCCACGATAGTCCAGGACTGGAATAGTACCATGCCGGATCCAAGCCGTATTTTTTCAAACATGTCTTTCTAAAAATCTTGAATATATCGGCGAGTAACAGTACATCGTTTTTTAAGTACAGATCGTGATAATCGCCTAAATTCTTACAACCTTATTTATCCCAGACCGTCAGAGCGTATTCATAATCGGCATCGGTTATTTTAGATTCTGTTAAGTTACTATAGAATGATTCAAGGGGTGGTAATTTAGTTTCGTCGAATCTAGACACTAATCCATATATTCATAAAGATATACACCTTTTCTCAACAACAAATGACGCGTTAACCTATCGGTATATTTATTTGTTATCGCAAAGTCATCGGGATTGTTCGCATTAGCTTAATTGTCCAGGGAAGATAACAGAAACTGAACGGAGTCTATGAATCTAAGTCCATTACTTTGCTTTATTCTGGCTTTCCCATCCTTGTCCCTATAATGTATAGTTTTAGTCAACGAGAATGATATGTATTTTTCCATATTATTAGGACTGCACGTTAAGCCGCCGTCGGTCTTTGATAATGATAATGCTTTCATAATGAGATGTGAATCGTATCCTTTAAGGTTATGAAACACAATGGGGATGGGTATTGTTTGAGAATTCATTTTTAATTTCAAGTTACACTTGATATGCGTGGCTCCCCGATAATTACCTGTGACATGGCAATGATCTCTTACGGAATCCCCATTCAGGGGTTTATTACAAACATGACAACTAGTTGACTTCTTATAGGACCTCCAATTTATCCTTAGTCATACACATGGGTTTCTTACACGATAAATTTCCCCTGATTATTCTCTCTTCATTTTGTAGATATTCTAGGAACTTTCCCGCTGCATCGGGACCTCTGTAAATCACGGGAGTGTTTGTTTTCCCATCATACCTTACAACTATATATCCAAACCCACAAGGAATATGTTTTTGAGTTTTGTACGTACCTTGATTGCTATGGTTGATATTTTCTATGGGTTTGATAAGCGCTTCGAAGTCGGCGTAAATTACGTACGGTACTGGCATTTGATTACAATAATGTTCAAATTTTAATATATTTTTTCCCTCTTTAGGCATATCGATCCTGATAGCAGTCTGTCCAACACCTCTGCAGTCTTCTTTATGCGCTTCTAACAGATCTTGTCTGCTGTACCCATGTAGGCATCTTTCGCAGAAATATTTCTTTTCCTTATGTTTTGTTTGATCGTATAGCACCCTGTTTAAACTCTTTATTCACGTATAATGATATTTACCATCTTTTTCGATCAAAAATGAATTGATTCTGGGAATATGTTCCGGAGCGGAGCTTATCCTGTGTACAACAATTCCTTTAGAATGTCCGAAAACATTTATAGCTAAATTATTTTGCTTTTCCACCTCATCAATTTGTGATATTGGTGTAGGTTCGTCTATACCATCGAAGTTGAGTCCATCGTTTTGGGGATAACTAGAAGGTCTATCCGGATGCTTGTCTATGGGGAACAATGCAGATCTTATCATCATTCTTAAACAGTCACAGGGCTCCAGATAAGCTGCGTATCTGCGTGAACTACGCATCAGAAATGCAGAAATATGCAGTAAAATATAATCCAAGCGTATCAAATACGCAACGAACATTACAGATACGCTACAAAAATAAAACTTGTGCGTATCATCAAAATTCTGTGAAGTAACGCTGCGTATTAGATTACCAAATCAGCAACTTATTTTGAATTATAAACGGGCATTCCGCCAACCTTGCCAAACTCCACGATGACAGTTACATCATGATCATTTGCCATCACACTTTCTTGTGGAAGTATCGTGGTATTTTTGAGTCCTATAAAGCTCTCGAACCCACACGACACCAGTTTGCATGGACTAGATGAATAGTGTTTTTAAATATTTAACTTAAACACCCACATCTGTAAAATCTAGTGGGTAACAGAAATTTGAATACACAGATTGAATTACTGATACCCAATGATTTTAAAATGCATGGGTAAAATACCCACAACACCAAAAGCTTATCTGGAGCTCTGAGTCATCTGATTTATTTTTTACGTTAATTATGGCTTTTTTCTTCTTATAATAGGGGGGTAAATCTATATAAGATCCACCTTTGAAGGGCATATAATTTGCTATATCTAAATATAAACTATCGATTTTATCCACACCCCAACCCGAACCTCTATCAGTCCAGCGTTCTAAAGTTTCCTGTATCCTCTGAATTGATGTATCTAATGATGCGTTTATAGTATCGGATTCGGTTATAACTTCTTGATTGCTACGGAAATATGGTTCGGTATATTCGGTACTGTCGTTTTTACTCAAAAACATTTTAATCGTCAGCTGGTATTTTATACTATGTAAATCATCTAACTCCTCGTTGATTTTACTCCATATGATGGGCTTAATATCGTTAACTTCCATGTTGGAATTAATATCCATCTTCCAACTTCTTAGATATTTACCAACGCCGGCGGATGTGGGTACAAATATTAATTCTTGTTGTTGTTGAATATCATCATTATGTTGAATATCATCAACATCATTAGGTTGAACATCATTATTATCTAGTAAAGCGATCAATTCAGCTCTTCTCATTCGAGAATAACCTCTCAGCCCACTGTTTCTCGCTCGAGCTTTGAGTTCTCTAACAGTCTGGGGTTTGTTGTATTCCAAACCAATAAGGTAATCAATTCAGCTTTTCTCATTCGAGAATATCCATGTAGACCACGTTGCTTTGCCATAGCTTTTAACTCTCTGACAAAAACCATTGTGGTTGAATGGTATATGCAAAATGAGACAAATGTCTAATTGGTTGTTTTCATATATCTAAATACGTATTCTCCCCAACCTATTCCTCTCATTGATGTAATCTCTCTTCCTAGCATAAATAATCTGATTCCTGACCCTATCAGCACCGTGTTTCTTACATAAACAATAACGACCTTTGACCCCTATCCCGCATTCAGAACACGTATAGTTTATGTGTCTGCGCCTGATGTAATAATTGTGTATACCGCAGTAAATATCAACACAGCATCGATTACATAGAGTCGTCTTCCCCATGAGTGTAAATTTGCAATTATTCATGGTTATACATCTATCATATCATTTGTCTAAATGCAAATCACAGCTACACTAGTGAATAGCTGAAAATCAATACAGCAGATAACCCAATAATCACAAATGCGACCTCGTGGCTCTTTTGTTCCTCTGACGGTGTATAAAACTGACTCATTGTTGGTCTAGGTATTGGGTCTAGTTTTTTCCCAAAAACAAGGTAGTATTCGTGCATGGCATATTCGACATCCTTGACATCCTTAAACGTTTGAATTGAATGTCCTTCCTTAATCAGTTGTTCATGAATAAAGTCTAATCTCTTAATTCTCTGCCGCGTATATTGTAACTGGGCTGCTTGGAGTTGTTCTAAAGCTTTGTAATGTCGTTTACGCTCCTCTTCAACTTCTTTAGCGTTTGATTCCCTCATACTGGAAAATAAATAATTACTCCCCGAAAAAGCTAGAGCATTAACAATAGCTCCACCAACCATCATCGCAATTGATGCCATATACAATATTCAAATGTTTATATGAATATAAATATTCAAATGTTTAATTACTTCATTATGTCTTCCGGGATAAGTCCTTGTTTGATGAGCATATCCTTCGTTGCCATTGCTAATCCAATATCCAGAACCATCATACCGATGTCATAACTATTAAAATCTAGCTTGGGAGGTGTGGCTTTAGTAATCATTTTAGCCATACGAGCATAGCCAATGGCAAAGCCGGTGACCACCGCTGAATGATAAGTTGCGTTTACCAACATTTTAACATCTGTAACTGGAGTAGTCATGCTTCTTATAGCATTATACGAGGACTAACCTCTAATTGAACTTGTTGTTGAAACGGGGGTGACGTTTTCTCTTCTCCGGCCTTATAAAAGAACCATACAGCCGCTATACCAGCAACTCCTACTAGTGCCCATGTTTTAATCGGATAAATATTTGAATTATTTATTAATTTCGCTTTGCGCGCCAGTCCTCCCTTCCTCCCAGCTGCTATTTTTGGGGGGTTCTTAGTAACTCTGGCTTTTAATATTTTCTCATTCACATGTTGTGTTTGTGGTTCCTCATTCACTATATGTTGTTCCTCGTTCACATCTTGTTGCGTTTCCGCAATCTGTTGTGGTTGTGCATCCTCGTTCACGATCTGTTGTGGTGTCACCTGTTGAGTCTCCATTATTATTAAGTGGGCACGTATGTTTAAATTGACAATACCTAGCCGTTATTAAAGCTGTGGTGAGTGGAGCTCAAAACATTCCGTATCTATGATAAAACTCACAGCTCACTGAGCTTATAGCGTGTTCGATGAATGGGTCTTTCTCTAGAGATTCGCATAAATACATGCGATGTTCTGCCGGGATAGGGAGAAACGTACTAGCTACGACTGTGTAGAGTTGTAACATAGCCGAACCTATCGTTTTAGTCATGGTAGCTCCCAGTCTAGACTCGTAACTCGCGTATAGTTTTTAATCTCTTCGTCGGTCATGTTATCAATTTTTTCGATGGTATAATTTTCTCCCAAACATTTTCCACCGGCTACCAAAGCCACGAGTCTTTCTCTATGTTTATCTAAAGATTTATCAACATGTTGATCAGGCTCAGATTCTTTGAGCATTTGTTCGATGAGTTCGTCGCATTCCATAATGTAATACCTAAGGAGATATTTAAGTCTAACATAATGGAATATGACATATCCAATACAACCTGTAATAATGAACTGTTGCGAAAGAATGTTAATTTCGAACCACATTTTATGTCATATTAACCGCTAATGTTCAATTTGCTACATTTTGCTACATTTTGCAACATTTTTGCCATATTTTTGCTATAATTTTGCTATATTTGCTAAGCAATTGCATAAGCAGCTGGTTGATCGGTTTTTAATACAAGTTAACAGTGCTTCGTTGCCGATAAAAGTTTTCTGACTTTATCTCGTTCACCCTTTGTATAAATAACATCATTTTCGCGTAAACATTCCTCGAATGAATCTTGATCTTTGCAATGAAAGAGTGCTACCCATTTGGCCTGCTCTCTGAGATCTTTCAGGACATAGAGTTGTATTTTTGAGTAAGTACCCAAACGCTATGTTGAGTATGCTGTCCGGAGAATGCTAAATACAAAAGTATATCTTTCTTTTTTGTTAATTCTTTACTAGCGCTGCAGTCGTCTATTACGAAAAGGGTTGATTCTCCTTTGTATTTTTCGTGTCATACTCGGAGACAGTCTTGTAAACGATCGCCCAGATCAACTCTGTGTACCCCGTCGTCATTCATTACCCAATCTCTCGATAAGTATGTTTTATTAACGCTTATAGTCGGGCACAGAATAATAATATGATCAAAAACGTCCCGATAATGACTCTGTAAAATATCTAGAATAAAAGCTGTTTTTCCGCAGCCCGTTTGCCCGCATATGATAGCGCAGTGCGGATCTTTAGGTAAAAGATTATTAATAGATTGCTTGCACGAATCTCCCATTCTGTATATTAAGTTGCGCATCCATAATCACGTACAAATATATGTTTAATTTACCAGCTGATTCCTGGAGCTTCGTTATCTGTATGGTGGCACCCTCGCTAGCATTTTCTATTCTCCTCCCACTGCCGTGTAGTTGGTCATCGTTCGTTGTTCGCATGTCGAGCCATAGCGCGTACTTTGTGGTGAGGTATTCACCCATCGATACACTCCCGAGAGACAGATCTTTCACGACTGCGTTAACTTCCGGAGAACGTTTTATAGAAGGAAGTTTTTTAATCTCATCCCACTGGTGATACGCTAGCATTCCTTGGCTATATAGTTGATTAGGAACGCCGTCGATAGTTAATTCTACTTTTGTAATCTTGGGATTGTAGAACTTCTCGGTATTTCTTTTAAACGCATCGGAGGGGTCCTCGAACAACATTAAAATACCCTTCAACGACCTCGTGGGGACGTTTAGATTAATATTCCACATCGTATCTTTTCTGTCCCTCGTGATCTTTCGGTGTCGCAGCACGCGATCGTACAAAATGGCTAAACTTCCGGTATAATGGTTACGTATTTGTCTGGCTAATTCGGGATCCGTTATCATATCGTACTCCAGCGAGATATTGTCAATGGAATAGCTAGCATCATCAGCAGCTCTGATTACTCTACCGTAGTCATTAAAAGTGAGTTTGTATTCTAACCTATCGACTAGGGATGCTTGATAAAAGGGCATGTGGGAATCTAGTAATTCAAAGTCTAGGGGAACATAGAATCGGTTACCTATGCGTCGGCAACGGCCTTATCATTTTCGTTGGTATCAACACCATTTTCAGCGCCCACGCGCAGTCTCAATGTGTTGATATACATCGCTATCGTCGATACTCAAAACCTCATTACCGCTAATTTTAATGGCGATTTTCTTAACGATAGCACGACCTATGTTCTGAACGGGCTCCCTGTAAACATCGGTAGAAGTCAAACTAATCGTAAATGCTAGTCGGACAGTTCCCGGAACTAACACATCGTGTGCGCCGAGATTAGGAAAGCGAACCAGAAGCGTTTGATTCTGATCGATGGTACTAGGGTTATTAGTTATAGTTACAGACTGACGAATTGCTTTGACCCCTAATGGATCTCGAAGTCTACGTTGTGGGTTTAACTTGCATCCGTATTGCGAAGACATTGTTATATTGAAATTATATAACAATATGTTTAATATAAAAATGGGTGATTTTGAACTAGATTATTTAGATAACCATGATAACCATAATACAACCGAGGAGGGTACTGATGAAGTAAGTAGTCTTAACGATGAACTTTTACAACCAACCGTTGATGCTTATTACGATGCCTTAAAAGAAGATAAAAATTATGTTAACCCAATAGGTCGTGACTATTCAAAGTTTACGATAGATAGTAAAGGAATATTGCCAATGCGTGACTCTCCGGATATTGATCTTATGAATTCTCGTACTCGTAAGCCCCTTGCCTTGTCTACTATAGTCACTAAACATGGCACCGATTTTGTTTGTGATGAATTAGGTTTTGTAGACTACGGACGAGCTCCCGCGAAGACTACTAAGGTTCTTCGAACCATGCGTGATAAAATCGATAATACAAATGATTTGGTAGCAGCCTCGAACGTGGCCTCGAACGGACTCGGAGAAATCTTGGATACCTATAATGATCCTCAGTTACAGGTACCATCATCCTTGAAGTTTAGTATTAGGGATTTACTAGGCCTTGACAAGGCAATGCAAACAATGCGGGGAGAACTCATCAATAATATAGCCAATATATCCGAACTTGACAAGCATATAGCTCGAGAGAAAACAAAACTTGAACAGGCGGGCGATGAGTTCAGTAGACGCCGCGTAGCGGAAAGATTACGTAACTTAGAATACGAAAGATCGGCCCGCATCGAGGCTGCTTCCACTAATAGAGAGGCACTTCGTTCACAAATCAGTAGAATTCGAGAAACTATCGGTCAAGTCCTCAACGATGACACTAAAAATTAAAACGCCGATAAAATTAAAACATTGTTCAGAGAACAGGGAATAACAATTGCCAGTATTTTAACTGCGTTGGGATTTATTATATCGACTTTGACTCTCTCGTTAACAGGTGGCAGTACACCGCCCACACCGCCTAACGATAAAAACGGCATAAAAGAGTGGATAAAAAAGCATTTAAAAGCATTACGTTCAGCACTGGGAAAGCTCGCTGAGAAGGCCGCGGCCGCACTTCCAGGTATAATAGGGAGTATAGTTTCCTGGCTATTGAATTTATTAGCTAAGACCACCACTTGGCTTAGTCAAAACTTGTGGGGGTTGATCGTAGCAATCGCAGGGCTGTTGTACGTATCCGCTAAGAACTATTTAACCAAATCAGTTCATTAACCAAATCATGAGTAAACTAGCCGCGACTCCACCAACTACAAGCGCTGTTTTTTCATCGATATGTTGTTGATTTTTAGCCGCAATATGCAGTGACACTTGTGCGTTAGTAGATGTTTGTGAAACATGTGGTGTTTGTGGCTTGACTATTCCCTTTTCGCCCGTGATCGTTTGCGTTATTAATTCGACGTTCATATCTGAATTTATACCTGGTTTTTGTTGATCGGTAGCGATAACAATTTTATTATTATAACCTATCACTTGACCGATCTTAAGTTCCATATTACTCGGAGACATGTATAGCCCAGGCGCATAAACAAAGTCCACTTTAGATTGAGCGTACTGTAATGCATCTTGAAAACGCTTTATAGATGATGGTATGTCAACTGGTGAATTAATGGCGTCCTCCATGTTTGAGACAAACTGCTTTTGCGCATCGAGCGCCGTCCCAGAACCGATAATGGATGTTCGTGTTTGCGATTGCGCTCCGAGAATTGCCCATACATAAGTTCTTATCGATTCATTAACTCTTACAAATCCTTGGTTAGTAAAATTATTTTCCGTTTTATCATTAAGAAATTCATTCCAAGCGTCTGCCGTATCGTTCATTTGTATAAATTTTGTAACAATGTAAATTAAACCACTCTTAAAACTCCTAATATCCCCTCTCCAATCGTTACTATAAAGTTCCCAGCCTTTATACCAGTCACCGGTTTTATGCCAATGATCATATATTCTTGCGTAAAGTTTGCTGGTACTATACAACTTACCAAAATTAACTGGAAGTTTATTAAGTTCTTTATATACATAATCGCTTTCTTCTTTGACGGATATTTTTTCCTCTGTGTAAGGAACACCTAGACCATGGTTTGCTCCTTTAATACGCCAATCTTTACTCGTAGAAACATTAAATTCCTGACAAATACGCTCATACGCGGACCTATCATAATTAGTATTTGTGGAATTCCACGCTCGATCCTGCGGTAATGGAGCACTAATTTCTTTAAGTATACGTCTAATCTGATAGTACACGTGAAATGTTATAACAGACGTATTCAGTTCAAATCCTGGAGCATAAAGAGATACGCCACATCCCGTTGTGGCACACCATACGGCAAAGTTTAACTGATTCTGCCAAAATTGCATCGGATTGTGAAACCAATCGTGCACCATTTTATCGCTAGTTGCCGTGACCCTGTAATTTTCAAAGATATCGGGGAATTTAACGAAAAATTCAGCACCAGAGGCAGTTACTATAATCGATTGATTAGTAATGTAAGTTGATTTCATATTTAAGTTATGATATAGTATCATTGTATATTTAATATGTATGTTACACTCCCGGTAATAACAAATAGTCAGTCTATTGAACTGCTTCATACTATCGATAACTCGGATGGACAACTCGAAGTAGCCCTCTGTGATGTAACGTATTACCCACGGTGGACCAATATAAGTGCTGCAAAAAGAAATAATAAGACGATTATACCAGGTGAAAACAGGGGTATGGAAAAACTCATTATTGTACCTGATGGGTATTACAGCCTATGCTCACTCAATGATGAAATTTTTAAGCCTAATGGAATTAGTATCACACAAAATGAGTCGAATGGGACAGTGAAAATATACACTGGAGAAACAGGTATAATTATTGATGAGAACTTAGCAATTACACTTGGATTTGGACAGTCAGTAGTATTACCAGCCAACAAACCAGTGACTGTATATGCATTACCCGATTTAGTTCCCTGTAAAGAGTTGTGCATCCATCTTGATCAGATCAGTACGATGGATATTATTCAACAAGAAAGTCCTTCAACTCTACTCAGATGTGTTCCAGTTAAAGAAGAAAAATACAATAGCGGTAGAACGGAATCTTTCTCAACATTACAAAATAAAAAATTAAAGCGGGGTATTATTTCAGACCTCAAAATTTCTGTATTAGATTTAAAACACCAACCTGTACATATAGGATACTTAAGTGTAACACTCCATATTATATATAATTGTTGATTCCATATTTAAGTTATGATATAGTATTATTGTATATTTGATATGTATGTTACACTCCTGGGAATAACAAATAGTCAGTCTATTCAACTGCTTCGTACTATCGATAACTCGGATGGACAACTCGAAGTCGCTCTATGCGATGTAACCTATTACCCGAGGTGGACCAATATATATGCTGCAAAAGATAATAATAGGATAATGATATTATCCGCACGTGGTACTAGCAAATCCATTACTATACCTGATGGGTATTACAGCGTAAGCTCACTCAATGATGACATTTTTAAGCCTAATGGAATTAGTCTCACACAAAATGAGGCGACTGGGACAGTGAAATTCGACCATGAAGACCCAAATATAATTTTATTGGACCCATCAGCTACACTTGAATTTACACGCTTAGTTGGTACAATACGCAAGTTACCAGATCAGGAGGTTAAATGACCTGATTTAATTCCCTATAAACAGTTGTTCATCCATCTTGATCAAATAAGCACGACGGATAATATTCAACTAGAAAGTCCTTCAACTCTGCTCAGAAGTGTTCCAGTGAAAAATGAAAAATACAATAGTGGTAGAACGGAATCTTTCTCAACATTACAATATAAAAAATTGAAGCGGGGTATTATTTCAGACCTCAAAATTTCTGTATTAGATGTAAAACACCAACCTGTACATATAGGATACTTAAGTGTAACACTCCATATTATAAATAATGGTTGATGCATCAGGCCCTGGAACGCTCAGACAATGTAATACAATTGCGCTTTCCGATCTCGGAGACATGGAAGGATTCGGTAAACCCGGTAGCAATGGTAAGTTATACGCTTTACACTTACACGATAATGTATACAAGCGGAAAGAAGTTATATTCACGGAAAATCTAGAAGATTTAAGCGATGTCGACGTTAGTAGACTCCTTAAAACCACTCCGTACAATATTATTCGCAACAGTGAGAATAAATGGACTATGGTCGAAGCAAACATCAAGTGGCTACTGAATATCGTCATTACCCCACCTTATCCGATGATGGGTAAGGGACATAATTTAACTAAAATAATAAATAGTGGTATCGTACTCGCGGCTTATATCCCGTCAAAACGAAAAAGTGTGTTAGTCACTCCTCTGCCAGAAAAACCAGGTCATATGTTATATCGTCGTCCGGCAATCCAAAATGTTAGTTTAAATTTGGTTGCTGAATTCGATGATATTAAAGTTAACTTGAGTGCAATACCTAATATTTCTACGCTTATTATTGAAGTCTTGTTCGGAGATGCACCGGTAGATGCCTTCGAAATATTACCAGGTCTATCGATTAAATGGCCCAAGAAACACGAGCGTCAACGTTGCAGTATTATTCATGTCGGAGCATCACCCGTTGCAACCCTCGAGGGGGTTCAAATTATTAAAAGTGGTAGTATTTCTCTTTCTAAGATATTCTTGCCGTATAATATACATTTGATAAGGTTGATGTATACTCTCAAAACATTTAAGCCAGACCAATTAAATACTATTATATATTCGTAATATACACTATGAGTTTATATCCAGCGCTCGATGAAGCAATTGAAAAGATGGAAACTGTTGATGGATTTCGATTACATCAAATAAGCGACATAAAACATCGAATAGAGAAGGATAGGGAGTTGAGACTTGGATTGTATAAAAAGTATCGCAGAGCCGTGAATGCTCTGGACGGAGTTGACACCGCTCTTATAGCAGCTGGCATGGGACTCGGTGTAGCCGGTGTCGGTTTACTATCAACTATAATCGCCGCGCCTATCATGCTCGGCATGGAAATAACCGCTGGAGTCTCGGGACTGGCAGGAATAGCGATAAAATTCATTTCTCATAGGTTACAAAAGAAAGCATTAAAACATGATAGTATTCAGATACTCACCGAAGCAAAGTTGAACAGCATAGAGGATCATATTTCGACAGCAATGGCTGATTGTAAGATATCCGAGGATGAGTTTTGTTTAGTGCTGTCGGAACTCACCAAATACAACGAAATGAAGCAGGAGATTCGATCAAAATCTCATAAGACCAGTGGTATTAGCGAGGATGAGAAAAAAAAGTTCATACAACAGGGGAGGCAACAAGCGCGTCAATTATTCCGTGCCAAAACCAAAGAACTGGTTGGAGATTAAAAATATCATTTCATCACATTTAGACTAATGCTTACATAAATATATATAATAATGGAAAAAACTATTAAATGGAGAGAATTACCACAAGGTTTTTATTATATCAGTGATGTCAAACCAACCAAATACGGTTATCAATTGTTTCTTATCAATTTACAAGAAGAGTGTAGTTATATAGTCTGGTCTCCTAGTAAAATGAACAAAGAACTTAATAAAAATGTTGAATATCGCTTTATCGATAAAAATAATGAAGAATATTTTTATTACCATTTAGGCTCATCTAAAGCAATGATTGGCCCCAGGTATTGGTGAGCTAGAGCCAATTTAACTTAACCTCATGACTATCGTTGAATCGCATGATCATTTACGCATAAAAAATGCCACCTGTAGTAGCAGTATAGGTAATAAATCGGGCTCCAGTGGAAGTGGTCCAGAACCCCCATTACCTATACTACTCACCAAGAAGGTGGAAATCGTCCTGACATCCAAATTTCATCGAAAATATTTAACAGTGATTGTAAACATGATTCTGGTAAGTGCTTCAGAAGTTGATAATGTATGTTATCAGCTCCTGTAGCAGTATCGTGAGCTTGTCTGAGGGCAGTATGTAGTTCATGCATAGAGAATATTTCATTGTAATCTTCCCCATTATCTGAATTAAAATTAATAGCTTTCTTTTCCTGCTGTTTTTGGTATTTTTAGAATTGAGGTACATAATTGGATGAGGAAGAATGTTTAGCCAAAGTTTCACCCAGTTTATCAGCAATATCTGTTTTATCAGTTACTAATACAGTCCCATTTTGAAGATGGTGGATACCAGATTGAGATCCCTTACCTTTGATTTTTTTAATCATGTTCCATACCTTCGACATGGGCGTACATGAATTTATTTTTGAAACTTAAGCTTGCCAAGACATGTGTTTAATTTTGGTTAAATGTATGCCATGCTTTAGCATTTACAATTTTGAATTTATATAAATTATGTACCATAGGATGGTGACGGAAATACTTTTCAGCTTTCTTCTGTGCCTTCCTAGCTTGCTTGCAAGTGTCATTAAACCATGGTTTACTGATGTGTGGATTGGCAGAGGACTTCAGAATAGATTCATCAGCTATTTTATTTAGTTCATCAGAAAATATTTGCATTGAATGAGGAAAATCAATAAAACGATCAGGATGTAACTTGTTTTTCCAGAGTAATTTGAACAAAGACGTGTTCAGACTTGATGATGGAGGAACATCAGATGGAGTTATGGTTTGAAGAATAGTAGGGAAATAGTCACTGCCACAGAGGTCGTCATGGACTGACCAATCAAATTCATTTAGATGTTCAGAGTTGGTAAGTGATAGATCAAGAGATTAATATGTGTCTGTACCGGGAGTTATCATTAAAAATGCTTAAGTCATTGTTCAAAATAAAGTCTTCCTTTTACTGTTTGTAGCAGTACTACTCCAAAGTGGATTATGCCCATTGAGATCTCCCATGATGATACAGGGCTTGGGGAGCAGGTCATATTGGGCTTGAAGATCAGTTATTTGAAGGGTCGAAGATGGAGGTACATATAGAGAACATAATGTGAAAACAAAGTTTAAAGTTAACCGAACAGCAACAGCTTGACGTGGCGTATTAAGAGGAACAAGGCTTCGTATAATACCCTGCCTCACAACGACAGAAGAACCTCCAGTGACCTGGCTTCAGCAGCTGGAGGTGAATAGAAATGATATGAATCATACAGTCTGATGTCAATTAAATCAGTATATTTCTTGTGCTATTAGGGGAACAACTAGTTGTGTGTAGTTGACAGTGAAGAGGACTTCTGTTGAAAATCTGAAGATTTATTTGTGTCTGCAGCCAAAATACAGGATTTATGGCTATGATGTAATAGAGGTAGTATTCATAGAATTATTAACAATTATAACTATTGTTTGATTTTTGTTTAACAGCCAATAGTGTTGAAAATATTTCTTTCACCTCTTGTACTCTTTCTTAGGAACTCACACTTTTAGTCGATAATTAATGTGTTTGTCAATAATAGTTTAAGGCTGAGTAAAACCTTCCAGCTGGTTAAACGATCCTGAAACATTAACAGACAAAAGTTTAGAATATTTATTGAAATACCAAAATAACAGAAAAGGCAATTTGGGGAATTTTATCATGACAATGTACATTTAACCAGTATTTGGAAATATGTCATCTTTGTCTTCCATACTTGTTTTCAAAGATCAAATGTATTTTAAGTTTTGTTTACTATTTTGATGCATCACAGCTGATTCCAGATGAGAACCTTTTAAACCAAATTATAAATCTATTCAACTCAGTGTAGTTAGTAGAATCAACCCTTTCGGTAAAGCCAAGAAGAGTTGATGCAGTCTTGCTGCTAAACACTTAATTGACATGGAGGATAGAGCATGCAGTGCCACCCTTAAAAGAGAATGAATGGAGCAAATTGTGCATTTAGTTATTGCACTATATTCAGATAGTTTGAAGATTTGCAACACATTGGGGCAGTAGTTAATTTAACTGAACATGGGGGATTACTCTCCAGAGTACTTAAGTATAAATTTACTTCTACATGTATAGTAGTTATCATACTCGACTAATACCTGAGTACCCAGCTAACTGTTGCTGTTCTGCTCACCATGCTTTTCAGTTTTGATGAACTAAATACAGAAAATGACTGCAATGACACACATGTTTAAGCTCATATTGGAATTGTGTCAGCCATTCAGTTCAGGTGAATAAAAAATCCATAACCTACCTGCATTGAGGCTAACTTTTCTTCAATCTTGTTCACACGTTTTTCTAGAGTTCCCTGATTGCTGTGCATGTCTGCTACCAAGTCCTGGATGTGTGTCTGAGTCTGAGTGATAAAAATTGATAAATTAGATGGCTGTAACTATTTTCAGAAATCCAGAAAGCAGAGCCAGAGGATCTGTAACTCACTTGTACTGACCATATTATTCAGTCTCCACCTTTTGTCCAAATTAATCTTATAAACATTAAATCAAATGACAATTAGCCTTAAATTAAATTTTTCGACACAGAATTTAACGAAACAGATTTATTTCCAATGCATACAAAAAAAGAAACATTTCTTTCAACCTCAATGCCACAGCATAACCCAAAAGGTCTAGCTGTGCAGCTCATTAATTTTTCTGAAATATTCTGTTATAGGTCATACAAAGGTAAACAACAAGTAAAAGAAATAACAAACATTTCTACACAACAGACAGCTTCACAGCATATTCTTTTCATTCAACACTGGCACATACACAACTGGCTATATCAGAGGCCAAACTTAAAACATTCATCATGAATGCCATGACTCAACTGGCACCCATCATAGTATATGAATGTCAATGGTTGAAGTTGTAAGATATCACAATACAAAGCAAGATAGAAGATGTGACGCCGTTGGTCAAAATCGATTGACATTGTTCTGATAAGTATTCAATAAGTAACCTGAAATTTGATAAGACAAATCCCTATATACCATAAGATTTTGATAAATATTCCAAAGAAAATTACACTGACCCACAGACTTCCATCCCTTTGAAAATATCTAGCCAAAGTCAGCCGACTCCTCAATCTTCCTACCATATAAACCAACCAGTAACAACATGCCATATCACAAGACCACCTATCTGCTCATTTGGACCTGTACTCCACTTGAGTTATATCTCTGTAAATAATTACTTTTCATAAATAATCCCATAATGTTTAATAGATATCAAATCAAGTATTTCCACAAAATGTCAGAATGAAAAAATACTGATCCAAGCATGCAAAAGCTGTTGATATGCACCATCTGGAAAATGGAATTTCCATTAAAAGGACGACAGTCTGATGCCAAGGTGAAATAAAACAGGTGCAGTAACCAGTAATCAAAGTTATCTTATCAAACCTCTGGACGTGTCATGTTTACAGTGACTTTGTTAAAGTGAACTAAGAAATAAATAATTATTTGCTGATTTTATAAAACATAAACCCTAATATGGAGACAAACATCTATTCTGAGTATTAGCAATTTAAGATAACAAAGTACTAAGAAAATGGAGAATTTTATAATAGCAACAAAGTTGAATGTCATTTATCATGCCTTGATGAAATTTGAATTTTCTTGTAGCCCTTGTAGTTTTAAGTTTATAGTTTTTCATTCAATTTTCTAAGTCTTATGGTTCTTGAGAAAAAGAACTGAAAACTAGTGCCATGGGATTGAAGGTCCCATCAACAGTGCATGTACTCCGACTTAAAACAAAA
The DNA here is from genome assembly GCF_022045235.1 of Haliotis cracherodii. Taxonomy (NCBI): domain Eukaryota; kingdom Metazoa; phylum Mollusca; class Gastropoda; order Lepetellida; family Haliotidae; genus Haliotis; species Haliotis cracherodii. The sequence continues at coordinate 43,786,714 of NW_027266264.1, forward strand.
AGGGAGATTTTGCTTCAAGAGATCGAAGCTGAAAAAGCAAAAATAAAAAAGGAACTAGAACAGGTTTTAGCATCGGTTCCAGCACAGTCTCCTTTCCCACATTTCCATTACTGCAAATTTACAAGGTATACTGGCACAGGGTCTTTTCCTACCAGATGGGAGACAGTAATGCCACCGATTCGACACAGAAGCATGGACAAGGCGCCACTTAGCACATTTGCACCATATGTTATAGTTCTAGTCAGGTTCACCAAGCCAAAAGACTCCAGTCGTATGCCACAAGAGACTCAAAGCCTGGTGGACCGACAGGATGAAAAAAACATGTCGCCAAATATGAACCTTTTCTCCTCCCCACCTTTAAGGGCTATGACAAAAAAGCAGTCAGGGGCAGAGATAGGAAGTGGAAGTCAACTGTTGATTGTACTGGAGAGATGTGCCCATTGTCGAGGTTGAGAAGGATGCTTCTAACAAGGAGCCATTAACATTTGAAAAGCATATTCTCTCAGATGATTTTAACATGAACTATGACAGGGAGTGAGTTGGGTGTAATGCCGCTTTGAACATTATTGCTTTATGTGATACAGCCTGAAGTAATGCAGGTATCAGATGTTTACCACTTTGTTGAAACCAATGAGCACAAGTATGATGCTGTCGAACCTCGAAACATAACCAGGATTCAAAACCACAATCATAGGTTTCTTGCATGCCCAAGGGATGCAACTCTGCAAAGCGACTGAGCCACCAGTGAAGTCTGATCAATGATCCAGAGCCAGGTGTGCATCATAGATGTACCTGGCTTGAAGTATGGCCCAACACAACTTCTGAGCAAAGCCAAAGATCCTGATGAGAAGATGGAAAAGCTGAAGGAGAAATTGAGGGTAGAAGGATTGCAGAACCTCCAGAATCGCAGAATCAATTGGAAGTATCATGTGCAAGCCTGCTGGAAGTCCATGGATATCACAGAGAATGTTATCAGCGTTTTGCAGTGAACCTTGACCGCTTGAAACAACCTGAAACAGAATCTATGGAACTAGCTGGCTTCCTGTGAGCCCATCATCTTCCAACCTGACTGCATCTTTTGTAGGTCGGTGAATAACACATAAGATGACAAGCCAAATCCTGAGCATACATCCAAGCGTTGTCCCATGAAGCTTAGCCAAAAATGCAATATTGGGTATCCTACTCTGATACCATAAGAGTACATTTGTTCCAAATTTTGCAAATGATTTGCAACTGGTGACATCACTAGTGGGGCAGTTAAGGCTAAAATTGTGCACTTTGGGTTTACAGCACCAAACTTGGCACACTTATACATTGAACCATTCCGAAACATGTTGGATATGGATCCACCTCAGCAGAGCCCCCTGGTGGTAGAAAAGATGGCCGCCAACATGGCTGAACTCTCTAATGGTATCAATATATACTCACAATATCAAACTTATCTGATCCATTTATACATATATCCATAGTAATGCATGCGGAATGAATTGGAGCAGAGCTGTATATAATTCAAATATAGTTTGCAGTGACCCTTGGTGGTAGAACATCTGCCAGCATGGCTGAAATCTCTAATGATATCAATCTATACTCATCACAACATAGATATCTGGCCAATTTATACAAATTATCATTGTAATGTATTTAGGAGTAATCACAACAATCCTGTATATAATTCAAACCTAGAGATGAAAGTCCAAGATTACCGCCAAAATGATTGAAATCTCTAATGACTTCAATCTATACTCATTTATCATAATTATCTGGTCAATTCATTCAATTTATCACAATATCTTTTTCAGGATCAATTGAAACAATGCTTTATACAATTCAAATCTGGTATGCAGCGCTCCCTGGTGATGATGAAAATCCAAGATGTTTTAGTTTTCAGAAATTGTCTATTTCTACAGCATATATAGATATCATTTGATATCTTTGGGCTAAGAATAAGTTGATAAGTTTTGATGTGATGTACAATTTTTAAATGACATTGTATCAATTAATATCTATTGTCTATGATCTATTCTCGACATATTATTTTATAAATGGTCTACTGAGAAATGTTCTACCTAGTTTATTAGATCACCCCAAGAGACCTCATCTGGGAATGGATTCATATCTTATAACAGGAATGTATGTAAAAGTATTATTGACATTATTACCATGAACCTATGACATCAACTTACTTCCTACTTTAGTAGGACCATGAATATCGGATCAATGTATGTGTTTACGGTTCTATAATTCACTTACAGTGAACACTTTCCTTCAAAGTATCACATAGCACTGTACTAAAGTGTAAAGATTACAAAGGATTGCAAGACTTCTTACAGGTGTAGTGTTAGTTTATAACACTTCTTTGTGCCTGATCAAGTGTTGGGTATCTATAAAATTACTGAATGTCCTCTCCCAACCCCTGACTACAACATTCTGTAGTGTGGGACCTTTTTCAAGCACCTGTCCCCATATATGTATTGTTGCTGTCTCTGAGCTGCCTCTTTGGGTTGAAATGTCAATTGTCTGAGATCTTCATGAACAGAGATTTTGCCTTTCATTGACCTTCCAACTAAATCAGTGAGAATGACAAACCGCTCAAGAATCTGCATTGTGTTGTCAGAGATATCTGCTGATGATGGGAAAGCATTGGTGACTTCAGGAAATACTTGACACATATTTCAAGCATATGAACAAGTGAAGCATGAAATAGTGACAATGTCTTTGAATTCCGTGGGCCTCTAGAAGAAAACTCCCGGCTGTTTCAGTCAATCCAACTGCACCTCCATCTCCCTTCATACGGCTATTGAATTGTTCATGTGTCTGACCCAGCTTGTGCAACACAAGAGAATGTCTGTTTAGTCTTAAGTGTCACGATTTCTATGGAACAATATTCAAGGTACAGCGGTGCTCGTGCTCTACTGTAAGAGGGACATATCTGTGAAATGCAAGCCATTAATATGACAAGTGATCCTGCAAACTTTGGGAAATCTGCTTTTTGAATTACACCCACCAGGCACCATATGCAAAGTTTTTGTTCAAGAACAAGGGACCAGTAGTGAAACGGGCTGAGCAGCTTACTTCGTTGCACACCAATTTCTGAAAGGATCTTCTGTGGTCGCTTCTGTTTCCTTATATCGCATATATGATATGTCTGATGTTGTAGTAAGATGGGAGGAATCAGCAGATCTGCCTGAGGCGATTCCAGCAGCAAAGACTGCAGTTTTCCATCTACTTCCTTCGGGACAGTTTTTGAGAACCCTGAAAGCAGCTATTTCAATATGCAAACCTACCAAACATGATAAGGAAGTTCATCATATAATTTAGGACAGTTCCACTGGATTGATTTAGCAATTGTGTATAGTGGTTCATCTAAGGCAAGCAAATGCATCTAACCAGGATTCAAATGCTCTATACCCTTTTTTACCACATTAATTGAGGCACATAATTACCCATCTTGCTAAAAGAGAATGGGGGTACATTAGTATATACTTTGGGCTGTTTGGAAATGGTTTTCCTTGTTTGTGTGTTTTCTTCAGCCAAAAGAACAACATGTGATGTTCCTTCCTCTTCAGCTGTTGAATGCTGCTGCAATAGTGAAATGTTGGTACCATGAAGTGGATATGTTGCTGTTGTAGAGCAGGGATTATGATAAATGTTATCTTTTGAGAATGTTGGTGGGTATACTACTCCTTCACCTTCATAAACACCACAAACTGTGCTATATCTGTTCAAATACACCATATTTTGATAATGTGTCAACAAGATCACATTTTCTTGTTTAATACCAAGTAAACTGGGACTTGTATTTCTCGGTCTCATAAGTCGATTTTGAACTGGATGGGTGCTGAATTTTGTGTCGAAGTTGTAAACCCACAAATCTGGACGTACAAAATACAGTGGTGATAGCAAACGTTAGTGATATTAATACATATTCCCCCAGCAGCGACAGTGGTCAAGCTTCCGAGATGGGCTAGACAGGGAATCAGGGATAATGAATGATCCTCCCATGAAAGCTGGTTCCGAAGCAATGAAAATGCATAACAGATACGCTCTTGTCCCCTTACATAGTGCCCTCACAACATCACTGTCCGCAGTTTACTGGACCGGAAGTTTATCACAACACTAGTGTCTAAATACAGTCAAGTCTCGTTAATCCGACAATCAGCTTTATCCAACACTAATGATGGAAGCCGATTAAATCAGTGCTATTTAGACCCATTAATCCGACAGTCTCGCACTCCGACACACCTAATTTGCAGCGAATTACCGAAATCACTCATTAATCAGTCTCGTTAATCCGACACAGTGATCAGCCTACTCCGTGGTCATCTGCCCGTGAGTACACAGCCCGTGTTTTGATGCGAGACGAGTCAGCTGGTAGCTGCATATTACAATGGCTGTAGAGATAAACTTGCTTTACAATAAACAATTAATGCTTTAAATAAAAAATACAAGTTCTTGCTATTGCCGAGGACATCCCATTACATGTCACATCAGAACAACCTTCCTTTTCAGACTATGCCTTTTAAAGTATTTTGACAGTATTTCATACAGTCTGTAACAATTGTAACATAACAATATGAATATTTCATTATTATTTTTTCATCATGTATTTGTACCGTTATCTATCATGTAATTGTCCGATTTTCGATCACGAATATTGATACTACTTAATTTCATTTATCCGACATACTCGTTAATCCGACAAAATCATATGCACCCAACCATGTTGGATGAACGAGACTTGACTGTATAGTAACTTCCTGACAACTGATCACTGTCTAAACACAATGCAACCAAATCTCAACAGAAACAATGTAACACAGTAACAGTCATTGTTAAACAATAAAATACACTGCCACATAACACTGTCCATCCACCAACACAACTCAACCAACAGGTATGGTGACGGTCGTACCAGGGTATCGAGATCGAGGGATCTTGTGTCGAGATAAACCAAGTTTGCAGAGGATGGAGTTGAAGTACATGAGATCTTGGAGAGATGTCAATAACCCCAGACATGACATTCACCATAGTTGAGATCAAAAGGAATGATTGACAGCTTCTACTATCATCATTTGTAGTGTCACATAATAGTCCACCAGGGGTCCAAGAATACCCCACTGCGCTGGACGGAATCTGGCCCCAATGTACTGTGAACACCAGTTTGGTGATAAACACCTTGAAAGTCGATCGTAGATCAAACTCCGCCTTCTTGGCCTTGTTATTGGTCAGCGCCTGATGTGGAATCATATTTCTGGTTACCACGTACCCACAGTGTCCTTGCTCTGTACCCCAGTCATACAGGATATCCTGTAGTTTATCGTATTGCGATATGGTAAACCGTCTTTTTGACATTACGAGTGACATTTTTTCTTTTCTCCTATTTCAAACTTGTTTTTCACTGAAGTGACTCAAAGTTTGAAGGCAGACGTTCACTTTTCGAACTCATGATGAGACTGTCAGTCAGTAATAATGTATCAACTTTTATACCCCAATGCAGTACCGTATATGACCAAAGATAAGCCGACACCGTAGATAAGCCGAGGTATTAACTTGTCCATTGAAATATGAAAGAAAATGATATGACCCATAGATAAGCCGAACCAAAGTCGAAATGTAAGGCAAAAACACCGGGAAGTCGGACTGCAAGAATGTTACGGTACTCGTAGATACTCAATATATAAGATGCAAAACATTGTAATTATATTGAAAAAGTCATTATAATTTCTAATAAAGATTTAACAAATCAATCATCCACACCCCTAACGTGGGAAGCTGTTTCTGTTGTCTCTTTTTAATCTCATAATGATCGTTATGTTGCCATCAACAATAAAGTGCCATTTTGTGAATCGGTGTATATAGAATTATGAACCCGTGAGAAAATGTCTCAAAAGTTTGAATGCAGCATCGTAAACATGGCATATTTTCATTTCAAACTCATGATGAAAATATCACTTAGTAAAAATATAGCAACTGTTATACCCCTATGCAGTGACTCACCAATTTGCTTCAATTCAACAGCAAACATTGCCGCCACTAATGCATGTTAATCTAATTGAACTAAAAAAACTATGAACACATTGAATGACCATCACTTACTCAGAGGCTTCTCCAGTTTATTAAACTAATCTCCTGAAAACTACACCCTACTCGCAACACAATCGCTAAGCACCCACAACTTGAAAGTGTTTGTGTAATCAACATTACAATACCAATCAGCCCCGTTATTATCAGTGCTCATTTCCTTGTGTACCGTGTTACAACAGGAAGCAATCACAGTGTTCACCGTTTGTAACGTCATAACTTGCTGTTTCAGTAGTTCATTTGCCTCTTTTAATAAAGGTAGATACTTGTTCACTATTAATTTATGAACTTTGCAAAATGTTTGCAATACTTGTAATAGCTATTGGCAATTTCATCGGTTGATTATATACTGAACTGCAAATCACCATGGATGGATATATGAGAAACCTTATTTGTCCAAACACTGTAAACATTCTTTGGGACATATTAAAAAGATGAAACTTGGCAAAACTGATCATCAAGGTTGAAATTAAAGTGTCAAATGTTCTTAAAGTGAAACACAGACTAGTGGCACTAATTGGCATCACATGTCAGTATCTCGTGTGTCTGCCAAGTGCATTGATGACTGCCGTGCAATGTCGATACATTGAATGGATGAGGCAGTTGATGAAGGCCATAAGCACTTGAGCCCACACTCTGAGGAAAGCCTGATGCAGTTTAGCTGCAGTTGTCGGCCTTGGTCGGATGTCATTCAGCCGTCTTTGAATCTCGTTCCACAGGTGCTCATTGTGATTTAAATTGAGACTGAGGGCAGGCCACTGCTTGGTTCTGATGCCATTCTGCTGGAGGAAGTCTCTTGTTGCTCTTGCATAGTGGGCATGGGCATTATCTTGCTGAAACTCGTGGTTGCGGCGATGTGCCAAATGAGGTATGGTGTGTGGTCTCAAGACTTGACCAATGTACCGAGCTTCTGTGACACCATTGCCTCTCCCTCGACCAATATTCTAGAAGACCATAGGGCCGACCCTCTGTGCAAGACCAATTCGACCCAACACCATGATGCTCGGACCACCCCACAAGTCTCTCTCAACAACACAAGCATCCGAATGACGGCCCACGGCGTCACCAGACTCTCTCTCTCTGCCAACTGCTTTTGAGATACAGTAACAGCTTTCGTCTGAGAATAGGACTCTTCTTCACTGATGGTGGCGCCAATGCTGGTGCTGTGTTGCTCACTGAAGACGGTCCTGGCGATCACATGGTGTCGGAATGGGTCCTCGGTGTGGCCTGTGACAGTGGAGGTGTCTGCTTGTCAATCATCGACACACGGTGTCTGCACTGATGTGTTGCTGGTGTGTCCCCATGGTCTGTCGAGCAGTTTCCGCAGCAGTAATAAAGCGATCTTGAAGATGCTGTCGCACAATCTGACAATCCTGACGTCGGGTGGTGACCCTTGGTCTTCCACTATGTGGTCGGTCATCTGTAGTGTTGGTGGTCTGGTACCGTTGTTTGAGCCTGTATATGGTCCTTACGTGGACTTGAAATGCATTGGCTACTTTCCGGATGGTTTGTCCAGCTTGCAATCGTCCATGGGCTTAGTGTCTCTAATTTCTTGTCAATCTTGGCATGTGATAGCAATTCAATAACGAATGAATGTTATCCGATCTGGGTGGATTTTTATGGGCAAGAAATAGGGGAACGCATGTGCATTTCAATTTGCACAGAACTCACATGCATCGGGTTACCATGGTCGTTGCTGTGATGCGTTTATGACATCAGTTTTATTGTCATCTGCTTCGTTTTAATTATCAACAAATTTCATTTTTCTGGACAAGGTACATCTAATGTTAAATTTTAGAAACTTTGACAAAAATTATCCAGACAGTGGATTATACCCAGACAGTGAATTATATTGCTATATGTAAAGATCGTGGAGTTTATGAAGAATGACAAACTTTGAACATTCAATTGAAAACTTATGATCGGAAATAGTAACATGCATAAAAAGTTTTTGATTATGACAACATTGGTGTATAATAATTCTATCAAAAAAAGAAAGTGTGTGTGTGTATGTTGTATGTGTGTTTGAGAGAGAGAGAGAGAGAGAGAGAGAGAGAGAGATCCAGGAAGAGGGAGAGGGATCCATGGATGGAGGGATCTGACTCCAGCAGCATCGGTGTGGGATCGATAAGGAGCACCTTGAGTATCAACTGTCACCATTAGTTACCGGAAGTGACGTCATTACCGGAAACGAGAATTTTACCAGAAGTGACGTCAGCACTGGAAAGAGCAGAACAGGGTCCATCTAATCAGGAAATGACAACTTTTGGTGGAAATGGACCTAGAGAGATGTCATATAGACAGACAGCAAATATAACAGTATATCTAGTGAGAATATCACATATTTCACTGACTCTTGACACATTCCTGATTTTTAAGTCCTCAAGGGGAATTTCAGAGGAAATTATCTCAAGTAGGATTAGAATCAGTAAATAATGGCTTCCAGAAGAGGATTGCTGTCATTTACACTGGGAGTTACTGGAGGCAGATCCCATCAGGGTCCCTCTGGTATATTCTGGCAAAGATGTAATAAATGTAGATGTTTCGTAAGAATTATCAAACAATAGTTATCATTGTTAATAATTCTAAGAATACTACCTCTATTACATCCGAAGTACTCCCTCCCACCTCCCCAATTCAGACAGACAGACAGACAGACAGACAGACAGACAGACAGGTTTATTTGCATTAAAGGCCACGTGACCTAAAGTACAAAACTTTTTACATCATAATTTGAGTTACCACATGAAGATATACAGACTCAAATTAACAAAATTACTTATTAAGCGGAACCGTTCTTAAAAGATGTGTTAAGTACTTGGTAAATGGCAATAATACAATCATATCTGACGAAGTACAATTTAGGTAATAACAGTTTACCCTTGTCTTCATAATGTTTACAGAAATAAACAACATGAATTTCATCTTCAATTGCGTTGGAATGTTCACACAGAACATTATCATTGGTCAATGTTGATATACCCCTTCGTAGATGCTGCACACCCAAAGAATTACAGCCAATTCTAAACTTTGTTAACAGATGTTTGCACTCCCAGGCCATTTGAAGAGATAAATATTTTTCACAATCTAACAATGATTTCTGGGTCTTGTAAAAGGTTAATACATTTGAGTCTAAGGAGGCATGCCATTCTTGCAAAGAACAGTTGTACACTCTTTCTTTAAACTGGGAAATAAATAGCTTTGGATCACCAACATCCTGTGAAATCCAAGCGATACCAAAGCCGTAGGAAAATAATAAATTTCTTACATGTGTGGCCCAGTTGGGGCATTTCCTATCAACAGTAGCTAATAAAAAGAGATAACAATTATATGGATATCAATTAAAGTTCAATCTTAACCAATATTTAACACATCTTACAAAATAGGTAGTTTACAAAGGAACTCTGCCGCATTCACCATAGACAGCAGCATTAGGTGATCTATATCCAATGTGTAACAAAAATTTACAAAACTTTTGGTGGGCAATTTCTATGCTTTCACAACCATATAACAAAATGGGTACACTTTTCTTATCAAATAGGTAAAACGAATCTTTATATGAGGGGTAAATTCAAGTCTCCTGATCAGGGATTTTACTGGCCACAGTGCTTAAGAAGCCTGTTCAGAAAGTGTTTTACATACTCTGGTCCAAATGACTTTTGGCGTTATAATTAAGCTTTAAGGATAAAGGATAAAAATTCTATCGATAGTCGAGGGGTCTTTCCTAAATCCTCCTTGATATTCACCAATCATTCCATGTACATCAAGAAAAAATTGTAAACGTTTGTTTAAAATATATGCAAACATTTTACTCAAGAAATTGAGCAGGGAAATACCTCGAAAGTTACTAGGAACGTTCACAGAACATTTTCTTATGTAATGGTTATATTATTGCGGTTCTCCACGATTCTGGGTAGTGACCAGACTGTAGTACTTTGTTGAACAGTTAAAGAAGATATGGTAACAGGAATCCCTCAGCAGCTTTATAGAATTCCGAAGGTATCCCATCATCCCCTGGGGATTTATTGTTCTTAAGATGTCTTATAGCATTTATAACATCTTGTTCTGTAAAGTCACTTGATAAAATTTCGTCTTGACAAAAGCAATCGTCACAGACAGTTTTCATGATGAGCAAGGAAGTCATGAATATTACTGGAGAATTACTCATCTTCTGTTACTACAGGATTTAATAATTCCTTAAAATAGTCTGACCAAGAGGAAGGGCTTATACTAGGATCCTGCGAGTGAGAAGATAAACATTTCTTAACAAGACGCCAAAACGCTGTACAGTCACTGTTACTTGCTGCCTCATGGAGTTCATTGATGACTACCTTCTTATATTGTAGTTGTTTTTGTTAACAAAGTTTACGGAATTCCATCTTGGCTTTGATATGACATCCAAAATTTTCTAAAGATGAATATTTTCTAAATATTTTGTACATATTTTTCTTCATCATCTCACATTCCTCATCAAACCACACCGGTTGTTGTCTAAAACACGTCCTTTCACTATAATTCAACTTCATACATTCACCACATGAATATAGGATATGTTGTAAAGTATCAACTGCCCTGTCAATATCAGCATCCACTTTGTGTGTAAAACGAGTGAACAGTTGCTGTGTGGAATGGTCTCTTCACTTCTCGACATATAAATTGGCTTTACTGTTAGTCCATTTGTATCTACATCTATCTGTTCCTGAAGACAAATCTTCTATGTCTGGCTTATCACATTCAAATAATTGTCTAAAGTCTGCACATAGTGGTAGATGGTCAGATTCTGTACGAGTAATAACACGTAAATCCTCTACAAAACTGTAAATGGGTGAGGATACTATGATATAGTCTGGGGTACTATAACCCACTGGCCCCACATAAGTGAAATCGCCATCTTCAGAAAATCTTCCATTCAGCATATAACACCCGAGTGTTTTACACAGATCAAGAAGTTCTCTACCATAATTGTTAACCACTCTATCTTTGTTTTTACGTTTCGGATACAAAGGTAGATCTTCAACTTTATCATACACAGTATCTTCTAAGGGGAGGTAACCAGCAGCGGCACGGTAGATATAATCAGGTTCAACACCCGTGTGACCATTAAAATCGCCACAAACAATGAAGTCAGTATCAGGGAATTCCTCTTTCAAAGTTGTAATATAATTTTCAATAACTTCAATACCTTCATTGAACTGTGTCTTTTCTGGCTTTACATAAACACAATCTAATATTTACCTTTTACCAGTTGTAATAACAGATTTGCTGATGAGAAATCCTCCCCAATTCATCTACCTCTAGCAGCAGATGTGGGAAAAAATTATGGTCCTGCCATTATGATGTCATGGCTTGGATTGTTACGAGACTACTTGGCGACAACTAGCTGTGTGTGTAATTGGCAGTGAAGAGGATGTCTGTTGAAAATCTTCAAATTTTTGTTTGAGTGACTGAAGCCAAAATACAGGATTTATGATTTATGGCACAGATGTAATAGAGGTAGTATTCTTATAATTATCAACAGTGATAACCATTGTTCGATTATATGATATTTGTAAACTCGATTTTTTGGAACCCACTGCTTTCCTGTGTGAACTCAACTGGAAGTTGATATTGCACAATACAAGCAAGCAGTTGGCTCCTTTGCAGTTTGTCTTCATACCAAATACGAATCAAATTATAAAATCTTCACATATTTTTTTTAATTCCTCAGTTTCAATTTTCCTGTCATTACTGCTCCTCTGCTGTGGAGATGTTCATCTTAATCCCGGACCCTTAATAGGCCCAGATTTAAATATTATTCATCTGAACATTTTTAGTAATAAACATAAACTAGATATCCTTAAAGTTGAACTTATGAACAGATAGAATTTGCGTATCTGAAACATGGTTACACACACGTATACATGACAGCGAGATAATTATTCCTGGTTTCAAGATTCCATTTAGGAAAGACAGGTCATTGTGAGGGGGTGGTGTAGCTTTTTATGTTAGAGATAATCTGTATGTCAAATATATGCATCAGCTTCTCATAGTTGGTCTAGAGACGATATGGGTACATGTTAAATGCAAAACTCGTGAGTATTTAATTGGTACTGTCTATCATGCAGATAAGAACGAAGCGTATTGGGAACTAATTGATCAATCCACAGGGAACGCAGTGGATATGAATATATGCACTGTAGTTGCAAGAGATTTTAACAAAGACATACTTCAAAAGAATAATCCAAAAATTGAATATTTGCAAATGATTTTTGGACTTTCACAAATTCTCAGAGAACCTACGAGGATCACCCAACATTCCAGTACCTGTACACTGATAGATTTATTTTTTGTGACAGACCTTGATAGTGTTTGGGACTCAGGTGTACTTGATCCAGTTTGTAGTGACCACTGTCCAGTTTTCGTAACCATAAAAGAAATAATCCCCAAATGTCATTCATTTAAACGAAAAGTAAATTATTATTCCATAGCAGACCGAGATGGTTTAAACACGACTTGTTGAATATTGATAGTGATTTATTATTCTCACCAGGAGATGTGAACACAATTACTGATGCACTTACATCTTGAATTATAAAAGGTTGTGACATTTGGGAAGCCGTCATTTCATTCCAACAATCCTACATGCTAGATGCAGATATATTGGGGAGGTTGAAGGGACTACTGATATAATAGTGGTAGTATTCTTAGAATTATACACAATAGTAACTATTGCTTGATAATTCCTTTAAATGCATAACCTCTATTACATCACAGCCAGAATACACCAGAGGAAAGGGTCAGCCCTGGCATCTAGTCTCCAACATAGGCAGATGGAGAGTTTTGCACCTTCAAATTATTGCGAGTGGCTAACACTAGCCTTAAGTGCATCTGGAAAGTTTGGCGACACCCTTTTAAGATTACCAAATATCAAAGATACATTTGCACGTGTTATTTTTTATAAGTTGGAAGCAGCATAATGACATGGCAACTCAGTGTCACTTTTTTTAAAACCAGAGATGCATGTGCTATTGAAGACGTCAAGGGAGGTTCGAGAAATAGAGGTTATCACACATGTGTGTTTGGGGATGGTAAATATCCTGCATAAGGAATAAACATTGTATTTAGCGAGCCTTGGCGAGCTAAACACATAGAGTTTATTCCTAATACAGGATATTTACCATCCCCAAACACGAATATGCTCAGTAAGACAACTGCACCATAAACAGGTGAAAAGGATCTAGCAAAGACAACCCACATGAGTTTTCCTGTGACAGGCAAGCCACTTGTTAGCATTCATTGTTAACTATCAAAAGTTGACGGGAGTAACGTTTTGAGAATTATTAATGCGATGTGATATTTGTTGATGGTGTCATAGCGACTGATTTACAACACCCATTGTCTGGAGAACATTTAATTGCAAAGGCTCATTACCCTGGAGCCATGACATCTATATGCCTTGAAACACTTAATTGCTGTTATTTATAAGATGCTAATCCTAATTTGTTAATCCCAATTTTTGGGTACATCGACCGTCTGCCATCCTGAACAAGATGTACAAGTATGTCACTGATTATTAACTGTTTACATTTATATTTATTACTTACTAAATGTCAGGTGACCTTGGCTATATAAGCCTTGGTCCAGAGAGATTGAAGAAAAAAAGAGAGGTCTTACCCTTAGCCTAGCTAGGGTTAGGCTGGGTGCTCCAGGGCACCTAGACAACAACCACTACCACTATGTGCTGACCTGGCACATAGTGTCTTTCATATGTATATATCTACATGTATAAAGTAAAACTGTTTATTACTTGCCCGTCAAGAGATCACCCGTTTAATAAACATACAGCTGTATTACACATTGTGTAATACCAAAACGCGTGCTTATGTACTCTCGGAACACGTTTCACGAACAAATATTGAAAGCTCTCAACATCCCTTGGCTTATTCAACGACATTGCGTGTGGAGATGATAGATCACTGAGAGGAGCTTATGCACACACGATGACCCCAGCAACCTTGCTGCTAGGCTGATGTCACATGGCATTGTTTCGCCGAAGGATCTTGCAACAAAATTCCACAAATTACGTCATCGGGTATTGTGACGTGATTGTAAACTTTGAGGTGCAAGGCCCCTTTCCACAAGGCAATCGTACTGTAGCGCAACGACAGTCGTTGGTCTAAGTTAAAGTATGTGAGTTGCGATAACCTTAATGCTATGATAATTTTGTGGAACAGACGCCTGAATTCTAAAGGTGGAATGTTGTATGGTATTAAATTCATACGTTTCAACTTTTGACGTGTTTGAAGTATTATTCTGTTAAACTCAATTGTATTATGCAGTGGATCGTGTAGGTGTCAGCCTATTCACACTTGACAGTATAATTCTAAAAACGTTATAAATGGCAAGTAATAAATAAAATACTAAACTCGCTCCCGTGTAATACCAATTTTATAAAACTCGTTTCATAAAATTGGTATTACACGGGAGCTCATTTAGTATTCTATATATATACTGCAAGCCATCTTCTCCAAGTTGCCACTTCCTACTGAGAACCATACGTCAGCCCCTTGCATATACGAGTGTGGAAATTATTCATTAATCAACGTCAGACCACAGGCGTTGTTAATTGCTTTGGATTACTCGGCTCATAACTTTATTTGCATCATTCTCAATGCGCAACACTAAATAGGACCACCTTTTGAGTGTATGTATATACGTTATTCATTTATTTGTCCGTTAGAAACTAACATAATAAACCCAAATGTGAGGAAATTAAATATTGTCTTTTTTGTAACTTATTGTTAGTGAAAAACCAGGGCCATAGGAACTGCCAGCAGGATTGATCAAGCAAGATTCTATAAATACCAACTCAGGCAACTGATAAGGTGATTACTGCTAGGTAAATCTCAACTCCATCAATAAATTGTAATATTTTTAAAGAAATTTTCGTCTTTAAAAGGAACTATACAGTGAATAATTCAATATGTAAAATGATGATTATGTCATCTTTTTTTACATTTTTTTTGTTTTGTTCCTGAACATGGTTAGCACATGTGTTTGTATTATGAAAAAAGGAAAATATTTACTAATTCAGTGGACAATTTTTCTTTTAACCATGATATTTAACATCATAACACCAAAAATGTTACTAAATGAGTTATCTAATTTTCCCATATCTGTGAATGACACAATGTGAATTTGACAAGAACAATACTTTATTGTGTGTGAAACATAAATACATAGGAAATATGTAAACAATAAATTATCATTTCAATAGTTAGGCAAATATTGACATTATTTGGGGTACCCTTGTAATATTACGTTTATATTTTACTGCTTCAGTTACATCCAAACTTTTTATTATTTTTATTTTATGAGATTAGAAATTAAGAATTACTGATCGTAGGTAATTAATATAAACATGTTCTTCTTTTTATCATCATGAAAACAAGACTCATTATTAATATATATTTTAGTGACCTGATCATCTATGAACTTTTTGTAAAAAGTATTAAAATTAAAATTTGACATTGCTTATGTTGAGAAATGAGGTTAATGGTAAATGTTATGAAATGACCTCTTGTTGGACGTTTCTTCGGACCTGATCATCTATGAACTTTTTGTAAAAAGTATTAAAATTAAAATTTGACATTGCTTATGTTGAGAAATGAGGTTAATGGTAAATGTTATGAAATGACCTCTTGTTGGACGTTTCTTCATCATCCATAAATTTGAGTTTTTCTTTACTTACCAAGTTCTGAAAATTTACACATTACACATTAGAATAATTTAAGGTCTCTGATTAAAATAGCGACATAGCTTTCCACTCTCAGTCAGCCAATAAGATTGTGTGAAAAAAAATAAACCACTATAAACCTTGTTATGGGAGAATAATACAGAAAAAATACATTTTTCATATATCCAGTTTATTGCCAGGAAATGCTGAATAATTATCATTAAAATTAAGCTAGCTATGCACAGTGTGGTTCTTAATATAACAGTTGCATTATTTAAGAAATGAATTTTTCAGTAAACATGGTAAATAATAAAAAAAATCTTGGGTTTAAAGAATATACATGAGACAAACATAATTCTACATTTCTTTAATACACTGTATTGTCTGTTAATTCTGAAAATAATTAACTGTGATAGTGAGTTTCAACCTAAAAATGAAAATATGAAATTAATTTTGAGATGATTTCATCCAATCCAAAATACCAAATATATTTTAAGATGCATAAATGTAAATCATTATTGATAAAAAAGAATATTGCTTTTGAATAAAATACCTAATAAGGTTGATTGGTGCCCACCATCTTTCTCTTTATCATTTTGTCTGCTCCCTATAAGAAATCAAAATAGCTAAGAAAAAATATAAATACATTGATCTAGGTACTCAAGCTTAATACATTCAAGTTCAAATGCGGCAGGGTTCCCCTAGACTCCAACATCTGACTCAGCCTATGAATTTTTGGGAGTCAAAAATATTTTTTGAGAGTCAAATGTTTTATTGAATGATTAATGAAATTTAAAGTGTTCACTGTTAATGTTACACTTAAAGTTAAGTATATTTTAAATATAATATGTCTTTAGTTTAAGTTAACAAGTGCTAATTAATGTTCTAAGCTGATTGTACAACAGAGAAATAAAGGATATATGAATGAAAAACAAAGTTTGTTGGTTTTATTTTTCGGCAAAAACGTGTCCCTCCGATACTTACAACTTCCGTTTACCCCGTTCCATAGCTTCCGCTTAACCACATACTGTGACCGCGCCAAATCACATTATTCACTGCAACAATGATAATATTTTCTTCTGTTTCATTTTTTACGAGTCTACACATCCATATAAACATATGTCATGGTTAACTTTTAGTGAGAAAATATGCCGAAACCTGAAAAACTTTGTCAATTGGCGGAGTTTTCCTTTGTTTACATCACATGCTGTCATCGAAGCCACACGGAGTGTGAGAGTTACGTTCACTTATATATATTTTGTCGTGTACCTCACAGTCGCACAGTTTTAGTAGCATATTTATATAATTATGCAAAACAATATGTAAAGCCCCCGGCTGTTCTGATTTTAGCGTTTGTTTTAAAACGAGAGAAAAGTCTGGTCATGTGACAGGCTATGCAAATTAGCCCATGGCAGTGGTGTTATGGGAAGTTAGGTTACTTCTAAAAACGACGATTAATTAAAAACTAGACGTAAATTTTAAGATGTTGCAATATATTGTCTTCAGAAAATGTTTATAAATTAAGTTCAGGTGAGTAGTTGTAATATTTTCATTCCAAAGCTGGTAAACAACAACATAGATTTTTTGAAACTGCGTCAGTCATGACGCAGTCATTATTTCTGGACGTATTTTTCCTTAATTGAGAGTCATATATGTATCATGGTTAACATTTATACTAAGTTATCTTATAATAATTAGATCTACATCAAGTGCTTTTATGAGTTATCATGGTGTAATATTTATACACCATTTCATATAATTATAGTTTAGCAAGTAATAATTATCATCAGGTAAAATGCATACATAAAATATCAGTAGTTTCAGTTATAGCTTTTTAGATGGTTGCTAGCCTAAGGTATCAAGATCCCATCTCCCAGACAAAGGATATTTATTTAAGTATATCTGTCATCACCTACCGGGGTATATTAGAATAACATTACTTCAATTAAGACTCATTAAGGATTAGCCCCATACAAGCTCGTCTATAGTGCATTAAGGATTAGCCCCCATACAAGCTCGTCTATAGGGCATTAAGGATTAGCCCCACACAAGCTCATCTATAGTGACACCCTAATCTCTTTCAAAGCATCCAGTAAATATGTCAACAAGATTAGTGCCAGTCCAACAGGATTAACAGGATTTAGTATTCCCCTCTGTCCAGCCATCCATTTAGCATAGGACACAACCAATCGTGTATCAACCAATCACATTCCTTTCTATTGTTCAAACTTTCATTAAATACATACTGTAGCCAAGTTCTAGCAGAGAAGGGGTTTGACTCTCTTACTAAGCAGACCTCTCTCCCACAGCCCAGAGTGTGTACCGACTCTCTGTGGCACCCTCAGTTATTATCTAAGCATAAATTGTAAATTGTTAATTGTTCTTGTAAATAAAATTGTGATTAGTCTCCTGTGACTCTGGCTCTTTGCTGACTAATTCCCCAAGAAAACCAGCACGTCATTTGGAAGGTATTGTTCACCTAGAACAGTTCCATGATAATTTGGCGGAGAATCATCGTTTTCGGAACCACAGAGTCCAGGAACTAACTACAACCAGCTACAAGAACCCATTGGAGGACATGTCCAACCGTGATCATCTGATGGTATAACAAGCAAGCTGCATCTACCCATCAACACTGGATTAAAGACAACCAACTCCTGCAAAGACACCAACAACGAAAGAAAAAGTCTTCAAATATTGTAAGTACTACATTGTTGATTACTTGTCTTTCTTTAATTTAGTACGGTACATACTAATAGGTGTCATGGCAAATATGGAGTCTGGTATGGAAAGTAACTTTGAAAGTGAAATTCCAACAGTGTCTTTAGTTACGCCCCTTGCCAAAAGTGTAATTCAGGCAAAATTTGGCACAAAAACAACAAATTGTTTAGTAGATACAGGGGCATCCATTTCTTGTATTTCGTCTTCTTTTCTGAGCACAGCTTTTGAAAACCTTACTCTTGGAAACTCACCCTTTCCACAGGTTAAAGGTGTTGGCGGCGAATTGCATAAAGTGTTAGGTTCAGTTGTGTTAGATTTTGTCATTGAGGATCAGGAATTTTCTCAAAGATTCTATGTTCTGCCTACACTACCAGAAGCAGTGATACTAGGTGAGAACTTCCTTGATGACATTGATGCAGTCTTAGATTATAGCTGTCATTCCTTGATACTTAACAACAGCACCTCAGATAGGCAATATATCAATTTCATAGCCAATTCAGTGCAAGAGATTAGTGGATTAGCAAAAACAATAGATCAGATTTACATCCCCCCTCAGAGTGAAATTCATTTCAAGGTTAGACTATCAGAGGTCAAAGAGGATTCCCTCATCCTGATTGAACCCATTGCTTCCCTCACTGCTCATTCTGAAGTAGCAGGTGGTAGAACTCTTTCCAAAGTGAAAAGCAAAACTGCTACCTTTAGGCTTATGAATCCCTCCCAAGAAGAAAAAGTTCTTGACAAGGGTACAGTTGTAGGCAAATTTAGTTACATTGACAAAGACTCTGTTTTTGAAATCGGCTCTGACCAACCATTCATCAGTACCGTTAACACCGACAATGAGAAGAGAGACAATGACACCAGGGATTATGTTAAAATTGCACAAGAATTAGGATTTGATTTGACCAATACACAACTGACTCCAGACCAACGACACAGACTACTTAGATTCTTGGGACAAAATAGAGACATGTTTTCAACGAGTCTTGCAGATTTAGGAAAGACTGACATGCACCAGCATATCATTGACACTGGCGACCACCCACCCGTTAAGTGTAGACCATATCGCCAATCCCCTCATCTCCAAAAAGTCACTGAAGAGCTTATAGATGATTTCCTGAAGTATGATTTGATCGAGGAGTCTACTTCTATGTATTCAGCTCCCATTATCCTAGTCAAGAAACGTGATAGCTCATTTAGATTTGTTTGTGACTACAGAAAGTTGAATTCTGTCACTTTACCAATGTCATGGCCTCTTCCAGTTTTTGATGATGTTGTTGATAACATAGCCAATGCACAAGCTAAGATCTTCTCAACTTTAGACCTTGCTAATGGCTTCTTCCAAGTGCCATTACATGAAGATTCAAAGCATAAAACTGCTTTCGTCACCCATCAAGGCCTTTATCAATTCAAACGTTTGCCCCAAGGTTTGACAAATTCTCCACTTTGTTTTCAACAGCAAAGTGCTAAGAAAATTGCTTTTTAAGGTTGCGCTGATCTACATTGATGATTTGATAATTTACAGCAAAAACTTTGAAGAGCATCTCCAACATTTGGAGCAAGTATTTTACTATCTGAAACAGGCAAAATTGACACTAAAGCCATCCAAATGCAATTTTGCAACGGACAAAGTTTCTTTTCTGGGTCATGTTTTATCATGTGGAGGTGTTCAAGTTGATGACAAAAAGATTGAAGCAATTAGAATCTTTCCAGTGCCCAAATCACAAAAGCAGATCCGCTCCTTCTTAGGTCTCACGAACTTCTACAGGAAGTATGTGAAAAATTACGCTCACATAGCGCTTCCACTGAATGTCTTGCTAAAAAAGCATTCAGAGTCAGAAGTAGGAAAGAAACCAAAGTTCCAATGGTCACTTGAGTGTGATCAGGCATTCAACACCCTCAAACATGCTATGAGTAATACACCTGTTCTGGCTTATCCAAATTTTGACAAAGAATTTCTTCTCGCAACTGATGCCAGCGATATGAGCATAGGTTTTGTTTTGAGTCAAAAAGACGAGAAAAATAATGAACATCCAATAGCTTTTGGTGGTAGAGCTCTTCATGGCAGCGAAAAGAACTGGAGCATTACAGAAAAGGAAGGCTTAGCTCTAGTTGAAGCCATTAGATCCTTTCGTCCATACCTTGCAAATTCCAAATTCACAGTCTACACTGATCATATAGCATTGAAATGGCTGAAATCAATCAAGGATGCCACAGGTAGGTTAGGGCGATGGTCTTTGGAACTTTCTACCTACACTTTTGACATTGTTCACCGCAGCGGCAAAGCCAATGGGAATGCCGATGCTCTCTCACGTAGGGAATATGAGGAAAATATTAACTGTAATGATCAGACAGAAGAAGATGCTGAGAAAACAGTCTTCTCAGTAACTTCAACTCAGCAAAGCAAATCAACTAGCAGTACCACAATCTTGCCAAACACCCATTCATCCACACAAGTCACACAGACAACTCAGACTGAGGATATTTGCACACCTATTGTCAATCACTTAGAATCAGACACACAGACAACACATTGGTCAGTCACCTTTGAATATGAAGAGGATTATCAGTCAGTACCAGTTAATGTTGTCGCAGCATTACATGCTACAAATACTGATGTTACTCAAGACGCATTGGTTGAAGTAAGTATAAAAGAACATCCAAATTTACGTCACCTACAAAGGATTTGTCCGGATTTCATCCAAATCTTTGACTACAAAGAGGATGATGTCCTTCCACAAAATGAAAAGGATCGTCAAAAGATTCTTATTGAAGCCAATACTTTTGAAATTGATGAAGGCATCCTATACAGATTTGTTCCACAAAGACAGAAAGGCCATGCAGACAAGTTCATTAAACAGCTGGCAGTCCCAAGAACCCTCAGAAATCAAGTCCTGCAATCCTATCATGACTCAGAGTTTGGCGGTTGCCACCATGGGAAAGAAAGGATGCACAACACCATGAGACCTAAGTACTACTGGCCCAAAATGTACAGCGATATTGCTACTTATGTCCAGACATGTGATGTATGTCAACAGACCAAGAGGCACTACCATGGCAAGAAGGCACCACTTCGTCCACTACCTGTAGAAGAGGTCTTCACCCGATGGCACGTTGACATTCTCGGTCCCCTACCAACAACACCAGATAAGTACAAGTACATTTTGGTTATCACAGATGCATCATCCAGATGGTGTGAAGCCTTTCCACTTCGGACCCAAGAAGCCAAAGAAGTAGCAGATGTTCTTGTCAGAGAAATATTTTGTCGTTATGGCGCTCCAAGGACCTTAATTTCAGACAGAGGTCAGAACTTCATGTCAAAACTTATCAAAGCAATTTGTGAACTTTTGGCAATTAAATTTACCCATACCAGCCCATACCATCCTCAAACTAACAGCTGCGTAGAAAGGCTCAACTCTTATATCAATCAATCACTAGGAGCCTACTGTAACAAGTCTCAAAATGATTGGCCCCCGTTTCATTCCTGGCATCATGATGGCCTATCGGATGGCCCCAAATTCATCAACACAAAAATCCCCATATGTTATGCTTTTTGGTCGAGAAATGAGAGCTCCACAAGATGTAGCATTAATTCCAAAAGAGAATTTAGGCCACAATAACAAAAGTTATCTTTCCAATTTGCTTGAAGAGCTTGAAATCACTAAAACAATCGCAGCTGAAAACACTGCTCAGGCTAAGGAGGTGTATACAGAACAATACAATAGAAAGGCCAAAGAACCAGAATTCGCTCCAGGTCAAAGAGTTTGGCTTTACTGTCAAAAAGTTGAAAAAGGCCTTTCCAACAAATTAACCAAAAAGTGGTATGGTAGCTATTATATCATCCATACAGGTCCAAATTATACCTACAAACTGCGCCGAAGTTCTGACGACAAAATACACAAGCCACTGGTCCATGCCAACCGTCTGAAGCCATATTTTGATCCTGCTGATCGTCCACAGTATCCTCCAGAACCATACCTCAATGACACTAGTAACATAGATTCAGGAGTCATGGATGACAATGAGAAACCAGTCAATGATACTCAGTTTGACAGCAACAATTCCCCATCAACAAGTTCAACTTACCAGGCTACTGATCAATCACCTCCACAACAGAAAGGTAAGAAGGTCAATTCCAAAACAAAGGCAGGTACTTCCAGCAACAAGAGTCCGAAGCAAAAGACCCCAACAAAGAAGAAAAACCCTGCTTCAAGTACAACAGAAAAACCTACCAGTCCCACGGCAACAATGAAGGAAAATCATGCCACACCAGGTCCTAGTGCTCCAACCAAGGTAAATGAAAAGGTAAACAAAGGGAAAAGAGGAGTGAATAGTAAGCATCACCAGCCCAAATCCAGAAAACGACCCGACGACAGCCAGGTACAACCTCCAAGTCCAACATCAGGTAATCAAACCAAAAATATCCCTCAGGTCTTCAATCCGGAGGACATCCACTCAATTGTTAGTTCCAAGAGAGCAAATGGCAAAATCTACTACAGAGTAAAATGGAAGGATCCAGAAAGAGGAAACACATGGGAGTATGGCAGCAGCATTCCAGACTCCATTCGGAGAGAATTTCACCTCAAAAGAAGTATGTCGGGAAAACGACGAAAACGTCCACTGAAGTATCATAAGTTTTTCGACCAAAAGGAATCAGCACAAGACAATAAATCAGTCAATGTTCTGTCAGGGAATACAATGTCAGGAAATGTCAAGCAAGACAACACCAAACCATGCATAGAATTAGATGTCAAACCACATCCGTTTTTTCCCAAACACCTACGAAGAGTAGAACATATAATAGAAAGAGTTCTGGGCATTGAAATTATTCAAGGAGACTGCTATGTCAAGGTCTCATATAAAGAACATCCTGATACTGTCCACACATGCCATTTTGAAAATGTTCCTCCCCACCTCATACAGCGCTACCTTGATGATAGCTGGAACGATCTCCGTAATTGGTCCCGTCTAGAAGATAATCCTCCATATGATCCAGAGGAAGCACCAATTTATAAATCCAAAAGGGTTATTTTTCCACATAAAGACTTTGGAAACATCAACACCTTTTTTTACCGTATTTTAGACAGTAGTCCCCATGGACCATACCAGGATCTACTCTCCATATATACCGACAGATGCCAATTGAACATATTCTTGATCAAAATACAAAATCTCCTGAATAAACGGTGCAAATCACGAAACAGCTATTAGCTGTATCTTGTTATGTTTTCTTGTGTCCAGTCTTTTCACTATGGGTCGCCAGTTGGGAACAAATGGCATCAGCCTGATCATCTGAGTTATTTGTATCACAACAAATTTTGAGCATTGACCTGATCAACCAATCTCAAAAGCGAAGTGAAATGACACAAAGCAAACCATACGGCGAATCGAAACACAAACCGCACCGAAGCGAAGCAAACCGTACTGCGAATCGAAACCCAAACCGCACTGAAGCGAAGCAAACCGTACTGCGAATCGAAACCCAAACCGCACCGAAGCGAAGCAAACCGTACTGCGAATCGAAACCCAAACCGCACCGAAGCGAAGCAAACCGTACTGCGAATCGAAACCCAAACCGCACCGAAGCGAAGAAAACCATACTGCGAATCAAACCCAAACCGTACTGAAGCGAAGCAAACCGTACCGAAGCGCAACAAACCGTACCAAAACAAAATAAACCAAACCCTATCGCATTGAACCGAACGAAAATCAAAACGAAACAAACCAAATTGAAATAAAGCAAACTTAACAACCGAAATGAACCAAAACAAAGAAAAGGCAAACCAAATAGTTACGAAAACTAACAAAGAATTCTAAAAAGGATATACACCTTTCTAACACCTTTTGTATACCGTATTTGTGTAATAAATCAATGCACTTGTTATATGCACATGCACATATATGTATATATAATTCGTCTAATGATTGTATCCAAAAATAAAGGGATATTACTATTTTTCTCATGATATACTTTTGTAATTTGCCGCCAATATATTCTTCCTGGCCATGACACCGTTTAGTAATAATTATGTACTGATCTTTTACATCATAATTATCATATTTGTTTTATTTTCTAGTTATTACAGACAAACTGAGGAAGTATTTATATATGACATATTATTTGAACATGCTAACTCTCTTTTCTTTGTTTCCATGTAAAACCTCCATGGACACAGCTTACTATATTACAACCCCAATCCAGGATGTGGAACTCAAGGCCTCCTACATCACCCATAAAACCACCAGTACAGAGTGCCAAGACAAGCCAGCTCCACATCCAGATTCCCTGATGACAGCATTTTTATATTATGTTTTCCTTATATCAAAGAGACTCTATAATAATTATTATTCACTACTACCAGTTTAACTTTATACATTGTCCATCTAAGCCTTCATTATTTTTATTTTTACACGTTTGGGGTCCAAACTTTTTCAGACGGAGGGGAAGTTATCATGGTTAACATTTATACTAAGTTATCTTATAATAATTAGATCTACATCAAGTGCTTTTATGAGTTATCATGGTGTAATATTTATACACCATTTCATATAATTATAGTTTAGCAAGTAATAATTATCATCAGGTAAAATGCATACATAAAATATCAGTAGTTTCAGTTATAGCTTTTTAGATGGTTGCTAGCCTAAGGTATCAAGATCCCATCTCCCAGACAAAGGATATTTATTTAAGTATATCTGTCATCACCTACCGGGGTATATTAGAATAACATTACTTCAATTAAGACTCATTAAGGATTAGCCCCATACAAGCTCATCTATAGTGACACCCTAATCTCTTTCAAAGCATCCAGTAAATATGTCAACAAGATTAGTGCCAGTCCAACAGGATTAACAGGATTTAGTATTCCCCTCTGTCCAGCCATCCATTTAGCATAGGACACAACCAATCGTGTATCAACCAATCACATTCCTTTCTATTGTTCAAACTTTCATTAAATACATACTGTAGCCAAGTTCTAGCAGAGAAGGGGTTTGACTCTCTTACCAAGCAGACCTCTCTCCCACAGCCCAGAGTGTGTACCGACTCTCTGTGGCACCCTCAGTTATTATCTAAGCATAAATTGTAAATTGTTAATTGTTCTTGTAAATAAAATTGTGATTAGTCTCCTGTGACTCTGGCTCTTTGCTGACTAATTCCCCAAGAAAACCAGCACGTCATTTGGAAGGTATTGTTCACCTAGAACAGTTCCATGATATATGCAAGAATTCTGCGTCAGGGGAAACCCTGATGCGGTAATGTT
Source organism: Haliotis cracherodii (assembly GCF_022045235.1). Taxonomy (NCBI): domain Eukaryota; kingdom Metazoa; phylum Mollusca; class Gastropoda; order Lepetellida; family Haliotidae; genus Haliotis; species Haliotis cracherodii. The sequence continues at coordinate 43,812,490 of NW_027266264.1, forward strand.
TTGGTTTTTTTAAATGAGTTTCTAAATTGTCCTGTAATGGTATGTTTAAATAAATTAAGTCTTCAAGTTAAAAAAACAAACAAACAAATAATTATAGGCCAAAATGAATGAATTATGTTGAACTGGATAAACTCCAACTGTTGAAAGGGGAAACGACTGCTATAATTGCAAAACATCCTGGTCATGAGATGTTCGGTCCGGGAAAGGTTGATCGTTTAATGCATTACAATTAAAGAGTATGTCTTTAGATACAAATTATTTAAGGTGTTATTTTTCTTAAAATATGAAATATAAGTCTCGATTATTTTAATATAACTATGAAATATGTTTTTGACGCTAGGTTACACAAACGATTGATGGGCTCCAGATCAACACTTTGAAATAACGTGACATTTCTTATGTGGTTGATGGTTATTTTTTACAAATGCCAAAATCAATATGGTATGTTTCACTATTTTATCAGTAATTTTTCAAGAATTAATTAACTGTTTCATAAGCTGTTTTATAAGTCTTGACTATAAGTCTTGAAAACGTCCTGTAAAGAATCTACCGGAATGGCTCACCTGGTCCCCTAATATTGAAGCGGTATCTCGCTTCAGTTACCGTCTTCTCATTCTGCAACTGAATCTCGTACACTGGGAAGCCAAAATTCTCTGATACATCTCCATATATAACATCCCCTTCTCCCCGACAAATTTTCTCTCGGTCACCAAATTTCGGAGATGGCAACATCGCCGAGACGGTAATGCTTTGACAGCTGGGAATTTCCTGTATACTAGACGACCTTGGGTATCCCCGATCCGAAAAAAGTGCAACCAATTATTTTTAGACAGCCATTCAAAACGCAATGACACAGCTCTTCAATCTCAGCCAGCCAATCAGATTGCATAAATAAAAATAAATCACTACAAATAAACCTCTGCTGGTGATTGGAGATCAAGCCCAGTTATTGAGAAAACTTCTTTATCATAAAATGTCATTCTTTGCTTGAAAATCGCTTTCCCTATCTCACAAACCTTACCGAAACATTACGAGATTTCCTAGAATGCGCGCATTAATATTTATTACATCACAGGGTAAGTGATGTGTCTGTCGGACAGTGACAGTAGCCAATATAGTTTCAACTGAAATCTGTTTCTTATACAGAGGCGAAGCAACATATACTCAAAACAACACTTCTTTTTACTTGCCTTTCACGGCAATCCATCGGTCTGTCTTCTAGAGTAACTGCCTATTGTAGGGAAGCTACTCTTACATTAGTCTATGAGACGTCACGGCCACGTTCAGATGTTGTTGACTGTCGGCCTGTCCTGTCATAACGTTAAGAAGTGCAGTCAGATCACACACAGCGTCAAAACGAAAGTAGAGTAGTGCACTTTACCGGGCGCACTTTTTCAGATCCAGTTAGCGCTCTGCTAATTAATGCGTTAATTAGCCAACGCTCTATCACTGGACCACAGGCGCTATCACATGTAATCAGTGCTCGTTTAACAGGTCATTAGAATCCCCATTGACATGCATGCGTAATTCAGTAAACAATGAATTGCACATGCGTGTGACGTCACTGCCCGCTCTCCCATTCATCTTTTCTTGAAACCACACCCGCAATTGTTTATGTCGACATGACCGACCAATGGGATTAACTGGTTTTACGCTTGAAAAGGTAAGAATTTATGGCTAACCCTTGCCGAAAGCCAGCTGAACCTAATGACCGAAAAGGGGTTTTTGGATCGTAAAGACGTGTAAGTTTCCCTAAGACCGAAAACGGGTGTTGGATTGTAAAGTTGTGTAAGTTTCCCTAAGACCTAGAACAGAGGTTTGATCGTAAAGATGTGTAAGTTTCCCCTAAGACCGAGAACGGGTGTTTGATTGTAAAGATGTGTAAGTTTCCCTAAGACCGAAAATGGGTGTTGGATCGTGAAGCGAGAGTCACCAGAGCGTGAGGCACGGTAACGGTATAACGAGACAGCGGTGGCACTATAGCACGGTAATTGAGCGGATGGTAGAGCTCGGGCTGCGCCCGGTAAACTGCATTGTTGCCCTACCGGGTAGGTAGCAATTCAAACATATTTCGGCCAAATCAAACTATTTTAATTTGTGGAAAAGGTTTCAAGCTGTAGAGGTCTACAAGCACAGATATGTCTACTGATCCCGCTTGGCTAGGCCTTGTGCCTTCACAAAATGGTTTCGAAATTTATATCTCCAAAGTTGCCAAAACAAAATATTTTATGCCTTAGCTACGTCACAGTTAGACACTGATTTTCAGTACATCAGACTGTTCTTTTGATAATGATAGCAATTATCCCTGTAGTTTATCCAGATGAATGACAAGGGCGATGCCATGTTTGTTCATAAACACTGAAAGTAGTCCCTACTTGACTTGATATTTCCATCTCTATCCACATATGACCCCAACAGCAGGGATGTGAAATCTCCGCAGAAACACGGAAAATCGCGTTTTTTAAAACAATACTCCTCGGAAAAAATTATCTTCCGCGTAAAAATTAAATAATTTAAAAAAAAAACAAAAAAAACCCTCCGATAAGTATGATCGAAAACCGGACAATTGCCGCGGATTGTCCTGTTTTCGATCAGGGCTTTCACCAGCATAGGTTTTCAGACATCATACGTTTTTCGTCACGAATACTTGCACTATAACGTGGGGGCTGGTGTCACACAGGCTTTTTTTTAAGATAAAGTTGTCTTTTAGCCTGTAAGTGAATGAGATGTTTTACAGTTGTTCATGTGATAAGCGAGAAAACTATGAATGTTTCTTCAGCGTCCAAAACCCCATGTCATGCGGATATATGTTGTATTAATGTCTTATGTTTGCAATGGAGTTTTTTTCATCCAAAGGTAAGTACAAGGTAGGTTTTTTTTCAATATGCTTCAACATGGGGAAAGGGTCAGACATTGCACGCTTGTGACAGTTGTTCTTGTGTCTGGGGGATGGGGGTTTAAGTTTATGGCAGTATTGCTCCCAGACCTGGCGGGTAGCCAGGTGCGTGAAAGCTATGCACAATTTTTCTGTTGAACAGATATCGTTTTTATCCGTTGGCTTTATCCTGCCGAGAAACCTACCTATTATATGATAAACTTGTTTATCTAACAGTATCAACTGGCTGGAGTATGTCTGGAGTACTCAGTGTTATGTAAACAACGAATTATGGCAGGTAAGTGAGCCTAGACTAATTAGACTGTTGACATTGAGTGACAATGCATAATTAGAGAAACATGGGGTTGAGGGATTATTTACTTACTCATATACTGGCTGGTTTGACAATCTGTGAAACAGAATTAAAAAGGTGTCTCCTTATGTGTCTTTTATTTATCATTTGTGTGCAAAAATAACTGTGTCATGAAACTATGGCGAGTGTGTCACTCGCTGTTTTCAGAGTACTTTCCTGTTCACAAAACTTTCCAGATTTTCAGTAGACATTACCCACGTCAACACTCCCAGCTCTCAGTGATGTCACTTCTGGCTGGATGAAGTCACCTGCCCTTGTGATAACGTCACTTCCAATGTCTTCCCCGTTTCTTTTGTGATTTTTATCAGATTTATCAGACTCTTTCAGTTCTCTTACAGCATCTTCAGTCTTGCAACACCTCAAATGATGCCAAATCCTTAGATTTGGGCTGCCACAAGTGGTCCCAGTGTATATACACCTTCAAGATCAGGTCTCTGAGATAAGAAGTTGTTGAAGGCGTTATGTGAGCTCCAATGACAGCTGTCCACTACTTGCTCAATTGATATGGAACTCCAGGATGCTTGGTTTGATGCTTGTGAGTAGCTGCCTGTACTAGTCCAGACTAATGCCGATTTTATTGTGCTAACCCACTGAGACACCATGCTACAGTTTTAACATGAATTACCACAGTAAACAGATTACAAGCCGACTAGTCCTTGTTTTAGCCCCTTAATGCTGAGCCCCAGACAGGGTAACAACAATATCATCTTTTAACATCTTTTTGTATGACGTGGCCAGGTATTGAACCCCAGACCTTCCGCTCTCTGGACAGACGCTCTACCACCAGATCACAGAAGCAGTCCCTGTATTAAAAGAAGAAGAGACTTTTTGGAGTTTGGGGGAAAGCACTAGCTGAGCAGACAGCGATGACTGGTTGGCTAGTAGCTCTTCTTGCACTTTCAGAATGAGTGAAACCCACTTGCTCCAACTTTATCCTAAGAAGTGTGTCAGAAGGCATACCGGAGAACTCGTCACACAGAAAATGCAGAACAACAAAACTTTAATTTAATTCATATTTTTAATACATGTCAACTTCAGTGAGTCCTTGTTCAGATCAGTGAGTCCTTCTTCAGAACTGAGTGCAGCGTTAAACAACAAACAAATAAACCAAACCTTGTTCAGAAAATAAGTTTTTGGTGCAATATGCTATCAGCTTATTGGCAGAACAAAAAACAGAGCAACTTCTGAAAATAAATACATTTCCACCAAGTTTACAATTGCCAGATCTATCATGATGTAACATTTATATGAGGTTTTCATGTAATAATTAGATCCACAGCAAGTGCTTTTATATGTTATCATGGTGTATTATATACACACAGACATTTTCTTATAATTATAGAACAGCAAGTAATAAATGGATCCAAGGAAAATGCAGGTACAAAATATTAGAAGTTTCGGTTAATTTTTAGATAGATACCAGACTAAGGTAACAAGAACCCATCTCCCAGACATACTATTTAATTCAATAAGACAAAAGTTATGTTTACATAGTTTAATAGATTTATAGCTTTTAGATAAATACTAGACTCAGGTAACAAGAACCCATCTCCCAGACAAACTATTCAATAACACAAAAGTTATGTATACTCACACGCAAAAGAAACACAAGTGGTTTTAAGCAAAAATTCAACAAACATGGAACCATAAATTGATACGAGTTTTAGCATGTTGTGAAGCCTGATTGTGTTATCAATATTTTTGGTTGCATTTTGGAAGCCCCGAGTAAAAACGCAACATAAAAAACGAATTGTCAAAACACACCATTTCAATTAATATGTGGGTATCATGCACGCATTTCTCGCGAAATCGAAAATGCACGAACTGTCACGAACTGTAGTGGGTATAAAACTGTGGCCGATTTTTGGACCTACCACTCCTAGGTCAACAATGCCACGCCTAACTCAAATTCAGAGAAACCAGACTATCGGACGTTTGGAAGCTGGAGAGTCTGTCCAAGATGTTGCCCGTCATTTCAACGTTAACATAACCACAATTTACCATCCCCTGCATCGATACAGTGCTACACAGACCATAGATGACCTTCCTCGGAGCGGTCATCCTAGGGTCACCACACCTCAACAAGATAGGCAGATTACCCGTCAACACCAGCGACATCCGTTCCTAACTGCAAGTGAAAGTGCTCGACAGATCATAGGAACACATAATTGACACATTAGCCGGGACTCTGTGATCCGACGTCTCCCATCCAACAACCTCAGATGTCGCCGACCAGCACGTCGTCCTGTTGCCAACCCCGGCATCAACAAGCACGAATTCAGTGGGCATCACAATTGGCGTCATCAGTAGTGGAGGCATGTCATCGTCTCTGATGACCGTCGCTTTTGTGTCTCCCATGCAGACGGAAGAGTCAGAATTTGGCGGTGTCGAGGTGATCGTTTCGCTGACAGAAACATTGTGGAAAGGGATCCATGGGGTGGACCTAGCGTCATGATACTGGCAGGGATTGGACTTAATGCGAGACTTGGACCCATGTGCTTTCTGAATGTTGGTCAAGGTCTGGGACATGGCGTCCCTGCTCAGCGGTATATCTACCAAGTGATGCACAACATCAACAACACATTTTCCAGCAGGACAGCGCTCGTCCCCAGTGCCAGAGGTACCATGGCCTTTCTGCAACAACACAACATCCGTGTTCTACCGTGGCCAGCCCTCAGCCCTGATCTGAACCCCATCGAACAATTGTGGGATGAGGTTCAAAGGCGTCTGCATAATGTGCGCCCAGTCTCTACAACAGCCGATGAACTACGCACAGCTGCTCTGGATGTGTGCAGGAGGATCCCTAGGGCCTTCACAAATCATCTGATCAACTCAATGTACAGGAGATGTGTGGCAGTGATCAATGCTAATGGTGGTCACACCAGGTATTGACTGACATTTTGGGTATTGACCCGAAACTGTGTAAGCCCTTAACATTTGAAAAAAACAATTATGTCATCTGCCTTTTAATCCATTAAACTGTCTTCAGTCAGATTTTTGTCAATCTTGCCCTATTAGTATTTCTTGTCTTTACTGTTGAAAATAAATAACATGTATACAGCATACTCGACTTGCGTTTCTTTTGCGTGTGAGTATATTTAGTTATATATACATAGAGAAACAAGATGTTAGGCAGAAGGGGTTCGACTTTCCTACGAAGGATAGCTCTAACCCACAGACTCTCTGCAGCATCCACTGCTATATTTAAGATATTGTTCATTCTGTTCTTGGAAGACTAATTGTGATTAGTCTCCTGTGACTGGCTCTTTGCTGACTAATCATCCAAGAAAACCAGCAAATTTGGAAGGTTTTGAAGATCGGAATCACAGTACCAATATGTACTCAACCGCAAAAAAACGTTACCATTGATATATATATGACAGAGAAACCTTATTTGTCCAAACACTGTAAACATACTTTGAACATGTTAAAAAGATGACGCCAGGCGCAGTTCAGCTGCAGTTGTCGGCCTTGGTTGGACGTCATTCAGACGTCTTTGAATCTCATCCCACAGGTGCTCAATGATATTCAAATCGGGACTGAGGGCAGGCCACTGCATGGTTCTGATGCCATTCTGCTGAAGGAAGTCTCTTGTTGCTTTCACAATGTGGGCATGGGCATTATCATGCTGAACTCATGGTTGCGGTATGAGGTATGGCATGTGGCCTAAAGACTTGATCAATGTACCAAGCTGCTGTGACACCATTGCCTCTCCCTGGACCAATGTTCTAGAAGACGACAGGGCCCACCCTCTGTGCAAGACCAATTCCACCCCATATCATGATGCTCGAACACAAGCATCCGAATAACAATCCCCACGGCGTTGCCAGACTCTCTCTCTGCCATCTGCTGTTGAGATACAGTAACAGCTCTCGTCTGAGAAGAGGACTCTTCTCCACTGCTGGTGGCAACAATGCTGGTGCTGCGTTGCCCACTGAAGACAGTCCTGGCAATGACGTGGTGTCAGAATGGGTCCTCGGTGTGGCCTGTGACAGTGGAAGTGTCTGCTCATCCATCATCGCACGGTGTCTGCACTAATGTGTCGCTGGGGTGTCCCCATGGTCTATCGAGCAGTTTCCGCAGCAGTAACAAAGCGATCTTGAAGATGCTGTCACACAATCTGACGATCCTGACGTCAAGTGGTGACCCTTGGGCTTCCACTACATGGTCAGTCATCTGTAGTGGTCTGGTACCGTTGCTGGAGCCTGTATATGGTCTTACGTGGACTTGAAATGCATTGGCTACTCTCCGAATGGTTTGTCCAGCTTGCAATCATCCATGGCATGTGGTAGCAATTCAATAACGAATGAATGTTATCCGATCTGGGTGGATTTTTATGGGCAAGAAATAGGGGAACGAATGTGCATTTCAATTTGCATGGAACTCACGTGCATCGGGTTACCATGGCTGTTGCCGTGATGCATTTGGGCGATCGGTTTTATTGTCATCTGCTTTGTTTTTTTATCATCAAATTTCATTTTGTTAAATTTTAGTAACTTTGACAAACATTACCCAGATATTTAAATGACAACTTTTCATGCAATGTTACTTGGGGTGACGTTTCTTTTGCAGTTCGGTATAGATCCGTAAATTAAGTTATAACAAGATAGAAAAGTCATTAATATCTGCCACAATCATAAATAAATGTTGTGATAAATATATGAAACTTCTGGCCATGGAAATTCAAAAAACAATTGCTTAAAAAGTCCCAAACTATCAAAAGGCACCAGTTCACCACTAGACCTTTCTACGTGCGAAGTTTGGTGAAGAAATATTGTCTGTTTTTCAAGATCTGCTCCAGAAATAAGCATTATCCACATTTTCAGTCTAAGTCAAAGTAAGTTGTCTTTGATAGGCATTTAGAAGTTGGGAGAATATGAATACATGACACTTTTTTATTGACAGCAACTTCTTTTATTCTTTTTACCTTTGCTGGTCATTTTGAAGTTGGGAAAACATGAATACATGCCACTTTTTTTATGGATAGAAAGTTAAGGAGGTTGTTGGTCCTGATGTTCTTCTGGACGGTGCTGTTGTAAAAAAATGTCATGTATTCATGTTCTCCCTTCTAAATGCCTATCAAAGACTACAAGGAATAAAAGAAGTTGCTATCCATTTTTAAGATCTGTTCTGGAAACAACATCTTGCACAGATCCACAGATGCAGAACTTCATGGACATACGGACAGATAGTATCTATTTTAATGCCCCCCTCAAAAACATGTTGTAGGCGATTAAAAAAAGGGTGGCCTTACTGTCAGACATATCCTGGATTTTTTAATCAAGGACTGAATACCATATTTGTCAGTCTGATAACAAAGTGTTTACAACTAATTTTTGTTACAGGGAGGATTGAACGGTAGTTGTAGCAGGCATATTGACAGCCGCTGTGGACATCGCACTATCCTTGTAGAATGTGAATATATTTTGTGGATTTCTGTGGGCAGTGAGAGACATAATTCATAATTCTCCAAGCATCCAAGTTTTCTATGTTGTGTGATTAGATAACTCTTACTTGGTATTTGTCCACAAATACATAATTACATTACTTAATTGTGTCAGTCAGGTTTACCAAAACCTGCATAACTGTTTATTCATGCTTGGTGTGGCAGATTGAAATTGAACATCATCACACTGAGAGAATGTACTGTCAACTCCCTTTGTTAATTAGATGGATTTTTTAATATGGATTTTTTAATTTGTCACAACTAGCTCCTAGGCAAGTGATATTGTGTATTCTAGAGTAAACTGAGCTAATTATAATAATTGTACTGAAGGTATTAGTCACTCTGGATATATTGAGATAGTTACAAAGAATTGTGATTACCAACATCATCTACGTAATTCATACTAGTGAGAATGCAGGAATTGTCCAGAATTTCATTAGAATTGATTTTCTTATTGGAACTGTTCCCAATTTCAAACCAAAAGGGGTTACTCATTAAAATATTGCATTTGTTACACAATATTCTATCAAGTTTTATAGTCGGAATATCATATTGCTCGTTTCTCAAGCATCATGTATCATGATTGAGGTAAGTCATCAGTTCTAAAACTGTTTGTTGGCACACATGTCAAGGTGTGGGAAACTATGTGGATGCACTGATGACAACTGATGCACATACCACATAAATTACAAACTTCTACAAAATATTTAGCTGTCTTACTGGTCGTCTGTCTGATTGTAATACCCTGTAGAGTAAGTGTAAAAACGTGTTTGAATGTACAAGTTCTACACAATGACACTTAACACATGTTACACATGATATTTGATAGATGGATTTAAATTAAATAACATGGAAAGAGAAATCAAACAATAGTTATCATTGTGAATAATTCTAAGAATACCACCTCTATCACATCAGTGCCATAAATTCCTGTTTATGCTGAGAACCACACTATAAATTTTTATAAATTTTCAACAGACATCCACTACACTGCCAACATATCCTTAGTTGTGAGGGAAACCCTATCCCTTGCCAGAGGCGCCACTGCCACTTCGTTTCCTGTGATGACGTCATCTGTGACATCACTTCCGGTGTCACTATTCTCCTGTATCACTTATGACGTGGTTTACCGTTATGCCCTTTTGGATAGTGATATTTAACGTATCTTAACGTTTCTCCGGTGTGATGACTCCTATGACGTCACTTCCGGTGGTAGTACATTGACGTTCCTATCATGTAGATTACCGTATATCACTTAATCCTTCGATCTCTGATTTCAGTGTTGTCATTTGCCCTGTTTTACCAACTCAATAGTGCAATCCAGTAACAAAATACAACTTACCCTGAGTACTTCTGAAATCTTCACCACCCCCCCTCTTTTTTCCCTTCCTGGAAGAGGGAATATGCATACTTCGGTGTGAAGCCCGTGATTCACGATGAGCCCTATGGTATGCGTGGTAGGGAGAAGATCTATGAGATTCTCGGTCTCTTAGTATAATTCTCCTACTGTCCTCATAGTCTGATTCAGCGTAACCTTGTACATGTCTGCTGTATGAGGGTGTACTGCCATATTCAGCCTTAGATCTCTGTTTACTCTCGTGATCAATCCCTGATTTGATTAACTGATTCTTTTAGATCTGAGTTTTCTCGAGACATAAATTGTATGCGTGTGTCAATCATAACAGACATAGAATTTGTTATTCTTTCCGTGAACTCATTTACGTTAAAGGGGGAACGCGGAAGAGGGTGAAAATCGTTAGTTTCTGTCAAAACTCGATGATCGACCGTACCAGACGTTGCCGGATGCAAGTTAGAGGTACTTTCTGATTGACCGTTAAAATGCATCTGGTCCTCAACATTATAGGGAGAGTGGGATGAGCGACGTGGTCTCTTCTCCTCATAAGGTGAGACGGCGCCCTCGCGCGACACTCGCTTGTCACCCACGTGATTAATTTTTGCCGCCACGGGCTTAATCACTTGTTTTCTTGATGTAGATGCTCTAGTGACCTTTTTATAATCGGGATTTTTGATCCATGCCTTGGAGAGCTTGTCAAATTTTTCTTTTGACAGATGCTCGCAATAACTGCACCTTGACTTCTGTGTACAGCTGCTTTTCTTGCATGCGAGACATCTAGGGTGAGGATCCCCCGGAGCTTGGTGTTGTCCACAGCCCGAACAGACAGGTGTCTGCTTATGAGATGAAGATCTCATCCCACAACATTTTTCTTAACTAATTACTTACTAGAGACTCCGATCTTCTCTACCCCCGTTCTGCTTGTAGAACTGCTCTTTGCTTGTATCTATGAAGCTTGAGACGATCTATCTAGTATGTGGAACTCAATCACGTGTTCGGATGTGCAACAAAAAAATTTCCCTTGTTGTCATCAGGACACACAGGAAAGAAGTGACTAGATTCCCGCCTTGCGCATGCGCAGTGGCGCCTCTGGCAAGGGATAGGGTTTCCCTCACAACTATGGATATGTTGGCAGTGTAGTAGACGTCTGTTGAAAATTTATAAAAATTTATAGTGTGGTTCTCAGCATAAACAGGAATTTATGGCACTGATGTGATATAGGTGAGGTATTCACAAGAATTATATGTGTCTCATGCAAATGTGAATATATTTTTCATCTTTATGAGAAAAATTGAATTCATATCGTTATCAATGTTAACTGTGAGGCCACCTTAATTAGTGTACATAATTTTATTACGAGTTTATGCAATAACGACATCACCTACCGGCTAGTATAGGCTATCTCCATTCATAACATCCGTAACTCTTCAATCCACAACTTCTTCCGTGTACCATGCTGGTTTTCTACATAGCATTTACACAGGTCTCCACTGTGTATATTTTCATTACCATGCTCTCTGAGGCTACCTTACCCCAGTCCACAGGTATGGCGTAACTACACGTGTCCAGCACGGCAATTATGGCCCATTCTATATATATTGTGCATCTGCGTAACAGTAGTATATACTATATATATATGTCGTAAGAAATAATTAACATTATGCAACTAACAATTAATCTATCGAACATAATACCCACAGTGCCTGGGGTAATTGACCCACAATGCATTTCGGGTAGCATGTCTTTTATTCGCCATATTGAAATTTTCTGCGCATGAATTATTTGTTTACCCACCCACCTCCCTTTGAACAATCATCTGCATGTCATCTTTATTACTATCTGACCATAGTTTGCCTATGTACTTGCCTCCCATCCATACCTTTGGGGACTGATTGCTGATTTGCCCCCCCCCCCAAATTCCCTAAGTACCCGGCGTGCTAAAGGTAACCCTAGGACACATCCGGCGTGTTACTACTTAGCCCCAGGGTCAGCGGCAATCAGTCCTCCTAATTGCCCAATCCTGTATATACGTTAATAAAAACATGTATTTTTCACATATTCTTTGTTATGTCATTGTTTGCATAAAGATGTCTCTCCATACATGTTTTGCACCCAAGTAATTACATCAACTGTGATATTACCATTGTCACATTGGTATTTATCAAACTTCTATATGCATATATTTACTTATAGATTTGGGGCTATCGGGTAGCCTAGTGGTTAAAGCGTTCGCTCGTCACGCCGAAGACCCGGGTTCGATTCCCGACATGGGTACAATGTATGAAGCCCATGTCTGGTGTCCCCCGCCGTGATATTGCTGGAATATTGCTAGAAGCGGCGTAAAACCAAACTCATTCACTTACTCACTCACACATTACTTCTTTACGTTTCCTTTTATCTGCTAGGCCCCTGCAGTTTGCTGATACTATTCTGATTTTGTCACCCATATTTAGTGTTTTCCAAAATAAACAGACTCATATTGTTGTCAAGGTTGTTATTTATATCATATATTGATTCATCACCTACTGAATTGAATGTTTTTAATGTTTGTGGGGAAAAACAGATTGTATGAAAACATACAATGATAATAAAAACAAAGTAGATAGGGTAGTGTTTCCACAAGCTATATCCATCATGGGTATTATAAATCAAACAATATTGTCTTCAAACTAGGCCAAGGAAGGGAAGTAACTCACATGTGAACATGGTGATATAAATGAATAACGCATCAACACAAGAATATGTTTCTAATGGCATCATAAATCATACGTAGTTCTCAGATATTATCATAAGTCAAACAATTATCGAAACCTATTTGACAAAACACCAATACAGGTAGTAAGATACCGCTCCTGACTTGTCGGCATTATGGCTCAGTGTTCCTTGTGGAGTGTACAAATCACATGATCTGTAGTACTGGTACACGTCATAGATAATTATAGAGTTACACGTCAATAACACTGATTCCATCTGACATATACCTTTTTCAGTTGGTGTTGAGACTCAAGATAGAGATATAATCTCGCGAACATGGACATGTAAGTTTCATACGCGTCAGGTGTTTGATAAAGTGGTAATCTAAGAAAACATTTAGTCACATGACACCTGACTTAAATAGCAACATAAAAAAACTCCAGATCAAAGTGATAATACAATTGTCACTGAAGGCCATTCTATCATAGATTGATGAAAGTCACAAAAGATGCAGACTTCAGTGCACATCATCCATGTTGCTCTGTGTGGAAATATTTAAGATGTAATGCACTGTAATTTGCATTAGTGCACACTATCACAAAGCCAAGCACACTCAGGACTGGTGTAGGTATAGTTGTTTACTACAGCAGAGTGTTGTCAATATCCTCATCAAGACTGATATGTCGACACTGTCGGTCTGCATTCTTCCTGTACCGGAGGGTGATATCTAGCCCTTTTTCCTGAATCTGACTAGGTGTTTTTTGCAAAGCTCGAAGGCCTTACTTGCTAGTTTACCACAGAGTTTTTTTCAATGGTACAGGGATGTCCAGATTGAGACATGTGGGAAGGTTTATGGACATTCAGGAAAAGGTGGAGATGGAACTGATCCTGTTTTTTCCGTGTAACACCTTTCTAGTTTTACAGTTGAACTGTTTCACCTTACTGAACGTGAAGTAAATTGTTGTGGCTTGTTTGTCCGACATTTCATCATAAACAGCTTCTCCAAAATCACCAAACTCTGATGATGCTGAAACTTGGCATGCGTATTCCCACCAATAATGATGCCCAAATTTTCAAGAGGTTGAATAGTGCCATTTTGAAAAAGCTTTTCTGGCCAACCATTTTTTTAAATCTAACGATAATTAAGTTTGTTTTTTGGCTCAAACTGTGTTTCACTTGGAAGTATATGTGAAGTTATGATGGTTTTTTACCTTTGCACTTTGACCATGCTCTTTAATTATGCTGGACCTGTGGAACTGATACTTCACTGTTATTTCATCCAATGGAGACACCTCTACTTTTTCAAGACATTCCAATCGACAGCCATTTTGAAAAAAACCTTTTGATGGCCATTTCTCTGCAATATGCAAAAACATTTGGTAATATTTAGTTAGTAGTGGAACACACAAATATTCCACTTTGGGCAACTAGACCTTGATTTGATCTTTGTGATTTGACTTTGCTTTTACATTTTCTCAAACTTCATGTTTGTTGCAACCAATGATGTTCAGGTTGTTCAAGAGGACGGAATCTGATATAGGCACTGCACTCTTCAAGCTAGAAGTGCATGTTGGTACTTTAAGATTTGCAAACACATTAAAATAATGTTATGAAAGGTGAATTTGTTTTTCACCTGTAATAAAAGCCATACATAACATGTGATATTGATATACATACACTCTTCAAAAAAGGAAATGCACAGGTAATAAGTAGGATATCAGACCAGACTGTCAGGAACAATCTTCGTGAGGCTGGAATCCGACCCAGAAGATCAGTTATCGTCCCTCTTTTACAACAGATCCATTGACAGTGACGCATGCGTTGGTGCCATACCTCACAGCCTTGGAATTTGAGAAACTGGAGACGATTGTGGTTAAGCAATGAATCACGATATCTTCTTCATCGGCGGTGTTTATCTGCTCTGAAATAAGTGTTTTGCCCCACATTGTGTATGTGAAGTTGACAATTTCGGTGGCGGTAGTGACATGGTGTGGGGGGCCATATCCTACACAACAAGGTCTGACTTGGTTGTGGTTCAGAGAAATTTTACATCAAATCGCTCCATGAATCAAATTCTTCAACCTCACTTACAAACATTAACCGCCAGAGGGAGCTGTTTCAACAGGACAACACTCCACTGCACACAGCTCATGTCACTGTAGAGTACCTTCATAATGCCAACATCACATCTTGCCCTGGATGTCTAGATCTCCAGATCTCAACCCAATCGAACACCTTTGGGTTGAACTCGATCGACGTGTTCGTCAATGTCAGAACACGCCACAGACGCTCACACAACTGGCCAACGTGTTACAAGCAGAATTCCGCAGGACAGAATTCGTACACTTATCCAGTCAGTGCCACGGAGATGCAGAGGAGTGATTGTTGCCTGGGGCAGTCACACGAGATATTGAGTTCAGCGCAACCTTGTGACATGACAATGGACACTTTTCAGTGCCTTTGTACAACAACAACATGTGACTATTGAGCTCCAAAATTTCATATTTGTATCCATGATATTAAGTCAGATATATCAACTTTATAGGGTGCAATAAATTTACTAAAAATCTACATGTGCAGTAGTATAGGTAATGGGGGTTCTGGACCACTTCCACTGGAGCCGGATTTATTACCTATATTGCTACTACAGATGGCATTTTTTATGCGAAAATTACTATGCGATTCAACGATAGTCATGAGTTGTATTAAACGAAACATCAATATTAATTAATAATGAATAAAATTTACTATAGCCCACGAGGATATTGGAAAGGTATAGGAGCAATACAAAAATTAGCCACTGCGGCTAAGGTATCTAAAGATGTGGCCAAGGATTGGTTAAAGAAACAAGCGATGTGGCAAATATACTTATCGGCACCGCATTATATACCGAGGAAGAAGTTTGATATATTTACAACAAATGAAGTTCATCAGGCTGACCTCTTGTTTCTTCCCCACGATAAGGTAAAATGCAAAACATATAAATACGCTTTAACAGTAGTGGATGTGGCTAGTCGATACAAAGAGGCAGAGCCATTAACCTCGAAAGATTCAACAGAAGTAGCTAATGCACTGAGCCGCATATATAAACGCGGACCGCTAAAATGGCCTAAGCTATTTCAAGTAGATCCCGGTCGCGAGTTTATGGGATCGGTAACTAAACTGTTAACAAAGCACAATGTCGAAATCGTCCGTGGTGAAAGAGAGGCCCACCGCAGTCAAGCTATCGTCGAAAGATTTAACAGGACATTAGCGGAACGTTTGTTTGGCTATCAGTATGGGATCGAAATGAAATCCGAGCGATTGAGATCAACCGAATGGGTGACACGATTATCAGCCGTTGTATCAGCGCTGAAAAATGAAGTAATGAGATTAATAGGGAAGAAACCATCCGATGCGATTAAAATGAAATCTGTGACTTCCGAATCTTCAGCACCGAGGAGAGGCAAAGAACAAAAACTTCAGGATAGAGTAAGGGTAAGATATTTATACCAGCCCGGTGAACTCGACGGAGGCCTACGTCGCGCAACCGATCCCATATGGTCCCTTAAGACGTATAACATTAGTCGATTGGTTACGAAAGAAGGAGAGCCTATTCTTTATTATCTTCAAGATGGACCGGGTAGGGCATTTGTATGAGAAGAGTTGTTCATAGTTCCCGACGGTACGGTATTACCACCATAACCATAAGCATAGGTAGTAACACCATCATTATCAATCCATCTCTTTGTATCTAATGGGGATAATGATGTCTTGTTCATTCTTAATCCATATATCCTATGATTGTAACTTCTTAAAGAGTTCATCTCATGTTTGAACGTTCTACCGTTGAATAATGATTCTTTATACTGTTCGTGTTTGATATGCTTTTTGACAACATACTTCTTAACACCCTTGGCTTTTCTTATCTCTCCATTATCGGACTTCTTTATAGAATACATCTTAGGTCTTAATCCTACATACTCCGCTATAGGAGTCCCAGCACATTCATCCTTCATCTTACCTAACACCTTTTTATTTACTACGCTGTGCAGTGGATTATCTTTAGGGTAATCGCTTGTGTCGTACATAACTATTTTTTCTGCCATATGTTTATACACATCCTCGGTTTGTATTTCCATCAACAAAGAATCTGTGTCGGTATATAACACCTCGCCTCTGTCGCCGAATTGCTTCTTAAATTCGTTGTAATAAAAGTCATACATTAAGTGTTTTGACAAGTCGAGAATACTCATACCGACGTACACCGGTCTGTTGAATTTTATATTACTCTTCTGCATATGCAACGCGGCTAAGTCGTTATCGAATATCTTGCTTCTGTTAAAAGCCGGACTGGCTATGAGTTTCCTGAGTCTTTCTTCCTGATTAGATCTGACTAAGTTAACATCAACACGCTTCCTTAGATTCTCCATAGTTTTACCAAATACCGAGTTATTCATGAGCTTATATAGATTCTTTTCAATATCGCTGGTAGCTATCTTTCTTAAATCTGTGTTCAGTCTTATATAGGGCTCCATCCAAGGGCTTTGATCAAACTTTCGAACTCTGTGTATTTTCTTAAGTTTCATACCTAACGATAGATATAACTGGAGATTTCTGTAGTGAACTATATATTTTGTCTTATCCATCAAATTTGGTACGAGTTTTTCTACGTTAGCTAACCTTGTATTACCCATCAAGGAGCGTTGATATTCCGACATCCAATCTTTATTAACCATTAATCTTTCGGGAGCTAGCGGATAACTGTTATAGTCTTTATGTAACGAACTTGGATATTCCAAGTCAACTTCTAGTATGTACCCTTTATTCTCTTTGATATTATTCACATTGATATCATTGACCCACTCAAAACCACCCGTGGGTAAAGGTTGACTCATAGCCCATCCGTACAAATTGTTAGCGTCGAGATATAATATGTGCGTGTCGGGTTTACTCGGATCGTATCCTTCCACTAATTTATTATTAGCCTTAGAATACCTTTTCACTGCCATCGATATACCACCTCTTAATCCTTTCTCAATAAACAAGTGCATATCGTAATCTGTGAGTAGTTTTAGTTCTACGCCGGTCTTCTTCAATAATGCATCCCACGATAGTCCGGGACTGGAATAGTACCATGCCGGGTCCTAGCCATATTGTTTTAAACATGTCTTTCTAAATATCTCGAATATATCGGCGAGTAACAGTACATCGGTTTTTAAGTACAGATCGTGATAATCGCCTAAATTCTTACAACCTAATTTATCCCAGACCGTCAGAGCGTGTTCATAATCGGCATCAGTTATTTTAGATTCTGTTAAGTTACTATAGAATGATTCGGGGGGTGGTAATTCAGTTTCTTCGAATCTAGACCAATCATCCATATATTCGTAAGGATATACACCTTTTCTCAGCAACAAATGACGAGTTATCTTATCGGTATATTTATTTGTTATCGCGAAGTCATCGGGATTGTTTGCATTAGCTAAACTGTCCAGGGAAGATAACAGAAACTGTACGGAGTCTATGAATCTATCTCCATAACTTTGCTTTATTCTAGATTTCCCATCCTTGTCTGTATAATGTATATGTAGCAGGTGTATATATTTGTATTTTAGTCTTTTTGTCACTGCAGCAGTACACGAAGTCATTAAGAGATCGACTCCAAGAGGCATACCATCTAGCTTCACAGAACAGCAAGGAAGCACAGCAGGATCAGAAGACCTACTTTGATAAGAAGGCAAGAGCAGCAATTATAGAGACTGGTGATCGAGTTCTGGTTAAAACCGTCGCCTTTGAAGGAAGACACAAACTAGCAGACAGATGGGAAGGTGACATATACACAGTTCTTCGACAGCCGAACCCCTCCATCCCTGTCTATGTGGTCGGAAAGGAGAATGGTGAAGGTAGGAAGAGAGTGTTACACCGGAATCTTTTACTTCCCATTGGTGCACTCCCTGTACCGGATCCACCAGCACCAGAACCACTGAGACCTATCCCGAAACCAAGAATATCAAAGAGACTTGCTATTCCAGTCAAGGAACCAGAGGATGACGAGTCAGACATATATTTCCCTTCGTCTGAGCCGTCAGTGTCAGCTGCGGATACAGCTGATAGGCCAACTGAGGCTAGAGCAGAAGTTGAAGATTCTGCATTGGACGAAGATGATTTAGTTGGAGATGCAGTTGGGAGCCAGCCAGACCAGCCTGAAGATATTTCAGCTGAGGTTGATCCTGCTGCAGAGGAGACATCAGATGTGGAGACCACTGACGCAGATCCTGGTGCAGCCCCAGAAAAACCTGCCAATGTGGAAGATGATCCTGAGTTAGCTGAAGATGTGCCGGCACATCAACCCAGAAGATCAGGGAGGACTCGGACACAGCCACGGTGGATGTCTAGCGGTGAGTATGTCATGTCTGCAGTTCCGCATCCCGACTGGAGGAACAGAGCTGAGTATCTCAGTTCTCTTATCAACGCTGGAGTGCTCGCCAACGACAGTACTGATGTACAGAATGCATTTCTCTCCCTTGTTTTAGGCAAATGATGAGGACATCATTTTCATGCCGGGGGGAAGTGTGTAGCAGGTGTATATATTTGTATTTTAGTCTTTTTGTAAATAAATCTATTTCAAGTTTTTGTTTCTGTTGAACTTTATTCAACAGAGGTGTGTGTTTGTTTTTATCCCATCATTCTAAGTCCAGGCCTCAGTGATCAATCACAACCCAAGCTCAACTACATTCTTTGTCCAGCCCTCTGCTGATCAATCACACCCCAAGCGATCCTGTGATTGGCCACATTCAAACTTTACCTTCTTACTCTGACTAACTCCATATTGCCACCTTCACTATGCACTGCACTGGGAGTATTCATAGATCACCACAAAAGGACATATCATGAATGGTGACATTTCAAGGGTAACACGTTTTACACCCTTGTGCCACACATAGGGGTGACTATCGTGATTATTCACCAAATAAATATAAGCCTCACACCCCGTAGCCGTCTTGGTGTCATCTATAAAAAAATCATGGATAAAGCCAAGAAAACCCGGTTACATATAGGTTTAGTCAACGAGAACGATATGTATTTTTCCATATTGTTAGGAATGCAAATTAAACCGCCGTCGGTCTTTGAGATAGCTTGCATAATGAGATGTGAATCGTATCCCCTAAGGTTATGAAACACAACGGGGATGGGTATTGTTTGAGAATTCATTTTTAGTTTCAAGTTACACTCGTTATGAGCGGCTCCCCGATAATTACCCGTGACGTGGCAATGATCTCTTACGGAATCCCCATCTGGGGGTTTATTACAAACATGACATCTCGTTGACTTCTTATAGGCCCTCCAATCATCCCTCGTCATACACATGGGTTTCTTACACGATAATTTTTCCCTGATTATTCTCTCTTCATTTTGTAGATATTCTAGGAACTTTCCCGCTGCATCGTGACCTCTGTAAATCACGGGAGTGTTTGTTTTCCCATCATACCTTACAACTATATATCCAAACCCACAAGGAATATGTTCTTGAGTTTTGTACGTAAAACTACCATGATTATCTTGATTGCTACGGTTGGTATTTTCTATGGGTTTGATAAGCACTTCGAAGTCGGCGTAAATTATGTACGGTACTGGCATTTGATTACAATAATGTTCAAATTTTAATATATTTTTTCCCTCTTTAGGCATATCGATCCTGATAGCGGTCTGTCCAACACCTCTACAGTCTTCTTTATGCGCTTCTAATAGATCTTGTCTGCTGTACCCATGTAGGCATCTTTTGCAGAAATATTTCTTTCTAGCATGTTTTGTTTGATCGTATAATAGCCTGTTTAAACTCTTTATCCATGTATAATGATATTTTCCATCTATTTCGATCAGAAATGAATTGATTCTGGGAATATGTTCCGGAGCGGAGCTTATCCTGTGTACAACAATTCCTTTAGAATGTCCGAAAACATTTATAGCTTAATTATTTTGCTTTTCCACCTTATCAATTTGTGATATTGGTGTAGGTTCGTCTATACCATCGAAGTTGAGTCCATCGTTTTGGGAATAGCTAGAAGGTCTATTTGCAATTTTAGAATCTACGGGGAACAATGCAGATCTTATCATCATTCTTTATTTTTTACGTTAATTATGGCTTTTTTCTTCTTATAATAGGGGGGTAAATCTATATAAGATCCACCTTTGAAGGGCATATAATTTGCTATATCTAAATATAAACTATCGATTTTATCCACACCCCAACCCGAACCTCTATTGGTCCAGCGTTCTAAAGTTTCCTGTATTCTCTGAATTGATGTATCTAATGATGCGTTTATATTATCAGATTCGGTTATAACTTCTTGATTGCTACGGAAATATGGTTCGGTATATTCGGTGCTATCGTCTGCGTTACTTTTACTCAATAACATTTTAATCGTCAGCTGGTATTTTATACTATGTAAATCATCTAACTCCTCGTTAATTTTACTCGTTATGATGGGCTTAATATCGTTAACTTCCATGTTGGAATTAATATCCATCTTCCAACCTCATAGATATTTACCAACGCCGGCGGATGTGGATACAAATATTAATTCTTGTTGTTTATTCTCAACATCATTATCAATATCATCATTATTATCAATATCTAGTAAAGCGATCAATTCAGCTCTTCTCATTCGAGAATAACCTCTCAGCCCACTGTTTCTCGCTTGAGCTTTGAGTTCTCTAACAGTCTGGGGTTTGTTGTATTCCAAACCGAGTAAGGTAATCAATTCAGCTTTTCTCATTCGAGAATATCCACGTAGACCATGTTGCTTTGCCATAGCCTTCAACTCTCTGACAAAAACCATTGTGGTTAAATGGTATATGCAAAATGAGACAAATGTCTAATTGGTTGTTTTTCATATATCTAAATACGTATTCTCCCCAACCTATTCCTCTCATTGATGTAATCTCTCTTCCTAGCATAAATAATCTGGTTCCTGACCATATCAGCACCTTGTTCCTTACATAAACAATAATGACCTTTGACCCCTATCCCGCATACAGAACACGTATAGTTTATGTTTCTGCGCCTGATGTAATAATTGTGTATACCGCAGTTTTTTCCCCATGAGTGTAAATTTGCAATGATTCATGGTTTATACATCTATCATATCATTTGTCTAAATGCAAATCACATATACACTATTGATTAGGCAGTCAGCCAACGCTATTTATAGATTAGCTCTCCTCTAACTAGGTCATGGTTTATGTGTAGCCACAGCTGTCACTCTGGTTGTTTATGCGTAATTGTATAGCTGGAAATCAATACAGCAGATAACCCCAACATGATAAATTTTACCTCGCGGTTCTTTTGTTCCTCTGATGATGTATAAAACTGACTCATTGTTGGTCTAGGTATTGGGTCGATTTTTTTCCCATAAACGAGGAAGTATTCGTGCATGGCAGATTCGACATCCTTAAACGTTTGAATTGAATGTCCTTCCTCACGCATTTCTTCATGAATAAAATCTAATCTCTTCATTCTCTGCCGCGTATATTGTGACTGGGCTGCTTGGAGTTGTTCCATTGCTTCGTTATGTCGTTTACGCTCCTCTTCAACTTCTTTAGCGTTTGATTCCCTCAAAGTAGAAAATAAATAATTACTCCCCGAAAAAGCTAGAGCATTAACAATAGCTCCACCGACCATCATCACAATTGATGCCATAGTATATGAATATAAATATTCAAATGTTTAATTACTTCATTATGTCTTCCAGGATAAGTCCTTGTTTGATGAGCATATCCTTCGTTGCCATAGCCAATCCAATATCCAGAACCATCATACCAATGTCATAACTATTAAAATCTAGCTTGGGAGGTGTGGCTTTAGTAATCATTTTAGCCATACGAGCATAGCCAATGGCCAAGCCGGTGACCACCGCTGAATGATAAGTTGCGTTTACCAACATTTTACCGTCTGTAACTGGAGAAGTCATGCTTCTTATAGCATTATATGAGGACTAACCTCTAATTGAACTTGTTGTTGCATCGGGGGTGACGTTTTCTCTTCTCCGGTCTTATAAAAGAACCATACAGCCGCTATACCAGCAACTCCTACTAGTGCCCATGTTTTAATCGGATTAATATTTGAATTATTTATTAATTTCGCTTTCCTCGCCAGTCCTCCCTTCCTTCCTGCGGCTATTTTTGGGGGGTTCTTAGTAACTCTGGGTTGTTTTTGTGTTTGTGGTGGTTCCTCATTCACTGGTGGTGGTTCCTCATTCACTCGTTGTTCTGCAATCTGTTGTGCAGTTTCGTTCACAATCTGTTGTAGTGTCTCCATTATTATTAAGTGGGCACGTATGTTTAAATTGACAATACCTAGCCGTTATTAAAGCTGTGGTGAACAGAGCTAAGAACATTCTGTATCTATGATAAAACTCACAGCTCACTGAGCTTATAGCGTGTTCGATGAATGGGTCTTTCTCTAGAGATTCGCATAAATACAGGCGATGTTCTGCCGGGATAGGGAGAAACGTACTAGCTACAACTGTGTATAGTTGTAATATAGCCGACCCTATCGTTTTAGTCATGGTAGCTCCCAGTCTAGACTCGTAACGCGCGTACAGTTTTTTAATCTCTTCATCGGTCATGTTATCAATTTTTTCGATGGTATAATTTTCTCCGAAATATTGGGAACATTTTCCACCGGCTACCAAAGCCGCGAGTCTTTCTCTATGTTTATCTAAAGATTTATCTACATCAGGCTCAGGTTCTTTGAGCATTTGTTCGATGAGTTCGTCGCATTCCATAATGTAATACCTAAGGAGATATTTAAGTCTAACATAATGGAATATGACATATCCAATAAAACCCGTAATAATGAACTGTTGCGAAAGAATGATGATTTCGAACCACATTTTATGTCATATTAACCGCTAATAATGTTCAATTTATCGCATTTTTCGCTATATTTGCTATCATTTTGCTATATTTGCTATAATTTTGCCACATTTTGCTATCTTTTTGCTACATTTTGCTAAGCAATTGCATAAGCAGCTGGTTGATCGGTTTTTAATACTAGTTTACAGTGCTTCGTTGCCGCTAACAGTTTTCT
This sequence comes from Haliotis cracherodii, assembly GCF_022045235.1. Taxonomy (NCBI): domain Eukaryota; kingdom Metazoa; phylum Mollusca; class Gastropoda; order Lepetellida; family Haliotidae; genus Haliotis; species Haliotis cracherodii. Next base: position 43,836,306 of record NW_027266264.1, read on the forward strand.
GACTTTATCTCGTTCACCCTTGGTATAAATGACATCATTTTCGCGTAAACATTCCTCGAATGAATCTCTGTCTTTGCAAAGAAACAGTGCTACCCATTTGGTCTGCTCTCTGAGATCTTTCAGGACAGAGTTGTATTTTTGAGTAAGTACCCAAACGCTATGTTGAGTATGCCGACCGGAGAATGCTAAATACGAAAGCATATCTTTCTTTTTTGTTAATTCTTTACTAGCGCTGCAATCGTCTATTACGAAAAGAGTTGATTCTCCTTTGTATTTTTCGTGACATACTTGGAGACAGTCTTGTAAACGATCGCACGGATCGACTCTGTGTACCCCGTCGTCATTCATTACCCAATCTCTCGATAAGTATGTTTTATTAACGCTTATAGTCGGGCACAGAATAATAATATGATCGAAAACGTCCCGTTAATGACTTTGTAAAATATCTATTAAAAAAGATCTGTTTTTCCGCAGCCCGTTTGCCCGGATATGATAGCGCAGTGCGGATCTTTAGGTAAAAGATTATTAATAGATTGCTTGCACGAATCTCCCATTCTGTATATTAAGTTGCGCATCCATAATCACGTACAAATAAATGTTTAAATTACCAGCCGATTCCTGGATCTTCGTTATCTGTATGGTGGCACCCTCGCTAGCATTTTCTATTCTCCTCCCACTGCCGTGTAGTTGGTCATCGTCCGTTGTTCGCATGTCGAGCCATAACGCGTACTTCGTGGTGAGGTATTCACCCATCGATACACTCCCAAGAGACAGATCTTTCACGACCGCGTTAACTTCCGGGGAACGTTTTATAGAAGGAAGTTTTTTAATCTCATCCCACTGGTGATACGCTAGCATTCCTTGGCTATATAGTTGATTAGGAACGCCCTCGATAGTTAATTCTACTTTTGTAATCTTGGGATTGTAGAACTTCTCGGTATTTCTTTTAAACGCATCGGAGGGGTCCTCGAACAACATTAAAATACCCTTCAACGACCTCGTGGGGACGTTTAGATTGATATTCCACATCCTATCTTTTTTGTCCCTCGTTATCTTTCGGTGTCGCAAAATGGCTAAACTTCCTGAATAATGGTTACGAATTTGTCTGGCTAATTTGGGATCCGTTATCATATCGTACTCGAGCTAGATATTGTCAATGGAATAGCTAGCATCTTCAGCAGCTCTGATTACACTACCGTAGTCATTAAAAGTGAGTTCGTATTCTAACCTATCGCCTAGGGATGCTTGATAAAAGGGCATGTGGGAATCTAGTAATTCAAAGTCTAGGTGAACATAGAATCGGTTACCTAATGCGTCGGCAACGGCCTTATCTTTTTCGTTGGTATCAACACCATTTTCAGCGCCCACGCGCAGTCTCAATATGTTCTTATTACAAATACCTTGGTACTGTAAGTTTTCCCGCTCTTTATCCGTTCTCCAGAGATCCATGTAACAATAGTATACATCGCTATCGTCAATACTCAAAACCTCATTACTGCTAATTTTAATCGCGATGTTCTGAACGGGCTCCCTGTTAACGTCGGTAGAAGTCAAACTAATCGTAAATGCTAGTCGAAAAGTTCCCGGAACTAACACATCGTGTGCGTCGAGATTAGGAAAGCGAACCAGAAGCGTTTGATTCTGATCGATGGTACTAGGGTTATTAGTTTTAGTTACAGACTGACGAATTACTTTGACCCCTAATGGATCCCGAAGTCTACGTTGTGGGTTTAACTTGCGTCCGTAATGCGAAGACATTGTTATATTGAAAACATGTACCCTATGTTTAATATAAAAATGGATGATATTGAACTTAATGACTTAGATCAAAGTACCTTAGATGATCAGAATCAAACCGAAGAGGGTACTGATGAAACCAGGTTAAGTGGCACAAATCTTTACGATGAACTTTTACAATCAACCGTTGATGCTTATTACGATGCCTTTAAAGATGTTAACCCAATAGGTTGTGACTATTCAAAGTTTACGATAGATCGTAAAGGAATATTGCGACTGCGTGACTCTCCGGATATTGACCTTATGCATTCTCGTACTCATAAGCCCCTAGCCTTGTCTACGATAGCCGGACGTTGTGGTGGTATCAACATTATTCGCAATGAATTAGGTTTTGTAGACTACCGACGAGAAAAACTTCCCGCTAAGACTACTAAGGTTCTTCGAATCGTGCGTGATGAACTCAGTAATACAGATGATTTGGGAGCAGCCTCGAACGGACTCGCAGAAATCTTGACCACCTTTGATGATCCTCAGTTAAAGGTATCACCATCCTTAAAGTTTAGTCTTAGGGAATTACAAGCTCTTGACAAGGCAATGCAAACAATTCGGGGAGAACTCATCAATAATATAGCCAAGCTATCCGAAATCAACAAGCATATAGATAAAGAGAAAACAAAACTTGAACAGGCGGGCGATGAGTTCGGTAGACGCCGCGTAGCGAAAAGATTACGTGACTTAGAAGAGGAAAGATTGGCCTGCATCGAGGCTGCTTCCACTAATAGAAAGGCACTTCGTTCACAAATCAGTCGAATTCGAGAAACTATCGATCAAGTCCTCAACGATGACACTATACTGGCCGATAAAATTAAAACATTGTTCAGAGAACAGGGAATAACAATTGCCAGTATTTTAACCGCGTTGGGATTCATAATATCGACTTTGACTCTCTCGTTAACCGGTGGCAGTACAGGTGGTGGTACACCGCCTAACGATAAAAACGGTATAAAAGAGTGGATAAAAAAGCATTTAAAAGCATTAGGTTCAGCAATGGGAAAGCTCGCTGAGAAAGCCGCGGCCGCACTTCCCGGTATAATAGGGAGTATAGTTTCCTGGCTATTGAATTTATTTGCTAAGACCACCACTTGGCTTAGTCAAAACTTGTGGGGGCTGATCGTAGCAATTGCAGGGCTGTTGTACGTATCCGCTAAGAACTATTTAACCAAATCATGAGTAAACCAACCTTGACTCCACCTAATACAAGCGCTGTTTTTTCATCGATATGTTGTTGATTTTTAGCCGCAATATGCGGTGGTACTTATGGTATGTCAACTGGTGAGTTAATAGCATCCTCCACGTTTGAGACAAACTGTTTTAGCGCATCGAGCGCCGTCCCAGAACCGATAATGGATGTTCGTGTTTGCGATTGTGCTCCGAGAATTGCCCATACATAAGTTCTTATCGATTCATTAACTCTTACAAATCCTGGGTTAGTAAAATTATTTTCCGTTTTATCATTAAGAAATTCATTCTAAGCGTTTTCGGTATCGTTCATTTGTACAAATTTTTTAACAATATAAATTAAACCACTCTTAAAACTCATAATATCCCCTCTCCAATCGTTACTATAAAGTTCCCAGCCTTTATACCAATCACCGGTTTTATGCCAATGATCATATATTCTTGCGTAAAGTTTGCTGGTACTATACAACTTACCAAAATTAACTGGAAGTTTATTAAGTACTTTATATACATAATCGCTTTCTTCTTTGACAGATATTTTTTCCTCTGTGTAAGGAACACCTAGACCATGGTTTGCTCCTTTAATACGCCAATCTTTACTCGTAGAAACATTAAATTCCTGACAAATACGCTCATACGCGGACCTATCATAATTATTATTTGTGGAATTCCACGCTCGATCCTGCGGTAATGGAGCACTAATTTCTTTAAGTATACGTCTAATCTGATAGTACACGTGAAATGTTATAACAGACTTGTTCAGTTCAAATCCTGGAGCGTAAAGAGATACGCCACATCCCGTTGTGGCACACCATATGGCAAAGTTTAACTGATTCTGCCAAAATTGCATCGGATTGTGAAACCAATCGTGCACCATTTTATCGCTAGTTGCCGTGACCCTGTACTTTTCAAAGATATCGGGGAATTTAACGAAAAATTCAGCACCGGAGGCAGTTACTATAATCGATTGATTAGTAATGTATCTCGATTTCATATTTAAGAAATGATATAGTATCATTGTATATTTAATATGGATGTTACACTCCCGGGAATAACAAATGGTCAGTCTATTGAACTGCTTCATACTATCGATAACTCGGATGGTCAACTCGAAGTAGCCCTCTGTGACGTAACCTATTACCCACGGTGGACCAATATAAATGCTACAAGGGGTTATAATAATGAGACAGAAATAAATGGTCAAAAATACATTATACCTGATGGGTATTATAACCAGGGTATTTTGGAAAAAGGGTTTTTTAATATTTACTTAAAATGTAGTTTACTAAATTGAGCTTTTGGGTAAAATATGGATGCATATGAGAGAAGTGACCGTACAGGGAGAGGGCATAACCCCCAGGGCAAATGATTATTGATTTTGCTTCTCTTAAGTGATAGAGATAACTTTTCATTAGTACGATGAAATTAGTAGAATACGGTCTTTTAGTATAAGGGTCAGAAGGGAAATGAATGGATGGAACAAAAGTTGTTAGTCCTGATGTGATCAAATATTTCGGCATGCTACTACGTGACTGGAATGTCTAAATAACAAGCTTCATTTGAATCACAATCTTTTCGGCGCCTTCCAGTCTGACAGAGTATTGGGTTTACATCTAGGGTTGTTTTGAGTTGTGGATAAGTTCAGTTGACCAATGATTTGACCATTAATTTAGGAAATTAGTTGAGTGTTTGGTTAGAAGAACTTGATGGAAAGACTGATTGAAATGGGAATTGGGGTTCATAGAGAAGTGAGCGTTATGACTCATTTCTCATGATGTCAAATATGATTTCGGAGGGAGGAGTTAAAATTATCATCGATAGTATTTTTGTTAGTTGTCCGAGAGTGGTGCGGGGAGTCGGGAGCATACAGCTGAACAGAACGGTTCACTGTGGTTTTGGGATCCCGAGTCAGAAAAGAAGTAGAGTTAACGTTCATCAGAAAAACCATCAGGCTCTTCAACCATCATCTAGGTATGTGCTGTATTTATATCAGGCAACAAGAAGAATATATCTGAGGACCATGTGTGTGTATTTATGATTAACTCTATCATAAATAAAAAGGACTGGAGCAAATCATCTGACTTGTGATTTTGAAAGAGAGCTACATCATCCCTAGAACCAAGGAGTAGTTGATAAGTAGAAGTGACCATAGGTAGAAGGGTAAAGTACCCGGAACCTAAGATTACAGTATTACAGCGTATGCTCACTCAATGATGAATTTTTTAAGCCTAATGGAATTAGTCTAACACAAAATGAGTCGAATGGGTTACTGACTTTAAACGCTGGAAAAAAGGATGTAAAGCTTTACGAGAACTTAGCATACACACTTGGATGGGGAGGAGAAATAACAGTAATCAAGACATCAGATCAGGGACTCTATTTACCCGATTTAGTTCCCTATAAAGAATTGTGCATCCATCTTGATCAAATCAGTACGACGGATAATATTCAACAAGAAAGTCCTTCAAGTGTTCCAGTGAAAGATGAAAAATATAATAGCGGTAGAACGGAATCTTTCTCAACATTACAATATAAAAAATTAAAGCGGGGTATTATTTCAGACCTCAAAGTTTCTGTATTAGATGTAAAACAACAACCTGTTCATATAGGATACTTAAGTGTAACACTCCTTATTATAAATAATGGTTGATTCCATATTTAAGTTATGATATAGTATCATTGTATATTTGATATGTATGTTACACTCCTGGGAATAACAAATAGTCGGTCTATTCAACTGCTTCGTACTATCGATAACTCGGATGGACAACTCAAAGTCGCTATCTGTGATGTAACATATTACCCGAGGTGGACCAATATAAATGCTGCAAAAGATAATAATAGGATAGTACTATTATCCCCACGTGGTAATAGCAAATCCATTACTATACCTGATGGGTATTACAGCATAAGCTCACTCAATGATGACATTTTTAAGCCTAATGGAATTACCGTATTTTCTTGAGTATAGTGCGCACCCATGTATAATGCGCACCCCCCTCTAGCGCGTTCAATATTTTGGAAAAAAAGAAATTTGAATATTATGCGCAGAAAAAATTTACACCGTACCCTTTCAGCGAAGTCCGGCAAACGAACGGGTGCTGAGAAACTTCGTCAGTGCAAATTCGAAATTTGAGATAAAAAATCACCAGACATGTTTATTTACCGTTTAAATAGTATTTATTGTTCTGCTAGGCATTGTTTTATATCTAGGGATTAAGATTACCTTGTGTATTTTCTCGTAAACTAAGCCGGAAACAGCAATCAGCTGTACACACGTTTTCTTGGAATCGACCGGTGATTCGGTCAAGACACACCCAATGATATAACTTTATAGGATTTTTAATGCAAAGATCGGCAACAATTGTATCTGAAACTATTTTATTTATCAGGAATAATATATTCCATTATTTTCTTAATTACATGCAGCCTTTACTAAACATATTTAAAATAATAATAACCCTGAGCGAAGCAGCTGATCGCAATTCCCGGGTATTATTTTTACATGGAACATGTCTGACCAGTCACCGTCAAGGCTCACGCACACGTGAGCACGTGAGCGCGAGAATTTCATGTTGACATAGAATCGTCAAACAAAAACAAATATGACTTTTAACGAGTCAAAGTATGTCATTTATGATATATGTATCCATTCTCTGTCAACTAAAGTTCGTTTCAAGGCGTCAATAGCGGTATTCTGACCGTGGTTGCTGTTAATAACGGTGAGTTGTGCGATCTTCCGATCGCTTCACACACGATTTCGCCGAAATTAATAAAAACAATATCATAAGGAATTTTGAATAAAATTAATGAAGTAAGTTACAAACATAAGTCCAGAAATACAAAGAACACTTTTTATAGACAGACAGTGTAATTACATAATTATTTTGCGTACTTCAGTATGGATTTGTTGACATGGTATTTCCGGTGTTTCGTGCTCACGGTAATGTCTTTCCATGGGAGGAAAAAACATCCAAATTCATAATTCGTGTATAATGCGCACCCCCTTCTACACAGCTGTGTTTTTTCGAAAAAAAGTGCGCACTATACTCAAGAAAATACGGTAGTCTCACACAAAATGAGGCAACTGGGACAGTGAAATTCGACCATGAAGACCCAAATATAATTTTATTGGACCCATCAGCTACACTTGAATTTACACGCTTAGTTGGCACAATACAAGATACCAGATCAGGAGGTTAAATTACTTGATTTAGTTCCCTATAAAGAGTTGTTCATCCATCTTGATCAAATAAGCACGACGGATAATATTCAACAAGAAAGTCCTTCAAATTGGCTCAGAAGTGTTCCAGTGAAAAATGAAAAATATAATAGTGGCAGAACGGAATCTTTCTCGTTATTACAATATAAAAAATTAAAGCGGGGTATTATTTCAGACCTCATTTCTATATTAGATGTAAAACACCAACCTGTACATATAGGATACTTAAGTGTAACACTCCATATTATAAATAATGGTTGATGCATCAGGCCCTGGAATGCTTAGACAATGTAATTCAATTGCGCTTTCCGATCTCGGAGACACAGAAGGATTCGGTAAACCCGGAAACAATGGTAAGTTATACGCTTTACACTTACACGATAATGTATACAAGCGGAAAGAAGTTATATTCCCGGGAAATCTAGAAGATTTAAGCGATGTCGACGTTAGTAGACTCCTTAAAACCACTCCGTACAATATTATTCGCAACGCCGAGAATAAATGGACTATGGTTGAAGCAAACATCAAGTGGCTACTGAATATCGTCATTACCCCACCTTATGTGATGATGGGTAAGGGACATACTTTAACTAAGATAATAAATAGTGGCATCGTACTCGCGGCTTATATCCCGTCAAAACGAAAAAGTGTGTTAGTCACTCCCCTGCCAGAAAAACCAGGTCATATGTTATATAGTCGTCCGGCAGTCCAAAATGTTAGTTTAAATTTGGTTACAGAATTCGATGATATTAAAGTTAACTTGAGTGCAATACCTAATATTTCTACGCTTATTATTGAAGTCTTGTTCGGAGATGCACCGGTAGATGCCTTCGAAATATTACCAGGTCTATCAATGAAATGGCTCAAGAAACACGAGCGTCAACGTTGCAGTATTATTCATGTCGTTGCAACCCTCGAGGGGGTTCAAATTATTAAAAGTGGTAGTATTTCTCTTTCTAAGATATTCTTGCCGTAAAATATACATTTGATAAGGCTGATGTATACTCTCAAAACATTTAAGCAAGACCAATTAAAGACTATTATATATTCGTAATATACACTATGAGTTTATATCCAGCGCTCGATGAAGCAATTGAAAAGATGGAAACTGTTGATGGATTTCGATTACATCAAATAAGCGACATAAAACATCGAATAGAGAAGGATAGGGAGTTGAGACTTGGACTGTATAAAAAGTATCGCAGAGCCGTGAATGCTCTGGACGGAGTTGACACCACTCTTGTAGCAGCTGGCATGGGACTCGGTGTAGCCGGTGTCGGTTTACTATCAACTATAATCGCCGCGCCTATCGTGCTCGGCATGGAAATAGCCACTGGAGTCTCGTCACTGGCAGGAATAGCGATAAAATTCATTTCTCGTAGGTTACAAAAGAAAGCATTAAAACACGATAGTATTCGAATACTCGCCGAAGCAAAGTTGAACAGCATAGAGGATCATATTTCGACAGCAATGGTTGATTGTAAGATATCCGAGGATGAGTTTCGTTTAGTGTTGTCGGAACTCACCAAATACAACGAAATGAAGCAGGAGATTCGATCAAAATCTCATAAGACCAGTGGTATTAGCGAGGATGAGAAAAAAAAGTTCATAGAACAGGGGAGGCAACAAGCGCGTCAATTATTCCGTGCCAAAACCAAAGAACTGGTTGGAGATTAAAAATAGATTGCTTACTATCGTTTGATCACATTTAGACAAATGCTTACATAAATATATAATAATGGAAAATAATATTAAATGGAGAGAATTACCACAAGGTTTTTATCATATCAGTGATGTCAAACAAACCAAATACGGTTATCAATTGTTTCTTATCAATTTACAAGAAGAGTGTAGTTATATAGTCTGGTCTCCTAGTAAAATGAACGAAGAACTTAATAAAAATGTTGAATTTTGCTTTATTGATAAAAATAATGAAGAATATTTATATTACCATTTAGGCTCATCTAAAGCAATGACTGGCCCCAGGTATTGGTGAGCTAGAACCAATTCAACTTAATCTCATGACTATCGTTAAATCGCATCATCCTTTTCGCATAAAAAATGCCATCTGTAGTAGCAGTATAGGTAATAAATCCGGCTCCAGTGGAAGTGGTCCAGAACCCCCATTACCTATACTACTTGTGCGTTTCATTAGTTACGAGTTACAAGTCATTCTTTAAGATCTTCCATGTTAAAATTAACCCAATTTTACTTTACGGTACTGAAATATGGGGATTAAAACAATTTAATGATATCGACTTATTTGCATGTACAAAAATTCTTGGTGTAAAACCAAACACATCTAGCGCAATGGTTTATGGAGAATGTGGTAGATTTCCTCTATTTATATGTTCACAGCTCAAAGTCATAAAGTACTGGCTGAAATACTTTAAAATATGATGTTACATGATATGAATGAAAAGACTAATTGGGTAACTGATGTGAAAAAATTGTTATTCAATAGTTTTTTTTTAAATGTTTGGTATGATCAATTTTTATAATCTGAAAGTGTATTTACCAATTCTTTTCTACAGAGGCTAAAAGATATTTATATGCAATCGTGGTCATTTTCGTTGATATTATCGAATAGATTTTTATATTATAGAATGTTGAAAACTCACATGTACACTGAACAGTATCTGTTTTATGTAAATATAAAGAAATACCACAATTCATCGGCAAGATTTTGTTGTTCATCCCATGATTTATGCATTGAGAGTGGGAGATATACAAAAACTCCAAGGTCAGACCGATTATGTAAAATGTGTAATAGCCAAGATATAAAGGATGAATATCACCTTTTACGTGTATGTCCATTGTACTCTACTGTGAGAAAAAAATATATTCCTGTATATTACTTTAATGATACAAATATTGTGAAATTCCGACAATTGTTAAACAGTCTAGATAAATTAATAATACAAAACTTAACCATGTATATATTCCACATACTGCTATATAGAACCAAATCTGTAAATAATTGTTAAAATTGTCAAATGTACTATAGGCCTGGGGCCTCTGAAGTGCTTGAATAAAGATTGATTGACTGATTGATTGAAAGACATCAACAGATACGCGATAGATGAAACATGAATAGGATGTCCGTTCTGCATCTGAAACATCATGAATATGCCTCTGAAAAGGGTAGGGCTTATGTGTCTGGTAGCAGTTGTGCAACTCCAGCTTCATCCCATCGTTGAACAACATCATCGGACAGTCCGAAGCAGGAGAATCACGGTAGCAGAGGTATTCAATGTGTCCCTGAGCAGTTTACAAATAGTATTCTCGATTGAATTACATTGAAGGTCAAGGTCAGTAAGTGTGATGAAGTCATAAAAAAACAAACTTATGTACATAAGATCAATATGTATATAATTAGTATTTGATGAAAATTAATATCTCTAGGACAGGATCTCTATAATATACATGATCTCAGGGTGGGATGTTATTTTAAGACGATTCTTGATTACCTCCTTATCAAGATCCAAGATTACGGACACCAGAAACTTTATTGTCAACTGATAACTTTACTGACTGGTTGATGCAGTAACAACACAAGAAGGAGTAAATGGAATATATCTACATGTATTAATTAATATGATATTTGGCTTGGTTGCTCACAACCTCATTTTGGCATTTATACTTCACCCATGGCAACACTCACATGGAGTGAACTAATTATCCCCCAAGTAGTACAGGGCACATAGCTGGGATAGTCCGGGTCCACGACCCCAGGGCACACATTCCAGGGATAGTCCGCGTCCACGACCCAAGGGCATCAAATCCCCCGAGATAGTACGAGTCTTCGACCCCACGACTACACATCTCGGGCTATGGTCCTATACTACCCTACCTTTAAATGCAACCGAGTCTGCCTCCAAATTTTTGCCAAATATCTTATTAATAAATAAATATATTCCATTTACTCCTTCTTGTGTTGTTACTGCACAAAATGTAAATTTTATATTTTTGTTTGTGCAGCTAATAACAGTTATCACTTATCCATCCATGCACTCTTATTTCTTATCATTGATAATTATCAGTGTCAATATGCGGCAAAGAGTTAGATGACACTGGCTGTCGAACTGTTGCAGGCTGCATGGTGTTGTCTTGACGTGAGGCATCACATTGTTTATCCTTGACGACCGTGTAAACAAGGTCTTTTAGTTCCTGTAACTCTCGCCGGATGCCAATGAGATCAACGGAAGAAGAAGGCGGAAGCTGCTCAGTGAGCATGACTGAATTGCAGTCAGTGAGTGTAGTGTCGTGAAAATCAACAAATCTGATAGCATTTGCAGCTGATACTGTTGCTAATTCATCGGGACTGACGTTCCTTGGGTGTAAAGGAACGTGGGCTGGGGACTGAGCCGATGTTGAACCGAGAGGTAAACTGTCGGATGACGTCACAGTACTCCATGGCTGCCTGGATCTGGGCCGTGACCTCTCTCGTGTCGCACTCTGATTTTCTGTATAGAGCTGCATCATCGTCCTCTTACTCCAAGATGCTAGAATACGAAATACCATGTTCGTTAAAGAGGCCCGTAGTTGTGTGGCTGTCAAATACGGGTTGGAAGTCTGCGTTCTGGAGACCAAGTCAACATTGACCCTTCCACTTTCGACGACATTGTAATGAGGAATCGATGTATGAGGATTAGAATGTGTATTCCGTCTTGTAGTCATGGAAGAACGTTTCCTTGCCATCTTCGCTTTGAGATCGATACACGAGTGTCATGGATGGCTTGAAATTAGATCGATGGAACCGGGATTCAAAGTGACATAATGAGAGTTAAAAACAATGGCGACAGGACAAAGTTGAACAAGGCAGAGGTCATGTGATCAATTCTTTAACCCTCTGGATGCCGAGTTTTTTTTCTGACGCACATTTTCATAAGATCGGAAAAGTGAAGGTTGTGCGAGAATTGCGCTCACGCGGCACCCGATCAACCTCTGGCTATAAAATTATGCAGAGGTGGAGAATATTAAATTTCCTATTTGATGGTGTAAAGTTAACTGCAAATATTGAACCGGTTTTAAAAAAAACACTTCTAAGTGTTGCCCGAGAATTTTTTCTACCTTGAAAAACAGTAAATTTCTCCGCTTTTTATCGTACACCGATAAAAGTACTGTGCGAAGATTTTTTTTATTTACATGCTTTACAGAATCTGTGAGCGAACAAAATACTGCCTAATATCTAAACGACATAACTATATACCAAATGCAGTTATATGCGTATGTATAACGACAAACATGCAATGTCAAAAATAGCTTGCCGTAAATGACGAAAACTGATTTTTCTCTATGACGTCAAAAGGCGACAGAGAGGTTACACACGCACAAAGAAAAGGGGGCATAACTCCGCTAAGCTTAGCACTAGTTTATTGTAACTCAGGTCACTTGGTGAGAATTAGCTGTGGGTAAGGATAATATATTTTCGTGGTGTTTTGTTCACAAGGAACCAAACTATTCCAACACAAATATAGATAAAGAAACTGTATACGTTTAGTTGTAAAAACAACAACATAAGAAATGATGAAATCGTGCTTCATAAAAAAGCGGTAAAAGAGAAATGGATGGCCTTATCTAACCTATAACTTAGTCCTTAGATTCCAACATTCTCCTGAATGTGTAAGTGTAATTTGACTAATGTTGCACCATTATTAATGGAGCACTAGCCTTATCATCAAATGTAATGAAATACCCCCCAAAAATAACACCGTTCTATTTGACGTCATGGCTGTTTTTATGTCTTTGATAACGTTGGAGAAAGATGACTCTGGTATTTTGATTAATATATATCTCCCCTAATTTTCGTTCATGATATGGAAAATCTCGATGTGTAAAACGGAATGTGGCGCTTTTTCGACACAACATAAAATGACTGCTTTTACCAATTAAATAATGTTTTGAATATGTAAACAATTAGCTAGTTTATCGTGTGTCTTAATTTGACAAGACACGCACCTGTTTGGCATCAATTTATGTAATGAAATACACAAAATAATATTTCAAAACAACCAAATTATATTCAATATTGGACAGATATTGTTATTATTTCTCTTCATCTTGTCTCAGAATTACACACTAAAAGATGCGAAGAAAGCTCTATTGGTATAGAATGATCAGGATAATCGTATCCGGTTGAACCAACAGCTAGGGTACTTGGCATGGGTTTAATTTTATACATTTTACAATTCCTGGAGAAATAAAGTGAACAGTTTAATATCTTGTGATCACAATATTGAAAAAAGAATGAACCCATTGATTATATAATGCAAAACAAGAGACATAATTGTTTGTGGCTAACACGCACCTGGCGAATCATTAGCTATCACGGCTCTGTGTATCAAACGACAATTATTTTTTTTTTTAATTCCAAGACCAAGACAATTTCAGAAATGTGTGCATATTTTTTTACGAAAAATATTATCCATTTTGTCAAAGTAACATAGAACTATTCATTTTTAGTTATAAAACAAAATTAAACAGCTATTCAAAGACATTGGTTATATGAACTTATGATATTGACTATTACACATCCCAAGAAATACGTACATGCTGCAGTTACCTTTACGCTTCATCTTGTAACACTTGTCCAAAGGAAAGAAATATCGTATTCGACACTAAAAACCTATCAATTGTTATGTAAACAATGTTCAAACAAACAGGAGATTATCAAAGATTCGTTCATACATGTTGTGGCTTATATTTGCGTATGATATCATTTTGAACATTGACAAATATCCAAAGGGAAATTAATTGTGTGAAAAAACGTATAAAACATATGCAAAATCTACATCATAACTGAAACTGTAAACAGCATGATACAATGATCGTGTGCACTCTCATTCAAGGACCTTCACCTCAAAGAAATTACTAAATATGTACAACAATGTTGACGTATGACATCACTACCTGGGACCGACTTTTACAAAATGGCGTGTTCACTGTCAACAGTACGCGGGATTTTACGAGAGGACTTTCGTTGATTCATGGATCGCATATACATAAATGTGCCATAAATGTGACATGTAAGTAGTCAGAAACATTCTGACAATCTATGTACGGTTATTTGTTCTTATAATCTTCATCGAAAAGAACCGAAATAGGCAGAAATTCCGATAAATACCGTTGTCGTTGTGCGTGATTTTGCGTCAGTCATGGAGTCACACAGAACGGCAACTTTGACAATTTCTGTTGAAAATATCAAATCATTGCAATGTATCTATTTTAAATACCCTAATTTTTCATACTATTCTCTTCCCGTGCATATTCTGAAAATGTTGAGCCAATGTCTTGAAAGATTAGACGAATGGATAGCTCTAAATTGGAGAAAATGCTACACTGTGTAAAATCTGTATTTTGCTTTGTTTACATTTCAAACAAGTGCAGTTTTTCGAGCACAGCGTTCGTTTTCACACCTGACATATTTTGCTTGATTTCATCCAGCCACTTTGTATTGGTGACAAAGACCATTGGTCATTTGATTCTAAAATGTATGAGGAATTCAAGGATGTGTGTATGGCAGCTAAGTTTGAAATATACGTGATGTTACAGGCGCCTCATAACCGGTGTACCTCAAACGTGATTTTGTAAACACTAGCCAATGTGGCGGAAAGTTCACTTCGGCGTTCTTGTTTGCGTATTTTCCAAAACATTCAAAACGATTCTCAGAGACGTTTTGGAATGATCATTGGTGATTTCATAAAATACAGATACCCGTGATCACTAATATACTATTTTTGAAATTCATTTCTCCGAGTAAATATCCTAAATTTTGATTTCAAAACATGCTGTAAATAACGCCGTGAGTGGTGATTTAGTAATGTGTAAAAATTGGCGACATTTACGATGTGCCTATTTTTCAGAGGTCATTTTCAATAATTTTGCTTGGACTAAAATGGCAGTGGATGATATCACAGAACAGGGAATTTCCCACCTTATTCAAAACTGTACATATATGTCCCTCTGGCATCCAGGGGGTTAAATAGCAAAACAGACCGATGAGCATGTGCATGCGTAATACTGTGTAGGTAGGTAAATAAGTTGTAACTACTAAAAGTGGAAAAAGGGGTACTGGAAACAGGATTGTGATAATTATAAATGATAAGAAATAAGAGTGCATGGATGAATAAGTGATAGCTGTTATTAGCTGCACAAACAAAAATATATAATTTACATTTGATAATGAAAGTTGAGGTCTCTGATTATGAAGTAAGGGTAAAAGAGCTTGTGAACATGTATCAGTGGCTTGAGTTTTAGGATTGATACACATGATCTCTCAAGTAAATAATCAGTCCTGAAAGATTATTTCATTTACTATCACAGGTCAAGGCCACTAGATGTCATGATGAAACATAACAAACCTTTGGAATAATAATACAATTCATTTCTATATTTCCAGTAATTTCAGTTCTCAGTTGGCCAGAATAGGTCCACAGTAACTAATGGTGATATTTGTAGTTAGCACTGATTATGTTGGATAGTGTGGTTTTAGGAGAAAATAGATAGCTCAGTACATCTTTACCAATCAAGTTTACATCATCTAATTACTTCTGGTACCAAGGGTAGCATGGTTTCTTCTTGTTTCCATTTCATTAAAAAATATGGGATGATCTTGCAATTACACAACTGTAATAGATCTGTTTTCTCCTATGGTAGCATCACCATTTTGATTCCAGGTTAGAATAACTCCCTGGAAACCTATGCCGGTTGTACAAGGCGACCAAATGGATTGGTCAGATTTGGTTGATGTTGTGTCATTGTACCCTGATGGCACAGATTGATGCTCATAAGATCAATCACTGGATTATTTGGTCCAAACTTATAAAATTATTGGCCACTATCATATAGCTGGAATGCTGACTGCAGCATTAAACAACATAGTAATCAACAACATTGGTCACACATAATAAGACACTGTCGTCATTCTGAACTTCTTTTGAGATTCTGAATGATAACTGTTTGAATCTGTAATAAAGGCTTCAATAAAAATATGCATGTAGATTTATGGGATTTATTTTTTTCTATGATTCTGAGCCTATGGAATATATACCAATGCCAAACTAAAATATATTCTTTTTTATGTTTTCACATTTTCATTGCTCTTTGGTAGTTTTTGTTCTTAACAGTTTTATGTTTGGCCTATTATGATAAAAAAGGAATTAGATGTGTTGAAATGGTGTAAAATGACATACTGCTTTTGGCATGTGCAAATCTTCATTCATCTTTCTTTTATATATCAGTGCCATTCCCAGTATGTTGTTGTCAGTATACATAGTATCGACTGATCACCAAGTAAAGCAAAGATAAATGTATTGTTGTGTGTTGCTTGATTCACTTGGGCAGTTTTCAAGACTTTAAGTGCTTTCTTCTTTTTCAATACCTACATATCAAGACAGATTTAAAGTGTGAAAAGTTGGATTGAACACACAGAAGTCTTTACTGGAATCTGACCTCCATTGACATATTTTGTTTTCTCAACCAATGTGACTTTAAATATTAACTCACTCACAATTTCTCAACCAAAAGCTTACAAATAAAACCCCATTGGGCTTCTGGAGAAGAATATGTCATCAGTACCCCATGCTTGACACACGTGCCAACTAAAGAGAACCTGTTGATCAGTATAAGTGACTTGGTGGATTACATGTTATGCCTTGGTTGTTGTCATGGATTGGTGCGCATGCTGGTTTGTCTTGCTCAGTCTAGATTATGTACAAGGTGCTGTAAATATTGCTGGAACACTGTGGCATTAAACAACATCCACTGAATCCTACACTCACAGATGTTAGAGACATCTGACATACCTCCACTTGACCTTGGGAATGTTCTTCCCTATGGCAGGTTAACTTTAAAGGTATGGTCAGTCATGTAATACCTTGGATGTTTAGGATTTAGATTTGACATAACTTTTATGCATAATATTTTACAGATTTGAAATTTGATGACTTCTATATAAGTCCAAAATCCCCCTAGTAGACTTGAAACATGCACAAGCTTCACTAATAAAAACAGTGTGGTATAGAGACATTTCTACATCACTTGTGATTGAAATTTCTAGAACTTCCTTGCCTGATATTGAAGGTTAAAGGGGCACTGATCTAACGCAATTCCCCGGACTGGTTGTTGCCTTTGTTATTGTTTTTTCCCCCGTGAGAACCCGGATGATACGCAATGCAACTGAGCGTGACCAGAGACTGGGCTACCGTCTGCAAGGACAGTTAAATAAACTTGGAGGCTGGAGGCAATACTTGTTTGACACATTTTTGCATAAACACTGATTGGGTAACTGTGATCTATAAAGATTTCGACAAAGGGCGCATGTTAATTAATTTCTTCAGCCTAAACATACAAAAAGAACGGCGGAGCTCATCAGATGTCGTCATTTGGAAATACCCCAGATGGTTATAGTTTAATACTGAAAAAAGTATCCATGCAGTGAAAGCATTTTCGGATTTCGGATTGCGTCGATAATACGATTAATACTTCCTTGTTGTCATCCACGTTTTCTCGTATAACACTACACTTGTGTATTTGTCGTCATTCACTTGAAGCTCAGTTAATGAATTTATTACAGGTACAATTAGCGGTAGCACCACTTAGATTACCTGAGAAAGGTTCCCATTTGGCATTTATTGTGTTTGGGGTAATTATTCAATCTAAATCCAGGTTTGAAGTGAGTGTTTACATGTCTAGGTTTACTAAAACAAAGGGAATACACTCATATCATGGCGTGAAGTGCAAATGTAAAAACAACATATACTTTGTTCAAAGGGTTAACTGATAATACGTTGATTGGTTGATCATTGTTATCTCTCACTCAATGGATTTTTTAGGAACCGTGGACGTTATGAAAATAGTTGTCACGTGGGCTTTCTCAGCTGACCTTTGAGACTTGACACGTATGTGAAACACCTGGAACAATCCAAGTGATCAGTTGAGAAACAAACACGGGTTATAATTGATTGTTACAGAGACACGTGACATCGAATAAGTTTCTTTGTACAGCTGCAGACGAGTGGGATATTGTTCCTTTGTGTGGATATTCACAGATACATTCCTCGAACAAGGAAGCTGCCTAAAATTTACACACATAAATTTGGTAGGTTGTAATTATGGTATTTGCATTTTGTTTTCCTTCATTTGAACCAATTCGTTCTTGTTTCTCTACGTCTTGGTTGGGAAATTCTTCAATGCGAGATAGACGTTGTTTTCACAAGTCCTTTCCTTTGTAAGCGTGTATATATCACCGTCAATTTGTAAAATGTGATTCTCTCAGGCAATTTATAAAATGTGTAAATATTTCAGTCATTTTGACCAAATAAATTGTCTAGATTAATTAAGACGATCAAAAGGGCCTACAAACATCACAACAGATTATTATGTAGGATTAGAAGCCAAACAACATAGAAATGTACTTTTCAACGTAACATTTTCAGTCTCTTGGTGATGACATTAAACATCAAAATGTTTGGAATTCGTTATCATAATAATACAGATGGAAATGTTTTTCAGTCACTTTGTAAAATAACTGAATATTTAGACGTTTAATAAATTTGTTACACATTTTGACAGTAAAAAAATATACACACTATATAAAAAGCAATGCTTAGGTGAAATATTTACTTGTGTTACAAGACGAAATAGTGTAAACGAAAATCGCAAAATTACCAAGCAAGTGACCTATCAAAACTTCGTCAATGTGACCATACGCCCTTATTACTACCCATAAAAGTGAGTAATGCGCTTACAAATGGCGCAGCAGAAGTCGCGAACTAGTCTACATTTCTGCTATACATCCGGGTACTCACTGGGAAAAAACAATAACAAATTAAAGGTAACAACCAGTCCCGGGGAATTGCGTTAGATCAGTGCCCCTTTAAGCTTAATCCTTTCGCTATTTCAAAAGCTGTTTCAGAAATTTGCGGGGGCAGTTAAAAATGTGACAAGTCTCCGTAGTGGCACTTTACTCTACTCTACAGCAATCTCTCAATCTGCTATCTTTAAGTACATTTACAAATATTGAGGTTGCTGTGTCCATGCACAAAACCTTGAATTCTTGCCGAGGCATTGATTGAGACAGAGCTCATTGTCTGTCCGACATGTCAAACACCTATATGCTTACATTTGCACTTTCGGCCCTTCCTAAATCTAGTAAAGCTGGTTATCTCAACATCGGAGTGGAGGTGTATGTCCCCAATCCACTCTGATGTTTCAAGTGCCAACAGTTTGGACACGGATCAAAATTTTGTGATCACTCTGTAGTCTGTCAGGGCTGTGGTGATGGCCATGACAACACCGACTGCACAGAAGAAATAAAATGTGCAAACTGCAAAGGTCAACATCTGGCTTCATCAAGATTATGTCCAGAATGGCAAAAACAGTAAACATTCCTGAAGCTCAAACATGAGAACAATACCTTGTTTTACGAGCCTAAGAACCTCATTGAAAATCAATCTCCACAAACTCCACTGACCAGAACCTAATCTGCTGCTACAGCTATCTCTGTTCCTCCAACTCCTCCAACAATATCAATTTCTATCCAGACAGATTTGACATGGATTACGTCAGATCAACCTGTTAGGAAATCTTCTGTAGTAACCTCAAATACGTCTTCGACTCAAAGAATAAGCTTATGTGAACCTTTGACTGATGAACCTGATGTAGAGTCTGTTACTAAAGAGCCAGAGGCTGTAGAACCAGCTACAATTGAATCTGCCGTTGCTACTCTAACAAGAAAATAAACAGAAAACAGACTACCATGAAATCCTCATCTTCAGAGGTTCTTCTCCACAACTCCTTTGGTGTTCTGGACATGGATGTAACCTCATCATCCCAGAGCAATAGTAGGAGTCCATCTTCCTCACATGCACATGATTGATCCCCATATCACAAGATTATGAACCATCAGCTTTTAGTTTACAAGAGACCTATCTTAAGCATACTGATAAATTTGAATTGCGTCAGTACAGTTCTTATCATTCTTTTTCACCTCCAGGTGATAAAGCCACTGGTGGTGCTTACATTTTGGTGAGGCAGGGCATCATCCACAGTCCTGTCCCTCTCCACTGCAACCTTCAGGCTGTTGCTGACCGTCTAAGTCTACAAATAACTTTCACACTTTCTTCCCTATATATTTCTCTATCCTCAAATTTGCAGCAGTCCGACCTTCAGGATTTATTTGACCAGCTACCTAAGCCATGTATCATCTTAATGTGATCTTAATGGACATAACCCTCTATGGGGAAGTTCCAATACTAACAATAAAGGGGAAAACCTTGAAGATTTTATCTCTAATAATAATCTATGCATATTCAACGACGGTTCGAACACATATTTACATCCTGCAACTGGTACGTATTCTGCATTAGATCTGTCAATCACAGATATATAATGAATTTGAATGGTTTGTCCATGATGACCTTTGTGGAAGTGATCATTTTGCGACAGAACTTACAGCTATAAACCCCACTGATGATCCACCTACAACAAGATAGAATTTTTCTAAGGAAAAATTGGCCATTATTTCAGACCATATGTACTGACAAATTGCAACAAGACCTTTTTATTAATGTTCCTGACCCAGTTCAATTGTTCTCTGACAAAGTAAAGCATATAGGTGATGAAACTATTCCTAAGTCCTCTGTGGACCCATATATCCGGAAACCATGGTTAACTGACGAGTGCAAACAAGCTAGGAAGAAGGCAGAGAAGGCATCCTGCTGTTCATAATTTGAATAATGTAAAAATTAATAATGCCAATATTGAAACACAATAAACGTCAGACTTGGAAGGATTCCAAGACTAGTATTCATCATCTCAAAGATGACAATAATTTATTGGGTGAAACTTTAGCCAAACATTCTTCTTTGTCAAATTATAATCCAAAGTTTCAGAACAATCAACAACAACAAGAGAGGATAAAAAGTTAATTTTACTTCTGACAATGGTGGAGATTATAACAAAGTATTTTCACTACATGAGCTAGACACTACTTTAGCACAAGCTCATGATACTGCAACTGGTGCTGATGATATCCATAATGAGCTCTTAACACACTTGCCTGAATCTTGTCTCACAACACAACTGAATATTTTTTATATTTGGACAACAGGACATTTTCATCCTTCGTGGAGAAATGCCATAGTTGTACCCATACCAAAGCCTGGCAGGGATCATACAGATCCATCAAATAATAGGTGAGGTGAGGTGAAATGGGGTTTAACATCGCGTCCAAGATTATGGCACTTATATAGCGACGTGCATGTACGTGTGTGTGTTTGTGTGGCTGCTTGTACTAGTCCGGACTGATGCCGATTTATAGTGCTAGCTCACTGAGATGCCATGCCGCAGTTTAACATGAATACCCCACTCAGACACAGTATACTGACTCTGAGCCGACCAGTCCTTGTTTTAGCCCCTGAATGCCAAGCACCAGACAGGGTAACAACAAGAACCATCTTTTAATGTCTTTTGGTATGACACGGCTGGGGATCAAACCCCTGACCTTCCGCTCTCCGGGCGGACGCTCTACCACAAGACCACGGAGGCGGTCTCAAATAATAGACCCATTTCGTTAACTAGCTGTGTTTGTAAAACCATGGAGCACATGGTAAATAATCGATTAGTTTGGTTTTTGGAAACCAAAAATCTTATCAGTAATATCCAATGCGGTTTCCGTAAATACCGAAGTACAATTGACCATTTGGTTCGTTCAGAATCATTTATTAAAAATGCTTTTGTCAATAACCAACATGCTGTATCTATCTTTTTCGATCTTGAAAAAGCTTAAGATACCACTTGGAAGCATGGTATCTTAAAAGATTTACATGACTTTGGTTTAAGAGCCCGCTTGACTAAATTTATAGTTTTTAACAGACAGACAATTTCAAGTTCATGTTGGATCAACCCTGTAAAATCATTTTAATCAGGATCACGGGGTTACACGGGGCAATATTTTGTCTGTCACATTGTTTAGCATAAAAATAAATAGTTTATCTAAAGTATTAAATGACTCAATAGATGGGTCATTGTTTGTCGATGATTTTAATAGTTCATGTCATGCTAAAAATATAAATACCATTGAAAGACAGTTACAGTTGGGTCTTAATAAAATTCATAAATGGTGTCTTGAGAATGGATTTAAGTTTTCACAGACCAAGACAAATTGTATTCATTTCTGTCGGAAATATAAACCCCCTCTCTTTAGATGGCACTCCAATTAAGGTTGTAAAAGAGGCAAAATTTTTGGGATTGATTTTTGACCACCATTTGACGTTTTTGCCACAACTAAAATAATTAAAGACTGAATACCTGAAGGTCCTCGAATTGTTGAAAGTCGTCTCGAATTCTAAAACGGGAGGGGATCAGACAACCATCCTTCACTTATATAGATCATTAATCCGCTCTAAATTAGACTATGGCTCCAATATGTATGCTGGAGCTTGCAAGATTAATTTAAAACAGCTAGATTCAATCCACCATCAATGATTTAGACTGTGCCTTGGTGCTTTTAGAACTTCTCCTGTTGACAGCCTCTATGTCGAGGCTGATGACCCTCTTTGAAACTACGCCATATTGAATTGTCTCTTCAATATATCACTAAATTACACTCCAACCCTTCTAATCCTGCCTATGACTCTGTTTTTCATCCCCTATATGAAGAAATGTTTCAGAGAAAACCAAGCTGGTTCCACCACTTGGAATTTGGATTAAATCACATATTATTGCTGCTAATATAGATTTAGATATTATCTCTCCTTACTGCCTTTTGTCTTCTCCTCCGTGGCAGTTGGTGAGACCAGAAGTAGACATTTCCCTCACACGTTCTATAAAATCTGAGACTAGTATATCAACAGGAATATCTACAGTTAAGGCAACACTTTTTTTATTTCTTGGTTTACGAATGCGACGCTCTTTCAAAGTCCAAATGTTAAAAAATAATAAAAATGAAAATTACCCTTTTTTTTGTTACCACCGATCTTTTCGTCAAAAATTTCAAACAAAAAGATTTCATTTCCCCGTCGACCGTAAAGCAAAGGGAAGTCACTCTGATATTTCTTGCTGGGATCCTTCTCTAATACCATCAAAGCTTGTCAACGCAAACCGCAGCAGTGACCAGTTTTAACTCTTTCAACGCTGTTGGCTGGTCAAGAAGCCATTTGATGTTTTTTATCTATAGATTAAAAATTTATAAATGTTATTAATTATCCCCCATTGTTAATGAAAATATAATTCTCGGACACACTTCGAAAACGGGTCCTCATCGAACATGTCAAACAGCAAAATAAAGATGTTTCAAGCAAATCTTTGAATATATTATACAAAGTAATAAAATCAACAAATATATATCTAAAAATTGCCAAACTGACATCTAAGTTATTATTTCCATCTTTTCGAGTGATCATGTGTAATCGTAAGTCAAATTACATCTCGGCTTTCGTCGCCTCAATTTCTTGGCTCTGACACGATATCTTTAATGCCAAAATATATGCATAAGAAATCTTTGTCACAGCTCGTAACCTAGCTCTATGCATCCATAAAGTTCCATATTTTTTTATATAGATCGCGATTTCATGCTTAAAACATTCTGATTAACAAGATTTAAGCCAAACCTTTCGCCAAAGTCTGAAAATTACTGTTGCTGTAATTTCATTGGCTGCCTTAGGTCATGAGCTTAAATTTGACCAATTACGAACCTTGTAGCAGATTATGTCACTGAAACAATATACAGGTAAGTTTTTTTATGTATACTGAGATGGCAGCCTTCGATGTATGTGTTATTCATACGAAGCTATGAAAACGGAGGTATTTCCTCATGTTAGTGAGTGGACAGCCACTATCCTCGGGAAATGGGTGATGACAGATATAATTTGTAATTCTTTTTTAAATAATGTTCTGAGTACGTAAACAAATGAAAATAAAAAAGAAACAGGTCATTGGATTTTATGAAATCTTATATTTGCCGAAAATCATTAAATTTTCGCTTCATTGGTCCTTTATATGGACGTTATGAATGTTTAAGCTTACATTATTTTTATTTAAAATAAACTTTATTAGGTTGTTAATGAATTATTTAAATAATGTAATACACATAACTTTCATATTTATAAACAATAGGATTAATTATACCTCTCAAATAGTGTATGGCCAAACATGTAGCATCAAAGATGTTTTACAAGCAGATAATTTCCTTGATAAATGTTGGCTTCATCTATCACACCAAAGTCTCTAGGAACTTGTGTCACAGCAGTAATCTTCTGGTTGGCTGGTGTTGAAAGAGTTAAACGTTGCCCATGCTGCCAAAATAGCAGCGTCTTTCATGCATTTCCACCCATTACATGAATATTGTTATATTGCCATTTGTGCACAAGCTGAGTGCCAGGGATATAATAAAATGTTCTTGAGTTATTTTACTTTTTTTACTGCAGGATATTTTTTGTCATACCTACCTTACTTTTTAGGACAAAATTCAAGTAAAAAAATGTGAGAGGCTTTTTTTTTCTTTTCTTTTTTTTTAATGGGCCTGCCTCACTTTTGAAATCAGTTTCAAATCCGTAAACCAAGAAATAAAAAAAGTTTCGCCTAAGAAATAAATATGACACTCACCATTCAATCTTTACTGATGGATCCAAGGACAGTGGCAAAGTAGTACCTGCCACTGTCATTATATTCACTGCTGAGGTCAATGCATATAAACAATTTATAATCTTTTCTGATTCTTTATCTTGTATTTAGGCACTGAAAAAAGTCTCTTCTAATCATCCAATTATTTTAAACATTTTAGAACTTTATAATGATCTTTCAACTGGCCAATGCAACATCATCTTTTGTTGGTTGCCCAGTCATGTGGGCATAAAAGGCAAACACAATGGCTGCTGCTGCTGCTGCTACTAAAGCAGCACTCAACAAATCTGTGACACCATATTCCATATTCCAGTGACTATAAACCTGTGATCAGATGTTACATCAGAGATCTTATGCAAAAGAAGTGGGACACCCAAGTGGGTATCAATAAATTACATCAAATTAAGCTATTGGTTACACCTACTTGTGTTGTCAGTCCAGATTTGAAGAGGTCATTTTACATCGATGTCGTATTTGCCATTCAAGATATACAAATCATTTAAGGATTTAACTACAGCTCCATGGATATTGGCATGTATCTCAATTGGTTAATCGCCGGGATCCGACATGCGATGCCACCTCTACCAACGTCTTTTGATGATGTCCCACCAGAGATTCTGATGCCCATTCAAACGGACCAAGTGTCACAGCCAGTCACATCATCGACGTTTTTTATGAACAAGCTGGCCACGGTCCTAGACACGGTCAGACAGGACACGACAGAGAGATTTCAAGTACCTACCATCAACCTGGCAGTCAACCCGCCTAAACAAGCACGAGGACTGGCCAGGGATTCCTCTTTCCATGAACCACCTCCAAAGAAGTATATCCCATAAGGAAAAGAAGACTCATTTCGGAACTCAGACTCCAAATGCTGAGGATCTGGCTGTAGAGGTTTCAAGTCCAGAGGTCGCGGGGATAGAAGATGACTCAACCCAAAAAAGTACTAGAATCTGTACTTTACTAAGAAAGTGTTATCCCAAATATAACATTAGTTACACTTGATCACTTTCTAAATGGCATTGTGTATTCATAATCCAATCATCGCAGATCCTATCGAACTGGTTTTGTCTACGGATTACGATACACAACTTCCGCTATTCAACATAACGCCTTCTCAGAGACCAGTTGGAGGGTGTCTTTTGTCATATGCGGAAAATTATGACCAACCACTGGATTTTAAGCGTTATCCATCACGGGTACAAGCTACATTTTCACAAGCGCCCTCGACTTGTATCCCGCCCGGTAGGACGCAGGTTTCACCTGAGGGGTGCCAAATTGGACGCAGCCGACCTTGCCATCAAGACTCTTCTCACCAAACGGGTCATTCAGAGATTGCGGGATACCACCGAAACTCAGGGGTTCTACTCCCCAGCGTTTTTAGAACTGAAAGAGAACTCCACGGAGATGATTATAGACCTCAAAACTCTCAACAAGAAGTACTTGGTTCCGCCTCCAAGATTTCTGATGGAACCAGTCAGGAAACTACATTCATCACTCAGAACAGGAGATTGAGTCATGAGCCTTGACCTCCAGGATGAATATTTCCATGTGTCCATCATGAAAGTACCTCCTCAGTAAACAACCGCCGGTATAAGTTCCGGGTTCGGCATATCAATAGCCCCTTGGTTATTCACCAGAATAACGGTGCCAGTCATCAACTAAGTCCATTTAAAGATGGTAAGACTTCATGGATACCTAGACAATTTCCTGGCCGCCAATCAGGAACAAACCCAGCTTCGCTAGGACGTGACATTCCTCACCCAACTCATGTCTTATCTTGGGTTCCTTATCCATCCGACCAAGTCATAGATTTATCCGGTACAACACATAGTCTACATTGCGGCCAGATTTCTGTAAGGATATCTTTGCATCCCGGAGGACCGGTTCAACAAGTCCATTGCCATGATCAAGTCCGAGACCAACCTACCAGATCCATCAGATGGTGGATGTCCCTCATAGGAACTGTGTCCTCTCTACAAGATTTGACTCACAGAGGACAATAACAATTACGCCCGCTACAGAATTGGATCAACTCCCAACGATCTCAGACCCTGGATAAACTGGTACTCATACCTCTCCATCTCTAATCTGGTGGACTCAATGAGATCATGTAATGACAGGGATTCCCCTCACCCTACCAGGTCACGAACACCACCTGTTCACAGACATGTTGGATTCAGGTTGGGGAGCTCACATGAACAACCTCAAAGTTCAGGATTTGTGGACTGAGAGGGAAACAGCTGTACACATAAACTGCAGAGAGATGAAAGCAATCTATTATGCTTTCCAGACTTGGAAAGATTGTCTCATCAAATTATCCGTTCTGATTGCCACAGACAACATGACAGTGGTGGCCTACATGCAGAAGCAAGGCAGAACCAAGTCCCATTTACTGATGATGGAAACTATTTGCCTTGGCCGACTCAGCTGCCGGATGGAAGCGAGACATATTCCAGGCAAACTGAACATATCAGAGAGGGAGGATCGTACCCACAGAATGGCCTCTTTATCCAGACATTTTTACCTGAATAACCTCCATTTGGGACACCCAGCATCTGGACCTCTTTGAGACCTGTCTCAATCATCAACTTCCGGTTTACGTCAGCCCGGTCCCAGCTCCGAGAGCTCTCTAGATAGATGCACTATCCATGGATTGGACAGGAATGTTTGCCGAGGCGTTCCCTACATGATCTCTCCCAGACAAGGTCATACAGAAGTTGGAAGTGACAGATTGTACAGTCATCCTCATCGCTCCAACTTGTCCAAGCAGGACATGGTATCCCAGACTACTATCACTCCTTACTCATCCATTTTGCAAAGATCTCCTGCGTCAGCCCAGGGTAAGCCTGTTTTACTCCAATTTTCCAAGCCTCCATCTCACCGCCTGGAAAGTATCTCGCAAAGAATGTAGGACATATTCATACCTCTCCGGGTTCTCTCAAGCTGCAATTGTCAAGGGTTGCTACAATTACGAAAAAAAGTGTCTTTTATACTGAAAACCAGTGTCGAACTGCAACGTAACTACCGGTAATGCATTTTATAAGTTTTGGTAACTTTGGAGATATTTTTGCGAGGGCACTAGGCACTAGGCCTAGCCAAGCGGGATCAGTAGCCATATCTGTGCTTGTAGACCTCTGCGGCTTGAAACCTTTTCCACAAATAAAAATAGTTGGATTTAGGCGAAATATGTAGGAATTGTTACCTTGTTTCGTCTTGGCGCTGTGTGTACATCTGACTGAACTTCTTAACGTTATGAGAGAACAGGCCGACTGTCAACAACATCTGAACGTGGCCGTGACGTCTCATAGACTAGGGTTAGAGTAGCTTCCCTTTGACAAAACAGTTGTTGTTTTGCGTATATGTTGCTTCGCCACTGTATAAGAAACAGATTTCAGTTTGAACTATATTGGCTACTGTCACTGTCTAACTGACACATCACTTACCCTATGACGTAATACATATTAATGCGTGCATTCCAGGAAAACTCGCAATGTTTAGGTAATGTTTGTGAGTGAGGGGAAGCCATTTTCAAGCACAGAATTGAAGAATGACATGATATGATAAAGAGGTTATCACGCTTGTGTGTTTAGGGATGGTAAATATCCTGTATTAGGAACAAACACTATGTATTTAGCTTGCCAAGTCTCGCTAAATACAATGTTTATTCCTAATGCAGGATACTTACCATAGCCAAACACACTTGCGTGATAACCTCTATATACCTGATTTTATGTCTTCTAAGAGAGATCCTTGAGTAATTACCTCTTGAAAGGGTTTGGATCCGGTGATATACAAGAACTCATACGACAGTATTGGATTGCTGTCAACTACACACGGAGTTACTAGAGGCAGATCCTGCCTTATCCCTCTGGTATATTCTGGCTATGTAATTAGGAGATAAACATACTGTGTTTTCCATGTAGGTTACCTATAGATTTAACCACTCTAAATTGAATTTGGAACTGAATGCGCAGGTAACCTAGCTCTACTTTGAAAACACAGTATGTATCTCGATTCTACCATGACTAAATAAAATGCGAACTCCTTTGTCTTCGCAAATATACTGAGTGAAGCGGCATGGGTTGAGTCCAGTGCTCTGAGTGGGTTATCGATCTGAATTACTGAATCACCGAACAAAATATGGCGCTGTATATACTGAAGCACCGTAATACTTCACTCGAACATATGACAGGCATTGGAAGCATATAAGCAAGGCAACTTGGTAAGCTAACATGAGGTGGGCATCTCTAAAGAAAACAAAGCAAGCTTTGCAAGGCTTTCGCATAGATATGACGTCACAGTTGTATAGAGAAAAGCGCCAAAATTCCAAGCTCTGTTGTAGATTTCTATCGTGTTTTCTGCATGAAATGTATTGTAACACATCCTTTGAATATTTAGTAACCATATCTGTGCATTTTGTAATTGTAAAAA
Organism: Haliotis cracherodii; assembly: GCF_022045235.1. Classification (NCBI taxonomy): domain Eukaryota; kingdom Metazoa; phylum Mollusca; class Gastropoda; order Lepetellida; family Haliotidae; genus Haliotis; species Haliotis cracherodii. The sequence goes on from NW_027266264.1 coordinate 43,865,563, forward strand.
TAATTATCTAAATATGTCTACCGACAATGACTGAAAATATACTAAGCGGCAAAAGAAAGTATAGGTTGGCAATTTGTTATTTTCCTAAAAACAGCGATAACTAGTGGAAAGTGGGTATTGGGAATACGACTGCCCAGGAACAGGTACCAAAAAACATCTCACCCCAACATGACACCCTTGACGGCGCTCGTGCGGTGACAAAAAAATGGTGAAACAGGTTTCCCGCCTATGGCATAAACTGCATGTGCATGTTAGCTGTATAAATGCGTTCGTCTGCAGGGTATAACCACACGTGATGAAAGCACACAAAAGAAATGCCACGACTGTCACAGGAGCAAAGACAGAGAGCCATCGGTATGGCCGAAATGGGGGAAACACAGGTCCAAATTGCAGGAGGTTTGGTTGTACACCATTGACAGTAGCCAGGCTGATACAGCGGTACAGGCAGACAGGGAGGACACAGGACAGGCCTAGAACCGGATGACCCCGAGTGACAACACCACACCACTGGCAAGTGAGAAATTGGCGTCGAGTGCTGTTTACTGATGAAAGTCGGTTTAACTTGTTTCGAAAATGACGGCCGAGAAGGAGTTTATCGACGCAGAGGGGTCCTGCGTGTATTCGAGAGGTCCATTCTTTTGGCGGGGGAGGTGTGATGGTGTGGGGCGGTATTTGTGGAGATCAGAAGACTGATTTGGTGATTATACAGGGAAACCTGAACGCTGTGCAGTACAAAGACCAAGTGTTGCAGCCAGTTGTGCTTCCGTTCTTACAAAACCAACAGCAGGGGACATTGTTTCAACACAACAATGCCAGGCCCCATACTGCAAGACTGACTCGAAACTTTCTTAACCAGCAGAACTTTGACGTTTTGCCATGGCCTGCCAATTCACCTGATATGAACCCTATTGAACATCTGTGGGGCCATCTTGACAGACAGATTAGAGCACGCCATCAGCCTCCCGTTAACATACAAAAATTGCAGCAGGCCCTGAGAGACAGGTGGCAACGGATTCAAGTCCACCTCATCAGAAGACCGACGTCATCGATGAGGCGGCGTATCACAGCATGCATTGAGGCAGCTGGAGTTCATACACGCTATTGATGGCAACTGTGTCGACAATGAATTTGTAGTGTGACAACTTTTGAAAATGAAATTTCTTACCCCACCATTGTTTACCTTGAGCTTACATTACCTGTGATTGCACAATTTCATTCAAACTGTGGTTGATCAATCATTTGTTACCCCTCCCTAGATTATATTATAATTCACAACAAAACCTCTTCTTGTTATTTTTTTATCGATCATGGAACTCGACCTATACTTTCTTTTACCGCCCAGTTTAGTACTATTCCACGAATATTAGCTTCCGTGGTGATGTGTCCGTCAAACCAGCTGTTTCAATCAGAGGGTGTTTATTGGGATTTAATAGCCTCTGATTGACCAATCAGAATCGAGTAAATTCCAAGTTCATGGTAGAATGGAGGCTAAGGATTCACCGGAATTATCAAACAATAGTTATCATTGTTAATAATTCTAAGAATACTACCTCTATTACATCAGGAACTACTCCCACCCGCCTCCCCAATTCATCTGCCTCCAGTGGTTAGATGTTTTGGAAAGAAGTGATGTTTTTCTCGCCTTTTTGCACTGAAGAGCTGAAAAGCTACTTGTGCTGTTGCGGTAACAACTAGGTGTCTGAAGTTGACACTGAAGAAGACTTCTGAAGATTTAGTAATAGTGTGTCTGCAGCCAAAATACAGGATTTATGGCTATGATGCAATAGAGGTAGTATTCTTAGAATTTTTGACAATAATAACTATTGTTTTATGTTGAAAATATGGATCAGCAATTAATGTGAATTATGATCATTTTACCAGTTAGCATGAATCTCCCATGTGGCGATGGCTAACGGGCCCCTCGTATGGCAGTGATTCATGTAGACTCCTGGCTACTGTTGACTGTCCACACAGAACTTGAAGACTGCTTTAAATCAAGAACAAGGAGAGGCATCTATTGGTAGAGAGGTGATGTGGCAAAGGAACATAGAGCATCAACTGTCGACTGTCATGTCGATTATTGAGAACTACTGCATGGCGAATAATTAAAGAATATGTAGCTTCTAGACTGAAAACTTAACCAAATAGGTGCTCAAAACTCTTTAGCTCACAAAGGAAAGAACCGATGTTTTCTGTGCAGGGATTCTGGGTAAACAAGATAGCGCAACTAATTGTGGATAAATGACAGGGAAGAGAACTTCAGTTGAAAGTTTTAGTTATAGTGTGATGGCAGATAAAATCAAAGAATATAGCAGTTATGTAATAGATATAGAAAACTAAATGAGCTCCCATGTAATAACAATTTTATGAAACGAGTGAATAGATTTGGTATCCACAACTGTTCACGAGTTTCATAAATTGGTCCACCTGTAGAACTCTGGCGTTTGTTCCACAAAGTTATCGTAACGGTAAGGTTATCGCAGCTCACTTTAACTTGCACTACAATCGTTGCGCTACAATATGATTGCCTTCTGGAACGGGGCCTTGCACCTCAAAGTTTACAATCATGTCACAATACCCAATGACATAATTTGTGGAATTTTGTTGCAAGATCCATCGGCTAAACAATGCCATGTGATGTCAGCCTAGGTACAAGGTTGCTGGGGTCATCGAGTGTGCATAAGCTCCTCTCAGTGATCTATCATCTCCACACGCAATGTCGTTGAATAAGCCAAGGGATGTTGAGAGCTTTCAATATTTGTTTGTGAAACGTGTTCCAACAGTACATAAGCACGCATTTTGGTATTACACAATGTGTAATACAGCTGTATGTTTTATTAAACAGGTGATCTCTTCATGGGCAAGTAACGAAGGCTTTGAATTATAGTCATCCAATCCCATAGACCCACCTCCAAATCTGCCATGTTACCTTACGTTGATTTTCGCACAACATCTGATAGGACTCCTCCAGGCATGTCCATGCCTATCCAGAGTGAAACAGTTTCTTTCCATTATCGTCTGGCTAGAATGTGTCTATTTGTTAACAGTGGTACAACACATGGTTGCTGAGCATGCAGATTAGCTTAGCTGCAACTGGGAGTTCAATAAGAAACAAAACATGGACTAGTTTTTACCTGACATGAACAAAAAGCAAGTATCTTTTTATAAACAAGAATCAGGCATGCATGAAGTAATCTTACAGCAGATTTATTGAAGGAAACTTTGGCAGAAAACATATTTGTAATAGTGATTCATACTATAAAAATGTTTAAATCATTTCCTTGAATGTCATACTTACGTTGATCTTGCAGAATACTATTACATGTGTTTTCGAAATTTAGTATGGAATGTGAAAAGAAAAAGTTCAAATAACCTGCTGCAGTTCTTTTACAATCCTACTCATTGTCTTCAGTCAATAAATAAAAGCGATAAAAAACTATTCATAATTATAAGAAATCTCTGCTAAAAGTACAGGCTGATGTACAATTCTGACTACATCATAAGCATGTGTTTATGAATCACTATGAAAGAGTGATGATATAGATGTTTGCTTCAAGGTGAGCCCATCCTGCCCCAAAAACATGTGCTAGGACAAGTCAATGGCAAAAAAAACATGGTTGAAAGAATGCGAAGACCTTTTCGGGCCATTGGGCCTACCTGAAAATGCTTTGTTAGATACTGAACACTTGTCATTTTGACAAGTTCCATCATGGTAGTGTGACTCAATATTTAAATTAGTTCCTGTTTCCAGTCCTACTTCTGGTGTCCTATATGACAAGTACATGTGCCTCACTTTGATCATTCAGTTCTTGTCACTATCCAAAGTCTATACCAACAAGAGAGACTGTCATGTGATGTTTCAAAGACTTTCTTGTTGTTTGCCAATGACTCATAATAATTCTGTATCGACAGATAATCGTTATTTATAAACTTGACACCACCAAGTGGTTCCACTTGGATCCAATTGAGAGACGCATCATCACCTGTTCATAATATTATGTCTGAGTAGATTTCCTTCTAAGGTAGAGAGGGATATAGTTTTTGGTTAAATTAGTTATATTTGTTTGGTCTTTTAAGCTAACAGAAGCTGAATTGCATGCTGGGTGCGTTGTGCTCATGTACAATGCAAAAGAATGAACAATAGTAGAGAGTGCTACCTTAACTGACTTGTTGACGATTTCAAGAGCATTACACAGACAATACTGACAATATTTCTTGAACAAAACTATTTACATGTCATAACATGCATGAATGACTTTCTAGGTGAAGTTTAACCTTTGACACAATGACCGGTGTTGAGTTATATATTCAAGAGTTTATTTTAACTGATTAGAAATCACTTGGATTTATCATGAAATGTCTGAAATTGCCTCACCATAGTCCATAATGTGACATCTCATGCAATTGACCTCATATGGAGGTCTTCTAAAAGTTTATGCTTTCAAGACCCTACCCAATGAATCATGTATCATCAACTGCCAATCATAAATGCTTATATTGTCATATACACAAATCAAGTGACTTTTGACGTTCAGTGTCATTTACATCAGTCAGGGTGACCTCTTGTTTAGGCGGCTTTTCTTGAGGTCAAATTACATAACTCAGTGTTGGAATTCAAATACAGCATTTCAGACATGTTTTAAAACATGTCATGCCCTTTTGTTATCAAAGAAGTGTAAACTCATAATAAGCAAGACATAAATAGTTATATATATTTACGGTAATTGCCTTTATTTAACAGCCATAAATCAGTAAAATGCTCACGGATCAGTGACATCAGTACACAAGGCATGCAAAGTCATTAATGCGCACTTCAGTGACTTTGACTAAGTACACAAAAAACAGGTATTTTAGTTTGAATTAAGCATCTATATTTTAAGAGATCACACTGACTGGTATATAGGAGGCATATCACGACAAGAAGATTCTTACATTTGTCATAAGCATGTGGTTAAAAACAACAATTGTGTCAGCAGTGAGCTCTAATATGAGCTAACAGGGGCTGCCTCATGATGATCAGAAAGATCAATTTATTATGAACTTCTATAAAAACTATGTCACATATAAATAGGCAGTAAAACACAACATACAAGGGATAGCACTTATTCTATCACATAATAAAAGTTATGAAACACATTTCCAAGGGTAAACACTGCTGTTATTTTATGATAGCAATAAAAGCTTCATCATATCCATGCTACATGTAACACTATGTGATCCGTGCAAAATAACTACAAAAGATTTCAAGTGGTAGAAAAGCAAACCTGTTTATATTCAACATGTGGAATCGAGATATAGACGCCAGGACCTGAATCCAAACCTGCCATCCCTACGTGCTATAACGGGAAAGGAAAGGAAGACGATGGTCAAATGCAGACTCAGTGCATTTTTTTATCAACCTCATTCTGAAGCAAGTTACACTTCCAATATAACAATGCTACTAGATTTTAGAGAGAACACAGGGAGTTTCACGATTTTTGGACAGCTCATAATTTGATTGTCTGCAGTTGCTAATGAAGTGCTGCTATCACCACCGTGTGTCCTTTCCATTCACCAATTTAGCATACCTTTTGCAATTCAAATAAATCAGTGGTATGGGTTGTGCAGGAAAATCAAACAACAGTTATCACTGTTAATAATTCAAAGAATACTTCCTCTATTAAATCAGTGCTATAAATCCTGTATGTATGCTGTCATAACAGCTAGAAGTCCTCTTCACTGTCAACTGGCAATAACCAGTTGAGATACTAATAGTATCTACCTTCCTAAACTTCGGCTAATGTACAGACTTCACTCCAACATCAGCAACCTAGATGCAGATTACTGGTGAAGTGGGTGGAAGAGATTTCTCCCGATGTAATAGAGGTAGTTTTCTTTGAATTTTTGAAAAAATATGAGTATTGTTTGATAAGTCCTATGAATACAAAACCTCTATTACATCAGTGCACAGAATAAACCTGAGGGATCCGTGGGCTCTGACATCTAGATATACCCTGGATAACTAACAGTCTACTGAGTTTAAAACGGAAACTAAACAAAACACCAGTGTTTCCTTCAAAATTGTGAGTTTTCCTTAAATGCAGTATTTTTGGTGTTCCTAATTGTTCCAAACAAGCATTCTAGTTGTTTTGACTAATATTAGGTGCACAAATTTTCCCTCAACACCTCAAAAGACCCATTTTTGGAATAATACAAAACTTCTTTAGAATTAGAGTTACATCTGCATCCATTTCCCCAATTGTGACCTCATTAAATGAGAGCCTTCGCCCCATGTGACCTTCCAGAATGTGATACTTATGACATCCCTTCTACTTCTGATGATGTCACTTCCAGTGACCTTGACATCATTTCTGTGACTTCAGAGTGTGATCACTTGCAGTCAACCTATGGCCCTATCCCACATGTAGTAGACATTATGGTACAAAAGGTTAACCTTCCTTCCAAGTCTGTTGCCAGCAGGCAGAAAGTACAACCACTGATGTAATGGCCAATAAAAATGCTGTTTTCTTGGTTATTTGTAACAAGGTTCGAATGCATGCCCCAAGACAGTGGGCAGAAGAACTGACAAGTTTTTACTTTTTCCAACAGGAAAGATCTCCTGATCCGGTTCATGTAATCTGTGTCCTTGGTCCTTGTGTCCTTCCGAATTATTCAATCTGAAAGAGAAAAAAGGGGGCAAAGTCATATGCTAAGAACCTCATCCAACCCATGGACAACCTACTTGAAGAGCTTGGAGATGCAACACCAAGCTCACATGTTGTGAACAAGTCTGACGTTTTCCATTGGAATACCTCCAGCTAAGTCAACCTTGATGAATAAACTAGTAGTCTCCCACATCAATCGCATCTCATGTGAAGGTGCCCTTCCACAGTCCTAGTATCGTTATATGAGCCCCCAGCCCCCGAGTTTGAAGCATCTGTGAACAGTTGGCGTTCATGTGTTGGAAATACAAGTGTAATGCCCTTCATGGCGCCCATATAGAAGATATCCTGTATCAGGTTGAGCTCCCACTTGGTTTGGTAAACCAGCACTCTGAGATGAGACAAAGGTAAGATCAGGAAGATGATGTTCTGGTGAAGATGGGTCTTGTCCTGATTGTCCAACAGGAAGTTGTTTTTATATCCATGGAGACACACTCGTTGGACGTGAACAAAACTGATTATCAGTGCTGAAATTCAGATGAAAATCCAAAGTCCGATGGCTATCCCGAACAGAAGTACTAGGAATTCATAACAGCAGCTGTTGACTGGCAATCTGAGATATTTCCTGGATCCATGGTGAATGGGCACATGTTGGTATGCATCATGGAGGTTGAGACTCCACAGTCCGGAGTGGAGTGCAAAGTTTGCGTACTGATTCCATCTGAAATTTCAGCACTCCTTGTTGAGAACTTTCAAATCGATGATCATGAGCAAAGTGCTGGTGTTTTTCTTGTGAACAAGGAAGACTAGAGAACAGAAGCCTTGGCTGTGATCCATATCCTCCAGTTCCCATATGGCACACTGGTTCAGTAGTGTTTGAATGGCCATGGAGGTTGCTGCTAGCTTGCAGTTTTCCATAAAAAAACGAAAGCACTTTGTTCAGGAGACAAGATTAATGTAGTCGGTGGAAGTTGAACTTGTATCCTTCCATAATCACATGTAGGATCCTGTGGTTGGACATGACGTGCCTCCAATTTTTTATGAATGGCACCAATCATCCTCCAACTGGGCCTGGTGTTTGGGCTAGGTTGAATTTTGGTAGATGCGAAATCCATAAACAAAGCCAGATTGAAACATTTAGTCCCCTACAGTCAGTAGCAGCGATCCCATCTTCTGGCATGCTTTCCCTCTTTGTGTCCTCCCCCTGCAGATTATATTCACGTTATCAGTAAATATCCTGAAGTTCAGTGTGGAATTGTGTGCATGTAAACTTGTCCCTCCAGTATAAACCCCTGTTTCTTGGACTGTTCCAGATGAGGCGTCTGTGCGCCAGAACTATAGGCTGCCAAGATAATAGTGTAGTTTTGAAGCTGATCAATGATGTTCTGATGCAGCTCCTCTAGGACAATGTTGTGAATGTCATTAAATAGGCGAGGCGCTGTGATTGGTAAGTAATTTCGTAAATTAGCAAGGTTATGTTAGGAGACTTGACAAGTTTGTACACAACCTTGTCCAAAGCAGGTGGATCACATAAAGAAGAGTGCTTTAAGTTCATTTTTTCTGAGAAGGAAGTGAAAGTTTCTCCTCATGCCCTAGTTTCCCGGTGCATGCATTAGCCTTGTTGACAACCAGTGGCCCTTAACCTGGCCATGGGAGTGAAGTGCCTCTCTATGGGTCACTTCATGGTAGTCCGTGCGTTCGACTTATCCTTGATAATCACTGTTAGAGGTCCCGTTGAAGTGGTTGGTTATGGCTACAGTCTCAACCAAGTCAAGAAGTAACATCCAGTGGTCAGGCTGAGATCCTGCATCAGAACCGAATCACTCAGCCTTGATACGTGTTCTTGGCCATCTGGCCAGAGGCTTTCTCAGTCTGCTGGGATCCAGATGGTCAAGGGTTGTCCTTCTGCATCATAGGAAGGTTCCAACTGGCTTGACTGTAAGTAAAGTCAAGTCTTGTTAATCTGACACCTGTTAATCCGACAGTCTCGCACTCAGACTGCGACACACCCAATTTGCAATGAATTTCCCAAAACACTCATTAATCAGTCTTGTTAATATGACACAGTCATCTGTGTACTCTGTGGTCATCTGCCCGCAAGTATACAGCCCGTGGCCATTTGCGAGACGAGTTGGCTAGTAGCTGCCCATTACAACACATGCAGAGATAAACTTGCTTAACAATAAATACACAAAACAGGATTAATCAAGTGTTTAATTTTCTCAATCTCATTAAAATCAGTTTTCGCTACTGCTGAGTACATCCCATCAAAGGTTACATCAGAACGAACTTTGACCGACCAATGAAATGACCAACAGGACTTCCATTTCAGACTACACTTTCAAAAGTATTTTAAATCAGTCAAGTAGTAGTTTTGTGTTAAGCTTTAGAGGTTGCATGACCAGAAAACATATTCTGCTAACTATGTAACATAACAATATGAATATTTCACTTTTCATATTTTTATTACATGTTTGTACCATTTTCTGTCATGTAGTTGTCAAATTTTCGATCATGAACGTTAGTACTACTGAATTTTGTTTATCCGAAATTCTTGTTAATCCGACATAATCATATACAACCAGCCATGTCAGATTGACGGAACTTGACTGGAGTCAGAATACACATCTTTTTCTTGGCCCCTTCCCTCCTTTTCAACACTATCTTGGTTTAAGCGACCAAGAGAAAATCATCCCAAGGAATGGAAGCACACTGGATGCATCTGGACTGATATGAACATTAAACACATCTGCACTTCAAGCAGATGAAGTGTGGGTCACCCAAGCCCTTGAAATGCCCACACACCATACATGTTGGTGAGGGAGAGGCAATCTCATTCCACAACATGTTCACTACCTAGAAATTAAAAATTCTAAGGTAAACTAATCCTCTTCAGCTTCAACGCAGGTAAGAAGCATGATTTTGTCTTCTTGTAACCTACAAACCTGAAATTTGCACTGATGTAATAGAGGTGTTGTACTCATAAGAATTATGAAAAATACAAAGGAAATTAGTTATATTGTCAATGGTGCATTATGCAACACACAATGTCTATGTATCAATAATATTTGAAGGTATGAATACACCAGGAATCATCTAACATCTAATATTTTATGAAGTGTTCATGAAATCATTTTGAAATAGTACTGATACAATTGAGTTACAGAAAGATCTGTATATTAAATATCAGTAGTCCAGCCTTCGGTCCACTCCCTGTGTTAAAAACTAAATTAAAATAGGTTGTTGGTACATGACATTATTAAGCAACTCATGAAATCAATGGTACTGGGTGCATTAGTCCAAGTTAACTTATCAGTGCAAAGGAAAGGGTAATGGATCACACACAACAAATACCTACCTTTGCCATATCAACTAATGTGCTTGCATTTTCCATCAGCTTTCTCTGGTCCATCTTAACCCTGCGCAAACTGCAATGATAAATATTCAAAACATTGCCACCATAACAACACTTCAGCTCTTTACTTCTCTTTAGCATATAATATTACACAATTCTAACAGCTTTACTGCCTCTTTGGTCTAGTTAATAGAGTGTCTGCCCGCATAGCGGTAGGTTGGCGGTTCAATCCCCTGGACATTAAAAGATGGTACTTGTTGTTAACCTGACTGGTATCTGGCAGTAAGGGGGTAAAACAAGGACCGGTTGGGCATGGAGTCAGTATACTGTGTCTCAGTGGGGTTTCCATGTTAAACTGTGGCATGGTATCTCACTGGCCTAACACTAAACTGGCATAAGTTTGGGCTGGTATGAACAGCTACACACATACCTGCACTTTGCTGAAAAGGGCAATAAACTGGAACATGATATGGGGCTAAAGATCATTTCACCTCACATGACAAAAGAGACAGTAAGCCTTCAACAGCTGATCATTCCACCTCACCTTACCTTCAGCTGCTGCAAGGAAATTGTTCGAAAAAAATTGATAAATTGCAGTGGCAAGCTGAATAATAGATTAAAAATTATTAAAAAGTAAATTATCAAAAATGCTAAAGAAGAAACCTAAATAGCGTTGGATAATATGACTACTACTCCCTTGTTGTCATCCATGTTTTCTTGTATAACCCTACACTTGTGTATTTATAGTCATTCACTTGATGCTCAGTTAATGAATTTATTACAGGTATAACAAGTGCAAAAGTGAGCCTGGCTCACTAATACCCCCGACCTGCCTAGTGTGTCAGTAGTTATAAATTAAATAGCTAGGATAGGGTTAGGGTTTGAATAATTCATAAAAAAATGGAAAATTAATAGAAACAATTTCTTTCTTTTGACTTCACCCCTCCATATGACACAGATTATATGTACTAAGTTTGAGATGAATCATCTGAATAGTTTAAGAGAAATCGCTCGGACATAGTTTTCGGACGTACGTTAGGGTTTGAAAAATTCATAAAAAATGGAAAATCAATAAAAACAATTTTTTTCTTTTGCCTGCACCCCTCCATATGACACAGATTATATGTACTAAGTTTGAGATGAATCCACTGAATAGTTTAAGAGAAATCCAGCGGACAAAGTTTTTGGACGGACGTTAGGGTTTGAAAAATTCATTAAAAAATGGAAAATTAATAAAAACAATTTTTTTCTTTTGACGGCATCCCTTCATATGACACAGATTATATGTACTAAGTTTGAGATGAATCCCCTGAAAAGTTTAAGAGAAATCATGCGGACTAAGTTTTCGGACGGACGGACAGAACTTTGGTATAACTATATACACCCGACATTTTGTCGGGGGTATAATTAGTGGTAGCACCACTCAGATCACCTGATCTAGGTTCCAATTCGGCATTTCTCGTGTCTGGGGTCATTATTCAATTTAAATCCAAGTTTGAAGTGAGGTGAAATGTGTGTTATGTAATATGCACCTGGCAGCCCAGCAAGGGATGAGAGAGATCAGTTGATTTACTTTTTGGTAAATCAATTAACGTATCAATCCTCACCATCAAAGGATCAAAGAAAATATGCTGATTGATTAATCACTGTTACCTTGCACGATGGATATGTCAAAAGTAAGTGTTTACATGTGTAGGTTTACTAAAGCAAAAGGAATGACACTCATATCATGGCGTGAAGTGCCGATGTAAAAAACACATACTTTGTTCAAAGGGTTAACCGATAATACCTTGATTGATTGCTCATTGTTATCTTACTCAATGGATTTTTTAAGAACCGTGGACATAATGAAAATAGTTTTTACGTGGGCTCTCTCAGCTGACCTTTGAGACTTGACACCTATGTGAAACAACTGAAACAAACTAAGTGATCAGTTGAGAAATGAACACAGGTTATAATATCCCAAAACAATATTTTCAAATATTTGATTGTTACAGAGACATGTGACATCGAATAAGTTTCTCTGTACATCTGCAGACGTGTGGGATATTGTTCCTTTATGTGGATATTCACGAATACATTCTTCGAACAAGAAAGCTGCTTAAAATTATGCATAAAACTTTGGTAGGTTGTAATTACGATAGTTGCATTTTGTTTTCATTCATTTGCTGAAGCATTGAACAGATTCATTCTTGTTCCTCTACGTCTTAGTTGGGAAGTTCTTCGATGCATGATAGACTTTGTTTTCACAAGTCTTTTCCTCTGTAAGCGTGTATACATTACATTCAAGGTGTAAAATGTGATTCACACAGGCAATTTATAAAATGTCTAAACATTTCAGTCATTTTACAAACTGACGGACAAATCTGTCCATTTATAATTAAATCTAAACAAACCCTAACCTTTTTTAACGGAGGTGGAACTTGTCATGGAAATATTAAATAAAAGAAGAGTTTAGAACCTAAGTCCATCTTGTTGCCATGGAAACGTAAAAAAGTAAAAATTTCTAAAATTTCTAAATAGCAAAAGGCACCAGTTCAGCATGTACCTGACAGACCTGCAAAGTTTCATGAAAAAATATTGAACGGTTTCTTATTTATGCTCCGGAATTGAAACGTGACAGACAGACGGACCCCGTTTCTATATGCCCCGCCAACTTCGTTGGCCGGGGGATAATAAAATAAGCAATCCTCAGGTGAAATATTTACTATGTGTTGAAAGTCAAAATAGTGTTAATGAAAATTGCACGATTACCAAGCATGTTGCTTATCTAAACTTTATTACAGTACTGATACTGGATTGAGTTTAATTTATTGTAACCACAAGTAAATGTGCAATTCTGTATGTAATGAGTCAAGAGTTGAATGTTCTTTAAGAAGCATTCATTGTTTACCAACAAAAGATCCACCATGGTTGCATCCATATGAAATGGAAAGTAAAGCATGTGTGTTTCTGTGGGTTTTTTTATGCAAACAAATGACAAATTACATGAAACAATAAGTAAACAAGTGTATAGTCAACAAAGTCATCTATATCCCCCCACCTAAACTTAAACCCAACTTGTTGCCATGCAAACGTAAAAAAATATAAATTTCTAAAATTCCTAAATAGCAAAAGGCACCAGTTCAGCATGAGACTGATAGACATGCAAAGTTTTGTTAGAAAGTTTTGAATGGGTTTTGAGTTATGCTCCGGAAACGAACACCACCCTTATAGAACCTAAGTCCAACTGGTTGCCATGGAAACGTAAAATAAAAAAAATCCTAAATAGCAAAAGACACCAGTTCAGTATGTGCCTGGTAAACATGCAAAGTTTTGTTAGAAAGTATTTAACATTCTCTTTCAGATTAAATCCTCCTTGGGGCACTTATTGCATTTTCCTTGCTAAAGAAAATCTACATGACATAGTGACAAAATGTTCCCACACAAAAAACAACGTTTTTGTATGATATATGACCACCCCAACGGAGCCTCACCCTCTACAGGCGACGGGGGGGCGACTCTCACCCAAATCACTTTTTCTTATGTCATCTGACAGTGCAGACGTACGTCAAGACTCCAGAGAATTTCTCTTCATCCAACTTATCATTGATACTGAAGACATGGCTCAAACTGTATGTGTGGTATATTTCCTTTTCTTTCTTGCAAAGGCGTAATTCCTCGCATTTTATATTTTTTAATATGTTGTAACTTGGCCGCCACATGCACGTGCCACGTTCGTTTTACGTAATGGCGGCCGCAGTGTAGCTTATTCTGTTCTGGTAAATTCCATGTTCGTGTACAACCGACATGGCTTTTTTATCTTAACATTATTTCACTACATTGTTTCCTTTTCAACCCGGCTGTAACTTTAAAAAATTGCCCTACGGGTGCAAATTACTGTGTATTTTTTTCCGCTCGGGGGGGAGGTTTACTTCGCTCCCTATGTCACAAATGTATACACGGCCTTGGCTATCAATATCGCATGTCGCATTTTCGTTATCAGTCGTGTGCCATATGTGGAGACTTCACCCCCAAAGCCAGAAAGCGACGGAGCAGTCCGGGGGTGAGGGCTCTCAGGTCCCCGAGGTTCCCCCTCACCTGCACCTAATAACCTTGCTGATATTTTGGCGCTTCTCCGGTCGCAGATGGCGTTGATGTCAAGTCCCAGCTCTGATAGGAGCTGTGGGCGGGGCTTCCCCGGGCCTGGGCGTCGGATGCGGCCGCGGGGGCTTGTGGAATACCTGGCGTCATCTGTGGACCTGTGCCCGTGAGCCAGGTGGGTTCACTTGAACCCCCAGCACCTCGGGACCGGGACCCGGTGTCAGACCGGGAACAGTCGGGGGATGAGAGGGCCCAGGCCTTCAGTCGTCCCCTTCCTGTTCTGTCTACTTCCTCTCTCGCCGAGGAGTCAGCGGAAGGATGAGGAGTGGATGGAGGAGGAAGGGGATGACTCGGAGGCTGCGGGGAGCTTTTCCTTCGCATCCTCGCTGAGGCATGTCAGGGATAAGATTGTCCAAGTACTGCCTCAGGTGGCTGCCCCTATGCCCGTCTCAGATCCGTCTGAGTTCTGCCTTCCAGGGGACGCTTTTGATCCGTGCAAAGCGCCCCAGGTGCGGCTCCGCATTTTGACCTCGCTGGTACACGAGGTCATCGATCCTCTGCTGTCGGGTGCCCATAAAAGCTTTTGATCTCCCCTTACTAGGCGGTACCTGTTGGCAGAGGACCGTGACTTTGAGGTGCCGGTCGTGGACGAGTGCGTCTGGACTTCGGTGACCCAGGTGGGGTCTTCCACCTCCAACTTAGCCAAGGTTAGGTAAGCAGGGCCGGTGGTTGCCACCCTTCCCTATGTGCGGGGCGGAGCTGAAAGCGGCTTACATTTGCTTTGAGGAGCAATACCGTAATGCTTGCCAACAGCTCCATATCGCCGTCCACTCGGCTTATCTGTCTGCTGTGCAGAGGGAGCTGGTGGGGGAGGGGCAGTCCGACTCTTCGGAGTTGGCTGGCCAACTCACCGAGGTTCACAGTCATCTGGCGAGGGATGCTATCCATAGCTGCGCCTCCCAGATGATGAGCGCAGTCATGGGCATGCGCCGGCTGTGGATGTCCAGGTCCAAGTACTCAGTGTCCAAGTACTCAGCGTCCACACGCCAAGAACTACTTGCGCTCCCTTATAAGTTGGGTTCTACCCTCTTCCCTGGGGCACAGCAGGTAGTTCGGGAGGCTGCTGTGTTATATGCATCCATCAAGGTCTCTAAGGCCTTGTTGGAGGTGCCTAGCACCAAGCTGCACAAGCGGGCCACCCCCCTTGCCTCCTCCTGTGCTGATGCGCCGGATCAGAAGTCCAAGCCTGCTTGGGAGCAGCCGCTTCCTTCAGGCACGGCAAGAAGGGAGGGAGGGGCAAGAAGGGCAAGGGCGGGGGCAAGGCAGCTAGCCAGGGCCAGCAGCCTTTTCGCGGAGCTGGAAACCCTATGGGTTCCCAATAGCTCCTGCCCAGCCTCAGGTGGCCCCACAGTTGACAGTCCTTGGGCTGCCGACTGTTGGGGTTCATTGCCTGAAGCCGGAAGTTCCAGTGGGCGGCCGACTCTCTCTCTTCCTGTCGGAATGGGAGAAGGTGTCCTCCAATCCCTGGGTCATGTCCAAACTCAGGGAAGGCCACTTACTTCAGTGGAAACTTCTTCCGCCACCCTTCTCCAGGATAAGGCGCACTCCAGTGCCAGCTACCTGAGAGAAGGCGGACATACTTCGTGCCGAGATCGTAGCACTGCTAGACAAAGCTGTTATCGAGCCGTTCCATCGGGACAGGAAAGCGAGGGCTACTACTCGACTTATTTCCTCGTCACCAAAAAAGATGGAGGGTTCAGACCTATTCTCAACCTGAAAACTGAACAAACTCATAGAGGTACCGTCCTTCAGGATGGAGACACTGCACTCAGGGGAATGGCTGACGTCGATAGACCTCAAAGTCGCCTATCTCCATGTACCTATACACCCCGAGTTCAAGAAATACCTGAGGTTTTCTTTCGACGGTAGGTGTTATCCGTTCCGGGTTCTACCCTTCGGGATCTCACGGCCCCGAGGGTGTTCACCAAGCTGATGTTGATTCCTGCCCAAGTGGCCAGGTCGCAAGGTCGGTTCTGTCATCCGTACCTGGACAACTGGCTGCTACGAGTGCTATCTTATCATATCAGATCTGAACCCTACTCAGTCACTGGTCTTCTTAGGGGTGAATTTCAACACAGAGAGCGGGCTTGTCTCCCTCTCACAAGACCGCATTGTCAAGGTCAGGAGTGTAACTGCACTGTTTCTTCTTTCCACGAGACACACTGCTCTCACTTGGCTCCAGTTACTGGGCACCATGGCCGCGACAGTGGATGTGGTTTGGCGAGCACGTTGCGAATGAGACACTCCCGTTCCGTCTCTCACAGTTCAGACAGACGCGTCACTCTCCGGCTGGGGAGGCGTTCTGAACGATCACACTGCCTCAGGACTGTGGTCCCAGCAGATCTCTCTGCACATCAATGTGCTGGAACTGAGAGCGGTCAGGTTGGTGTTCCAATGCTTCTTGGATCTGCTTCGCCTAGAAATGGACAACCAGACAGCGATGACTTACATCCGGAAGCAGGGGGGAACGGTGTCTCCGTCGCTTCTCCAAGAGGCGTGGCAGTTCCTCCTATGGTGCGACCTTCACGCTATCAGGGTGATACCTGTTTATCTCCCGGGGGTGGTCAACGTCTGTGCCGACGCTCTGTCTCGCCGGATCCTCGCTCCTCACGAGTGGAGGCTCGACCTGGGGATATTTGGGATTATCCCCCAATTATACGGGTCGTTCCTGGTGGATCTGTTTGCGTCTTGGGTGAACCAACAGACACCAATGTTCTGCTCCCAAGTCCCTGACCCGAGGTCAGCAGCACCGGACGCCTTTCAGCTAGATTGGACGGACAGAGTTCTGTGGGCCTTCCCACCAGTTCCTCTGATTCCCAGGGTCCTTTCTCAGCTAGCCACTCAGCCTGCTCTTTGGTCGGCGCAGAGTTGGTTTCCCGTAATACTCAGGTTTCTGGCTCAGCCTCCTGTTCTATTACCTTTATGACCGGACCTCTTATCCCAGAACGGGGCACTCCACCTGAATCCCAGGATTCAGTGGGTGGCTTGGCCACTGTCAGGAATCGCCTCCAAGAGAGCGGTATTCCAGCACAATACTGTCTTTGCGGAGGGATTCGACAAACGTTCAATATGAGGATAGATGGGCCTGCTATGCGCACTGGTGTGTCGATAGAGGGCATGCAGATCCCTTTTCTGCAGATCTAGTCGCGGTGTTAGAGTTCCTCCAATCATGACTTGATGCCGGCCTGGCCGCATCGACAGTCAGGGGGTACTCAACAGCCATTGCGGCCTTTCACGTCCCTATCGATGGGGCACTTCTGGGTGCGCACCCTTTAGTGCAGCGCGTTTTGGCAGTCGTGGACAGGATCTACTATCTATTGTGTATTTAGTTTTAAAGGTTTCTGTCCGGCATATCCTGTTGGCAGTCATACACATTTATTCGAGGAGGTCACTGTGATATATATATTTGATCGATTTTTTACTTATCCTGCATTACTCCTTAATGCATATTACTGCTTGTTTCTTGACAGAGTAAAGAGCTGTGTGAGGGTCTTTGCTTGAAGACGTTGCTCCAACTAGCTGAGAGGCCAACCCATCACTCAGCTCCCACGTGACCAAGGGAAGTGATGTTTGTTTTTGCTGTAACATAAAACTGATTCAAACCCTCATGTGTTTGCTATCTGAGTTAATGTTGTGTTGTCTTTGTGTTGTGCCTACGGTTTGTATTTTGTACATTCTATGTTTGATAAACATTTGCATAACGTTATTAGACACAGACTGGCGTTTTCTCAAAAGAAAACATAAGGCCAGGTGTCTTTTGCTCCAAGTAGCCATCTTGAATATTTTGCGAAGCCAGCAGTTTGTGAACTGGTTTGCGTTCAATATCCTTTTGCTTGGTACCCCACTATTGGCATATCCTCGCAAGTATTGTTTGTTTTGTTGTATGTTGTCTTATGTTTGTCGTAATATTTGTTTCATAAACCCACACAGTAGGATAAACAAATTATAGCATACATAATCGGGCGGGGACGCATTGTGATTTTACACTGCTCAATTGCAGATATCATGCCCTCCTGCTCAAAGTGCCGGCGCAATATGTCGGTGTGGGATCCCCATCCCGTGCCTTAATTGTACATCTCAATGCCTCCAAGGTCACCCATGTAAAGACTGTTTACTGCTTTCACCCACAGCTTTCAGACAGTACCTCCGTGTGTGTAATGAACGCAGAACACAGCAGGCCAGGAAACACCGGCGCACAATGTCAGACTACCCCGAGGTTTCGCCTTCTAGATCGGCTATCTCGGATGACCAACTCATTCACATGGCTTACCAAGCCAAAAGCCTCATACCTCCATCGCCAGGACATCCAGTTCGAGGCCTACATAGACGACTGCCTACTGGACCATCGGGACCCTGTCACTCTCTTCCGCCACAGTGACTTCACCATTCGGCTCCTACACCAGCTGGGGTGGAAGATCAACCTCAGGACGTCAGAGTTGACATCCTCCAAGCGCCTTCCGTTCATCCGGGGCCTCTTCCAGACAGACCTCGATCTCATCTCCGTACCCAGAGACCGATGGGAGCGCATGCAGGCGCACCTGATTCCAGCTCTCCACCTACCACACACTCTGCGTAAATGGCAAGTCCTCCTGGGCCTCCTAACCTCAGCGCAGGACTTGACCTACAGAGGAAGGCTCCAACTGTGCCCAGTTCATATGTTCCTGGCAACCTACATCAGACACCAGGACCCCTCCTTATCCATCGTCCTCCCAGATTATCTCAAGCAGCATCTCCGGTGGTGGACAGTGGAATCGAATGTCTTAGGCGGCGTCTCCTTGACAGGGCTTACCTCAGGACCTCTCAACACCTCTTCGTAGATGCGTCCCTACAGGGATGGGGCGCACACCTGGAGGGACAGGTTGCCTCAGGGCTGTGGTCCGCCGGTCAGCGCCGGCACATCAACAACCTCGAACTGGAAGCACTTATCTTGGCTATCACTCACTGGAAGTAGGCGCTCAGACACACCCGGCTCTCCATCTCGACAGACAACATCACTGTCGTTGTCTCCGGAACCAAGGTACAACTCATTCGACTTCACTCCTTCAACAGACGTTACGATTGTTTCACCTGGCGGATCATCTGGGGATCCAGTTCCAGGTCCACCACATCCCGGGCTGCCAAAACATCCTAGCAAATGCCCTGTCTCGGCCAGGCAAAGTGGCTCCCACACAGTGGAAACTTCACCCAGACGTCTTCGCTCTTGTTTGTCAAGACCACAGTCTCCCCAACATAGACCTATTCACCACCAGCCAGAACTACCAGATCCCGACCTACATATCTCCGGTGCCGGATCCACTGGCTTGGGCAGTCGACGCTTTCAGCGTCCCCTGGGAAGGACTAAAAGCATACGCTTTTCAGCCACCTGTACTCCTCCCAAAGTCATCCCTCACAGCAGACAGCCACACCCAGGACCAGACAGGTTATGTCTTCACGTCTGGTCCATTTACAGAGAGCATTGAACGCCTACGGCTACTCAGCCAGAGCGGCTAAGGCCATCACGATGGCACATCGCCAAACCACCAGGAGCCTCTATGATGACAAGTAGCAATCCTTCGAGAACTTTTGCAGGGGTAAGCACCAAGACCCCACATCTGCATCGCCCCAATTCCTAGCCGAGTTCATGCTCCATCTGAGTCACATGCGTTAGCTCAAGGGCAGTACCGTCATGACCTACCTTGTGGCGCTCAACTCCGTCCTGGTAGTTCCGAAAGATCGACGCATGACGAAAATCCCGAAACTACAGACACTGCTCCGCTCATTCAGACTGGAAGACCAAAAGGCGAATGTCATTCTTACCTCGCTGAGAGACGTGCCTTTCGAGCCACTCGAAACATAGTCATTCTACAATCTGACGAAAAAGACGGTCTTCCTACTGGCGCTCGCCACAGCAGCCCATGTCAGTGAGCTACATGCCCTAGATGTCAAACAGGTCTGCTTTGAGCAGGGAGCACATGGAGCCATGCATCTGCGCCTATGCTGGGACTTCATTGCAAAGAATCAGCTCCCCGGCCAGCACGATAGATCGTTCCTTATCCCCCCTCTTTCATCGATTGTGGGCGCGGAAGGTGAACTAGATCTCCATCTATGTCCGGTTAGAGCACTTCGTTGCTACATCCAAGGAACGTTGTAGACAACAATGACGCCTCTTTGTACCGGTATCTGCAACCTCGCGAGCGGAAGTCAGCCGCAACACAATTGCCCTCTGGCTACAAGCCATCATCCTCCAGGCCTACGAGGCAGCAGGATTGGACCCCCCACACTCCAACAACATTGCATTACTGTGTCTAAAGGGACCCGCCCATCACAGATCTACCTCCCCACGATGCCTTCTGATGTTTCAGACTACAGAATAATGTGAGGATCCGTGACATCACGTGGGAGCTGCATGATGGGCTGGCCTCTCAGCTAGTTGGAGCAACTTCTTCAAGCAAAGACCTCACACAGCTCTTTTCTCTGTCAAGAAACAAGCAGTAATATGCATTAAGGAGTAATGCAGGATAAGTATACAAATATAAAAAATATCTAGGATTTGACTAGTTTTCCTTAATATCAGCCCTTTGCTGATTGTGGATGTTGAACATTGTGTGCATTGTGTGCAACTCGGTATTTGTGTATTGAGGATTTCATTATCCAGGTTAGTTTATTTGGTCTGTGTATTTCATATACTGTATACATGGTCTTGTACATATTGTATTTCTTTAGAAGTGTTAGATGAAAGCATCAGTGTACAATTAAACCTAGCTGGTAGTTAAAGTAAAGTAGGTATTTCAACTATCAGTACAGTTGGTTGTATGTGGAATTTATTTCATTTCAATCTAAAATGTTCCATATTGCATCTATACAATATGGTATCTACTTAAATACTGCATTACCAGTATACACTTTATTAAACTAAATTATTATTTAAACATTTTCTAAAACCTATAACTGTCTGAAAGCGGTATGGAATAAGAACATATGTATGGGACATCTGTTGTTTTTATATCTTATTTTATATGGCCATTATTAGTATTGTCAAGGTTGTATTTCAACTTGTTATAGAATGATGTGACCTTAACAAACCTTGAACGTGACTGGATACCTAAGAGTTAAGCTCATTGCCACACAGTGGTAAGTGGGGAACATAATTATATATATGGTTCAAACTAATAACTAGTATCTCGTTATCCTTCTAAATTAATGTTTAGTGTGAATGTAATGTATTCACATAGTATTTACAAATGGCAATTTTATATAGTTATTCAGAACCTGCTATGTATATTTACGGATTTATGCATGCTAGTGCTCATGTCCTAGCCAGTAAGATGAAGTCATGTAATTGTGTTTAATCTCCACAAAGGCAATATTATGTTCTTCTACAAAATACTTATGATGATTGTTTTATATTTTTAGGGTTTACTATGATTATTATTATCTGCACTCTGAATAAAGATGGCTGTCCTGTGAACTGACAAGTAGCGTCGTGTTGTGTGTGCTGTAACCTTAGGTTCCGGGTACTCTACCCTTCTACCTATGGTCACTTGTCCTTATCAACTACTCCTTGGTTCTAGGGATGATGTAGCTCTCTCAAAATCAGAAGTCAGATGGTTTGCTCCAGTCCTTTTTATTTATGATAGAATTAATCATAAATATGCACACATGGTCCTCAGATAAGTTCTTGTTGTTGCCTGATATAAATACAACACATACCTGATGCTTTGAAAGGCCTGATGGTTTTTCTGATGAATGTTTAACTCTATTTCATTTCTGACTTGGGATCCCAAAACCACAGTGAACCGTTCTGTTCAGCTGTATGCTTCCGACTCCCCGCACCACTCTCGGACAACTAACAAAATACTATCGATGATAATTTTAGCTCCTCCCTCCAAAATCACATTTGACATCATGAGAAATGAGTCATGATGGTCATTCCCCAATTTCCATAGTAATTAGTTTTACCATCAAGATTTTCTTGACGAACCACTTTGATTACCTCTTTAGGGTCATTGGTCAACTTGGACATACTCATATAACCAAATCAAATACCCACAAATACCTCTGCCAGACTGGAAGGCACCGAAAAGATACCCAATCCTGTTATTTAGACATTCCAATCAAGCAGTAGTATTCAGAAATACTTGATCACCACTAATCTAACAATCCCGTTCTATCCATCTGTCTCTCTTCTGACATCTTTATTGCAGGACCGTATTCTACCAATTTCCTTGGACTAACAAAAAGTTATCTCTATCACTCAAGAGAAGCAATATCCATAATCATTTGCCCTGGGGGTTATGCCCTCACCCTGTACGGTCACTTCTCTCATATGCATCCATATTTTCACCCAAAAGCTTAACTTCGTAAACTACATTCTAAGTAAATACTAAAAACCCTTTTTCCAAAATACCTTGGTTATAGTGCCCCACCAACATCCACCCCATAACCGCTACTACACCAAGCTGGAGTTTTAGCACAAATGTTATTGTGAAATGTAACGATGACTAAAAGACAACTAATTTGTAATGAATGTATGGTTAATCTGTCTTACAACAATCTACATGAAACAATTATATATTCTTTGGTTAATTAATTGTTAATGTATTTATTTTATATAACCAGTCAGGTCAGTGTTCCAGTTTTAATCTAATTATTCAATTATGATACCTTGGTATATAGGCTTGTCTCAGATCATGGGTCTCATGGACTTGCTTTTATTAGTGTAACACAAATGGCCTTAAGAGCCACGGCAATGATCTAAATGCAATCGTCAAAAACAGGTGACAAAGCTTCATGTCTTTCCAATACAGGATCTAAACTCAACGAAAAAGCCAAATTCACACTACCTGGGTACACCCAATATATAGAAAAGACAGAAAAAGACTTATGCCTGGCAACAAGGGAGGAGGACTTATCACCCTTGTCCACAACAGCTGTACATAAAAAAATATCGAATCAAACGTAGGAAATCTTGAAACCCATGTAATTTCCCTAAAACTGGCAAATGGCAATGAATTACGCATAGCTAACATATATCACAGGGTTACCCATGAAACGAACATGGAAGAGCTAACAAGACTAGCTCAAATAGTAGGCACAAATGGGATAATCCTTGGTGACTTTAATGCCCACAGCCCTCTTTGGGAAGACAGGAATGATTCATGCAAATGCGGCAAAATGATAGAGAAATGGGTTGAGGATGACAATCTCATAACTCTGAACAACGGTAGTCACACACGTTATGACCAAGTCCACAACACGTGGAGTTCAATTGATCTCACAAATGCCACAACAACCTCGCCTCAGAAATTTGCCTCGTATAATCCTGATCTTTTTTGCCAAAATCTCACCTCAGCAATTATTGCCGCAGCTGAAAAATCAATTCCAAAAACAAGACCACAAAACACGCAAAACTCCGGTACCATGGTGGAACAGGGAAATAGCAAAAGCTAGGAGAGTGAGAAAGAAAGCCCTAAATAGGTCAAAAAGGGATAAATCGGCCATTGCCCAAGTCCAAGCAGCCAGGACAAAAGTAAGACAGCTCATAGACGATTCTAAACAAGAGTCATTCGAAGATGACATATCCCCCCGACGTGGCATGTCTGTAAACTGTGTGTACCTTCAAATATATTTAGATTGGCAGAGCTATTCATATGCGAATCTGCGAAGTTATTGTTATTACAATTTCATGAGATCAGAAAGTGAGCTACATGAACCAATATTTAATAACCTTCATTATATTTCTGGTTTGGGCATCAAGGAAAAAGATTTCCTTGCCAATCTAAATACATTTGAAGGTACACACAGTTTACAGACATGCCATGAATCATCAGTCACAAATGTTTCCCTCAACATTGTATGCTGGGGATTGACTTAAAGTATGATGGTTACAGATTAACACTAACAGAAAATAATTCACACAGAAACACATCAGTCACAATTGTTTCACTGAACATTGTATGTTTGGGATTGACAAAAATACAAACCTAAACATCTTTTTTCATTATATGTCAGGGGCTACAAATTAAAAAGATTAAAATCTATAAATAACAAACTGCACTTCTTGTGAACATGAGTGATATGTGCATAAAGTGTGGTGAATCTCTGTCACATGGTTTAGAAGATATGCTCCAGACGAGGACATTACCCTAAGTTCATCACTTTTCAATCTAAATTGAAAAAAGAAAAAAAAAGGAAAAAAAAGAAAAAATCTGTTAATAGCAAAGGCACCACTACATAACCTGCTTGATAGGTGTAAAAACTTTTGAGAAGCTAAGCTGTACGGTTTGGGAGATATGGTCCGGACAAGAGCACTACCCTCAAATTTCCTCTAAGTTCATCATATTTCCATGTAAACGACAAAAATAAAAAATTCTAAAAATCTCTAAATAGCAAAGGGCACTTCTACTGAGCCTGATTGTTAAGTGTACCAAGTTTTGAGAAGCTAGGTTGTACGGTTTAGGAAATATGCTCTGGACAAGAGCAGTACCCTCAAATTTCCTAAGTTCATCATATTTCCATGGAAACAACAAAAATATGAAATTCTAAAAACCTCTAAATAGCAAAATGCACTTCTACTGAGCCTGATTGTTAAGTGTACCAGCTAGGTTGTACGGTTTAGGAAATATGCTCCGGACAAACAATGATTACAGACAGACGGACGGACGGACACACTGATGGCTATATCCCCCCGTCATTATATGTCTGGGGGATAAAACTAGTCATGGGGCAGACCTCCTGCAATTCTCTAAATGAAAAACAAATGCTTAAACAGTCTTGGAGCAAAATACACGCAGTCAGGGGTAAGAGTAATCCCACAAAAATTCCCAAGTTAGCCAATGCCCAGAAGGTCGAAGAAAAGGCCAACATTCTAGCTGAGCACTTCTCGTCTGTCAGCAGCAACACAAATTGCAGCAATGAATTCAGACAGGAAAAAATGCTTATGCCTAAGATCTCGAAACAACCGCAAAGCAAGCATCTGGTATACAATATACCATTTTCTGTGGCAGAGTTTGATGATGCGATACAACATTGAAAAGTCACAGCACCTGGTCCTGACACAACTAGTTACAAGATACTGATAAACCTATCTGATCAAACCAAAGGCTTACCCACTGAGTGAATTAATAACATCAGTCGCAACTGTGAGACATAATTTTTAATCATGGATGGATATTAAAATACATTTCATGTCAGATTATAATTTAATACCACTAACTCATTTACATGTTTTATCTAGTTATCTTGTATTATTTATCAACAGTGAAGTTGAACTGAAGAATTGTGAACACTCGTTATATTTTCTGGTTGAATACAGTTTATTATCAACAACAAACATGCCCAAAGCTTTACATTTCGTATATACCATATTTATTCGTGTATAATACGCACCCCTAATTATGGGCAATTAAATCTTGAAAAAAATATCTCTCGTGTATAATACGCACAGACTTTTCTTCAGTCTCATTTCAGGCTGTCATGATCCGTCATCGGAAATAGCATAACAAATCCGAATTGAATTACGCAAGTTAATCCTGTTGTTGCACTATCTGGTAATAAAAATGTGTTCTCTGTATATCTGACCTTATGTTTGTCATCTATTTTATTAATTTTATTTAAAATTTCGTTCAATAATGTTTACCTAAATTTCGGCAAAAACATGTGTCCCTCCGATACTTACAACTTCCGTTTACCCCGTTCCATAGCTTCCGCTTAACCACATACTGTGACCGCGCCAAATCACATTATTCACTGCAACAATGATAATATTTTCTTCTGTTTCATTTTTTACGAGTCTACACATCCATATAAACATATGTCATGGTTAACTTTTAGTGAGATAATATGCCGAAACGTGAAAAACTTTGTCAATTGGCGGAGATTTTCTTTGTTTACATCACAAGCTGTCATCGAAGCCACACGGAGTGTGAGAGTTACGTTCACTTATATATATTTTGTCGTGTACCTCACAGTCGCACAGTTTTAGTAGCATATCTATAAAATTATGCAAAACAATATGTAAAGCCCCCGGCTGTTCTGATTTTAGCGTTTGTTTTAAAACGAGAGAAAAGTCTGGTCATGTGACAGGCTATGCAAATTAGCCCATGGCTGTGGTGTTATGCGAAGTTATGTTACTTCTAAAAACAACGATTAATTAAAAACTAGACGTAAATTTTAAGATGTTGCAATATATTGTCTTCAGAAAAATGTTTATAAATTAAGTTCAGGTGAGTAGTTGTAATATTTTCATTCCAAAGCTGGTAAACAACAACATAGATATTTTGAAACTGCGTCAGTCATGACGCAGTCATTTATTTCTGGACGTATTTTTCCTTAATTGAGAGTCATATATGCAAGAATTCTGCGTCAGGGGAAACCCTGGTTAGGGTTTGAAAAATTCATAAAAAAATGGAAAATTAATAGAAACAATTTTTTTCTTTTGACTTCACCCCTCCATATGACACAGATTATATGTACTAAGTTTGAGATTAATCCACTGAATAGTTTAAGAGAAATCGCGAGGACAAAGTTTTTGGAAGAACGTTAGGGTTTGAAAAATTCATAAAAAATGGAAAATTAATAAAAACATTGTTTTTCTTTTGACTGCACCCCTCCATATGACACAGATTATATGTACTAAGTTTGAGATGAATCCACTGAATAGTTTAAGAGAAATCGCGGGGACAAAGTTTTCGGACGGACGGACGGAATCTTGGTATAACTATATACCCCCGACATTTTGTCGGGGGTATAAAAAGCTCAATTAAACAGACAATACCTACCTGCCGTATTTCTGGACTTCAGCAAAGCCTTCGACACATGGTATGGCATGACTGACTCCTCATAAAAACTAGCACAAAATGGAGTAGAAGGGAACATGGCAAACTTCATAGACAGCATTATAAGCCCAACCCTGTTTAACATCATGATCAATGATCTTTTTGATCATGCCAACTCTCCTACCCAAACTTCTAAATTCGCTGATGACAGGGCAACATGGGAAAAGCAGAGAGATATTTCACAAATGAGAAACAAAAAACTCCAGTCTGAGTAGATCAATGGTGCAATAAATGGGGATTCACCCTTTCAAGTGAAAAAACTCGAGGGACACCCAGCTGGACCTCTACAAATTGCTTATCAGATCCAAAATAGACTATGGTTGTGAGGCCTTTCACTTGGCATCAAATACTGTCTTGAGCCGCCTCGACAGAATACAATACAAAGCCCTAATGCTGACCACAGGCGCAGCAACAGGCACTTGACTAGATGCACTCCCATTGAAACTAAGAAGAGAGCAGGCAATATTATCATTCTTGGGACGAACATCAAACCCTCTTTTTAAAAAGATATGGCAAGACAAAACACTCAAGATGAAGCCCTAGCTTGGAAAAATCCCGCACTAAAGCCATCTGGAATATTACCGGTAGTACGTGAACTCATCCGAAGTCACCAGAAAGTCACTACAAATGGTTACACCCTCCCTGGACTTTAAAAATCCCAAAGATGACACTGCTTTAACATCAGAAGTCACTAAAAAAGAAAACCCAACCTTACTACAATCAGCAGCTATCACTAAAATTCAAACTACCTGGGACAGCAGGGCCCATATATACACTCATGGATCCAAGAATCCTATCAACAACAGTGCTGGTTACGGGATCCATATCCACAGCTCCAAACCCCAAGCACATTCGGTTTGCCTGCCTGATGGTCTGTCAGTATTCACGGCTGAATTGGAGGCAATTCATCGTGCACTCAAACTCATACCGGAACTCCCGGAAGTAAAGGCAGTCGTCCTATCAGACTCGCTAAGTGCACTTCAAGCCATCAGCAGCAGAAACTCAAACTCCAGACCAAACATAGTCAACAATATTCTATACGAATATACAAAACTATCGGACCAAGGGCAACAGGTGGAGCTGTGTTGGATCCCCTCTCACATAGATATTCATGGAAATGAGAAAGCAGACTCACTGTCGAAGCTAGCTTTAGACAAAGCTCAGATACAGCCTATTCCCTTCTGTAATCTAGAGATAAAAAGGAAAATCAAAGCCTCCATAGCCCAAAGATGGCAAGTCCACTTGGACCAAAGTCAGATCGGCAGTTGGCTAAACAAAATTTAACCCAATATCCAACAAAAGTCAAACTCATACTCAAATGAAAGCTAAATTGAAATTGCAATCTCATGCCTCAGACTCGGGTCACAAAGAGCACTTTGACAAGGTTTGTTCATCTTACAATCAGGCCGAATCCATTTCTCACGTGTTCTAGAATGTCAAGACCACGCCCCAGCCCGGGCTCGGTTCAAACAAGAATTGCAGTTAGATCCGCTATCTGTCATTGATCTCCTTAAGCCAAGAGATGCAATAGCGAAGGCCAAACTAACTATTTCTGAGAGATGGACAGCTACTCGAAAGTATATAAACAGAGCAGCCAAGGATAAAAATGAAATTATATCAATATTTGAAAATAGAAATATTATCAATACAAAATGAGTCATCAGAAAGATGACATATCCCCCAGCAGCTGTCTGTAAAGTAACAACAGGTAAATGTGCAATTCTGTATGTAATGAGAACACGTTATGGTCCCACACCAGGTGACTGACCCAATATTTCTCTTAGCCATTGTCAAAATAGCTGCAATGGAAATTCTAAAATAAACATTTCTAATAACTCCTTAATATCAAATGGCACCAGTTCAGTATATGCTTTATATGTAAACATGCAATGTTTGTCAAGGAAATATTTAACAGTTTATTTGTTATACTCAATATCATCCTCCCGAGGCAAGAGAGTTAACTGACTTTATAAGTCCAGTTTCCACCCTTGCCGAACAAAGCTGGAATTACTGGGCTTGATCGTAGCGCCACCAGTGGCTATTACCAGTTATGTCCCTTCTAAGCCTACCAATCAGGTTCCACCTCTCGTATACCTCTCGTATCGCTTGCGTTTGCTTCACAGAAAATGGTGGTGCCCAGTCAGGACGATCTGATTGATAATCAGGATCTATAGTGTGATAAAACAAGTTTTACATCGCGAAATGCATCAAATCACATGAGCACCTTAATAAAAAAACATGAACAGATTTGGAAAATATCTGCTGACGAGCTGGCGGTGCACATGATTTGCAAATCCTGCAATCAATTGAAATCTGCACGACAGTTTACGAACCGGATTTCGATTTCGGTGTTCTATTTTGATTGGACTATGCATAGACTCTTTAGTCCAGCCAAAATTTAACTCCATAATACCAGCCTAGTTCGGTAAGGGTGGTAACTGGACTTTTATAGTCAGTTAATTCTCTTGCCACGGGAAGATGAGTCCATATGTGAACCCACCCTATATTAAAACTGAAATCCAACTTGTTACCATGGAAACGTAAAAAATATAAATTTCTAAAATCCCTACATAGCAAAAGGCACCAGTTCAGCATGAGTCTGATAGACATGCAAAGTTTTGTTAGAAAGAATTGAATGGGTTTTGAGTTTGCTCTGGAAACGAACTCTTGAGGAAGAGTGCAAGAGGGGAGACAACCCACATGTGTGAGTTGTACAACCATGGAATTGCTCAACAAGATAAGGCAACTATTGCTGTACTGTCCTCCTTCACCAGTAAGAATAGTTCACTATACAGGCATCATCAGAAGACCATTCCATTGCTGCCACAGACCAGAGCTGAGGTGGATTGACTGAGGATCGGACTAAGACCATGGACAGCCAACCCTAGCTTCTATTCGGCGACGGGAAAGACAATAAAATCCTGGCGTCCTGACCTTGAGAAACTTCAGTCAGCAGAGGCCATCTACATGGATGGAACATTCACTTCCTGTCCTGCACTCAGGCATCAAGTCTATATTTTGCATGCCAGACGTAGAACTGTCAACTATCCTCTTGTATTTACCCTGTTACCAGATCGCCATTGATAATATACCAGAGACTCTTCAGCCAGCAAAAGACACTCATCCAGGAGACGAGAACTTTCATCAGCCAGAGTCCAGACCAACTTTAAACCAGCTGCAATTTGTGGTGTTTGGTCTGAGTTCCCAGCTGCTGAAGTGAAGGGCTGCTACTTTCACGTCAGCCAACCAGTGTGGTGCTTGAATTAGCTGTCCCCTACAAAGAAGATCCCCTTATTAAGCAATGGAGACCGCCAGCTGTGGCACTGCCACACCTCCCTCTTGGACAAGTACAAGATACCTGGTTGGACGCCATGGATGAGACACCTGAAGTTTCCCATGCTGAGGGCTTCAATGATTATATGGTGATGAACTGCGTTGAATTCCCTTCCGTCTTTGGAACCATCACCAGACAACAGGACCACACACTGACAACAATCTTGAGGGATTTCACAACCAACTCAATCGAGAACTACCCCATGACCAGAACATCTACCGCTTCATTGAAATTATCCGTAGAATCAAGAGGGACGACCACACTAAGATATCCCAGATTGATTTTCGAGCAGCTCCACCCAACCACAAGAGTATGAAAACTGTCTGTAGAGATTAAAAGATCAGCTTCGCCAGGAACTCAAGACTCCACTCGAGTTCCTGAATGCTGCTGGCTACTATATGCAGGGTTGGAGTAAACAAAGACTATTGAGACATTCAATTCAATTAAATCATCAGTGCTACTACCAGTGCTAACAAAAAAAATGTACTAGTATATATGTATAACATGGTATGTTTTTGTGTGCATATACTTCACATGAATACAAATAGTATTAGATTACAAGATTACTTTTCTACTTTTCTTTGATCACTCCATTCTAATAACATAGGGTAGACCAGTCAGTGCCTGGTTGTGTATGTGACAAATGGGTCATGTAACTAATGGGAGGATACCATGCTTACACCCAAATTGATTTGGACCCTTGCTTGAATTTGTCTAGCTGGTCACAGCACAAAAGCTGTGATGGCCACAACAGATGTTAGAAGACAGTTGCTGACATACAATGCAAGGAAGTATTGAATTGTTTTGATACTATGATCACTCCTATTCTGAGTTACAGTGCTGAAATCTGGAGAATATCTTACTGCAAGATTATTGAAGATGTAGAAATTAAAATGTGTAAATCCTTTCTTAAAGGGGCACTGATCTAAAGCAATTCCCCGGGACTGGTTGTTGCCTTTGTTATTGTTTTTTCCCTTGAGAACCCGGATGATAAAGCAGAAACTTAGACAAGTTCGCGACTTGTGCTGCGCCATTCGTAAGCGCATTTGTCACTTTTATTGGTAGTATAAGGGCGTATGGTCACATTGATCAACAAAATGAAACACAGTTTTGGAAATCAACAAAATGAAATACAGTTTTGGAAATAATAAGGAAATGTAGGTATCTTTGTGAGTAGCATCGGTAATGGTGACAAAGTTTTGATAAGTCACATGCTTGGTAATTGTGTGATTTCCGTTTACACTATTTTGATTGGCAATACAAAGTAAACATTTCTCCTGAGCATTGCTTTTTTTATCGTGTTTATATTTTTACAGTCAAAATGTGCAAAATTTTCACTTAGGAAATTTATTAAACGCCTGAATATTCAGTTATTTTACAAATTGACTGAAAAATATGTCCATCTATATTATTATGACAACGAATTCCAAACATTTTTATGTTTAATTAATATCATCACCAAGAGAAAATGTTACGATGAAAAGTACATTTCTATATTGTTTGGCTTCTAATCCTTCATAATAATCTATTGTGATGTTTCAGGCCCTATTGATCATCTTAATCTATTTTGGTCAATCTGTTAAAGAAATGGACAGATTTTTCAGTCAGAATGACTGAAATATTTACACATTTTATAACTTACCTGAGAGAATCACGTTTTACAAATTGACTGTAATATACAAAGGAAAAGACTTGTGAAAACAACATCTATCGCGCATCGAAGAATTTCCCAACCAAGATGTAGAGGAGCAAGAATGAATCTGTCCAATGCTACTGCTAATGAAGGAAAACAAAATGCGAATATCATAATTACAACCTACCAAATTTATGTGTATAATTTTAGGCAGCTTCCTTGTTCGAGGGATGTATCCGTGAATATTCACACAAAGGAACAATATCCCAAACGTCTGCAGCTGTACAAAGAAACGTATTAGATGTCACGTGTAGTAGTATAGGTAATGGGGGTTCTGGCTCACTTCCACTGGAGCCAGATTCATATACCTATACTGCTACTACAGGAAGCATTTTTTATGTGTAAATGACTATGCGATTCAACGATAGTCATGAGATTAAACTAAATTGGCTCTAGCTCAGCAATACCTGGGGCCAATCATTGCTTTAGATGAGTCTAAATGGTAATAAAAATATTCTCCATTATTTTTATCGATAAAGCGATATTCAACATTTTTATTAAGTTCTTCGTTCATTTTACTAGGAGACCAGACTATATAACTACACTCTTTTTGTAAATTGATAAGAAACAATTGATTACCGTATTTGGTTGGTTTGACATCACTGATATAATAAAAACCTTGTGGTAATTCTCTCCATTTAATAGTTTTTTCCATTATTATATATTTATGTAAGCATTTGTCTAAATGTAATCACACGATAGTAAGCAATCTATTTTTAATCTCCAACCAGTTCTTTGGTTTTGGCACGGAATAATTGACGCGCTTGTTGCCTCCCCTGTTCTATGAACTTTTTTTTCTCGTCTTCGCTAATACCATTGGTCTTATGAGATTTTGATCGAATCTCCTGCTTCATTTCATTGTATTTGGTGAGTTCCGACAGCACTAAACGAAACTCATCCTCGGATATCTTACAATCGGCCATTGCTGTCGAAATATGATCCTCAATGCTGTTCAACTTTGCTTCGGCGAGTATTCGAATACTATCGTGTTTTAATGCTTTCTTTTGCAACCTACGAGAAATGAATTTTATCGCTATTCCTGCCAGTCCCGAGACTCCGGCGGTTATTTCCATGCCGAGCATGATAGGCGCGGCGATTATAGTTGATAGTAAACCGACACCGGCTACACCGAGTCCCATGCCTGCTACTACAAGAGCGGTGTCAACTCCGTCCAGAGCATTCACGGCTCTGCGATACTTTTTATACAATCCAAGTCTCAACTCCCTATCCTTTTCTATTCGATGTTTTATGTCGCTTATTTGATGTAATCGAAATCCATCAACAGTTTCCATCTTTTCATTGAGCGCCGGATATAAACTCATAGTGTATATTACGAATATATAATAGTCTTTAATTGGTCTTGCTTAAATGTTTTGAGAGTATACATCAACCTTATCAAATGTATATTATACGGCAAGAATATCTTAGAAAGAGAAATTCTGTCACTTTTAATAATTTGAACCCCCTCGAGGGTTGTAACGGGTGATGCTCCAACATGAATAATACTGCAACGTTGACGCTCGTGTTTCTTGAGCCATTTAATCGATAGACCAGGTAATATTTCGAAGGCATCTACCGGTGCATCTCCGAACAAGACTTCAATAATAAGCGTAGAAATATTAGGTATTGCACTCAAGTTCTGTTTAATATCATCGAATTCTGTAACCAAATTTAAACTAACATTTTGGATTGCCGGACGACTATATAACATATGACCTGGTTTTTCTGGCAGGGGAGTGACTAACACACTTTTTCGTTTTGACGGGATATAGGCCGCGAGTACGATGCCACTATTTATTATCTTAGTTAAATTATGTCCCTTACCCATCATCGCATAAGGTGGGGTAATGGCGATATTCAGTAGCCACTTGATGTTTGCTTCGACCATAGTCCATTTATTCTCACTGTTGTAAATAATATTGTACGGAGTGGTTTTAAGGAGTCTACTAACGTCGACATCGCTTAAATCTTCTAGATTACCCGTGAATGTGACTTCTTTCCGCTTGTATACATTATCGTGTAAGTGTAAAGCGTATAACTTACCATTGGTACCGGGTTTACCGAATCCTTCCGTGTCTCCGAGATCGGAAAGCGCAATTGTATTACATTGTCTTATCGTTCCAGGGCCTGATGCATCAACCATTATTTATAATATGGAGTGTTACACTTAAGTATCCTATATGTACAGGTTGGTGTTTTACATCTAATACAGAAATTTTGAGGTCTGAAATAATACCCCGCTTTAATTTTTTATATTGTAATGTTGAGAAAGATTCCGTTCTACCGCTATTGTATTTTTCATCTTTCACTGGAACACTTCTGAGTAGAGTTGAAGGACTTTCTTGTTGAATATTATCCGTCGTACTGATTTGGTCAAGATGGATGCACAACTCTTTATAGGGAACTAAATCGGGTAAATTGAGTCCCTGATCTGATGTCTTGATTACTGTTATTTCTCCTCCCCATCCAAGTGTGTATGCTAAGTTCTCGTAAAGCTTTACATCCTTTTTTCCAGCGTTTAAAATCAGTAACCCATTTGACTCATTTTGTGTTAGACTAATTCCATTAGGCTTAAAAAATTCATCATTGAGTGAGCATACGCTGTAATACCCATCAGGTATAATGTATTTTTGACCATTTATTTCTGTCTCATTATTATAACCTCTCGTAGCATTTATATTGGTCCACCGTGGGTAATACGTTACATCACATAGAGCGACTTCGAGTTGTCCATCTGAGTTATCGATAGTACGAAGCAGTTGAATAGACTGACCATTCGTTATTCCCAGGAGTGTAACATACATATCAAATATACAATGATACTATATCATAACTTAAATATGGAATCAACCATTATTTATAATATGGAGTGTTACACTTAAGTATCCTATATGTACAGGTTGGTGTTTTACATCTAATACAGAAATTTTGAGGTCTGAAATAATACCCCGCTTTAATTTTTTATATTGTAATGTTGAGAAAGATTCCGTTCTACCGCTATTGTATTTTTCATCTTTCACTGGAACACTCCTGAGCAGAGTTGAAGGACTTTCGAGTTGAATATTATCCGTCGTGCTGATTTGATCAAGATGGATGAACAACTCTTTATAGGGAACTAAATCGGGTAATGTATATCCATGTTTTGTTTTGTTAGAATTTATAATTCCACTTCTAAGATTAAATCCAAGTGTAACTTCAAAGTATGGGATAAGAGTTACAGTTTTTTCTCCATTGTCGATTTTCAGAATCCCAGTTGACTTATTTTGTGTTAGACTAGCTCCATAAGGCTTAAAAAATTCATCATTGAGTGAGCATACGCTGTAATACCCATCAGGTATAGTAATGAATTTGCTAAAACCATGTAAATCATGTATATGTAACCTATTATTATCTCTTGCAGCACTTATATTGGTCCACCGTGGGTAATACGTTACATCGCATAGAGCGACTTCGAGTTGTCCATCCGAGTTATCGATTGTATGAAGCAGTTCAATAGACTGGCCATTTGTTATTCCCGGGAGTGTAACATACATATTAAATATACAATGATACTATATCATAACTTAAATATGAAATCGAGATACATTACTAATCAATCGATTATAGTAACTGCCTCTGGTGCTGAATTTTTAGTTAAATTCCCCGATATCTTTGAAAAGTACAGAGTCACGGCAACTGGCGATAAAATGGTGCACAATTGGTTTCACAATCCGATGCAATTTTGGCAGAATCAGTTAAACTTTGCCGTATGGTGTGCCACAACGGGATGTGGCGTATCTCTTTACGCTCCAGGATTTGAACTGAATAAGTCTGTTATGTCATTTCACGTGTACTATCAGATTAGACGTATACTTAAAGAAATTAGTGCTCCATTACCGCAGGATCGAGCGTGGAATTCCACAAATAATAATTATGATAGGTCCGCGTATGAGCGTATTTGTCAGGAATTTAATGTTTCTACGAGTAAAGATTGGCGCATTAAAGGAGCAAACCATGGTCTAGGTGTTCCTTACACAGAGGAAAATAAATCTGTCAAAGAAGAAAGCGATTATGTATATAAAGTACTTAATAAACTTCCAGTTAATTTTGGTAAGTTGTATAGTACCAGCAAACTTTACGCAAGAATATATGATCATTGGCATAAAACCGGTGATTGGCATAAAGGCTGGGAACTTTATAGTAACGATTGGAGAGGGGATATTATGAGTTTTAAGAGTGGTTTAATTTACATTGTTACAAAATTTATACAAATAAACGATACCGCAGACGCTTGGAATGAATTTCTTAATGATAAAAAGGAAAATAATTTTACTAACCAAGGATTTGAAAGAGTTAATGAATCGATAAGAACTTATGTATGGGCAATTCTCGGTGCGCAATCGCAAACACGAACGTCCATTATCGGTACTGGGACGGCGTTAGATGCGCAAAAACAGTTTGTTGCAAACGTGGAGGACGCCATTAATTCACCAGTTGACATACCATCGTCTATAAAGCGTTTTCAAGATGCATTACAGTACGCTTAATCCAAAGTGGACTTTGTTTATGCGCCGGGACTATACATGTCTCCGAGTAATATGGAACTTAAGATCGGTCAAGTGATCGGTTATAATAATAAAATTGTTATCGCTACCGATCAACAAAAACCAGGTATAAATTCAGATATGAACGTCGAATTAATAACGCAAACGATCACGGGTGAAAAGGGAATAGTCAAGCCACAAACACCACATGTTTCACAAACATCTACTGATGCACAAGTGTCACCGCATATTGCGGCTAAAAATCAACAACATATCGATGAAAAAACAGCGCTTGTAGTGGGTGGAGTCTCGGTTGGTTTACTCATGATTTGGTTAAATAGTCTTTAGCGAACTGATTTAGTTAAATAGTTCTTAGCGAATACGTACAATAACCCTGAAATTGCTACGATCAACCCCCACAAGTTTTGACTAAGCCAAGTGGTGGTCTTAGCTAATAAATTCAATAGCCAGGAAACAACACTCCCAATTATACCGGGAAGTGCAGCCGCGGCTTTCTCAGCTAGCTTTCCCAGTGCTGAACCTAATGCTTTTAAATGCTTTTTTATCCACTCTCTTATACCGTTTTTATCGTTAGGCGGTGTACTACCACCTGCACTACCACCTGTTAACGAGAGAGTCAAAGTCGATATGATAAATCCCAAAGCGGTTAAAATACTAGCAATTGTTATTCCCTGTTCTCTGAACAATGTGTTAATTTTATCGGCCAGTGTAGTATCATCGTTGAGGACTTGATCGATAGTTTCTCGAATACGACTGATTTGCGAACGAAGTGCCTTTCTATTACTAGAAGCTGCTTTGAGGTGGGCCAATCTTTCCTCTTCTAGGTTACGCAATCTTTCAGCAACGCGGCGTCTACTGAATTCATCGCCCGCCTGTTCGAGTTTTGTTTTCTCTTGAGCTATATGTTTGTCGATTTCGGATAGCTTGGCTGTATTATTGATGAGTTCTCCCCGCATAGTTTGCATTGCCTTGTCAAGACCTCGTAATTCCCTAATACTGAACTCTGAATGTGGTACCTGTAACGTTGAATTATCGTAGTAGGTATCTAAGATTTCTCCGAGTCCGTTCGAGGCCACCATCGAGGCTGCTTCCAAATCATCTGTATTAACGAGTTCTTTCCTCATAGTCTGAAGAGCCTTAGTAGTCTTCGCGGGAAGTCGTCCATATTCTACAAAACCTAATTTATCACGAACAAACTCGCGGCTATATCTGCCGGCTATAGTATACAAGGCTAGGGGCTTACGAGAATTATAATGCATAAGCTCAATATGTGGAGAGTCACGCACTCGCAATGTTCCTTTACTATCTAGCATAAACTTTGAATAGTCCCGACCTATTGGGATAACATAATTTTTATCATCTTTTAATGCATCGTAATAATCATTGACGGTTGATTGTAAAAGTTCATCGTTAAGACTACTAAACCTGGTTTCATCAGTATCTTCGATTGGGTTATCAAAGTCACCAAAGGTACTTAGATCAAAATCATTATGTTCAAAATTAGTCATTTTTATATTAAACATAGGGTACATGTTTTCAATATAACAATGTCTTCGCAATACGGACGCAAGTTAAACCCACAACGTAGACTTCGAGATCCATTAGGGGTCAAGGCAATTCGTCAGTCTGTAACTATAACTAATAACCCTAGTACCATCGATCAGAATCAAACGCTTCTGGTTCGCTTTCCTAATCTCGGCGCACAAGATGTGTTAGTTCCGGGAACTGTCCGACTAGCATTTACGATTGGTTTGACTTCTACCGACGTTAACAGGGAGCCTGTTCAGAACTTAGGTCGTGCTATCGATAAGAAAATCGCGATTAAAATTAGCGGTAATGAGGTTTTGAGTATCGACGATAGCGATGTATACTATTGTTACATGGATCTCTGGAGAACGGATAAAGAGCGGGAAAACTTACAGTACCAAGGTATTTGTAATAAGAACACATTGAGACTGCGCGTAGATGCTTCTAGTGGTGATGGTACTGTCGTAAAAGATCAGGCCGTTGCCGACGCATTAGGTAACCGATTCTATATTCCCCTAGACTTTGAATTACTAGATTCCCACATGCCTTTTTATCAAGCATCCTTAGGCGATAGGTTAGAATACGAACTCACTTTTAACGACTACGGTAGAGTAATCAGAGCTGCTGAAGAAGCTAGCTATTCCATTGACAATATCTCGCTCGAGTACGATATGATAACGGATCCCGAATTAGCCAGACAAATTCGTAACCAGTATTCAGGAAGTTTAGCCATTTTGTACGATCGCGTGCTGCGGCATCGAAAGATCACGAGGGACAAAAAAGATAGGATGTGGAATATCAATCTAAACGTCCCCACGAGGTCGTTGAAGGGTATTTTGATGTTGTTCGAGGACCCCTCCGATGCGTTTAAAAGAAATACCGAGAAGTTCTACAATCCCAAGTTTACGAAAGTAGAATTGACTATCGAGGGCGTTCCTAATCAACTATATAGCCAAGGAATGCTAGCGTATCACCAGTGGGATGAGATTAAAAAACTTCCTTCTATAAAACGTTCTCCGGAAGTTAACGCGGTCGTGAAAGATCTGTCTCTCGGAAGTGTATCGATGGGTTAATACCTCACCTCGAAGTACGCGCTATGGCTCGACATGCGAACAACGGACGATGACCAATTACACGGCAGTGGGAGGAGAATAGAAAATGCTAGCGAGGGTGTCACCATACAGATAACGAAGCTCCAGGAATCAGCTGGTAAATTAAACATATATTTGTACGTGATTATGGATGCGCAACTTAATATACAAAATGGGAGATTCGTGCAAGCAATCTATTGATA
This sequence comes from Haliotis cracherodii, assembly GCF_022045235.1. Taxonomy (NCBI): domain Eukaryota; kingdom Metazoa; phylum Mollusca; class Gastropoda; order Lepetellida; family Haliotidae; genus Haliotis; species Haliotis cracherodii. The sequence goes on from NW_027266264.1 coordinate 43,904,909, forward strand.
ATCTTTTACCTAAAGATCCGCACTGCGCTATCATATGCGGGCAAACGGGCTGCGGAAAAACAGCCTTTATTCTAGATATTTTAGAAAGTCATTATCGGGACGTTTTTGATCATATTATTATTCTGTGCCCGACTATAAGCGTTAATATAACATACTTATCGAGAGATTGGGTAATGAATGACGACGGGGTACACAGAGTCGATCCTGGCGATCGTTTACAAGACTGTCTCCGAGTATGTCACGAAAAATACAAAGGAGAATCAACCCTTTTCGTAATAGATGACTGCAGCGCGAGTAAAGAATTAACAAAAAAGAAAGATATGCTTTCGTATTTAGCATTTTCCGGTCGGCAGACTCAACATAGCGTTTGGGTACTTACTCAAAAATACAACTCTGTCCTGAAAGATCTCAGAGAGCAGACCAAATGGGTAGCGCTGTTTCATTGCAAAGACCAAGATTCATTCGAGGAATGTTTACGCGAAAATGATGTCATTTATACCAAGGGTGAACGTGACAAAGTCAGAAAAGTGTTAGCAGGAACGAAGCACTGTAAACTCGTATTAAAAACCGATCAACCAGCTGCTTATGCAATTGCTTAGCAAAATTATAGCAAAATTATAGCAAAATTATAGCAAAAATGTAGCAAATATGGCAAAATTATGGCAAAATTATAGCAAATTGAACATTAGCGGTTAACATTACATAAAATGTGGTTCGAAATCATCATTCTTTCGCAACAGTTCATTATTACGGGATGTATTGGATACGTCATATTATATTATGTTAGACTTAAATATCTCCTTTGGTATTACATTATGGAATGCGACGAACTCATCGAACAAATGCTCAAAGAATCTGATGTGTATCTACATCAACATGCAGATAAACATAGAGAAAGACTCGCGGCTTTGGTAGCCGGTGGAAAATGTTCCCAATATTTGGGAGAAAATTATACCATCGAAAAAATTGACAACATGACCGACGAAGAGATTAAAAAACTGTACGCGCGTTACGAATCTAGACTGGGAGCTACCATGACTAAAACTATAGGGTCGTCTATATTACAACTATACACAGTCGT